>NC_069657.1:172634548-173270509 GCF_027244095.1 Hemicordylus capensis
CCACTTACTGCTGGCTGAAGTGTCCCAATAGGGGCTGCCTTATTGCTGCTGCCCTGGCAGTCTCTCACCCAAGCCAGGCACCTCTTTCAGGAAGACACATGTGGCAGCCTTGAAGATGGATCACCTGGTCTCCTGCTTCTGTCTGTCCTGACCTGCCTGTGCTCTGTTCCCTTCCATGGCAGCTGCTTCTCCTTTTTCCTCTGTCTCTCCTTCCAGCACAAACCCCTCCATGCTGTGATAGGAGGGCTGGAGAAATACAGCTAGGCTCAAGCACATGCCGAGCCTGCTGTGGTCATGGACCCATCCCAAATTCTGCAGTTATTCTTTGGGGAGCATCTCAACAGGCTTCCACTCCCTGGGCCTTGCCAGATCGGAGGTCATATGAGCCCTGGGGTGGGGCAGCCAGCAGAGAATGCCAGGTGGTCGGCTGCCTGAACCAGTAAGAGAGGGGTGTGTGTGTGTGCACATGCCTGCCTGCGTGCACACTTGTGTGTGTGTGTGTGTGTGTGTGTGTGTGTGTGTGTGTGTGTGTGCCTGTTGTCCTTGCAGTG
Source organism: Hemicordylus capensis (assembly GCF_027244095.1). NCBI lineage: Eukaryota > Metazoa > Chordata > Lepidosauria > Squamata > Cordylidae > Hemicordylus > Hemicordylus capensis. Next base: position 172,635,100 of record NC_069657.1, read on the forward strand.
ATCTAATTGGGTTGCCTGGTTTATGGTGCCACCACGACTTGTTCACGTGCTTGTGAACAATACTTCTTTATTGATTCAATTTCTGAGAGCAAAACACATAGTGCCCATCTTTCCTTCCTTCCTTCCTTCCTTCCTTCCTTCCTTCCTTCCTTCCTTCCTTCCTTCCTTCCTTCTTTCTTTCCCATCCATCCATCCATCCATCCATCCATCCAGTACACTACTGCTCAGGGTGGCTCACAACAATAAAAAAGATACAGTGTAAAATAAAAGTAATAAAATTAACCAAATTAAAAGTCAGGCTAAAACCATAATCAGAATTAAGTTTCAACTTCAAAATTATTTTAAAAGCTAAAAATTGAGTATGATAAAAACTAAAAACTAAAGAACCTACCAGATATAGCCAGAGATGGATGGAGCATTAAAAAGTACCTTTAAAAAGATGTGTTTTTAGTTGTTCTTTAAAGACATTGAGGGTGGGAGCATGACAAAGGTCTTCAGGGAGAGTGTTCCAAAGCTGAGGGGCCACAAACAAAAAAGCCCTGTCTCTAGTCCCCACCAACCGGATCTCTGTTAGTGGTGGGGCCATGAGCAGGGACTGGGATGATGAGTGGAGGGCCCTGGCAGGTTCATATGTGTGAATGTGGTCCGACAGGTACCCCAGCCCTAAGCTGTGTAGAGCTTTAAAGGTCAAGACAAGTACCTTTAATCTAGCCCAGAAGCTGATTGGTAACCAATGAAACTGCCGCAGGATGTGTGTGACACCCATGAAGCCATCTGCACCCACGAGCACCCTTGCAGCAGCATTTTGGACCAGCTGAAGCTTCCGAACTGTCTTCAAGGGCAGTCCCATGTAGAGTGCATTGCAATCTGGATGTTACCAAAGCATGAGTGACTGAGGTCAGATCAGACTGCTCCAAGAAGGGTTGCAGCTGGCATACTAGCCATAGCTGGTAAAAGGCACTTCTGCACACCACTGCCACCTGTGCCTCCAAGGACAGACACCTGGACCTCCTCAGGTCCAGAAGCACCCCCAAGCTGCAGACTTTGTCTTTCAGAGGGAGTGTAACCCTGTCCAAGACCAGATTTACCTCATAATTCGGATGATCAGTTCTACCAACCCAGAACACTTCTGTCTTATCTGGATTAAGTTTCAACTTGTTTGCCCCCATCCAGTTCAGAATAGCTTCCAAGCCCCGGTTCAGAGCATCCACTGCCTCCCTGTTATCTGCTGACTTAAACGTTAGGTAGAGATGGGTACCATCAGCATATTGATGATGGCACCGCAGCCCATACCCACAGATGACTTCTCCCAGAGGTTTCATGTAGATGTTAAACAGCATGGGAGACAGAGGCCAATGGGTGGAGCAGGCACCCCACAGCAGCACTTTCTGAGTATGACCATCTGAGTAGGAGTGGAGCCATCCTAAAACCATGCCCTCAAGTGCAAACCCAGAGAAACATCCCAGAAGGATACAATGGTCGATGGTATCAAAAGCCACTGAGAGGTCCAGGAGGATCAACAGAGTCATACTCCCTCTTTCTATCTGCTGGCGTAGATCATCCACCAGGGTAACCTTTTCTGATTGCCGGGGGGTGGGAGTGGGGACAAAAGACACAGTGGAAAGTGGGCATCTGCCAATGTGACTTTTCACTTTAACATGCTGAGCAGCTTGGGCTGGGACAACATGGCATTCCTGTTGCCAGGCAATGGCTTGAGGAGCATGGAGACAGGGGGCGGGCAAGTGCTCAGAGAGGCGGCCAGCAAGAAGCATGGCAGGAATGGAGCAGGCACATTCTTGGGTGGGTCTGGGCTGCCCTCTCTATGATTTGAGTTCCAGAAACAGCATGAAACCATGATTATGGCAGTGTCTGAGTTTGGATGTAACGCTGCCACCTTCCAACCTCAAGTTGGAGCAATGAAACTCATACAAACCAAAGGTTCAAATCAGAGGACCGGGTCTCACGATCAGTGATACCCGGTTTTAACGGGTGAGCGGGAAGAGCGGGCTAAGCCCGCTCTCCCCGCTCACGAGCAGGCAGGGAGCCCTGGGCGGGCGGATCAGCCGCCCACAAGAAGGCCGGCTCTGAGATGGAGCTGGCGGGAACTGCAGAGCTTGGGGGCCGCGTGGCCCCCGGAAGCCCCAGTATGCCCTGTGAGAGTGCGCAGGGCATACTGGGGAGACCCCTGAGCCAGGAGGCTGCTTTTAAGCCTCCCGGCCGGGGGTCTACTCATGAGTAGGCATGGCGCGAAGGCGCGGCACACCTACTCATGATTGTAAAAAGCAGGTTTGCAGGAGCACTCGCTCTGCAAACCTGCTTTTTACGAGGGGTTCTCGAGCAGGTTTGCCACTCCAGAACCACCGGGCTAGGCTGCAAGCCCGGTGGTTCTGACAGTCAACAAAAATTGGGCTAGCCTCTGCTAGCCCGATTTTTGTTGATCGTGAGAAGTGCCCCAGAAAAGTTCCAACCTCTGCCCCATTCAGCTCCGATTTGGTGTTATGTGTGCATGGGGCCAGTCTCCCTGCCTTCTGTGAATTGCTGAGCTGCTTTAGGCATAATGCCCTGAGAAGGATCTACCATCCCTACTTTTTTCACCCCATTCCACCTGAAAACAAACTACCTATACCACTTTGTCAGGCTCTCAGTATAGCCATCCGCCTTCCGCTGCCAAAGGAGGTTCAGATGGCCTCAGCGTTCTCAGCCAGTGGAGCGTTAAGTCTTACAAGTAGGGCTTGTTCCATTCACCAGACCCACCCTAGTGTTGCTACACCCAAAGCTCAGTCAGTGTCCCAGATCTCCTCCCACACCAAGCCCTCCCCCTGGACAGGCCCCTCATCACTGGCCAGTCCTCCCTTATATAGCTCCTGACAGCTGGGGCAAGTCTCGCGAGAAATCTTGCCTTGAAATCTCATGAGAGCCGCTTCCAATCCTGCAAAACTATGCCATCTGTTCATGGTGAGGCAACATCTCCCTAACCCCTGCACCTATTTACTTAAAAGATAGCAGGCTTCATGCCCACTTAATGGGCTACAAGCCCTGTTCTTTTTATCTTGTTGTTCAAAGAAGTGAAGATATCATAGGCATGTTAGTGTTTCCCCTATTATATCCTAAGGATGAATATTTGGAGAACCAAATATTCATATCCAAATATCCGAATACAAACAAGGAGGTGGGATCTGAATACTGAACTGAACACACTCTGGATACTGAACCCAAACACTGAATCAACATACATCTTTTCATAAATCTGCTTCCAGGTAAATCACAGATTTTGGTTTGTATGGGCCCTGCTAAGTGAGCAAAGAGGCACCTTTTAAAGTGAAGGATCTCATACATTAAGCAGAAGGAGAGTAAATGTCGACCCCAGAACAGCAGTCTTCCAGTGGCTGTTGCTGGTATCTCCCTTGTTATTCTTTTTAGATCATAAGCCCTTTTGGAACAAGGAACCATTTTCTCATTTCTTTTGCTAACTAAACCACTTTGAGAACAAAATTTGGGTTGAAAAACAGTATATAAACATTGGCCCCACACCAATAAAGACACAAGTCATGATATCTTGGAGGCTAAGGCCACAATTTGTTCATTCAACTCCAAGCCATGCTGCAGTGGGAATGGGCTCTCCATCCAGTGCAGGCACTAATTCTTCTGAGACAAGATGCCATCCCTATACCTAATTCTTGTTGGTGAGTACACCCCTGTCTCGAAGCAGCCTCGCATTTCTAGGGCTGAGCACTGCTCTTTATAGCTGACCCATATAGGGTCAAGGTGTCAGCAAGAAGCACGGCTGTTTCATAGCTGCTTCCCTCTCACATACAAAATAATCTTATATAGATTTAACTAAGAGTTTATTCACAAACAACTGCATTTTCTCCTTCCCCTCCCTTTTCCTTTCAGACTCCACCCCCAATGCTCTTTACAGGATCCCCACTGGGCCAACTCTCAAACAACAAAGCATAAAAGATACTAGAGAGAATATAATGATCCTGCTCCCTAATCCCTACAGCTTTCAAATTTGGCAATGCCCTAATACTAAGAGAAGCCCCAAAACAATTACTTTGAACTGTGAAGCCTCTAGGGAATGTCTAGAACTCCCCTTCACACAAAATCATGTGCCTTAGAATGCTCATCAATAAGCTGTGCCTAACCATCCTGCAACCCACACAATGAAGCAATTCTCATGAATGAGCAAAACTGGGCTGGCCTCCCTTAGCCCGGTTTTGCTCGCTCATGAGAACCACCGGGCTCACAGGTGGGCCCAGTGGCTCCACATGGCAAGCCCACCTAAATAGCCTCCCCCTTAAATGAGGCTGATGGAGCAAGTGCTCCATTAATCTCATTTCTGCAGTCAGAAGTTGCAGAAGGGGGAGGGAGTTGCAGAGAGTAATACACCACACTTGGGCGGTGCATTACTGGGGTCTGGGGGAAAAGGCCCCGCAGTGGTGCTTCCCTTCACCAGACCCCTGGAGCTTCTGGGAGAGCCACAGCCGGGTGGGGGAGTGGCGGAGGCAAGCTGCTGCTCATCTGGGTGGGCAAGGGGTGAGTGGACATCTGCAGGGAGAGTGGGTCAAGCCCCCTTTCCTCACAGAACCCCTTTTGGCTCTGCATAATGATCGTGTGTAGAGCCTTAAAGTCTGCTATTGTGACCAAGAAGCCTAGCTACCTACTGAGAATAGTATGAAGGAGGCAAAACATACCTCCCACCATTGTTCAGTTTGATGAGGAGTCAAAATCCCTACCTGGCCCCCAAAAGGATGACCAGCTGAGACCCAAACTGTTTTCTAAGAAGGAAGCAAGTGATGCCTCTCAATTGCCAAGTGAGGATTCTGGTGGCATAGGGCTCCATGGGGCAAAATCACCATGTCCAGCATGTTTCCATGATTTAAGCAGAACTGGGCCCTAATGTACAATGGAGAATACTCACACTTGCACATTCTTCCATCGCCCTTCATCCCACTGGGGCAGTTGCCACATACATAGGATCCGATTGTATTTGTGCAGGAGACTCCAGGAAAACAAAGATTCTCTTCACATTCATTTACATCTCCTTGACATGTGTGCCCTATGACAAAAACCAAACAAAACAGAGGTTAATGAAAAAAAAAGGATCTTGCTTAATCCTTAGTGTAACAGTCATACTTACTAGGCATGCGTTTCAGCTGTAAACCCATTGCAGGATATGTTATTCATTTTCTATCCAAATCCTCCACTGGTTCATTTAAGCCTACTGTTGTCTCACTGTTTATTACTGTCAGCTTATTGCTATAGGAAATATGGAATCCTGAAGTCTATGGTGGAAAATGTAAGCCACACAAGGAAAATTAATTTCCTCATTTTTATCAAATTGTGTTTCATGTCTAGCTGCATTAATCTTTCCCCCTGGAAATGTTAGTATATACTTTGAAATCCAGAGTCAGTATTTGGGCTTTTGGCAGTAGGTTCCCCAAATGACCAATAAAAAATGGTTTGGCCTGCTCCTGTGCTTCTAACAGACTTTTGACAAGCAGATAATAGGTGAAACTTTTAATGGTAAAGCACTACATATTAATCAGAGGGGGATTCCCCATGGCAGTGGTGGCCCATGTACATGTCGCTGGGGGGCGGCAGGAGGCACCTTGAAGAGTAAATGAATTCGGTGCTTACCTCCGCTCCCGCTGCACCTGAATGCTGTTTTGCGAAGCAGCATGCCACCCAGCAGCCCCTGCAGCGGCGAATCGCCTCCGCCACTCACCTGGCTGCTGGTGGGGGCTCAGCTCCATGGAAGCCAGGCTTCGCCGAACAGCGTTCAGGTGGGGCAGGGGTGGAGGTAAGCACCGAATCCATTTACTCTTAAAGGTGCCTCCTGTGCCCCCCCCCCCCAGCGGCATGTTCACGGGCCACCAATGCCCCATGGGGCAAGGTGAAGCAATGGCCTCAGGCAGTGAGTGCCCCATCCTGAGAGGTAAGTGCAGGCACCCCTCCTCCCACAGGCACACCCACCTGCCTGCCATTGCCACCTCAGTCTCTCGATGCCCTCTGTCTGTTTACCCTTGCACTCAGAGCCAATGCAACATCACCCCTCCACCTCACTAGCCTCCCCGCTTTGTGGTTCAAGTCCAGACCCTACCCCTCACCCCTGCGCTTCAGCAAAATCTTCCCTCGTTTGTTTAGAGTTCATATTCTTGACATTAGCATGCCACAGTTACTCATGCTCTGGTAACCTCTCACTTTGATTACTGCAATGCATTGTATGTGGGGCAGCCTTTGAAAATGGTCTGGAAACTGCAGCTGATACAAAATAGGACTGCAAGATTATTAATCAGGACTGGTCTTTTTGATTAGATTATGCCAGTGCTTCATCAGCTGCACTTGCTCCCAGTCCGTTTCCAGGCCTAATTCAAAACACTGGTTTTAACTTTTAAACCCTAAATGGCTTGGGACCGAGTTGACTTGCCCCATATGTCCCAACCCAGACTTTAATATCTTCTTCAGAGGCCCTGCTCCAAGTCCCCCTGCCAAATGCAGTGGTGGGTGGGTACTACAGAGAGGGCCTTTTTGGTGGTTGTAACCCATTTATGGTCCCTGAAGTTCTCGTTTGCATGCCTCTCTGACTCTGGGCTTCTCCAGATCCACCACTTTGGTCTCAAGGGAACGAACTTGGTCCCTGAGAGCCAGGAGCTCCTTGCACCGAGCACACACCCATGACTTCTGCCCATGGAGCAAATAGTCATACATGTGACACTCTGTGCAATACACTGGGAAGTGCGCCCTCCCCTGCTGGTTTTCTATCTTCATAACTGGTTTTGTTGGCTGTTTATAGTATTTAGAGATAGTTTATTACAAAGTTAGGTCTTAGCTGTATTGGTCAGCTATTTAACTGTTCAAACTTCCTTTCTCAAGAATATGAAGGAGGGAGTAGTACTTACCTTCTCTTCCCATTGGGTTCCTTGTGATCAAGGGGACTCATTGCAGGCTCCCCCGTACACTTCCCTGATAAAGTTCACACAAAACTCCATTGCCCTGTTTGCTATCCCTGTTCACTAAGCTCTGTTCGCTAAGTTCTCAGGCCTTCACCCTTGCATTTAAGAGCAGCAGACAAACTCTCTCTGAGGAGAGAGTCTCCTTAGACTCTCTCAGTCTCGGACTCTCAGACTCTCTCTGAGGAGAGTCAGCAGACTCTCCTCAGGAATGTTGCTTCTTCAGCAGACAAACTGACTCTCCTTGGGAATGTGGCTCCTTCCACAAGCTGAGGCACTCACCTTGGATGAATCCCCACTCAGGCTACTCTTCTGTCAAAGACACAAACACTTTCATCCAGCCAGAAACCAAACCCTAACTAAATCACCAGCCCTAACAAACTTAGTTTCTCCTTCCCCTCTTGTTTTCTTGGTTATCTATCTGTCTATCTATCTATCTATCTATCTATCTATCTATCTATCTATCTATCTAATTTCCTTACTTTGTTCCCTTGCTTGATATCTTCTTTAGGAGAGAAATACAAACTTGTATCTTCCTCTTGCTCCAAGACCAGCAGGAAACAACAACAAATTTTAAGTTGTTTTGTATTTAATTTTTTGTATTCTATTTGGTGTGTTGTGATTTGAAGTGTTTTATGTGGGGGTTTTTTGGGATGTTTTAATGTTGTGTTGTGAGCCGTCCAGAGAACAATTGGTTAGGGGCGGCTAACAAATAAAGTTTCTTGTTGTTGTTGTTATTCCATTGTAGCTGGAACCCTCCAAAGGCTCTGAAATGATAGCCTATTATTTCAGTACCTTCGAGGTTCATTCACAAATTATGTTCAACACTCATACAATGAGTGTACAGTGTACACAGGTACGGATCTGTACTCAGATACAGAAGTACACTTCTTATCTGTGTCATGTTTTTGAAGGGGCTGGATCCAGGTTCACTTTTAAAATGAATAAGGTACAGTCATTCACATCAGCATGTGTATGAACGTACATGTACATGTGTCCCCTGCTAACTGAGCAAAGAGGCACCTTTTAAAAGTGGTGATTCTCTTTATTTAGCAAAGGGAGAGCAACTGGCCTTATCCAACCCAAACACAGCATCCCTCCAGTGGCTGTTGCTGGTATCTTTCTTATGTTTCTTTTTTAGACTGTGAGCCCTTTGGGGACAGGGAGACATTTTATTTATTTATTTATTTCTGTATGTAAACCAGTTTGGAAACTTTGGTTGAAAAGTGGTATATAAACATTCATTGTCATATTCGTATTTATACAGACATCTATCTGTACACTCATACAGCATAATGTGTATTAAGGGTTTTTTAAAAAGAAGCACTGAACTCAATGGAGATTATTTCTGAGTAGATACAGGATTGCACTGCTCATCACAATTTGAGAAGTCAGATTTCATAGCCCAGGCATATGCTAAAATGATTGACAGAGAATGGCCAATGAAATGCACTGATTCCTTCTAAATGACCATAGAAATTCAATGCATTCCCGTTTGCATTTTAAGTTTTAATCAGAGATATTGGAGAGTTTTATACATAGTTTTTACAAAAACAGATGAAAGTACACACAAACACACTTTTGGTTTAACATGTTATGTTAAGGCCCTACCAGATTCACTCATGCTCCAAAATGCCAGGAAATTATGTGTGTGAAGCCTGTGTTATTTAGGGAGATATACAGTTTGCAATAAACTTAACTTGGTGAAGAGATTCAAAATGTGGAAAATAGCACTACATTTATTGTCTTTTTATCTCTTTGGTCATCATTATTGTATTTTGCATACCCTTTGCATTTTTCATTATTATTTTTGTATAATAAAGCATTTATATGGTTTTGTACTCGTGTTTTATTTTTGATTATTTTGTTTGGTTTTTCATTTCAATTTAGAATACTCCCCGTTTCTGTATTCATTTTCACTGGAATACACATATTCACCTAAAATTATCATGTCTGGTACAGATGAATATTGACAACTATGCCAAAAGTTGAATTACATGTTTATTATAATTGTTTTAGTGACAACAGTAACATTATGAGTACAGAGGCTGATTTTTCATTGAACAGCATATGAATAATACAAGGTTGGAGCTGCCAACTTCTTTACTGGCCATACTCCTGTGTCCTGTTGCAGTTCATCTTCTGCATTGCTGTGTTGCTGCATGGCAGCCTGCCACTGAAGGCAGTAAGGAACCTGCCAGTCCCATTTATAATTATGGAGGAATAAACACATGACAGAATGTCCTACATTTAAGGTGTCCTTGGCAGATGTCTGTCCCATGTTTTCTACAGCTCCCCAGTACCTCTAACTACTCTAAACTGCTCTTATAATTATCTTATTTCTAGTATTTATCTACCTTCTGCCTTGAAAAAAACAACAACCCTCCACTGCTTCTTGTAGGCAGACAAGGTAAATAATTGTTCTTGTTATTTCTGACAGTTCTCATATATGAATGAAAACTGCCAGCAAATCCCGCCTTAATCTTCTTTTCTTTGGGCTAAAAAAGTCCCCCAAATAATCAATTTATTTAGCATTTTGTCATATGACAGATGTTAACAGCTCACTCTGAAAAATGAGATTGTTGTCTCCTTGGGGAATTCTGGGTAATTATAAGCCTTTAAAGAACTTGGAAAAACCTTCCTGCAGACCATTGTTGGAGGTGTGCATAGGGGCAGATTTATTTTGCATATTGTGGACATGCCAACATTTAGGAAGAGATTTTAGGGAAAATAATGGAAATTTCGGGGCATGAAGTTCTTGATAATTCTAAGAATAAACTTTTGGATTGTTGAAAGGATATAAAGTTGGCAATGGGTATGGAACTAGTTACTTCTTGTGACTACTACAACCAGGAAATGTATAAATTCAGACAGGAAATCTCTGAGAGCACCATCTCTCTCGGCATGGTATAGAAGAGTGTGGACAAATGTTTTATTGACCAAAGTAACATACTACAAAAGATATAAGGTTAGTCATTGATGATGCAAGGGCACTATTGTCACTATTTACTGTATTGGAGATATTATATTGTGATTTTCTTAGATTTTCTTTCCATAATAAAGATTTTATATCTCTATTTCTATCTAAAAGATAAGCAAGGAATTTCCTCAAACAAAACTGCAGAGCAGTGGATTTTATATGTAAATCAATGAAATATTAATTTTCAACTACTCCTTATTATGAACATGGGTGGGGCTTTCTGTATTCTTTTCATATATTTACAATTAAAAGAAAGAAAATTTCCAATATCTAGTTTCTAACAGTGGCCAGTATCCTGAGCCAGGTTAATAGATTGTGCTACATATTCCATTTCAAGAAGGACACAGCTAAAGCACCTTCTGTAGTACAATTGCTAGAAACAATCTTTATGAAGACAAGTCTCTCCTTCTCCTGGCATTATAGCTCTGAACAAGAGAGTAGAAGTCATATGCTCAATTGTGGACAAATATAAAATGAACTACTGGCATGCATGGTACAAGATCAGCCTTTTTTTTAATACTGTACTTTCACCGAGGGGTGAAATTAGCAGGCATGGGGAGGTTGATTCCCTCTCTGAATGAGTTTCTAGAATACAGTATGGCACATAGGTCAGCATGGTGGTGTACTCCAGAAGAGGATCGTGGCCCAGGGTTCCCTGTTTTAGCATAGGAGGTTTCAGTGCAGTACAGTGTGGAAATGTAGGGAGTGTTCTGGATACATAACTGAATTAATAACTGAGTCTAACATTACATTCAATGAGTTGAATATTCATTCATTCACGAGTTGAATATTCAGGGGAAGAGATCTAGTCTTGTGGTAGCAAGCATGACTTGTCCCCTTAGCTAAGCAGGGTCTGCCATGGTTGCATATGAATGGGAGACTAGAACTGTGAGCACTGTAAGATATTCCCCTTAGGGGATAGAGCCGCTCTGGGAAGAGCACCTGAAGGCTTCACATTCCCGCCCTGGCATCTCCAAGATAGGGCTGAGAGACACTCCTGCTGCTAACCTTGGAGAAGCCACTGCCAGTCTGTGTAGACGATACTGAGCTAGATGGACCAATGGTCTGATTTGGTATCAGGCAGCTTCCTATGTTCCTATCCGTACATCCATCCAAATATGGATTTCCACCTACCTTCTTGCAACTAGTCACACTCCTTAGCCCTAGTTTAATGCAACTAGGGCTAAGGAGCATCAGCCTGCTTGTTTGAGAATGGAGATATTTCCTTCCCCATGAAAAATGTCACACCCTATTATGTCCCTATTTTAAAAGCTGCAAAAGGGAGTGCTTTTTTGGAAAGTGCAGAAGTGATCATGAAACTTGGTCCTGTATAATATGAGCACTAGTTAATATTGTTCCATTGCCTCCTTCTAAACTCTAGTTAATATGGTTGCACTGCCTCCTTCTATATATAAAATGGTAACAAAGAACATTTGCTCAGAAGACTCTGAATATCTGGAAGAGTCTGTAGGTGCCCTGATGGGGAGGTACATTATGGAAGTTTAAATTACTGTGAACGAACTCTGAGCTCATGCTCTACAAAGATATTACCATTGCTCCAGCTTGTTTTTATTTTTGCCCCTCTAACTGTTCCCTCTGTGTGCATCCAAAATGACTCTTGTCCTATCAATGACAGTGGAGTGGGATTAAGATGGCACTTGTCTCTCTATATGCATGACAGCACTTGTTACACTTTCAGCAAGTTGTTCCTCCAGAGACAATACTTAAGGTGCTCTCCGAAGAGTTAGCATTTTGTTCTTACTATCTGTTTGCTATCATTTGTAAAGATGTGATGCTGAAACGATCTTGTCACTTGAGCAGCATAGCATTGCCTTCTCATTAGATTATTGATGGCTTTCTGGGGAATTGAGACATAAACACAACATCAAGGATAAGCTTTTATTGCTGTTACAGAACCTGCCCTCAAGTAAAATCATCTACCTCCCAGCTGGCTTTCAGCTGCACTTGCATATCATTTTTCACCTGCCATTAAAACATTGAGAGGTATTCCTATTTCACTCAATCATTTCTTTATTTTGCTTCTCCTTTCCTCTCCATGTTTGCTATTTTCAGGTCAGGAAAATAACTCTTAAAACAATGAATATTTTATTGAAATGAACCAGAAAAAAGAGAGAGAATCAGATCACTTATCCACATGATGACTATGATCTTATGAATGATGAGAGGCATATTATGAAAATAATATGGCACCTACCCAGAATGGACATTATCTCAAAAAGGAGATGTTCTTCAAGTTAATGGAAAATATCTCCACAGGTGTATGTGTGTAAATAAACTGGTAGTAGTAAGGTGGTCCACATAAACATGCAGGCAGGGGCATAACTACTGGCATTATAACATGTTCAAAGAACACAAGCCACCTGCTTACTGGGGCTCCCAAGGACTCCTCACCTGTTGGGCTCCCCACCACCTCTTCCATCTCCCTGGCCGCATCCTCCGCCACTTCCCTCCTCTTTGGTCCTGTTCCTGCCCTCACTGCCAGTTCTGACAGTGTGCTGGAGAGCGATTCAAAAACTGGCTAGAAATGGTGGTGGCTGCGCATGCACCCTGATGAGGTATTAGGATGCATGTGCACCCACCACCATTTTCAGCCAGCATTTTAATCACTCACCAGGCATGTTGCTGGGCCTTTTCTTTACTCACTATCAGAGCTGCTGGTGGTAGCAGCACTGAGGAGGGTGAGGTAGCAGCAAACCTTTTGTGGGCACTGCAGGGGAGGGGGTTCTGTGCTGGTGGTGAATTCAGAATAATGTGATAGGGCTGCTGTGGAACAACTTAAAACTGCTTCCAAGCAGTCACGTAGCACTACTTGCACTGAAAATTGTGGAAGTAGCACAACAGTGGAAAACACAGTACTGGAAATTAAGTAGTCGGAACTATGGAAGTAGCACTGCATGACTGTCCAGAAGTGGTTTTAAGTCATTCTTCAGCAGCCCTGTCATGCTACACCATCAGGGCTGCCTTTCAACTTGTGCATCATCCCTATTGGGTCCCTAACATCAATTTAGGGCCACCTGTCATGGCCTCCAATAGCATTAAATGCATGGAGTTAACCCCTGCTACCTGGGCAAAGAGGCAGCTTTTTAATATGGTGATTCTCTTTATTTAGCAGAGGGAGAATAATTGTCCTTATTCACCCTCAGCACAGTACCTCCAGTGACTGTTGCTGGTGTATATCTTATGTTTCTTTTAAGATTGTGAGCCCTTTGGAGACAGGAAGCCACCTTATTTATTCATTATTTCTCTATGTAAACCACTTTGGAAACTTTTGTTGAAAAGCGGTATATAAATATTTGTTGTTGTTGGAGTTTGGAGGAGATTGGTCTACCAGTATATCTTTAATTATTTTCATTAAAGGTTTTTTAAAAGTACCGTAACTGCTTTGTTTTATTACAGAACATTACAAAACATGCAGGATTTGAAGTCCCCACTTTGACTATTGAGCAGAGACATAAGTTTTGGGCGGTATGTGCATGTGCTAAATAAATAAAATAAAATAAAATATAAATGTCATGCTTGGACTAAATTGCTCCTTGCCTTCATATGAAAGGCACACACCCCCCCACACACACACACCAATTTTTGGCACTCAATGTTATATCCCTGGAATGGCTGGATAGAAAGTTCTCAGTGGTAGTACATGGTGCTAGCATTAAGTGTGTGAAGCTTGAAAGAGATCAGTCCACTTAACGTTTTTAAAAGTGCCATTGTGTGGGTCAAGACTGATATGGCCCCTAAAGGTTCTTAGTTCTCTATAACTTAATGGCAGAAAGTTATAGACAACTAAGCACAAACAAGATGAAAACGATCCCGCCCCCCACTCCACAGAATCACTTTTAGTGTTGTTCACACAGAATACAAGCAAAAGTTTGGAGAATAACGGTTGAGCAGGGATAATAAAGCGATCAATGCCCGTCACTACTGTGATTGGAGGGCAACAGATGAATTGTTGACATTAAAATTGCTAATGATCAGCTTGATCTGTTATTCCAAATTTTATACCTCCCTTCCTCAGTGTCTTCCAAGTGAGGAAGTCATTCACACAATTGAAAACTGTGTTCTACCGGGTTTGGGACCTTTGTGTGCTTCCAATTTTTGAGTGTGTGGATGCAAGGTAGGAGGAAAACCTGGATAGTTTTCCCTCCTACCTTGCTTCCACACAATCACTTCTACCTAGGTTTCCCTCCTACCTTGCTTCCACACAACTGAAAATTGGGAGCACACACAGTTCCCAAACCCAGGTAAAACACATTTTTTGATTGTGTGAATGACCTCAAGGTACTGCAAAGAGGTTCACTTAGGCAACAGTTTGGAGACTACCAAAAGCTCTTAAAAAACACTGATAAATCCAAAATTTCTGACAATTCCAACAGCAAATCTGACAAGATAGAGATATATTCTGATAATTCAGATATGATAGAGACTTCCTGCTGTCATGTCTGATTAGATATGACGTAATCTGATATTATGCACAGCCCTAGTATTTAATAAATGGCCAGTTTCCTATGCTCCAGAGTTCGTTTTAGTAAGTACACATTGAAATACTTATTTATGTTATTCACATCTCAGACCACAGATGAGATCTGTGTGTCCTTGCATCAGACACTACTTTAAGAATAGGAATTCCGAAATGTAAATACCTCTCCTGTCTACAAGACCCATTTGTAAGTAACAACTAAATCATTTGGCTTTCCATCTGAAATAAACAGCTAAGGGAATAGAGGCTGAAAATAGTTCAGACAATTACAAACAGTAGTGGAACGGTGATTCTTCATCAGTCCCAAGCATCAGTGGAACACTTAAAACAGAATCCATGTGGTATGTAGTACAACTTATAATGGGCTCATTCACACTGGGGAATGAGTCTCCATAGCATTTCCAGTTGCCACCAGAACTCCATGTCATGCACCCAGTTCTTGCTGTGAATGGCTCTACATATTATTCCCACAGTGTGGAAAAGATGATGGACATTTTTCCATCATCAATCATCATCATCATCTCTTTATAGCTTGATTTCGGTCTGTGGACAGCTACAGAAACAGAATGAATATTGCTTCAAAGCCTCTACTTGTATCATATAGATTGACCTTAATCGGAAACAAGATACCATGAAAAAGGGGAGTAGAATGAAAAACTCAATTTACCTCTCCAGCCTGCTGGACATTTGCAAATATAGCTATTGATTTCATCCACACAGGAACCAATTCCACATGGGTTTGAGATGCAATCATTAAGGTTGTTCTGGCAATGTTCCCCTTCAAATCCTGTGGAACATATGCAGAGATATTCACCAACACCTGGAGGGAAGTAAATGTTGGTGACACATGTTCCACCATTCAAGCAGCCACAGGGCTTCACAGAAACCTGGAAAAAAAAAAAAAAAGAAAAGAAAAGAAAGAAAGAAAGAAAAGAAAAAGTGGACAATCGTCTTATTTATCACTGAATTTCAATGACTCACCTTTTTGTTTTTCCACAAAAGGAGGGCACAGTGTCCATACTCCTAAAATCTGGTTTTGTGTGAAACACCAATATCCATCTATCAGTATTTAAAGTTGCATGTAACCACTGTTTATAGCTCCACATATGAAAATGTAGAGATTGCATGAGGCAGTCTGGGAGCCCAGCTACATCATTATAAATGCATGGCATGGCTGTTGCAGATACACCTTTAGCTCCTCCTTAATCACAACTTCCACATTTTCTGCTGTTACAGCATTCTGTGTTTCCCAGCTACCTCCCTATCACTGGCTGCTGGCATGGGACAGGGGAAAACCACACCATAATGTCAGATGACACAAATAATTTCTACATGTCATAGAGACGAGAGAGAGAGAGAGAGGGAGAGGGAGGGAGAGGGAGAGGTAAGAGCTAGTCCCATGCCATGTTGACAAGAATTCTTAGGATAAGCTGGTAGGATGTGGTGCTGTGTAAATTCGGTGTCCAGTATTCTGCGGGAACGTTTATTCAGCGTGTGTGTCTCATCAGTAACTTTCACAATTACCTATTGTTAGCCAGACTCCTTTAGTTGTAAGTGTCTCCCTCCCAATGCATTTACCTTATTAGCTCATGCTATTGTAGGATTAATGGAACACCTTGCAATAAAGACAAAACAGAAGAGAAGCACTGCCAAGAAACCAAGGCTGCAGAGTAATGACATAAGAGCACAGGAACCTCTAAAAATATCATTGCGAATGAATTATAATCTCTCCTTTATGGCTAAAACCTGGTCTTTTATGTTGTTATGTGCCTTTTCTTCAAAGATCCAAATGCACACAGTGAATTTTAAAGCAGATTAATGAACCATTAACAGGCTCGGCAAAAGTGTTCTTTCAGACAGCAATCGATAGTTCCCTCTCTTGTTCATTGTATATATGGGTTTTACATTCTCAGAGATATTTATTAGATTAATTGATCATTACTGTCATGTTGGATAATATGCACTTACTTGAAAATAGCTGAAGTCTTAGCTTTTTTAAAGACAGTAACAAATTATTGGCCATAATGGAGGCAACCAAAGCATGATAAACCAGTTTTCTGAAGTGTCGTCTTCCTACCTGCACTGAGTGTCTGCTTTGTGCATTGCATTCATCAGACACAGTGAATTGAAAACTCTCTGATTCTCCAGCGTTGACTTTCCAGATGAGAAGGCCTGCAGGGGAGAGGGAGGCTTCTGGAGGGCCATCTTCTAAGGCAAACAGCACTGCTGAGCCCTCAGGATCCACGGCTAGCAGCTGGTAAATGAAATTCTCTCCCACAAACGTCAGAAGCTGACTGGCTGGGGCTTGGAACCCAGGGGACTGGTTGTCTAAACAAAATATCAAAATGCAGCAGGGATTATATGTGTTCTAATTTATGGCATATCCCATGTAAGCATTTATTCAAGATTACAAGTGATTTAATGAGGGAAACTTCCTAAGAAAATTAGAGTATGCAACTTAGGGAATTGTGATGTGTACTTTAGGAACTAAAGACATTAAGGCAACAGATAAATCAACACATTTTTTCCTAACTGGCTGCTCTTTCACACTGGCCTTCCTCTTTTTGAGATCAGCAGTTGATAAAAAAACAAACAACCCAGAGTCTAAATAGTTTAAGGTGTAAGAGTTTTGCATTCGAGTTAACAGCGCATCTAGGGCAGAGTGAGAATATGTCAAAACTATGTGTATGGTAAGAGGCAAAGACAGGCACAACTCACGTTAATGTTTTAGTGACATAATCAGTGGTGCAGCTAGGTAACTGGACCTAATGAGCTTACGGGGGCCCACCTGCAAAATAAGCATCCTCTCTCCATATATATACATTTAAACCCACAGATCTGGGTCCAACTGCAATTTCCCCCAGCCCCGAAAGACTATGCAAACCCTAATGGATTCACACAGCTCCTTGACCATTCACAAACTAACTGGGACACAACAAGTGCCCCTTGCTCCGCAGTTCAACTTGGTCATATAGTGCATTTGTAAAGGTAAAAGTAAAGTGTGCCATCAAGTCGGTGTAAACTCCTGGTGACTACAGAGCCATGTGGTTGTCTTTGGTAGAATATAGGAGGGGTTTACCATTGCCACCTCCCACACAGTGTGAGATGATGCCTTTCAGCATCTTCCTATATCGCTGCTGCCTGATATAGATTTCCCATAGTCTGGGAAACATACCAGCGGGTTTTCAAACTGGTAACCTCTGGCTTGATAATCAAGTCATTTCCCTGCTGTACCATTAGGTGGCTTAGTGCATTTGTGTGTGTGGTGGTGGGGGGGGGAGGGATGAAAGCCCCAACACATGCTCCTTGCTTCACAGTTCTCATGCAAACCTTCTGGATCACAAACCAACTTCAGCAAAGCACATTTGTTTTTTAAAAAGTGTTGCTTGTTTATTCAGACGTAGTGTTCCATTTTTACTAGGTGTGAAGTACTCTGTGGATAGAGATAACTCTTTTTGGCAGCTTTACCCAGAAGGGAGAAATTCATTAAAAATCTCGATTGACCAACTTCCTTGAAATAAAAATATACACAGTCCTGCCATCCTGGGCTACATGTGTGCCAAATTTTGGAACTCTAAGCCCAGCCATACTGGAAATATAAAGGGTAGGGCAAAGCGGAGGAGGGGGCATGATGCACTTTTTAATGAAGGCAAAAGGCAGAATCCTTCACATGGGGGTGGAATGATGGTCCAAGGGGGGGCTTCAGTTTCATAAGTTCTTATAATTTTATGCCATGGAACAAGCCATTTATAGGACTCCTTTGAATCTCCCCCCCCAAAAAAAATCATTAAAAATCAATAGATTGATCAAAATGCTTCAAAATGAACACACAGAGTCCTGCTAATCTGTCCTACACCTGTGCTTAGTTTCAGAACTCTAGGCAAAGTGATTCTGGAAATATAGAAGTGTGTGTGGGGTGTGTGAAATGGGGTGATGTTTATCCCCTTTTATGAAGGCACTAGGCAGATTCCTCCACATGGGGATAGACTGATAGTCCAAGAGGGATTCAGTTCCAGAGGTTTTTGTAATTTTCTGCCATGAAACAAGCCATATATATATATATATATATATATATATATATATATATTCAAAAAAGTAATTAGAAATCAATGGATTGACCAATCCTCTTCAAAATCAATGCATAGAGTCCCAATAACCTGTCCTACATCTGTTCCAAACAACAGGACTCTAGGCCAAGCCATTCCATAAACAGCACTCTTACCCCTGCACTTCGGGGTCAAAGTCCAGGGACTCCACACCCGCTGGGGCCCCCCAAATCCTCTTTAGTCTGCCCTGGGTGGTGTGGTTTGTGCCCTTAAGAACCTATGTGTTTAAAAATGATGCTTAGCTTGCAGCCGGGTGGGGTGGTGGGCTCCAAAGGCCTTTAGGTCCAGGCTCCAAAATTACCTAGGTGCACCTCTGTCCATAAATATAAAAAGGAATCTCTTATCATCATGGGGTCCTCTAGGAGAGTGGACACACAGATCTGGACCCCGAGGTCCATGCCTAACGGCACCCCTGCAGATGATACTTGAATTTTATTTTGATGATTGTCCAGATGAGTAATCAAATTACATGTCTAATTACATTTGGCATATAGGATGCATTTTTAAAGCAGAAATTGTTACCATGAGTTGTGAAATCTTAAGCATGTCTTGAGGGAAGCTTAACCTTTAAGGGATGAGAGTTCCACAGACCTTTGCCACCACTACAGAGAAGGCCGTCCAAAATGCAGTTCTTATTTTAAATGCATAACAGGTTCAGCAATGTGTTTCTAATCTTATAGAGCAGCATTCAGAAATATTAACCCCCACCTTGCACAACAGCATGCATGCAGGAGTACTGGGGAAATTGTGTGAGGGCTCCCAACACATTCCTACAAACCGTCCATTTCATTAGACAGGATGCCTGCTACAGCAATACCTTTTGAAATCTATTTGTAGACTTGCCAGCTCCATTGTGTGTGTCCTCCAAGACTGCACGCAGAATCCAAAATCCCAGTGTGGTGTAATGGTTAGAGTGCTGGACTAGAACCGGGGAGACCCGAGTTCAAATCCCCATTCAGCCATGAAACTAGCTGGGTGACTCTGGGCCAGTCACTCCTCTCAGCCTAACCTACTTCACAGGGTTGTTGTGAAAGAGAAACTCAAGTATGTAGTACACCGCTCTGGCTCCTTGGAGGAAGAGCGGGATATAAATATTATTAATAATAATAATAATAATGGGGTTTTTGTTTGGTTTCTGTAAAGGGAAAATCTCTATGTACACAAGGTTTCCCTGTTATAAGTGTCAAGCATGCCCTAAGCTTTGGAAGAGAAGATGGAATCTGAGCATACATTAGGTATTCACAATCCACTACCCATTTTGCTCCTATTAATGAAACGGTACTCCTATTAATGACAGTCAGCCTCCCTCAAAGAAGTGGCTAACATTCTAGAAAAATGTCTCATGTATACACAGTATCTAGGCCCAGATCAAGAATTCAGAAACAAGCATGTCTTTTGTAATAAAAAGCTGAACACCATCAAATTATTTTATGCATATTGGGATTACGTTCATTGATGGACCAGGTGAATTTAGAAACCTTGGGCTCACAGAGAAGACACGTGCTGGTAAGACTCAAATCTCCTTTGGCATAACATAGACCATCTATATTGCAAGCATTTTCCTGCCAGGAGGGGGGAAAAAAAAGACAAATTAGCAGTTAGTAATTGCTTGAGATAGTATGAATTATTTTGCTCTAGGAATAATGAAATGACAGCAATTTAATGCTAGCACTCTCTTCCCTAGGGACAAGATACAAGTGTATCTTAAAACTTGCTGAAATGACATCAGCTATGCCAGCTTCATTGTCAGATTCTTGTATGTGCACGTCTTATCTTAGGCTGCTGGGTAATGCCATTGCAACAAAATTATATGAGAATCTCTAACATACTGTACAAGATTATTAATACCCGACACCTGCTATTAGCGTGATTAATTATCTGGTACTGTTAAAAGTGGGCTCCACTAAGGGGATACTATCTAAAAACTGGTATAACAATTAGGGATTTTTCCACATTTGATAGATATTGGGAAGCTCTATTTTATGGCAGTTTTGTGTATAGCAAAACTGGGTCCTCGGAACTTCAAAATGCCCATCCTTCCTACATATATTTATATTTTTAAACTGCCAGTCTGAATGGAAGTCTTTTGTCCAGTAGAAATTGCCACATCTCCTCTTGAACAACTGAAATATTCATACCGGGAAGCAGTGTTCCCTTTAACAGGGATTCCCAGATGTTGATTATAACTTCCATATTCCCCAAGCAAAAGCCACTGCAGCTTGGGATTCTGGGATTTGAAGTCAACAACTTCTGGGAATCCCTGTTAGAGGGAACACTGCAGGGGAGGAATTCTGAGCTTTTAAATTTTTAACTTCAGTGGGTTACAGCCCCAAGACCAGCTCCCCTTCTTTTTCATTGTCACTTGAGAGCCAAGGCTTTTCACCTTTCATGCCTGGAGCCACACTACCTTTCCAGGAACAAAGCAACTGCATTTCTGAGCAGCTGTTACCTCAGAATTTCTACATCAACATCAAGGTAATACTGCAAAACCAAAGTGGCATCCCTTTTCACTGTTTTCAATCCTTCTAATGTGGGTTTACTGGTGCTATACAAAGCACAATGTGCATGCAGCAATTGTCCACACAGACAGAGCTTCACATCTAAGCATATGACTAAATTTTCCCGTTTGGTTTTACAAAACCTTAACCTCCTCCCCACAATTTCCCTCTCCCTCCAAAGAGCCCAATTCCATTCCAAAGCTTCAGCTGCATGAGCATTAGCAAAGCTTTATAATTCAACAGTAAAAGTGTCATTTTGGAATTCTGCCCCACTCGCTTTCTGGAAAGCTGTACCAGTGCAAGGTAGGTGGAGCCATTCTGAGAATTGCCAGCACTCAGTGCCAGGACAAAGGAATAAAATATTCTGCTGTACCTCCACTAAGAGCTAAACCTGGATCTCATTGTCCCCTGCACACCTGCAAGAGTACCACAACAATGTAAGCTATTGAAAACAATTGGCTCATAAGATAGTTCTACATAATCCATAGTGACTTCAGGCCCATATATGTTGCCAAAAAAATTAAATACATTATGGTAGGCATTCATGAGCTTAGGAAATACAGAAGAAGCAACATTGGGAAAATTTTGGCTGGTATAAGGGAATACAAATATTAAATTTTGCATAACCTTTCTTCATGCAAAAAAAATGACAAAGAGGATAGGGAAAAGCTACTAATGTGGAGCATTTGGGGGGGCAGCCCTGGAAAGCCAAATAGCTAGACATAGGACCATTCACATGCCCTGGTGGGTGGGCAGGCAGGCAGGGGAAGGCTGCACCAACTCACCTTCCCCCCAAATGTTTGCTCAGATGTTTCTGGGAGTGCAGACAGCGCTGTGTGGAGCAGCGCGGAGCTCAGGAGGCCAAGACAACACATCCTGGCCTCCAGATATCCCTCAACATGGGTGCTGCATTGGGGGATTCAACCTGTGGACAGGTGCTCTAGGTGCCCATCTCTGTTTCTGCTGGGGCTGAACACAACTCCAGCAAAGACACAATCCCAGAGCCCAGGTTATGGCTCACTCAAGCCTCTAACCCCTGCTAAACACCGGGTTAAAAAACTGGGCTAGATTGTGTCATAATTAGGGATGTGCACAAATCGAATTTTTTTTATTCAATTTGTGCCCAAAACAAATCATCCCTGATTTGTTTTGTATCCAGATCTACCCCCCATCACCCCAGATTTGATTTGTATTTGCTTTGATTTGATTTGGATTTGGACTGGTTTGAACCACTTAACAAGGTCCTAGGGGCACCCAATTTGGACGGTTGGTAGGTCCTCATGGGTGCCACCTACCACCCAAATTTAAATGCAGTGGGTCACTTGGTTGATATTTAAGGAATCTTCTTATTTTTTACTGATTTTGAACATTTCTGCCATAGGAAACAATGGGGATCCGAAGTTGCCATATCCTAACCCTAAGACGGATCCCCAGCTTTCATTAAAAAAGAAAAAGCTAAGCGACAGCCCTTGTAGAAGTGGAGTTATGGAGCAAAATGTGCAGTCAATATTTTTCAAGTATTTGGATTTTTTGGTGTAGAATAACTTTTCCTCATAATGAATCCTTATGAGGATTCATTGCACCCATTCATTTCTTCTGTTCATTTTGACTGTCAATGGACAGTGCCAACTGTCAACTGCCATGTGCCAACTACACCACCCACCCACCCACCTGCAAGGCTGTTAGGTACTCATTTTAATTTTTAGGATTATTGAAATGTTTAGATTCTTTGGTGTCTAATAACTTTTCTTCATAATAAATCCCTATGAGGATTCATTATACGCCCTCATTTCTTCTGTTCATTTTAACTATCATTGGACAGGGCCAACTTTCAACTGCCATGTGTCAACCACCACCACCACCACCACCACCACCACCACCACCACCACCACCATGCCCCCCCCCCATACACTGGGGTACTCAGTTTATTTTTTAGGAATTTTTGAAGTGTTTAGATTCTTTGATGTCTTCATTAGACACCTTCATTTCTTCTGTTCATTTTGACTCCAGTGCTTTGCAGGTGGGGGGGATTAGTGGCACCCCATGTTTCAACTACCCTGCAACCCACAAGCCACTGGGTACTCGGTTAATATTTTAGGGTTTTTTGAAGTGTTTAGACTCTTTTGTGTGTAATGAATCCTCATAGAGATTCATTTTGAGGAAAGGTTATTAGACACCAAAGAGCCTAGACACTTGAAAAAAGCCCCCCAGAACATAAGTTGAGTAGTACCCCACTGCCTTGCAGGTGGGAGTGGGGTTGGCACTGTCGAAAAGACCGTCAAAATGAATAGAAGATGTGTAATGAATCCTAATAGGGATTCATTGAGGGAAGGTTATTATACACCAAAGAATCCAAACACTTAAAAAATAGTGACCAAACATTTTGCTCCATAACTCCATTTCTACAAGGGCTGGAGCTTAGCTTTTTTTTTTTTTTTAAGGAATCTGGATTTGATTTGTCTCCAAATCACCCGAATCAGCTAGATTTGGGTACAAATCTATTTGTACCCAAATCAGTTTGCACATCCCTAGTCACGATTGAACCCTGTACCAGCAGTTCTCATCACAGCCTAACCAAGGAAGAAAACCACAGGGAAATTTATATAAGGTAGGAGAGACATTTCCACAAAAACACAATACTCAACACTTAATACTGCTTTTCTTCATCAAGAAACAACAGAGGGAAGTGTTGTAAGACAGACCATACTGTACAGTAGTTTCAGTGAAACCAGCACAAATTCTTTTCTTTTCTTTCTTACCATACAATGAGATTTTGTCTATGCTCCATAGTTATTTCTGTTGTTGATTATTAGCATGCTTACAAGTTCAGCTATAACATAATGGCCTTTATAAAATCTTGAAGAAAGGAAGGGGTTTTGGCCATACTGAACAGAGAAAGGCTTGAAAGGCTCTATTACAGTTTTTACTGAAGAATTACACTTAGTGTTCATACAATTCTGAGGGTGCTTTTTTCAGATGGAAGAATATTGTGGTGAAAAAATTGGTCTTTATAAAAAAGGAATACAAGTACAATGTCTTGGCATAAAAAAAGAGCTCCCATTCAAACACCTCCCTTCAGACAATATAAGAAAATTCCTAAGAACAGGATTAGACCAGGATTTGCAGCAGTCAGCTGATAAACCTGAAGTAGCTGCTTGGATATTATTAGAAAAGAAATTATTACTGTGTGAGGCATGTATACATTGTGGAAAACACATCTATATTTCATCAATTTAGAGATTGCATTTACACTTAATACAGCCATTGGCTTAATATGGCAGAGCCCCATTGGTTTTGGTCATATTTGGCTGAAATTAAGATAGTTTTGTCACCTTAATGGGTTTACAGAGTACATCTTTCATCTTAAAGAGAAAGAGGAAATGTTTGTGCTAAATTTCCCATTGAGCTACAGCATGGACACATTAATATTTGGTGTCCACTTCATAACTCTATTGAACCTTTCTGAGTTGAATGTTTGGATCTTTTCATTTACTAATGTAAGAAAGGGTAACTAGAACTCCGGTGCAAAGAAAGGGATGAGCACCTGCCAGAGTTTAGTCCCCAAATAAACTATGGTCAGCTGAACATCAATATTTAAAGAGACAAAATTATTAAAATCAGTATTAAAAGAGAAAACAAAACAATTGTGAGAATCAGAAGTATATATGGTCATCCAAATTTGCTTCTGGACTGTGGCAAGCATGTCATCCACCCTCAGAGATAATGGCTGACATCCAGATTAGCACTGTGCTGGAGCAGTACTGACATCTAAACTAAAGCTGCACTGTTGTTTGAGGCAAGAGGACAATTTTGAAGCCCATTGTGCCTCCTTAAAATATGTCCCTAACGACTGTGCAGCCCTCAGGGATGTATTTTCAGGAGGCACAGTGGGCTTCAGAAGGAATGGGAGATAAATGAAAATCACTCTTCTCCCCTCATGTGACAGCACAGCTTTAGTGTGGATGATGATGATGATGATGATGATTTACATTTTCTATCCTGCTCTTCCTCCAAGGAGCCAGGAGCAGTGTACTACATACTTAAGTTTCTCCTCACAACAACCCTGTGAAGTAGGTTAGGCTGAGAGAGAAGTGACTGGCCGAGAGTCACCCAGCAATTATCATGGCTGAATGGGGATTTGAACTCTGGTCTCCCAGGTCCTAGTCCAGTAGTCTAACCACTACACCATGCAGCACTGTTGCACCATTGTGGCACTAGTCTGGATGTCAGCCAATGTGCTCAGAAAAGAAATGTTGCCAGGAAAGAAAGAAACACCTTCCATTCCTAGTGGATACCCTGTGTCTATGGGAATCTTTTCAGTGTGAAAGATGACTTATCGGAGATAAGCAGAACCTCTGTTATTTCCCTTGTTTCATTTACTTTCATGAACTTTTCCAGCACTGTGGTGATAAATTCTATGTGAATATAAAAATTTATATTGGAACAAATTTTTTGAATGTGCAGTGTGTAGCTTCCAGGTGGCAGGGTGGGGAACGCTCAAGAGAGAGCAGAATTTACAAGTGAAAGAAAGCAAATATATTTAGTTTTCAAGCTGATCAATAAACACATTTGCTTCTCAGAGACTTGTCAAGCTATACAGCCAACCAAAGAAGCTGGAGGGTTAAGAAAAAGATGAATGTTCTGTATTAAACCTCTAAGTGCTTTGAAATTACCTTTAATTTACAAAGCCCATTTTGATGGAATTCACAATCCTGGCAAACTCCGTCATACAAGGTCAGAATTTTCAAATTACTATACTCAAATCCATCATTAGATATCTAAAATATAAAAAAAGTATCATTTTATGTGATGATGTTGCATACGGATACTGTCTGCACATTCTAAAGCACATGCCCAAAACACCCTGAACTAAAGGTCTGCCAAGAAGATAAATTAAACCACTTGCAAGTTACTTCCCTGCAAGCTAACAAATCACTTGGTGCTGTAAACTGAAAAGCCATTCATTTATTACCAAAATATCTTCTCACTCAGATAAAATCTGGGGTTTCTGATATCTGCGTGCTTTGTTAAACCTCTTCCCGTAAATTTCTTACTCAAGTAGACACAATTTTAAACAATAAATCCTGCTTCAGACGCTTTGACTACAATCCATAAAACACTTACTCTAGAGGAATCTCATGGATGTCAACAAGATTTTATTGAGATTGCTTCAGAGTAAGAAGATTCTAGACGGCACCCTTTGCCCTCCATTCCATGCAAGATGGATTTCCATTCATAAACCATTCATTATGATTTCCATTCATAAACCATAATGCTGGAACCCATGAATCAAAAACAGAGCCATATGATGCAGGTCCAATGAGCCTTCAGTTTCGGCTGTTCCACCATATATATTTACTAGATACAGCAATCATGGATTTAATAGGTGACAAAAAAAGTCCACTCTCCATTTTTACCAAAGAACCAGGTAACCTTAGCAAATTGTACTAGTTGCATAATATCTGAATGCACACCAGCATAATGTTAGTGAGATCTGGATATGATTCAAGGCTTGACCAGATCATGTAGGAATGCCCCATCCTGGAGCCTCGTGCTGGGGGATAGGTCTTTGTCCCACCCCCTCAGCAGACAGCTGCAGGGAGCGCCCTGCTTGGACGGGGCTGGGGGCGAGGCAGAAATTGCATGCCACCAAGGCTGTCCCTTGCCAGATTGAAACTAACCTCTTCAGTTGGTTTTGATCTGGCTTCCTCTTCCTTCCTTCCTTAGAGACAGAGCGGACTTTGCTGGTCGTCCTTTTGGAATCTGAGTAGGATATTTTTTTGCCCCTCAACTGATTAGCCATGTTGGGAGGGCTTTTTGCCTACTCTTTCTTTCCTAGTGTTCGTTAGTTTTAGGTCACAACTGGGCAAGTACAGTGTGGGCTGGGTGGAGGTGTAGAAGGGTTTGAGATCGGTGAAACACTTGGGTAGTTGGAAAGGGTGGATTGGTCAATCGGTCCTTGGAGGCTTGGTGGCTCAGGGACTTTGATTCGCCATGACACCTGCTTCAAGGCTTCACAAACAGTGTTCCATCTAATATTCCCAGTTGTTGTTGACTACAACTAACAGAATGCCCAGCTGTAATGGCTTTTTCCTGAAACACTGTTCACAAACCTTAAAGGCTGTGAAGCTTGGGGTGTGTGAAGCCCTAGAAGTTGCCCTGATCCTTTGGGGTTGGCAATGATGGAGATGAAGCAGATTTGCACTGCTTCTACCCTTGAGCCAGGGTGTGTCACCCATTCAAGGGAAAGGGCAGGACAAAAATGTCTGAACCCAGCCTTTGATAGGCCCGCACTGTTTGGGGGTGGAGTTTATTCCATACTCAGTTTGCTAATTTGACCATTTAGTAAAATTGTGGCCCTTTTACCCAAATTGAAAGGTGTCTATGTCTTCCTAGCAGCTGGGGTATGGGGACAATTATCTGTCCTGTCCTATATCAGACAGAATCATTCTGTACAGGCAATCCTCTACACTATTGGACCCAGAGTTCCACATTTCATCTGAAGGGGGGCAGAATGTTTTCCTGAACCTTCACAGCAAGTTTCAGCTCTTTGCTTCAGTGTTCAAGAAAAATGCTACATTCTTATTGTATTTTGCTTGCTTTCCCCTTCCATGTTAAAAACAGATGCCAGGACAGAAGTAGAATACAGAATTGCGTCCTGAACATGTGTATAAAAACTCAGCTCTAATATCCTACTGTTCAATAATGTTATCACATAAAAAAGGAAATGACAAATGATTTTAGAACAGAGTGCCAAATGGGTGACTTAAACTGAAGATCTCACTTTGTCCAGTGAATTACTAGTGGCGTTTGAGAGGACTTGCTTGCTTCTATCCAGTTCCAGTCTTCCAGGCAAGGCAATTCCAGTTGATCTAGAGAGGTTTCTCTGAGTAAGTGGCAGGCAGAGCATCAAGCAGCAGGAGAGCTGTCCAACAGCATCAGTGGGCCAAGTGTGGAGTAGGAGAGGAGCTGACAGCAGCCAGAACTAGGCACTAGTGAACAAACACCTCTAGGCAGCAAATGAGAGGCTGACCTAACTACCCTACCTTTTATTTTAATGGGGCCCTGATCTTGACTGTCGTTAAAGTAAGGGATCGTCTGCAAAAGTACATTTCTGAAATGTTGTAGTGGTCAAAGACCGCAATAAAGTTTATCTATCTATCTATCTATCCATTTCTGAAATGTGATGATTCACACTTCCACAGAGCACTGTGTCATCAGGTCTGAGTTTCTGTTAAGACTTATTGCTGTCTCTGTTCTTGAGGACCTGGTGGTGGTTTTGGGGAGCCCAGAGATGGGGAATAAGGCCAATTAGGTTTCTGAATTCAACAGGGTTCCTGATTGGGGTATTACCTTGGAGATCCTTCAGGATGCTCTGTCTCCTCTTGGTCCTGGTTCATATTACCATTATGAATATTTATACAGTATGTCATTAATACTGTAATAATTATATAGCATTAATATGTATATACAAAACAATTCACAAACAGTTTACATCAGAACAATAGCAAAGCCTCAATATTAGGCAGTGAAATACAAAACTAAACATCCCATCCTTAAGCTTGAAATAACTAATAGCAGCCTCTTTTACCATACAACTGTCTCACCTGTCTCCTGTATAACACAGCCTCGCCACTCCTAAATGACAATGAACAAAGTCCTGCCTTAACCTGGCAGCTGAAGAAGCACAACATGAGTGGGTGGGGGAGGCCTCCAGAGGGAAAGTGTATCAACAGGACAGTTTTACAGGGTTTCATAAGCAAACAAAGACTGAGGTCCCAGCCTCAAAGAGCTTACAGTCTGAATTTCAGCAGTATGGGAGACAAAAGAGATGCGGTCTTTGGATGGAACCTGAGGCAAAACCAGCTCAGGTTGTCCCTGTAGGACATCCAAATTATTAGAACCATGGTTGCAGGACCCAACCATGGTTAGGTTTCCTTCCTCCAACCTCCAGATGACCCTTGGTTTGAAATAAGGTATACTTACCAAACTGAGGGTCTGGAGGATACAATGTATCATTGGGTTTGGGCAACTTGTCCAAACTGGAATACAAGAGGACGGTCCTCCTACCACTAGAATTCAATTGGCTGGCGCAGCTTTCTGTCATGGGTTGGAAGAAGTCTGTGCAGCCAGTTCTTCTCCCTTTGCTGTCTCCCAGATTACAGATAGTTATCATCTGGGAGTGTTTACCAGAGGGTCTTGTATAGAAACTACATGTCCATTGAACCTGAACATTGTTGAAAGCTTTTTGAAAGTCCAATGATACTAAATTAACATTGGTTTGATGATAAAGCAATGTACAGTATCCCCTACTAACAGAGCAAAGAGGTACCTTTTAAAAGTGGCGATTCACTTTATTTAGCAGGAGGAGAGCAACTGGCCCTGTCCAGCCGCAGCACAACATCCTTCCAGTGGCTGTTGCTGGTAGCTGTCTAATTTTTCTTTTTTAGATTTTGAGCCCTTTGAGGACAGGGAGCCATTTTTATTTATCTCTTCATATCTATGTAAACTGCTTTGGAAACATTTTGTTGAAGAGTGCTATATAAATATTCTTTGTATTCATACAGTAGTATTGGTTACAGCTTCAGCAGCTTCTTTGTAAAAGGAAATGCAAATAAACCCCATTATTTTGTTTGCTGAGCTTAGGAAAAGGGGAAACAAGAGTTTTCTCTTTCCTAAACTTATTTGTACACAGTTGAAGTTAGCAACATACGGCAACAAATTCACATAACTCTTCTAACTATTGAAAAATTATGTGTAGGACTAGGAATTATGTTTCAGGGCAGTGGGGAGTATAAAGTGGGTTGGAGAGCAAAGATTTTAATCAAGGCCTATATAGTGAGTATTTGACATCTTCTTAGCTGTGTATGTCTGGAAGGTGTTGAAATGCAGATGTTGATGCTTAAGTTGCATATACAATTTTTTTTTTTTTGCCTTTCCCATGTTCTACAGCTACCGCCATGGTATTAGAGGATTGGGAACCTGAACCATAGTCCCAAGTCTTTATACACACAGGCCACATTCACACATAACGTGGAACCGGGTCCACAGATGTTTTGTCCGAATGTGGGCAACACGGGTTATATGTGGCGATAAAACCGAGGGTTCATATTTGGAACTTCAGTCTTAACCCTTGGGCTGTAGTGAGTTTCGTTGATGCAATCCTAGGTTCCAGGCAACCAGTGGTACATCTGAATTCGGAACTTCAATCTGCTTCCCCTGGAACTGGAGTTGCAGGAGGAAATTCCTCCCTAAATTCCAGCATGACTGGCTGTGTCAGTAAAGAAGGAAGCCCACACAGCCATTTCCCCCTCCTTTCTGCAGTCTTGCTGACTGCAGAGAGGCTGCTCTCCAGTACACCTGAATTTGGGAGAGCAGGGGAAAGGGGGTGCAGAACCATTGGACCCATGGTTCCACGTTATGTGTAAATGCAGCCATATTTCTGAAGGAGCCACCAGGGCCCAGTTTTTTCCTAACACAATACCAAACTTATCAGAGCCAAAGCTACAGCACTGAATAGTTCTGCCTCTTTCTGATATTTGAATACTCAATAAGCATAGCCTGATGCAAAAATTATCATCTTTGACAAAAGCCAACAGATGGAGGAAGGAACAGAAGTGTATCAGAACACACCCCTTACCCATTGGCGCAAAACCCTCAGCTTCAGTGCTTGTCTGCAGAGGCAAGTGGTGGATGTGGAAAGACTTCCCTTCTGTGAGCCAACACTTGGTGGCCAATACTTGCCTCTAGAAACACGGGGTGGGGAAAATGTGGCTAGCTGGCATCCCATTCCCCCTGTTGGCTGCAGTGATAACACCAGCATACCATCGTGTAGTGTAGAGAAGAGTTCTCCCCCTGGTTTTAAGAACAGATATTCATGAGGACAGTTGCTGTTACCACAACCATGTTCCCCACCAGGCTTTTTCCAAAAGAGTCATGACTCATGCTAGGAATCTTGTCCTGTGCCTTGAAGTGATTTTGACTGTTGTGGCCAAGAAGCTAGAATGTGAGTATAGCAGATGAGAGAATAGCAAATTCAATAGAGTGAAGGTAGGTGAGTAAGATGGCTGGGACTGCTAAGGGTTGAATTCACACAATTCTGGAGCCAGACCCAACAATACGTGAATACCAATGGTAAAATTAATGCCTGGGGTAAATGGAGATACAGGAATACGTCAAACCATGGCATATTATAAGTGCTGTTAACCTGTTTCCTGTGAAGTCTGATGTATGCTGGTATCTCTACATCCCTAAGCATTAATTTTACTTACCTGCTAGGTCTGCCACCTCTATATGTTTGCTTAAATATAATTAAATACTTTTTAAAAATAGCTGCATACTTTAGAAGTTCTACCAGATATAAAATATTCAGTCAGGGAACTTTAAAATTGCCCAGGTAGCAATCAAAGTCATAATCCTTGATCTTCAGAGTCTTTAAATGTTAACCTACCAGCCACTTGGCAGCCACTTATCTGTGAGACATCCATGTGGGTGTGGAAAGATCATGAGAACCCCAAACATAATAGACTCAGAAACTGGAAAGTGAGGGGGGAATTCCAGGGACAAGGTCCATGTGATCAGCTCTTGCCCATGTGTTTGGGTTATTTAAATGTGACCTTCCCCCGACCCCAGCTCCATGCAGGAGCAGCTCAAAAAGAAAAAACGATGCTCTACATGTACAAGTTAATTTTTGTTAATTTTGACAGGCTGCCTTTTATACCTATTTCAACATGGAGGATGTGAATTAGAGAGAAAGAGACACCCACTGGCAGCATTATGAAGCTGAAGTAATTTTGCACTTGTGACCTAATCGTAAAGAAATGAAATGCAGATGATTAACAATTGATTCACTCACTACATCAGCTCAGGATGATTACTAGGAACAGTGATTATAATTTGCATCTTAAGACTACTTATTAAAATGCCTACAATGCTTCTAATTTCTGCTATTCCTTTGTTTTCTTATTTATTATTAGGCAATACTAAAAACCTCTCCGTCTCATGCTACCATATTCATAGTGATTAGCAGGAAGCAATCTGTAATCTACATTTTGTCATCACAATGCTTGAAAAACCTCTTTTAAAATTGTCTTGCTAGTAGCACAAGAAATTCCTACTTTCACTTGCCATCTTGTGTAAGGTTCGACACCCATCATGAAATGAACAGCTTCCATTCCTGTATTTTTCAAAGTAGGGATCTGGCAGTCCACTGCTGTCTCATTCAAAAATTCTGCTTTTGTGATTTCATGTTCTCTGGATATCCAATCACCATTGCGATACTACAGGAAACAGACCAATAAGGTGTAAGTTGTGGGTCTACATATGCTTATATAACAAATTATCCACATGAATAATTTTCTCTGGGATAGGTTTTGGTCAGATGTGATGCAAAACAAATTCATTTAACACTGTATACATAGTGGAACTACTGATGGAAATAAAAGACTTTATCATGATCAAATCAGAATAAAGTAAACTGGAAGAGAGTAGTACCTCTTGGTAGGGATGTGCACGAATCAAATTTTTCAATTTGATTTGTACCGAGATTGAATCACCCCCGATTTGTTTTGGGTCCAAATCTGCCCCCCTGAATAACTCCAGATTCGATTGGGATCTGAATAAATCTGAATCTGAATTGAATTGGGGTAAAAAGGGGCTCCAGGGCAAAAGAGTAGGGTGGGTGGTAGTGCCCAATGGGTGGAAGTTACCACCCAAATTTCAAGGAAATTGGGCAAAGGGGTGGTTTTTAACACATTTTTGAAGTTGGTGCATCTTTAAGCTTTCCCCATAGGGAATAATGGGGATTTCAGCAGCACCATAATTCCATGTGGGGGGCACCAGGGCAGATTGTGATGTAGTACACATGGAGTGTATCCTAAGCTTCCTTTTAACATTGGCACTTAGCTGCCAATTTTGTGATATCTTGTTTGTGAAAGAGAGAGGCTCTCCATACAAGCAGTGTGGAGAGATGGATGGGGTTAGGCGGGGAGAGCGGGCCAAGCCTGCTTTCCCTGCACATGAGCACCTGTGGAGCCCTGGGTGGCCGGATCGGTTGCTGACATGATTTCCAGCTCCATCACGGAGCCAGTAGGTCCTGCGGGGAACTTGGAAGTCCCAGGATGCCCCACGCAAGTGCAGGGGGAATCCTGGGGAGACCCTCGAGACCAGGAGGCTTGTTTTAGCCTCCAAGTGGGGGTCTCCTTGTGAGTCACTGTGGCATGGAGCCACGCTGTGGTGACTCACGATCACCAAAGTGGGGGTAGCAGAGTGCTTGCTCCACTAACCTCATTAAGGGGCAGAACTTAAGTGGGCTAACCACCAGGAGCCGTGCAGATCCTGGCGGTTCCTAAGACCACAGAAAAGTGGGCTGGGCTCCTTTAGCCTGTTTTCCTGTGATTGTGAGAATAGCCTCAGAGATTGCTTGCAATGGAGCTTTATAGAGAACGTTTGGGAAGGTTCAGATGTTTTGTGGAGTCCTTGCTTCAGAGAACCCAAGATATGAGACTAACTTCAGTCCTCAAGTGCTGATCTTGAGTTCTCTGTAGGGATGTGCGAACCATTTCGAATTTGAACCGGTTCTAATTCAAACCAGGGTGGTTCGAAGGTTCAAATTCGAACCGAAACAGCCATCAGGTTCGAGCTGCAGGTTCTAATTCGAACCGAACCAGGGGGTGGCTTGATTCAAACTGGTTCGAACCAGTTTGAACCGGTTCGGACATCCAAAAATTGGTAGTATGGTAGATGGCACCCAGGGGTACCTGCCACCCAAACTCCAAAGCAATCGGACACTTGTATGATTTTTTTAATGAATTTTTGAAAATTATTTTTATTTTTTTCTCATAGGGTATAATGGGACTCGAACCAGGCCATTATACCTTATTGTGGAGCACCCATGGTTGCCAACAACCACCCAAACCCTGAAGCAATCGGACAGTACTACGATTTGTGTACGGGTCTGTGATGGAGCCGGCAGGGGCTGGGGAGTTTAGGGGCTGCGTGGCCCCCGGAATCTCCAGTATGCCCTGTGTGAGCACGCAGGGCATACTGGAGAGACCCCCCCAAGCCGGGACGCTGTTTTTCAGCCTCCTGCCGGGGGTCTACTCATGAGTAGGTGCAGTGTGGAGCTGCACCACGGCTACTCACAATCCCAAAACCCGGGTTTGCAGAGCACTCACTCAGCAAACCCGGTTTAAGGGGTGGGGTAATTGAGTGGGTTACTCGCTCAGGAATACTCGCTCAGGAACCACCAGGCTCACAGCTGAGTCCAGTGGTTCCCACGATGGGACGAAATCGGGCTAGCAGAGGCTAGCCCAATTTCATCCCACCATGTGACTAGCCTCAATTTGTGGTAGGAAGCATGACTTGTCCCCTTAGCTAAGCAGGGTCTGCCCTGGTTGCATATTAAAGAGAGATTTGATGTGTGAGCACTGTAAGATATTCCCTCTCAGGGGATGGAGCCACTCTGGGAAGAGCAGAAGGTTCCAATTTCCCTCCCTGGATTCTCCAAGATAGGACTGAGAGAAATTCCTGCCTGCAACCTTGGAGAAGCCGCTGCCAGTCTGTGAAGACAATACTGAGCTAGATAGACCAATGGTCTGACTCAGTATATGGCAGCTTCCTATTTTCCTAGTTATAACATAGTTGCCCAAACACTCTGACTCTAGCACTCCCTAGCACTCTTTCCTGATCAGCAAGACATTCTATCTTATACCATTCTGCCAGAGTCTGAAGACAGTACCTTCAAAATACAATAGCACAAAGTGCCAAAAACCTAAACACGCAACGTCAAGTCTTCAGAAGAGGAGATTTCAGGAATAAACAACTATAATACCTTAAGCCTCTTTGGGATTATGTTTTCAAGTTTTCTATCATGGGAACTAGAAAATTGTTTTTAATAAAATTGAAGCAGGGTATTCAGTCATGGTCTTGAGTACTGGATTTTAAAAGGAGTGAGCTAGTTCCTCCTACCACAGGCATTGCCAATTGCAAGAATTTTATTTTATTTTCCCCCTCATCCCTGGTTGCTGGTGTTGCCACATCCTATGCTGGAACATTTGAATGAACAGATATTGTGAGGCAAATTGATTGCGTTGCTACTACCTATCAGTAGCATCCCCAGTTGATGCCGGAATTGGCAGCATTCATGGGAGCCTGAAAACTCCTGCTGATTCTGTCCTTCCAATGTTAGCTGAGCAGCTTGAGATCCATCCTGACCATCTCATAATGTATGAACTGGGTCACAGTCTATCAGCAGATAAATCAAAAGAATGCTGTACTTTTCTTTGTATTTCAGCATATCCCTGTCATATAGAAGCCTCTATTAAATTGGTAGAACATAATGTGTTTCGTTCTGCTTCACTCAGTACCCAAGTGAATAAGATCCTCTCCCATCCAAACATTTCTTAACCACAAATTTCCCTGTATGTGATGGCCATATAAACCTATCCTGTAGAAGATGGAGAATAATAATATTAAGAGTGTGCCTTTTAACTGTAGACTGCAGCTGTGGCTCAGAAATAGCTGCGACACTTAAAATTCAAATGCGCTTGGAAATACACCCAAGCATAGAGATTCCAGATGCACAAAACTGAGAAATACTAATACTGTGATTTTTGGCTTCAATGATATCCCAGGGTATAACTGGGATACAAGCCCAAAGAGAAAGGGAGGAGATTGCATAGCTTATCTAATGAGCCAATCTTGGAGCTGTTTGGACAACAATTGTATACACTTTACATGCCTAGAAAGAGAACTTGGTACCTCTCAATAATAATAACACATGATCCTTGCAATCTATATAATTTTTGCAATTTTCAGATTTTGATGTGTTTTTATCTATTGTGATTTTTATGTTTTATGAATTTTAAATGTTTTATATTGTATATTATGGTTTGATCTGTACATCGCCTAGACATTTCTATATTAGGTGGTATAGAAACTAGCTAACTAAATGGATAAATAAATAAATAAATAAATAAATAAATAATATAGGATTAGGAAGATCCTAAAATTGCAACAATATGGGCCAGAAGATAAGGGATGAGATGATCATGGACTTGCTCTCACTTACTCAGCTTCATAGCCGCTCAGAGACGTAAGTTTGGGCGGGGTATAAATTTGATAAAGAAATAAAATAAAATAAAATAAAATAAAATAAAATAAAATAAAATAAAATAAAATAAAATATATATTTTCTGTTGAAGAGATCCATGTCAGCTTAGCCTCAGCTCATTTACCTTATTAGAATGTCACAATAAGTTGGTTCTCTTAGTAAATTTTCTAGATGTAACAAAAGTGGCTGTACACATTTGGGGACTTGTATGTAACAGACTATATTACTGTAGGGAGTATCTTTGATTATAACACTGTACTAAACCAATTTGTTACATCTTCTTCATTAGATGGTTTGTACATAATATGGTGGGCATCTTATTGTTTCTTATTTGCTTGTGTTATATCATACTACCTTCCAACGATTATGACTATGACAGATTTTCTTCTACTGACTTCTGTGAAAAACATGATTATCCAACTCTCAAGAGCATGATTTTTTAGTCCCAAGAAGAGCAAAAAGGTGTCTGGGCCATGATGAAGAGAGGTTTTCCTCTGTCTATGCTCCAGTATTGCTTACAGTCAACCTGGTGACCTCACAGTGAAGATCAGGAGAGTCTCTAAAGCCAAGTCCAATCACTTGGATTGTGCTGCAGTTGGAAACTCGTACATCACAGAACCCACCATTCAGTAGCTCTCTAATCTCCACAGGATGCTCTGAAAAGAAAACAAACATGTGCCAATAAGACCATAAGCATGTAAATAAGTTTATGTTTTGGTTTGATTCCTTCCCATTATGCTCAGCCTTTACCTGCAGTGGCTCCTTTGAAATGCTACTTGGTACCTTGTCACAAAGCCAAGAATCAATCTAACATTGGAACTTCTGAGTAAAATGTGGCGAGCATTAAGCAATGGGAAAACTACTCATTTTAAAGTGTGAGTTACCTTGCTTCTGTATTTCACACAGTAGCCAACATCCATGACTAATGCAGTACTGGTGCACTAATGCTGCACTGGTGCTAAGCGGAGGGTGGTATATCCTTTCCCCGCTTCTGAAACAGCCATGCAGCCCTCAGGAACATATTTTGAGAATCACAGCAATTTTCAGAAGGAAGAGGTGATCAGAGAAAATCATCCCTCTGGGGATGTGCGCAGAACCGGCCAAGCTGTTTCGGTTCAAATCCGAACCAGATTCAAACTGGCCCAGGTGAGCTTGGTTCTGGTTAAACTGGACCCAGTCCAGTTCAACCACTGGACCAGTTCAAACTGGTTTGTGGACCAGTTCGGGGTTCTGCTCATAAAAGGGAATCAGGAAGGATTCCCCTTTACAAGCAAGGGGCAGGGTTTCCCCCCCCCCTAAGTTTAAAAGAAAGAGATAGGGGAGTCAGGTGACCTTATCCCAAGCAAATGTCAGCAGCAGCAGTGGCATAGACAGCGGGGGGTGGCGGGGCCAGCGGTATGGATGGTAGTGGCTCCCCTCAACCCGTGCCACCCTCCCCAGAACAGCCTAGGCCAGCTGTGGCCCTGTTTGTGCTTCCACAGAAGGCCTGAACTGGATCTCCAGGCATGCACGGAGGGGCAAACCAGGCCACAGCAAGCCCAGGCTGATCGGGAAGGCTTGCAGGGGTTGAGAGGAGCCACCACAACTCCGCCGCTCTCGACACCACTTTCTATGCTGCCGCTATTGCCACTTGCTTGGGGTAAGCAAGTGGTAAGTGGCCCTGACTCCCCAGTCTCTTTCCTAGGGAAGCCCCCGCTCCTTTGCTCATAAAGGGGAATCCTTACCGGATTCACCTTGGTGAGCAGAACCCAGAACTGGTTCAAATTGGTCCAGCTTGAACCAGGGTTGGTCTGGTTTAAACTTGGACAGGTACCCCGTTTTGGGACACAAAACGGTTTGAACATAGACCCCTTGGAGTGCCCCAGTTTGAGTTGAACCAGGTTTGAACCAGAACTGGTTCGCACATTCCTACATTCCTCTCATCTAGGTCCAGTGCAGCACTAGCAGAATGAATACTGCATTCATCAGCCAACAACTGCAGCCACCTTTCTGTCATCTTGTCACACTATTGCACTATGACAATTGCTTTTAAACAACAAAAAGGAATAGCCATATTTGTAGTAGTCGTAATATTTAGAACAGTAGTACATCTGCTGGTCACCTCTGGACTTGACTACTGCAATGCACTCTATGTGGGGCTGCCTTTGCACGTAGTCCGGAAACTGCAGTTAGTCCAGAATGTGGCGGCCAGATTGGTCTCTGTGTCATCTTGGAGAGACCATATCACTCCTATCTTAAAACATCTACACTGGCTGCCGGTAAGTTTCCGGGCAGAGTACAAGGTTTTGGTTATAACCTATAAAGCCCTAAACAGCTTGGGCCCTGGGTATTTACGAGAACATCTTCTTTGCTATGAACTGCACCACCCATTGAGATCATCTGGTGTGGTTCGTCTGCAGTTGCCACTGGCTGGTCTGGTAGCTACTCGGGGACTGGCCTTCTCCATTGCTGCCCCGAGGCTTTGAAACACACTTCTTGCTGAAATAAAAACCTCCCCATCTCTTACAACTTTTTAAAGGGCAGTCAAGATGCATTTGTTCACCCAGGCTTTTAATTAGATACAGTTTTAATTGTGTTTTAATAGTTTTAACTTTTTAATTTTAATTGTTGAAATGTTTTAATCTTTTATTGGCTATTTTTATTGTTTCATAAAGCGCCCAGAGAACTTGCGTTTTGGGTGGTATAGAAATGTGTTAAATAAATAAATAAATAAATAAATAAATAAATATTCATAGAAATATCCGTAATAGAGATATTTGTTCCAGCATTAGTAGTAGTATTAGCAGCAGCAACCGTCTTGTAAGGCTGATTTGGGATTGATGAATGTACCTTCAACTTAAAGTGAAATCCAACATAATATTTGGTCCTCTGAAATATGTGTCACTTGAAGTGATCCTAGAGGAAGTATGTATGTGTGGAATATTATATTAGAAAGGGTTATCATGGATTGCACCGTGAGATTGTACTATGAGGGATTAAAAAATTTCCACTGAATCTTGTTCCTGGAGTAGTCCCTTAAAAGTTATATGATGACCCATTGCACTGTAACTTTGTGGGAGGCCAGGCTAACAAGAGTGGAGGCCAGGGTTTGGATGTATGTATTTAACTTCTGGATTAAAAACATTTTCTCCCCCAAAGGACTAGCCCCCCTTGTTTTGGAAGATGGCTTCCAATCTAGTCGGTGTAAATGACTCTATGATATGCTGGGCATGCACGGATTCCCTCCTCAGTTTTTAATGCCTCTGGATCCTGATGCTGCCAAAGGGTTTATAAAACAATGTATAGCAGACACTGAAAAGCAGAGTGATTTGGCACGAGTCTCTTCCTTGGTTGTTTTACAAACTACCCTAAACTAGCCTATTACTTAATGAGTTTAACTACTCTATCCCAGAGAAGGGCTTTCTCTCTTGAACACTCTAATGCATTTCTATCGGCTGTATTGAAGGGTAGGTATCATAAAATCCCTATCACTAACCGAATCTGTGGCCAAGGCGTTGAAACTGTGACGCACATCCTTTTATATTCTCCATTTTATAGGGATATTTGTAACTCCCTTATATCCCCCCTCTTATTATATATCCCTTTTAGAATGCATGATGGATATGCTTCCTTTTTACTAGCTGATCGTTGTGTACCCATAATGCTGTGTGTGGCCAAATTCTGTGCAGCCACATGTAAGATTAGGTTTGAGCTGGTTTAAGTTATTAGTATTATGAAGACCCTGACATTATATTTTGTATTACTTGTATTATCTTTACTGTGATTTGTACTGTTTTTCTTTTGTGTTGTTGGGTCAATGATCACTCCAAAGCCTGTCTATCTATCTATCTATCTATCTATCTATCTATCTATCTATCTATCTATGGGTTCAGTTCAAAAATTACCAAAGGTTCTCCTTGAAAATCCCTTCAAGCAAAAATATTCCACCCAGTGAGCAATCTGTTCCAGGTTCCTGCTATTCAGCTTGCAATATACATCAGTCTGCCAGCTGATTGCAAGAAAGTTGAGCCCTAGCGTGTGTAGACTGCAGTGGAGGAATGTATGTGGCTGGTGTGAGCCCTCACAAGAGCTTCCTAGGTCACGGATGGACAGACCCACCCTGCCAGGATCCTTTGCCCACCCCCATACATATTCCCTACTAGGAAGTCATCATGTTCCTTTCACTTCCATGAGTAACAGAGAAATAGTGGCCCCCAAATACCCCCTAACACTCCCCCATTGTGCTTGTGTGGGACAGTTTTGTTGTATGGCTCTTAGGATAGCAGGCTTCACTGTCAGAAGAAGCACTAGCTTGGCATGGCATTTAAAGGGATTTACATGCCCTTTCCATGCTGAGGGCAGGCAGACCGTTCCGAAAAGGCATGGTCGTGCTCTGCATGCTCCCTGCCACTCTGGTGACATGTTGATGCTTTGACCACAGTTTGGCTATGGAGCTTGGTGGGATACAGCCTTGGTGGCCAAGAGCAGGGAGAAGCCACCCTGCTCTGAAACCGGAGGCTGCTGAACTGTGGTTAGATCAACATCTGTGATGCGATTTACAGTTTGAAATTGAAACCGCAAGTTCATCAACCTCTGATTTCATGTTACATGTGAATTCAGCCCAGGACTGGTTGCTTACGATCTGTTTTCACAGAAGTGTATCTAGATAGGTACAAATCCTTTGTGGTATGATTCTCTCCCTCTCTTTTTTAAAGGAGTAACTCAAAGTGAGAGAGATGCATGTGAACAAAAATTGCAATATGGAAGGTGACACTATCTATTTGCCCTGCTAGTAGGACACTGGTTCAGCTGTAGATGAAACAGTATCAGCACAGTAGGAAGTAACACTTCCAACAGTGCATGGTTATTCATTAACAATTTCAACTGAAAAATGAAAGCAATCAAAAACAGGAAAGCGTACTGCTGTAGGAAACCCCAAAAGCAGAAGAAGCTGTTCTGTTCTACTAAAGACAAGACATGATCCAGCCAAAGTTAACCATAGTCAAATCACACGTATTTTAATGGGAGAGTTTACCCTATGATTAACTTCCCCATCAAAACCAATGGAACTTAAAGGTGCTGGCTGACATCCTGACTACTGAAGTATGCACATAAACAGGAGCTTCATGCATCCTCTGCAGCTCCAGCAGTTCCCTTATGTACACATATTTGTGCAACACAGCCTATGGACACTTTTCCTAGAGAGCTGTCCTGTACTCTGTCAAAACAGAAATGCATCACTGCATTTCTGTTGTGCAGTTCTGAGGCAGCAACATGTTTCCGCTGCAGCTGAGGGCTTTGGGAGCGCTGGAGAGCCCTTGGGGAGTTGCCTGCTACATTCACTGGGCAGAAATGTGCACATAGGAAAATGGATGGAGCTGAGGAGTAGTCCAACTGCATGTGTGAAGCTGCTGTTTCGGTGCAGGATTTGGTAGACAGGATGTCAGTGCTGACTGTGGCTGGATTGTGCCTTTAGTGTATTAATTTCTTGCCCGTCCTCCTTAATATGATCTGTATATCACTTCTGATAATATTGCTCACAAGAAAGAAGTGGAAACCTTTTTCTATAATTATTTCCATGGATATTTTCATGCTTTTTTCATTTTTAAAACATTTTTTCATGGTTATTGCAGAGAAATCATAACCTATTCCAACAATGTATGAAGAATTCCTTGCATTTAATAACCTTGAGTACAATATATCGCATGATGTTTTCTAAATACCTAATAAATAAATTCACATAGATTTCTTATATATAAATATCTTACTTAATAAAGAAATTGCTAAATTCCCCATGAAATCAAATTCAATGACTGTTGTCTTTTTTTAAAAAAATAGCAGCTATTGAGGATCGATTTATTACAGATCTATGCAACCAGACCCCAAAGTTCTCTTAATGTTGTGAATTGAGCAGGGTTCCTTTAATCAGTGAACCTTAAAAGATGCATTAACTTCCATCTATTCTGCAACCATTCTGATTTCAATTGGGCCATTTCAGCTTTCCAATGTCTAGCAAAGGTTTCCATAGCAGCTACTAGCAAATTGAAAACTAAAGCCCTGTTTAGGTGTTCATCCACGAGACCTTAGACTAAGTAGGGATGTGCAAATAGGTTCAACATCAAATGGTTTGGTCCGACCGTTTGGGGTCAAACTGAACCATCCCCTGATTGGTCCGACCCTAGACTGAACACCCCCTGACCATTTGCGGGGTTTGTGATTTTTTTTAACTTACCCCCTCCAGGGGAGTTGTTGGAGGTGGCAGGGGGTCCACGGAGGTTCCCTCTTCCCTCGCCGGCCTCCCTTGATGCCCATACTGGCCGGCTCTTCAGCCCATTTGGGCCTTTCCCCTCTGGTGCAGTGGCCATTTTGGAAGCCACCGCACTTGCACAATTGGCCTCTGCATGGTTACCCACCCCGGCACCTCCAACAATTCCCCTGGAGGGGGTTAGTAATTTAAAAAAAAAAATGTTTGCGAACCCCCCCACCCCCCCGACGAAACTGAACCAGGAGGGTTCGAGGGGATGCTGGACTGAACTGGACCAGCCGGTTCCATGCACACCCCTAAGTTTTTCACCATACTTGGGAGGATCTTCCCTCTTATTGTGAACACTGGCTGGCATCTCAACTATGTTTCTCAATAATACTAATTGAACTAATTTAAAGGGCTACTTCATTTCAATGAAAAACCCTTCATTAAATTTAGTCAGCATGTTAGCCACTGAGTTCAAAAGTCAAAAACATTTTAAATGATTTCTATGAGTGGAGGGGGGATGCCTTAATTTTGTGTGGTTCCCTGTTTAAAGTGCTGACTGGCCGCTTGTGATCATTTAGTCTCCCATTGTTAGCACTAGCCAACTGCTAAGTGATCTTCAGATGGAACAGACGACGCCAAGAAGTGATGCAAATGTGCTTTAGCACTGCAAAACTTTCTTCCGTGTCCTTGTTTACTTTTTTTTTTTAAAAAAGAAGAAGCTATCAGAGGTATTAACAGCATCATTAAGCCACAATATTGTATTTACAAAGAACCAGTTTCCTGCTTATCAGCATTCATCAGCTAGTTCAGTAGTCGTGTAATACACAATACTATTAGGAAGGCAGGATGAGCAGTTCTGATAAATGATGGGTCGTGCATAAAAATAAAAGCATCATTATGTTTTTCATGAGATTTTAATAGCACTACTCACTGTTCCCTACAGATTTCCAAAGTCTTTTAGAATTTAAAAAGCACAACTAGCTACAACCTTTAAGCCCTACTGAGTTATTCCAGGTAAGCATGCTTAGGTTTCAGCCTTCATTTTCCATTCCCACCAATTGCCACTGACTGCACTGCAGGCCTATAGCCAGCCTCAAAGTAGGGAGGCTAGCTTACCTGACCCCCACCAATCCTAAGTGAAAGCAGCATTCAGTTATTTAAAAATTATAAATTGGGAGGGAACGTAGCAGCTGGGATTTAGGCCCTCTGGCAACAAGCACTGCTCCTCTGTTCTACCAGAAGTAGCAAAGTACAACATCCCAACACTTCACCATTCCATTTTCAAGGGCAGCTACTAACAATTATCAAGGTACATTTGTCTCAGCTTACATGAATTTCACATAGCGGGCTGTGAACAAACTCCCAAGATTTCTGCTGACTAGGTCATGACAAAACAAAAAAAATTATATTTGTCATTGTGGCTAACAAATTTAACTAGCAAAGGTGAGATTACGCAACATTTCAAATTGCAATAGGTGCCAATGAAATTGTTACTCCTGTTGCATGTGGCAGAAATGCTGTGATCTGGGTGAAAAATTTGGTATGCCACAAGCCGTTCCACCTGAAACTGGAAGATGCCGAATCTTTGCTCTCTTTAGTCCAAATTAAATGGACCAATGAAGACATTTCAGTATCTGTCAAGCACTGAATGCTAAAATGATGTATTCCCACCATTTATTCTGACTTCTACATAGAAACCATAGAAGCATGTTCTATTGGGATGTGACCTTACCGCATTTTGGAGTCCATAAATGCCTCTCAAACAAATCAGCAGATCATTTCTCCTGTGTATGTGCCCTATGGAACAGGAGTTATAGTAAAGCCTCTCCACATACTATGGTGTACTGTGATTTA
The DNA here is from genome assembly GCF_027244095.1 of Hemicordylus capensis. Classification (NCBI taxonomy): domain Eukaryota; kingdom Metazoa; phylum Chordata; class Lepidosauria; order Squamata; family Cordylidae; genus Hemicordylus; species Hemicordylus capensis. Next base: position 172,679,333 of record NC_069657.1, read on the forward strand.
AGAGTACTAGGAAGTGTGACTGTGACCTTTTGAGATTAGTTGGGGTCAAGTAAGTAACAATGAGTATAATGAAGCCTCTTGCCTGTTGGATCATTTTGGAACCTGTGCTTTTCAGCCTTAGCTGCCTCAGGGATGCTGCCTTAGCAACATTCCTTTGCTCAAATTTTCAGGAAGTATTATAGTTTCTCAAATAAAGATATTGTTGTATGTGAGCTGCACCTGAATACAATAGAACTCCTCTTTTAACGCCAGGTGTATGTTCAATATGAATTGAAACATCATCAAGGCACAAATTGCTGGTTATTTTCATTATTAACACAATAGATGGCAGTTTTAGGTAGCATGGGTGCAGACCTAAGGAGGGAAACCTTGATAAGCAACTCCTCACTTAAATTTCTTTCTTGCTTTCTTTTAGTGGGAAGGGTGAAAATAGGGATTGAATATATTAGTAATTAGGTTGGTGTAGGGTTTTCAGTAAAGTGTGTGTGTGTGTGTGTGTGTGTGTGTGTGGTGGGGCTTGTCTCATTCTTAAGGGGGAACTTCTCACCTAAGCATCTCAATCTGGAATGGTCTCAACTAATAGAAGTTCTTTTTCCAAAAATCATACTGGGGTGATTCTCAATCGTCCTGGGCAAATGGGGAGGGACCGGGGGAGAGAGAAGGCTGCTTTCCACTTACCTTCCCCCCAGACGACCAAGCAGGTTGGCTTCAGTGTGCCTTCCATGCACCCACATGGAGAGCCCTGCTCCATGCAGCTCCATGAAGCACGGAGCAGGGCAGAGGGATGTGGGGCCAGAACTTGTTGCTGAGGCATCCCTCAGTGCAATGTGCAGCACGCATGCTACATTGGGGATTTCTACACTCAGATAGCGCTCTATGCGCCCATCTCTGTGATTGCAGCCTGAGGAATCACACAATTCCCAATAGCCAGCTTAAGCGTGCAAGAGCACCCTTAACTTCGGCTAAAAGATGGGTTTATCAAGGGGGCTAGGAGGGAGGGAAGTGGAAGGATCTATGAGGATCTCACCGCTTCTCATGAGCAGCTGGTTGTGAGAAAAGCCTCACTGCTTCTCAACTCTGGTTTGGGCACACTGCACTCCTGATGACATCTTCAGAATCATGATGGGACAGGAATGACTTGCTCCATTATTACCCATGAGGCTTTGGATTCTAGATGCTGGAAAGGTAACATCCTGGGTGCTAGAAACACTGGGACATGTAATTTTCCAGGGCACCTGATTGCTTTCTTGGAACACATTGTGCCTTGGATGCTACACATGCTTAAAATAGCAACCCAGGTGCAAGGAGTCATCTAATATATACAGTAGCTCCAATTATGTATTTCAAGAATAAAGCAGTATTTAGAAATATCAGTTGACATACTGTGCAAGAGTACATTAGCCTAGTAACATTGCATTTGAACCAGTTGTGTAAATACAAAATTTGCACAAATTGTGTTAAACTAGACTGCCCAGGTATGGCATGAATATTGAATATGGGTTAGGTTTTGTTTGGGTGGCTTCCCCTTTATGCTCCTTAAACAAAGAATTGTCTCACAAAAGAGATTGTTGAGACTTGAATAGAGTGGAAGGCACATTGCACATTCCGGCATGCTCACCCATTTGTGATAACAGTGGGCAGGAAATAAGGTTAAAAGATTTGCTTTGCCTTGAAACTTCTTGTCGTATATGGAAGGAAGGAAGCTTGCATTGCTTTTCTTTTGTCTCTATTTTACTCTAATTTAGGTCTGCGCTACATCTCTCTTGATATATGCTCAGATGCAATCAGAGGAGCATTTCCTTTAGTCCATTACAGTCATTTGCAAATGACCTAAAAAGCACCATGGGAAAATGTCTTGTCAGAATGACCTTTTACCTGGAATGCAGTCATTGGCCAAATTCGGACATACTGGGAAACCAGAGGTCCCTTCAACTCAAGTTTCTGAAGCCGCATGTCCAAATTTGGCAAACCAGAGTTAAGGGCAAAAATAGACCTGTGGTTTTCCTTGCCAAACTCCTCTCAGTACCTTCGGACAGAGTGGAGTTTTGCCACCTTTAACTCTGGCTTAGTGATGCCAGCACTACATTCAAACACTGGCACCACAGTTTGGGCCTGATGGGACTGGAGTTGAAGAAGGAAGATCCTCCCTCACTCCAGACTGATTGGCTGTGAAGACTGTCCTTCTGTCAAGAAGGAAGCCCACACTGCCAGCTGCCCCACCTCTCTGCAGTCTCACTGACTGCAGAGAGGCCTCTCCCCGCAATGTCCAAACGCAGATGGGAGAGCAGGGGGGCACTGTTTCTCATCCAAACAGGCTAGGGAAAGAAAATGGCTAGGTGGTTACGTTGGAGAGGTACACTGAAGCACTCAAAATGGTGTAGCGGGGAAGTCTAGTAACAATACTACTAAGCTGAGGTACTCTTGTGCAGTATCTCAGCCACTATTTAAACTTGCACCAAACTGTTCCTGGCACAGTCAGCAGGAGAAGATAAGTTTTTCCCAGATTTGTAGTATAATGTACTGTAACCATGTCTGATATTGTATTTAATGAAATATTCTAATTTTAGATTACAAAAAGAAGTTGACTTCTATTATTTCACATCACAGCATTCAGTTGTCTTGGGAACAGTGCTTGACTTTAGCGAAGGAATACTGCCAATTGAATTGTTTATGATGTGTATTCAAAATGTCAAGTTCTGTTACAAGAACAGTCTGCATTTTGGAGTCAAGTATTTTGGACAAGCAAGACTAATATGTAAGATAGAAGCTTGTCCTTTGAAAATGCACCTGGGGGAAATGGGAACCTCATCTGGTTCTTACATGTTAATACAGAATTGCCAGCCAGGCAAGCAAAGTTCCTAGAACATTTGCAGGCAAGCCATTCTTGTTTTTCTTTTCTGAAAAAAGAAGAAGAAGAAGAAGAAGCCAATCTATTATTTCCTGTAGCAAAGCCCAACAATCCCATGGTTTGTTTATAAAATGCAAATGTGAGGCTTGTTGCCACCATTTTACTGTTTCAAGGAGCTTACTAAATAAAGCCTAGAGTTGAATTTTTGAAGATCTTATACCTTGATAAATATCAGGATTCCATGGCCTGGGATGGAGCAGGTGTCTGTTCAAACCTTATGAATCACGCTGAGTTTTGGAACCATGCACTCCCTTCTGCACTCCCTCCCTCTTGCTCTCTGTTGGTTAAAACCTGTTCTTGGATAATAGTATTACAATTATTTTAAAACTGATCCTTTCCCCAACCCTATTTATGTAGGCCTTGTAATTCCTTTATCTTCTTAGCTGGTGGTTTCAATCATAGTCCACGAGGCTGTTCTCATGTGCAGGCAAAACCAGGCTAACAAAGCCAAGCCCGGTCATGCCAATACATGAGAACCACCAGGATCACACCCAATCCTGGTGGCACCTCAGCGTAAAACCCGCCAAACCAGCCACACTCTTAGATGGGATTAAGAGAGTGCTAGCTCTCTTAGCCAAATTTTTTGGATTTTCAGCCAGCCCCAGCTGCTTGCAGCTGGGGCTGGGAGACTGGGAGGCTCCTGGCTGGCATCGAGGGAATCCCCATAATGTATCGTGCACTCATGTGGTGCATTATGGGAGTTCTGGAGGCTGGGATAAAACATCCCAGCCGCCAACCCTCTGTGCTGCTGGTGGCAACCAGCAATCATGGGGACAGGCAATCCACCCATCCAAGGAGAGCAGAGGCATGATCTGTGAGAAGGTAAGTTCAAGCAGCCTTCCTTCCTGTTCACATTCAAGCCCTTTCTCAGTGATCGTGAGAGAGAGCTGCACCTGTAATCTACATTTAATTGATGTATAGGGTTACATAGATTACAGCTTCCCACAAGATGGACCCATGCTTTCATGCTAAATTGGAAATAGGCAACTGGATGAAACTCCTTTTTATACCTTTTTAAGAATCAAGCCACTCACTGTGAACCCCCTAATCCTCCAGTCTACCATTTGTACTAGTAATGATCTTCAAAGAGATCAGCAGAGTTGTCATTTTTTAAAATCCCCTCTCAAGAGATGCAAACTGCTGTGGAAGACAGGTCAGCAGGCCCTGGCTTGCTGGGGATGAGGCATCTGGATCCTAAGAAGAAATAAATGGCATCAATTGGTTCTCCAATGGCAACACTGTCACCTGCTGTCACAGGTCTCATTTCCTTCCCCCAACCCAGCAGCACTTTAAGCCCTTTGATGCACCCCACAGAAGCCAATTGGGACAGTGACAGATCTTCAGCATCCTCAATGTACTTGTGCCTGGACACTCTCTGCCTCAGAGTCCAGGGATAGTCTCATCTGTATTAGCTCCTGGCCATGGTCAGGGCTGGGCTCCTGTTCTCCTTTTCATCAAGACCCAGAAAGATGATTTGGGCAACCTGGAGACTGATCCTTCCTTCTGAAAAACAATCTTGGTCCTTGCAAGACTGTGCACTCCCCTGCGCTTCTTTTGATCTGTAGCTGAAAACTGAAAATATATCTCAGTATTTTTCTTCGTATTTATGTATTCTTATCTATATATATAATTCTCCTGGGTGTGCCTTGGAATGTGCATCCCAGCGCCCAGCTGATTGGCTGAGGTGCACCCAGGAGGATTGGTTGCCGTGGCGGTGGCGGGCCTGGCCGGTGGAGGCCAGAGGTGGTGGTGGGCCCAGCCTGGACGTGGAGACAAGGCCCAGGAGGGGGGAAAGAAAAGGGGGCAGAAGTGATGGTGGGGAGGAGAGGTGGCTGGGCCCTGAAGCAGAGACTGGGGCAGAAGGTGAGGGTGGGGGGGAGGTAACTGCTGGCCCCAAAAAGTGAACAGATGCTCTGTGCGGGGTCAGCAAGTAATACATAAGTTTGTTCAATGTTTATTTCCTGCTACTGTTTCCATTCACTGTGTTCTCCTGCCTTAATACCATTGTGGTAGTAAAGTTAGTATTGTGCAGTTCTTTATTTCTTCATGCCAGCCAAATGAACTTCCCATGGTGCACAAATCAGAAGTTACACCTGCAAATTCATCATTATGATATGCTGTCTTAGCAAGCCATTTAAGCCTTGAAAAACAACTTTCTATTTGGTAAATTCATCCCATTTAGTGTCTCTAACTGGCACTTTGCACTTGATTTATGTCTCTTGCTGCCCATAAACCCAACCTGCTACAGGTAGTGTATCAAAATCCTTGACCTGGTATGCCGGCTGAGTTGTTTGATCCTTATGCTTGCAGTTAACATTAGATTTGCCACATCTGTAACATAGTGTGTACTATTAAACAGATTAACTGTTGGAGACTGAAGTTACAAACAAAGGTATTTCACTTCGAACAATGAGGAAGTATTTTATATAGAACTTGTCTGCTGTTGGGTCCCATGTTTTTCTTCCATATGTGTTTTCTTAAATGGTACCTTTATCTGAAACACCAAATGAGGTCTTTGGTTCCTGCTCTTGATTTATTTCTTTTACAGCAAACTTTCAAACTATATAGCTTTAGAGATGCCTGACATTTCCTGAGGAACAGAGTATTTGGCATAGTATCCTGTATGCTGCAGAGGATTCTGGAACATGTTCTAAGGTACACAGTCTGCTAAAGGCATTGGTTAGGCATGTTTGGCCTCATGCACCCCACATTAACTAAGAGTGCAGTGCACAACACAATAACAGTCCCTGCAACTGTAGACTGCAGATCATGATTGGTAGTGATGGTCAACTACCTTTTAGGGAAAGATAGCGAATTCACTTATAGAGGAACAAATGATATGATTTCCCTGAAACACTGAGGCAGGTCTCACAATCAGTGAAACCCGCTTTGTAAGGGTGAGCAGGGAGAGCGGGCTTAGCCCGCTCTCCCTGCACAAGAGCAAACAGTCTGCTCTGAGTGGCCGAACCGGCCGCCCACGTGACTGCCGCTCTGTAACTGAGCTGGCAGGTGCTGGGGGGAGCGTGGGCCAATCGGCCTCCAGAAGCTCCAGCATGCCCTGTGCGAGCATGCAGGGCATGCTGGAGAGACCCCCCCGGAGCCGGGAGGCGGCTTTTCGCCTCCTCTCTGGGGGCCTACTTGTGAATAGCCACAGCAACTCACAATTGGGAAGCCCGGGTTAGCGGAGTGCTCACTCTCAGGGGAGGGCTACATAAGCGGGTGACCCGCTTTGACTCAACCGGGCCCAGCTGCGAACTCGGTGAGTCTCACAATCGGTGGAAAGCGGGCTAAGCAACCTTAGCCTGCTTTCCACTGATCATCTACTCGACTGTTTGAAACAGGTTTCAATGTGAAATAGGTTATTTGTACAGATTGAAAAATCTCTGTGCATATTGAATCTTTGGGCACATCAGGGGAGCACTTTCGTCTTTTCCCCACTTGTGGGCTCCTCTGATGTAACTGGTTGGCCACTGCATGAAGCAGCATGCTGACTAGATGGGCCTTTGGCCTGATCTGGCAGGACTTGGATTTTGCTCTTATTCGTGGAGGAACCTTTTGTTAGCATCAGTGCAGCATTCATAACAGTTATCAATGCTCTGGCACTGAGAGTTCTGCTCCTGGAAATCTACAAAGAGCTCATTCAGGCTCCAACTAGGTGTTAGAAATGGAAACCTGGAAGATTTAATAAACAGGGTCATATACAGCTCCCTGTCAGAACTCCAAAGCAGAGGCCTGCAGCAGGATTTCTCCTACAGCAAGAAGAGAGAGAGAGAGAGAGAGAGGGAGAGGGAGAGAGAGGAGAAATGGAAGCTGGGTAGTACTTAAGGGAATAGAGAATTCTCTCTACTTTAATATAAGACAAGATTGTGCCTAAGAAAAGCATGGATCATTGGAGCTCTTCTCACGATTGGTGAGAAGAGCTCCAGAGTGGTCTGCAGGGAGAGTGGGTTACACTCACCCTCCTCACAGATGATCCTCTCTCCTTCCTTGGTCAGGCGGATCGCCCACCCAGCTCCCTCTGCAGCTTGGGGGGTGGGGGTGCAGGGAAGCACCGCCGTGTGCCTCCCCGCCTCTCAGAGCTCCAATAATGCACTGTGCAAGTGCACAGTGCGTTACTGGGATCCCCTCCCTGCTAGCTGCTGACACACGAGCAGAAAAATGAGATTAAGGGAGTGCTAGCTCCCTTAACCACATTTTGAAGGGAGGCTACTTAGGCGGGTTTGCCACAGTGCAGCCATTGGGATCAGGCCTTCTCCTGGCAGTTCACACTCGCATGCTGGACTCCCTTATCCCAGTTTTGCACGCGCATGTGAATAGTCTCATTGCCTATCCATGAACCCGTGGAAGAGAAGCGCTGCTCTGAATCACTCATGCTCAATCCCTGCCACTTAAAGCTGTTTACATACAGGGTTGATATGTTCATACTGATGCAGGACAAATGGCTTGCTGTGAATAATTTAATATACAAATGATCTCATTATTCATAAACAAATATTTATTATAAATGTGCTGGCTAGTTTGAATCTGTTTGGGCAGGCAGTGTATTTGTGCTTTATGATGACTGCTGGAATTATAGTTGCCGGGAATAAGAAACTTCTTGTATAATCTTTCAAATCCTGTTTTCAGGATTTTGATGTGAATGGCTTTTTCATGCCTGCATATGGTACTGCATTAAGGATGTGCACGGCACGGCATTTGTGTTCTGTTCTGAGCTTGGAACAGAACACAAATGCCCCAGATCGTTCCATTGGAACAACGAGTTGAGCTAGTGTTCTGATGGAATGACCCCGTTCTGACTCTGAATGTTCCGAGTGCCATTTTGGCCTCCAAAATAGTGCTCTTCTGGCCTCTGCACATGTGCAACAGCCATTTGCATGGTGGTGGCTGCCAAATGGCTGCTATGTTTGTGTAGAGGCCAGAAAAGTGCCATTTTAGAATCCAGTATGGTGCTTGGAATGCTTTGAGTGTTCCAAGTCAGAATGGGGTTGTTTCTTTGGGAGCTTAGAACAGGCCCTTCAGTTGAAGGGTGTTCTGTTCTGACCTCGGAACACTTGCAGTGACCCAGTTCATGGTAAGAATGTTCTGACTGTGAACCATTCTGCACATCCCTACACTGCAAGAGAATGGTTTTGCCAGTTAAAACCAGAACACAAGTTTTTATGAAGCTATGTCCTAGTTAATCTCAGATACTTTAAAAACAGCCTTTTTCAACTGCTTGTTTCACACAATTGTTTTCACTGCTTTGCATTAAAGCAAATAAAGCAATCACTAGAAAGACTAATCTCCTTTATTTGATTTGCAGAAGTACAATATAGATCACCAGGCATGCAACCTCCTAGGTCGCATAAGATAAACATTTGATATCCTTTCTAAATGTAGTTTCTATTGACTTTTGTAGCTATCGGGCTAATAGGCCTGCTGCACTCCAGCCAGATCTGTGCTTTGGATGGAAAGTAATGGAAGCTCAAATAAAAGAACTAGGGCACTATTGATGATCCCCCCCGCAAAAAAAAAAGTTCACGTTTGTTTTACCTGCTTTAGAAAAACATAAAACGAAAATTGCTGTGAGCAAACCCTCTATCTTGATAACCCTTCTGATTATTTTGGGGTTTTAAATCTGTATGTGTGAGGAAAATGTATGTGTTTCACATTGTTCATTCCCATTGTAGGATGGCAACATGTGCATTCATTAAAGTTCTGCCATTGAGTCAGTGATGACTCCTGGCGACCACAGAGCCATGTTGTTTCTTTGGTAGAATACAGGAGGGGTTTACCATTGCCATCTCCTGCAGAGTATGAGATTATGCCTTTCAGCATCTTCCTATATCACTGCTGCCCGATATAGGTGTTTCCCGTAGTCTGGGAAACTCACCAGCAGCCAGCAGGGATTCGTACCAACTATCTCTGGATTCCTAGGCAAGTTATTTCCCCACTGCACTATTAGGTGGCTTGTACATTCATTATATCAACTCATATCTGTTTTCAGAAATTTACCTCAGTTCTGCTTTTTAGACAAATATATTGTAGTGCTCTCAGTTCTACTGAGTGCACAATCTTCAGGTGCTTTATGTGGAATGAAATGTAATTCCATTTGCACAGGGCTATTAAAAACATAGCATACAGTCCATGTTTCCCCATATTTTAATAAAATACATTTGAATTAGTATAGGCTTACTTTTCTCAGCTTTTAAGCTCCCTCAAAAGGATGGGCTAACATTTAGAGCTTCACTTTATAAGGGTTTGTTTTCAAGAACACTCACAAATAGCAAGAACACAATATTGCCTCTTGGTGTCCAGAAACTAAAAGAGATAAGGTCTGAACACATTTAAAAATACCCCCTTTTTGTGATCTGTAGCAAACACATTTATGCTTGTGAAAAGTCCACTAAAATTTGGTGCTTTCAGGATGAAATGTAATTAACATTGTTGTCTTGGGCCATTCTGCACATTAAAAGTTATATATAAACCATAAATAAATATTTTACAACCTCATCCCCACCCCCCAAAAAGATGAGATAATACATAATAGCCAACACTGGGTACATAGTTAAACATTTTAAAGCCCCTTGAAGGTGACAGATGTTTACATGTAGGAAGGAAGGAAACAGGAATGCAGTACAATTTATTGAAGAGTAGATCCCAATGCATTTCAGGTAAAACTCTTCTTCAGTGGAAGTGGTTTACAGGGCACAATACTTGACTTCTCAATAGCATAGCTGTTTAGAAGTTAAGTATTGTGCCCTGTAAACCACTTCCCCTGAAGAAGAGCTTTACTCAAAATGCATCAGTATCTACTCTTTAATAAACTGTACTGCACCGTTCCTGATTCCTTCCTTCCTACCTACCTGCTGGTGTGGTGCTTTTCCCTCTGGTGTGCTTCTGACAAATGTTTATATGCATTTTCTTTTCCAAGATTTTTTCTATTGGCTACCTGTCCAAATTCACCTTCCTGTTCACCTTACAAAACAAAGTATTCCTGGCACAATCTGACTGTTCTGAATCACTAGCTGCAGTAGGAAAATCATGATATCAGCAGTTTTGAGAACCGAGGCCAAATAAATTGCCAAACAGAAATAGAGTGATGTGCAAAGACATTCTGGTTATTGCATTATATTTTAATTTTAAACAGTACCTACATTAAATACTACAATAGAGTTGATTTTTCCATTCTGTGCATACTGTTTTTATCTGAATCACAACTAGGTTCCCTCCAAGTGTTTTGATATTAGAAATCAGGAGATCATCTTAAATTCTGAGTCCTGTTCCTTTCAAGTGAATACAGGTATAACCTGTACAGTATTTAACCTTTACTTTTACAGGGTCTTCAATTTGGGTAAACTTGGTAGTAGCTCCAGATGGCCTTTCCTGCTTCTCATCCCAAGCTGGCAGGGGTCATCTTGCATCTGCTCCTCCCTCTTCTCACTCTGGATCTCCTCCTCTTCTTCCCTCCCATTCTGCCCCCTGGCCACTCTTTGTGTTCCCCATTAGGAACCCTGCACTCCACCTGCTTCTACTTTTGTCAGACACCTGGCAGCTACTGTATTGCCCCCCAGGCACTCACCAGTGATAGATCCAGGCTCTGGGAGCTACGGCCCACATAAGCAATCTTGTCTTTCAGTAGGGCAAGGAGCCTGCAGATGTTGCAGGTCACCAATGTCATTTGTCTCACACATGCATTTGCCATCTGAATATCACTAATCAGGGGAAGCCGCATAGAGGGGCGGGGAAACAAATGTTCCTGGGATGTGGCCTCCGAGGTACCTCCAAGGTGTCCTCTTTCTCCCTAAGCACCCTCTTGTCCCCCTGTTCTATTATCCCTTCCCCCTGGTGTGCTTCCCACTGCACCACCACACCACCACTGAGGCTGGGTGTGCTACCCTGCACCAGTCATGCCTCTTCTCCGTGCATCAGGACGGCCCCTTGCCCTCTCCACTCAGAGAGCACTTTGCGAGTTGACACCTCCTTTTCCTCCTTTGTGAGCATGCTGACATGGGGGAGGGGCATGGCTTGAGCAAGGTAGCATGCTCAGCAGCTTTGGTGGTGCCCTGGGTCCACCAGCAACATTGGTCTGGGGCATCCTCGGGTCTTCAGTGAAGTTCTTCCACTCCCATACTGCTAGTGGAACCCTATGGCATTATTTAATGTAGCTATTGTTTTAAATTAATATCCTCTAATTGCAGTTGCAATAAAAGGGCTGAATGCAATTCAAAGTTATAAAGATAAAATGAAAATGGTTAACAGAAAGGTGTTTTGTTTTGTTTTTAAAGCATGGTGTAACTTGTATGGTGTTAACCTTAAAAGACTACAGAGAATCCAGTTTTACTCTGGTTCAAAGAGGCGAATGTCCGGGAAAACAGAAAAACTTCTTAGCAGAAACAATAAATTAAATGGCATATTTGCATACTGACTGTGGAGGCTTTCTTGGCCAAAATAGATATGAGAATTAAACAGCTCTAGATAAAGTGATTTTGTGATAGCCATTTTTTTTCTTCCAGTACTATGCTTGAATCACTTTTATTTTTTATATCTACATTTTGCTATAATGCCTCTTTCCAGCCCCCCTGGACATTTCACAACTGAATTGAAACTCACACCCAGAAAGCTCTTAAACTGTCATTACCATAGTGAAACTAATTTGTCCTTATTACTGCTCATTACCTTTTATTTTGCAATTGCTCTCCAGAGTATTATGCAAGCTCTATATAACATTCCACTAAGCATGCTTGTTGGTTATGATTTTTTTTTTAATAGCTACCACGGTCAATGTACACAAATTGCAGGCCAGCCTGATTTTTTAGCCACAATAATTGAATTAGCCTGTTAATTACAGGTGATAATGACATTTTAAGTACCTTATACAGGTGCTAGAACTTTTTTTTCCTTTTTAGTCACAGGAAGTAGCATTAGAGAGGTGCCATTTTTCTGGAATATTGCCAAACTTCAGAGGTGCCCTTCCACAATAGGTTGCCATTGTTTGGTGATAATTATCAGTCTGGCCACCAGGACAATTTGTACTGAAATAAAACAGGGTTTGAGGAGTAAAGACTTGATACAGTATATACTTTAGCTCTTGAGTACTGAGAAATATTTAAATATATACCATTTACCCAAATAGAAGAAAACTCTGAATTTAAGGCAACCTCCTTAAAAATAGAGGTTAAATACAGTTTATACCTATTTGCCCAAATGGAACAGGACTCTCAATTTAAGATGACTCCCTTTTTCTAACATCAGCAAACTTGGGGAAAAACCTTGTCTTGGATTCCCATAAATACAGTAAGTAAAAAGTTGTACGATCAAAAACAACCCCCACCCCCACATTACATGTGCACAAATAGATTTTTGTGATTCAATTTGAGGTCGAATTGAATCGGCCAGATTCAATTTGAACTCAAATCTGCAAACTTGAATCTGATCAGATTCTATATGTGTTAGATTTGATTTGATTCAGATTCAAATTGATTCAACCAACTTTTAAAGATCCAGGGGGCACCGTAGTGGGTAGGGACCCATGGGTGCACCTACCTCCCAAATTTCAAGGCAGTGGGGCACTCGGTTGACTTTTTAAAAATGAATTTTATAGTTATTCAATATTTTGTATATTTCTGCCATATGGAATAATGAGGTTTTGGAGCATCCCCATTACTCCCCTTGGGTTGTGCCAAAGTCGTCAAAAGTGGGTTGGGAGGTAGTTATCACATTGGGTGATAACTAGCCCCCAACCAGCAAGGCAGTGGGGTACTCAGTTTTTTTAAAGAAAATCTGAAGTGTTTAGACTCTTTAGTGTGTAATGAATCCTCATAGGGATTCATTATGAGGAAAGCTCATAACACACCAAAGAGTATAAACACCTCAAAAATTCCAGAAGTTGAGCAGAATAGTGACCCCACGTTTTGGTCCATAACTCCAATTCAACAAGGGCTAGAGCTTAGCGTGGTTTTTTGTTTGTTTGTTTTTAATGAAAGCTGAGAATCTGGGGGAACGGATAAGGGAAACTCAAATCTTGAATGTTCCATGTCCCAGTCAGTTGCAGTACACACCTGCCTACACACTCTCCTTCACCAGGGATGAGATCAGAGCAACATCTATCTATCTATCTATCTATCTATCTATTTATTATCAAATTTGTGCACTGCCCCAAAGTTTCATCTCTGGGCAGTTAAAAATAACATACAACAAGTTAAAAAATACACAAAAATCTTAAAACAATTTAGGCAATCTAAAAGTCGAAAACAGATTAAAACTTATAAATATTTAAAAGCTGAGAAAACTTGGGTGAAGAGGTGGGTTTTCAAGTGCTTTTAAAACATGGTCAGAGATGGGGAGAATCATATTTCAGCAGGGAGTACATGCCACAGTCTCGGGGCAGCAACCGAGAAGGCCTGTCCCTGTGTGGCCACCAGCCAAGCTGGTGGCAACTGGAGACAGACCTATCCAGATGACCTCAATTGGCGGTGAGGCTCAAAATGATGTTCTCTTAAATACCCAAGGCCTAAGCCATTTAGGGCTTTATAGGTTATAACCAGCACTTTGTATTTTGCCTGGAAACCTATTGGCAGCCAGTGTAATTCTATCAGCAAAGGAGTGATATGGTCTCTCCAGGATGACCCAGAGACTAACCTGGCTGCTGCATTCTGTACCAACTGGAGTTTCCGGACTGTGTGCAAAGGCAGCCCATACAGAGCACATTGCAGAAGTCAAGTCTGGAGGTTACCAGCATATGTACCACTGTTTTGAGGTCGTTCATCTCAAGAAATGGGTGCAGCTGGTGTATCAGCCAATGCTGATTGAAAGCCCCTCTGGAATCTGTCTAAGAGGTAGGAGCGAAACCACTGTAAGGTTGATAGAATGGAAAGCCACCAAGAGGTCTATTAAAGCTAACCATTCTCTTATCACATTCTGTGAAAACCGACCAAGGCAGTCTCCACCCCATAGCCTACCCGAAAGCCAGTTTGAAATGGGTCTAGACAATCAATTTCCTCAAAGAACGTATGGAGCTGAGAGGCCACCACCCTCTCAATTACCTTGCCCAGCCATGGGAGGTTGGAGACAGGCCTATAGTTGCTCAACTATAGGCCTGAGGGATTTATTGCAGGTTTCTTTAGAATAGGTCTAATAATTGCATCCTTAAGACTAACTGGAGGCCCAGTTAGATTGTATACCCATAAGGAGGAAAGGTACCACTAAGTTCAGGAGGATGCCAGCATGGCTAACAGGTAATGTCAAGGGAGCCATAAAAGGGAAGGCTTCCTTCTGAAATTGGAAGACCTGTCCAAATGAAGAGAACAGAAAGGAATGCAAACTCTGGCAAAAGAATGAAAGGTGACAATAAGGGAGGCGAAAAGAGAGTTTAAGGAACATTTAGCTAAAAGCATCAAGGGAATAACAAAAACTTCTTTAAATACACAAGAAGCAGGAAACCAGCCAGGGAGGCGGTTGGACCATTAGACAATGAGGGAATGAAAGGGATTATTAAGGAGGATATGGAGGTTTCAGAGAAGCTAAGTGAATTCTTTGGATCCCTCTTCACGGCAGAGGATACTGAGCATATACTTGTTTCTGAAACAGGCTTTTCAGGGATGGAGGCTAATGAAGTGAGTCAGATAGAAGTGACAAGAGATGATGTTCTAAACTGTCTGGAAAAACTGAAAACTAACAAATCACCAGGGCCAGATGGCATACATCCAAGAGTCCTCAAAGAACTCAAATATGAAATTGCCAACCTCCTTGTTAAAATATATAACTTATCCCTGCAATCAGGCTCTGAGCCAGAGACCTGGAAAGCTGGCAGTGTAACAACAAATTTCAAAAAGGGATCCATGGGCGATCTGGGAAATTACAGGCCAGTTAGCTTAATGTCCATTCCAGGTAAATTGATGGAAAGCATCCCCAAGGATACAATTGTAAAGCACATAGAACCACAGGCCCTGCTGGGAGAGAACCAGCATGGCTTCTGCAAAGGTAAATCTTGCCTCAAAAACCTTCTGGAGTTCTTTGAGAGTGTCAACAAATGTGTGGATAAAGGTGATCCAGTTGACATAGTATACCTGGACTTCCAAAAAGCTTTCGACTCATCAAAGATTCCTGAGAAAAGTTAGCAGTCATGGGATAAGGGGACAAGAACATGTGTGGATTGCTAACTGGTTGAAGGACAGGAAAGAGAGGGTAGAGATAAATGGACAGTTTTCACAATTGAGGGAAGTAAGAAGTGGGGGCCCCCAGGTATCTGTACTGGGACCAGTGCTCATTAATTTATTCATAAATGATCTAGAAGCAGGGGTAAGCAGCGAGGTGGCCAAATTTGCAGATGATACCACACTATTTAGGGTAGTGAAATCCAAAACGGATTGTGAGGAGCTCCAAAAGGATCTCTCCAAACTGGGGGAGTGGGCAACAAAATGGCAAATACAGTTCAGTGTTGACAATTGTAAAGTGATGCATGTTGGGACAAAAAGCCCCAACTTCAAATATACGCTGATGGGATCTGAGCTGTTGGTGTCTGACCAGGAGAGGGATCTTGGGGTTGTGGTGGACAGCTCATTGAAAGTGTCAACTCAATGTGTGACAGCTGTGAAAAAGGCCAATTCCTTGCTAGGGATCATTAGGAAGGGGATTGAAAATAAAACTGCTAATATTATAACGCCCTTATACTAAAAGATGGTGCGGCTACACCTGGAGTACCGCATATAATTCTGGTCATCACATCTTAAAAAAGGACATTGTAGAAATGGAAAAGGTGCAGAAGAGGACAACCAAGATGATCAGGGGCCTAGAGCACCTTTCTTACGAGGCAAGGCTACAACACCTGGGGCTATTTAGTTTAGAAAGAAGATGACTGCAGGGAGACATGATAGAGGTCTATAAAATCATGCATGGTGTGGAGAAAGTGGAGAGAGAGAAATTCTTTTCCCTCTCACACAACACTAGAACCAGGGGTCACTCCATGAAATTGATTGCCAGGAAATTTAGGACCAACAGATGGAAGTACTTTTTCACACAATGCATAATAAACTTGTGGAATTCTCTGCCACAAGATGTGGTGACAGCCAACAACCTTGATGGCTTTAAGAGGGGTTTGGATAACTTCATGGAGGAGAGGTCTATCATCAGCTACTAGCCGGAGTGCTATAGGACACCTCCAGCCTCCAAGGCAGGATGCCTCTGAGTACCAGTTGCAGGGGAGTGACAGCGGGAGGGAGGGCACGCCCTCAACTCCTGCCTGTGGCTCCCAGCAGCATCTGGTGGGCCACTGTGTGAAACAGGATGCTGGACCAGATGGGCCTTGGGCCTGATCCAGCAGGGCTGTTCTTATGTTCAGTGAAAGAGTTAAGGGCGTGATAGTTATGGGGAAAACTCTGTGGTGCCCCCCTTCCCTTGATGCCCTAAGCACGTGCTTGTTTTGCCTTATGGTTAATCCAGGATCACCTCTCCCAGTAGTTTCATGTAGGTGTTAAACAGCATGGGGGACAAAACCAAACACTGTGGGATCCTCCAGGCCAATAGCCAAGTAGTCCCCCAGCACCACCTTCTGGACCCTCCCCCTAAGAAAGGACCAAAGCCACTCCAAAGCAGTACCTCCAGTCCCTATACTCGAGAGGCGGCCCAGAAAGACACCATAGTCAATAGTATTGAACGATGACATCAAACGCTGCTGAGAGGTCCAGCAGAACCAACAGGGATGCACTTCCCTGTCAAGCGCCCAGCATAGGTCATCCACTAGAGCCATCAAGGCAGTTTCAGTCCCATATTCAGGATGGAAGCCAGATTGAAAGGGGTCTCAATAATCCATATCATCAAAGTCCCTCTGCAGATAAGACACCACCACACACTCTTATCACCTTGCCCCAAAAGGGAAAGTTAGAAATAGGTCTATAGATGTCTAGGTTGGAAGGACAAAGGGAGCACTTTTTAAAATAATGGTCTTACCATCGCCTCCTTGAGGCATGGTGGTATCTTGCCGTCCCTTAATGAAGCATTGGTTATAGCCTCGAACTATCTGTACCTCCCTAGCAGATTTTATTAGCCATAAAGAGCAACGGTCAAGGACACACGATGTTGCCCTCATATTTCCCAGGATCTTTTCCACATCTTCAATCTGTACTAACTGAAAATAATTCAATACAATAGGACCAGATATTACCCAAGACATGTCTGCTGTAACTGCCAAAACCCTGGAGCCAAATCAGCACAGATTCAAGTGACTTTATCTGCAAAGTGACATGCTAACTGATCACAACATGCTGTAGATGGTTCCTCTCCCATTACCTGGGGAGATGTGTGGAGCAAAGCCTTTGCTACATGGAATAGTTCCACTGGTTTGCACCAAGCGGATGCAATGGAAGCAGAGAAAAAACACATTTCTTCACCATCCCCACCATCACGGAGTAGTCCCTAAAATGGGCTCTAGTGCGTGTTTGATCAGATTCACCACAACTGTGCCTCTAGCATTGTGCCAGCTGTCATCCGAGTTATTTCATTGACCTAAGCTCCTAGGAAAAACCAAGGAACAGAGAAGGCTCCTCCAAGCTGGGGAGGGCATTTAGGAACAACCATGTCCATGACCCAGGCTTTATCCATGTTCCAGAGATTCACCAGGGCCTCGACAGAGTCACCAGCTCTGGACACTAGAAACTCCCCGAGGGGCTATCTGGAAACCGAACAGATCCATAAGCCTCAGGGAGTGGACCATTCTAATTGGTCCACCAGCCCTGCAAAAGACAGATGTGATTGCTATGATGAGCTCCATGTCTGACTTTGAGACTAACTTGTGCTTCACTCACTGCTTTGCTCTGCAATCTGCATTGCAAGGTGTACTCAGTCAAAAAATGTGGCTGAAATTTCTCTAATTGAGCATATGGCTATGCTTGCTGCTAAGTAAGGGTGCTGCTGTTGCAATGCTAGGAAGTAAGATAAGGAGTCATAATTGTGTGTGGGAGAGCAACTTGTGCCAATGATGTTACTGCAGCACAGGTACTATGGCTGGCAGTGGATTCTGGGTCAGTGATTCTTTTTTGGCCATTTTAGGACTGTGTTTGAAATCTGTGTTGGGAGGGACAGATTTCCTTCTACTGTGTGCTTCTGCCATGTTTTTCAAGGCAGGACTGCAGAATGCATTGCAAATTGCAATGCAAAAAATGTGTGCATGCACTCTTTGAGTATAGCTTGTTTAGGCCATGGAGAACAATGGGGGAATGCAGAACACTCCACTGTTTCCCATGGGTAGCTCCTAGGGGCACAAAAGTGGGTTGGGTGGTAGGGCATGATGGGTGCTTCCTACCACCCAACCCACAAAACAAATGGGCAAGCAGGCTATTTTAAACATGTTTAACCTTTTCCCCAAACTCCCATAGGATCCTATGAGGGTTTGGGGAAAATATTAAAAACCACCTGCTTGCCCATTTTTTTTGTGGGCTGGGTGGTAGGTAGCACCCATCATGCCCTACCACACAATCCACTTTGGTGTCCCTAGGAGCTACCCATGGGGGACAATGGGGTACTTCGCGTTCCCCCATGGCTCCCTGTGTGTGACCGAAACACTTGAAACATATCAAGTTGTTTCATCAAAACAGCTGGCTCGGCCATTTCAAGCCCAAAACAGAACACAAAATTCATTTTGTGCACATCCCTAGTTGAAACCCAACAACTTTAAGTAATCATATAGTGGACACTGGGTGTATCTTAATTGGAAATCATATACAAACCAATGTTCTTTTCTAATTTCCATGCATCTCTATGGCACAGAACATTAATTTAGTGCTTAGATTTTTTTTTTAAAGGTCATTACCATTGTTCCAACTTTGCCTGCTATATTATAACATCTTAGCCCTAGATGTGTCTGCTAGATATTAAAAGACTTTACTCTCCCCAGGTTCAATGAATGCAGGTAGGGGGTGGGGGAGTGCCCTGACTAGTCATGCTGATGGCCCCACACACTTCTTGAACCAAAGTTTCACTGGCCATGTCCCTGGGTGTCTGTCTGCAAAGGCCTGTACGGCAAATTGGGAAGGTTCCACTTGGAACCCTGGCCAACCTGGTTCCAAATGCTGTGCTTAGTGCTGCCTTTTGCAGACAAGCACTGAATGTGTGGGTGCCAGGGGGTAGGGGCAAAGCCACAGGACATGTTAGAATGCAGAGGCATGGCCATTGGGCCTGCTTCCATTCCTCCCTTCCAGGTGTTCCAGGTCTGCATAGGGTTCTTATCTTAAGCCAGGGGTTCCCAACCTGCATTCCTCCAGATGTTGCTGAACTACAACTCCCATCATCCCCAGATATAATTTATTGTGGCTGGGGGTGCTGGGAGTTGTAGTTCAGCAACATCTGGAGTACCACAAGTTGGGAAGTTAAGCATTTGAGCAGTGTTAAGCATTTGAGAGCGTGGAGAGTGGAAGGCATTAGTAATGGTTCCTTTTAAGTTCTTGATCTCCTACAATTCTATCACTCTGGTTGTCTAACACATTTACTTGGAAGTAAGCCTCATGGATTTCAATGGGATTTATATTCAGGTAAGCAGGTAGAGAACTGCAATCTAAGTGAAACATTTTTTCCTTCCAAATTACTGTTGCTTGCAGTTAACAATTTAGCCAGACATCTTCAACTGAAAAGATTTTCAGCAGTATACCACAGCATGACGTGTCATATTGTGCTAGCCTAGAATTAAGATTGGACTATAACTCTAATAAAGGTTTTGTTAACTTTTTATTTCTGTATCTCTGATGCAGTATTTAAATGGTTAATGTGTATCTGCTGGACTGAGTATGTTGTGCTTGAGTGATCTTTAAGATGAGGCTCCCTTTTATGAGAAAACAGCAGGTAATCTCATGAGTATTATGGAAAATGGAAAAAGCAAATGTTAAAGGTTTCCCAGGTCAGTCTCACCTTTTGGAATGGCTTCTGTGCATCACCTTGACTTTGTTAGAGGTCTTTCCATTGCTTTAGAAGAGAGGTAGTGGTGTGTGTGAGAGAGAGAACGGGGAGGGGGGAGAGAGACAGACAGAGAGAGAGACATCCCCTTTGGTATTTCTCCTGCTTT
The DNA here is from genome assembly GCF_027244095.1 of Hemicordylus capensis. Classification (NCBI taxonomy): domain Eukaryota; kingdom Metazoa; phylum Chordata; class Lepidosauria; order Squamata; family Cordylidae; genus Hemicordylus; species Hemicordylus capensis. The sequence goes on from NC_069657.1 coordinate 172,699,270, forward strand.
TCAGTCTGATTCTCAACCACCTGTCTCACTCCATCTCATATAACTAGAAAGCACCTGAGGCGTGATGTTTGCAGAAATATAATCTAAGGCTGCAATCACAAATAGCTATTTGGAAGTAAGTTGTATTGGTATCAATGGGATTTTCTTCCAAGTCAATGTGTCTAGGATTGAAGTGTTTGAGGGTCAATTTGTAATATGTACCAGAAAAATGTCAGAAAGTTTAACACACAGGAAACTTTTCCAAAAAGGGGGAAAAAAAAGTTCTCTGCAAAACAGGAATTTAAAATACCATTTGGATTACACAAACTTTAATTTAAAAGAAAATCATTTCCCATGAAATTGGGTTTTCATAAAAAAATTTCTTTAACATGAAACCATATTACAAACAAACACCAGAAGGACGTTTGAGATCTGAGCACCAATAGAATTCCTAATTAGGGTTGTCAGGTCAAACCCTGAGACTCAAGAGCCAGGGAAGGGGGAGCCTGGAAGCTAAAAGGAGGAGCTTCTAGGAATGGGCGTGGAGCTTTCTGGCATCATCAAGCTTCTCCTCATTGATCTCCAGGCCAGGATTATTGCCCACTGTCTTATTGTTCACTTTTTCCCTTGGTGACAGAATAGAAGCAGCCAGGTGCATGAGAGGGTTGAGGGGATAGAGGCTAAGACTGCAAGGTAAACTGGAGAAGAACTCAGCTGTTGTAATAGTCAACTTTGTATTTAAGGAGAATACTACGATTTGCCAAGATTTACATTCCAAGCGAAGGCGTACAAAAATTGGTGACACATCTCTACCGTCTACTCAGACTGCTAAACCTCTTACATGTAAATAAACCAAACTGTGTTATTAGCTGTGCTTAACATATTAGCAAGACATGATAACATACTTGTTGTGATGGTACCTCAGCTTGATGCCATCATTAATCATAACATAAATAGACCTGTTCACATGACCGTTTGGGCATGGATTGGAGAACTCCTATCCCATTAGCAGCACACACACAACCAGATCATCTTTTTCGGTCAGGAAACACAGGATTAAGCCAGGCACAGTGACTTCTGTTGAACGTGGCTACATCTGGCAAGCCCTACTCCTCCATTGAAGGTCCTTCAAAGCCTTTAATGGTGATGGCCATTTTTTTTACTCACACTGTCCCACCACAACTCTGCATCTCAGGTCATATAGTTAACTAAAATATCCACCATAAGGAGGTATCTGTGTGGTGGAGCCATTACGTAAATGAAACATATGACATCTAAATAAACAAAGAAAAACCCTCTTCTCTGGCTCACACCTAAGGGATAGTATACATGCAGTATAAGTTTTCATGCCTGGTATTTCCATCTACAGAAGTTCTGGGTAGTAGTTTGTTCCACTTAAATTTCCTAGTTTATTTTGTTCCTGCTGATACATAGAGCCATACTGCTACAAATATGTCCTTCCCTGCCCTTTCTATAAATTTTATATCCAGAAATATGAGCATCACATCGATTCTCACTTTCCATCAGATTTATGAAGTGACCACTATATTTATGTTCTCTCTTCATAACACTCAGAACTTATTTCCCCATTTTGAGGCTTCTGGCATTAGCACAATACCTGTATTAGGACTCTCATTTGTGTCATCATTGTATTTGTTGACATGCAGGTGATAGGAAAGAGGTGAAGAAAATCACTTCGGTAGCACCAGTTTAAGGGAATTGTCATATCAATTTTTACAAGTTTGCTAAGGCAAAAACTAGGGAGATCAGCTCGTCAAAGTCAAAGGCTGATGATTAATTCATCAGATGTCTTAACTAGTGAAACTGTTTGAAAAGCAACAGCTCTCTGCAGATGTTTCTTCTATGCCATGGCAAGATATACAGGTTAGGAAAAAACAGAATTTTTTACTCACTTTTGGCAATTGTACAGTCATGGGAACTGTATCCTTCCATGCACTGACACCCCCGCTTAGTGCACTGGCCATGACCATTACAGAGTTCAGGACACCTGAGCACTCTGATGATTTCTTCATGCTTAGTGGACAGCTCACTTGCTGAAGGAAAACCCTCTGTTGTGTTATGTAGCACTCTTTTTTCACAATCATTCTCCAGGAATGCGATCATTGCTTCTCCCCATGTGAGGTCATCCTTGATTTGTACATCTAAAAGGCACATTTCAATGGCCACATCCAGTTGGCTACCAAGAAGACCCTTGCAAGCTGAGCCCACGGCAGAGTTTTCAAGAACTTTCCGACAGCTTGCTAAGGCATTGGCCAAGGTTAGGCCACTTGGAGTAGGCCATATCAACTGAGCTTTAGGCCTCTTCCCTTCAAAATAATCCTCTGGGAAAAAATATGTGAAAGTCTCCAAGTCAGCTTGACTCAAGCTTTGAAAAGAGGAAACCGATAAATATTCAGAATAATCTTCTTGTTCTCCTGAGAGCTCCTCCCAGTTATTAGAGGATTCTGCAAAGCTTTCATTTTCTGTTTTTTTCAAGGAGATATTTTGCCCATTCGCTTTTAAGAGGCTATCAGGGTTGTCTCTTTTTTTGATTGACTGTGGCAAATACCACTGGTCAAGAGGCTTGGCTGACCAATTCCCATCAGCAAGTAGAGCAGAATCAGTTTCCAAATTACTGGCATAGTCTGATGTGACATCTAAATATGGAATTATTAATGTGTAATCCAAGTTATGGTAATGGCAACCCAAAGATGGTGGATGAGAATTCTCAAAAGTGTCCACATAATTTACATGCTCCTTCTGGCATAGGCAGTAATGTTTCGTCTTTGCCCATTCAAGCAGTGGTGGAGTCCTGTCAAACAGACTCATTCCTGGAGCTATCCTAATGAAAGAGAAGCAGGTCAGAAAGCAAAAGGGTTTGACGTATCATTGAACAACCTTTCTTTGCATATAGTTGGGGTCCAGGGAACGAATGAGAAAACAACGCATGCACGCGCGCGCGCGCGCACACACACACACACACACACAGAGTAATCATATTATGTAAACAATGTACAAGAAAAATTCAGTTACAAAGTATATTGTAAGAAGCATTCCTTTTGAAAAAAAATGTATAGCATGCCTATGCAATCTGTGACCTATCAAGTCAAATGCCAGAAATACAGAGGAGCCAAAAGATTTCTTTGAGGTTTCCATGACAGTTTCTTGCTCCTTCAAAAGTGCAGAAGCCTTCAAGTAGCCTCTTGTGTGGTAGCCATAATGTAAGAAACAGCCATCAAGAGAAATGGGAATCAGAACTGCAACAATAAACTCCAGTTTATTGAAAAAATCTTTAAACATTCAGATGTTGATTCAACAGCAGTCAAGGCTCCATACACATTGCTTTTTTAAAAATAAGAAGCTGAAATAGTGTTATAATCAGCCACCAAAAGTAGTGTTTGACCAACATGTCAGGGACACAGAAGAAGGGCGAACATAACCTGCACTATATAAACGTGCTTCTAATTTCTATTTCTATTTTTGCACATGTTCTTTTGATTTCATTACAACGGCATTCAAGTGCAAAGGAATTGAATTTTAATGTGGAAATCTTTCAAGTGGCCTCTCGCGTGGCAGCTGTAAGACAGGAGCATGTGGCAGCCCACAAGAATAGAGAAATCACAGTATTGATCTGCAATGCAATAATGTCCAAGAAAGCCTCCTCTAAGAAAATGCAGCCTTGTGTTTCATGCATTTTCTTCCTGTCTGGATGAATTCAAAGTCATAACCAAGTGATCATTTAGCAACTTCCTGTCTAGCATGGCAAATTACAGCTCACTAAAGGCTATTGGTATTTTTCCTTAAATAGTTGTAAAAAATGTATGTATTCATACAAATGTATAAATGTATGAGTTGATTGGGGGTGGGAAACCTTTAAAGACATGGATTCCACTTGGGAGATGAGGCAGACAGTTTCGCAGATGGAACAAGATAGAAAGACACTTTTTAAAAGCCTTAAGACATTTGTTTTAGCATGATAGAAATTGTCTAATATTACATACATTACATACAACCTAGATCCTTTGTCACCAGAAGCTCCCCGACTTCCCACACACACCAAGAGAAACACGGGACCCAGAGCTAGCAACCCACCATGAGTGAGGACATGGCCTTGCCTTCATCTGCTGGAGTCCACCAAGGACTTAGTAGCCCAAGCAGAGGTCCCACAGCTGGAGCCAGTGCTTGGTAAATTGGGCAACTCCCCTTTAAACAGAGCCTTCCCCAGGGAATAGATGCTGCCAATCCCACTCTGCCTGGGCAGCAGCCATAAATATATTTGAAGCAGTCAGCCACAACTGCAGGAGCAACATGCAAGGTGTGTGTGTGTCCCCATTTTGGGTCCTGGTCTCAGACGAGGCCCCAATTTGGCTTTAAACAGGATATCCACTACTGGAGCATGTTCAGAGCAGCAGAGACATTCACACAGAGAGAGCCTTTTCCCCTTTTGACAAAAATCACTAGTCAGCTGTTTGGTGAAAGACAGGAAGCAACTAAAAAGGTCCCTTGCTGTAGGGCTAAGTTCAATTCCAACAACTCTTGGCCCAGTTACCTCTGGGGCTCAAGGTGTTGGGATGAGTTGCAGAATTCCACATGCAGTATTGACACTTCGCGATTTTCCATTGAGTTAGGGACATGCATATGGAAGTCTGATTCCACATGTGTATGGAACCTAGCTGAAGCTGGGCAACAGTAACTGACAAATTAATGATACTGAAAAATTTGATATTCTAGTGACTAAGAGCATACATCTTCTTTTGGTCTTAAACTATGAGTGTGTCTTCTGTCTGACCTGTCCTCAGTGCCCATGAAGCTGGAGGTGAAGTCTGTTTGAGGATCTGGTGGTTGTGAAGGCTGAGGTGAAAGAAGAAGAGATGGAAGCTGGAGATGAGGCTGCAGCGGGTTTGTGACAAGGCAGAAGCAGGACTGGAGGAGAAGCAGGGTGGAAGGTTATGTGAGGCTAGAGTTCTCTGGAGTGGCCCCAGGGAACAAGCTAACTCACCAGTGTCTGCCGACCAACTGAGCTCATAAACACTGCCTGAGCTTAGATCACTCCTCCCCAGCGCTAGGGATGTGCGAAAAATTTTGGGCACAGAACGATCTGTGCCCAAAATGAACAATTTCGGGTGATTCGGGGCTGAACCGAATCACCCCCAATGTCCACCGATATTTTTAGGGCACGAGCCGAATCACCCGAATTTCGGACCTGAAAAATTCGGGTGATTCGGTTCATGGTTGATTTTTGGCGATTTTTTGAAGTTTTAGTGACTTTGGGGCAGTTCGGGGGCATAGCATGGGATCTGGGCAAAAGGAGTGGGGTGGGGTGGTAGTGCCTAATGGGTGCAGGCTACCACCCCAATTTCAGGGGGATTGGGCAAAGGGCTGATTTTTTGGTAAATTTCTGAAATTTTCATGTCTTTGGGGCAGATTGGGGCATATTGGGGCAGAAAGTGGGGCCTGGGGCAGAATAGTGGGGTGGGGTGGTAGTGCCTAAGGGGTGGAGGCTACCACCCCAATTTCAGGGGGTTTGGACAAAGGGGTGATTTTTTTTAGAATTTTGGAACTTTTAGTGACTTTGGGGCAGTTTGGGGGCAGAAAGTGGATCTGCCCCAAAAGAGTGGGGTGGGGTGGTAGTGCCTAATGGGTGGAGGCTACCACCCCAATTTCAGGGGGATTGGGCAGAGGGCTGATTTTTTGGGAATATTTGAAGTTTGGGTGTCTTTGGGGCAGATTGGGGGCAGAAAGTGGATCTGCCCCAAAGGAGTGGGATGGGCTGGTAGATAGTGCCTAATGGGTGGATGCTACCACCCATCCCCAATTTAAGAGTGATTGGGCAGAGGGGTGAATTTTGGTGAATTTATTTTTATGAGGTTTGTCTTCATAAGGTGAAGTGTGCTAAATTGATTACTTCCTCATATTATTCATAGTAATTGAGGTGTGAAAAAGTGAAAGTGGGGTCATGAGAGTTGTTTAATTGAAAAAAATCTCATTTGCTATGATAGAATGAGAATTCACACCTCAGAAAAAACTTCTGAGGTGTGAATTCTCATTGTATCATAGCAAATGAGATTTTTTTTTCAATTAGACAACTCTCATGACCCCACTTTCACTTTTTCACATTCTCTATTACTATGAATAATATGAGGAAGTAATCAATTTAGCACACTTCACCTTATGAAGACAAACCTCATAAAAATAAATTCACCAAAATTCACCCCTCTGCCCAATCACTCTGAAATTGGGGACGGGTGGTAGCCTCCACCCATTAGGCACTATCTACCAGCCCACCCCACTCCTTTGGGGCAGATCCACTTTCTGCCCCCAATCTGCCCCAAAGACACCCAAACTTCAAATATTCCCAAAAAATCAGCCCTCTGCCCAATCCCCCTGAAATTGGGGTGGTAGCCTCCACCCATTAGGCACTACCACTCCAACCCACTCCTTTTGCTCAGATCCCATGCTATGCCCCCGAACTGCCCCAAAGTCACTAAAACTTCAAAAATTCTCCAAAAATCAGGACTTTGCCCAATCCCCCTGAAATTGGGGTGGTAGACTCTACCCATTGGGCACTACCACCCCACCCCAAAATTCTGCCTCTGGGCCCCTTTTTACCCCCCCCGAATCAATTCAGATTCAGATCCAGATTAAATCCAAATCCGAACCGAATCAAGGGTGATTCGGGTGACCCAGATTCGGGCACAAAACAGAACAGGGGTGATTCGGTTCGGGTCCAAGCCGAATCACCTGAAAACCCGAATTGCACACCCCTACCTAGCGCCGCCTTCATGCCTGGCTTTAAAGGGGCCATTGCCTGGAGTCTAGCACTTCTCCCATCTGGTTTTCCCTGGATTGCTGGTGCTGCCAGCATGTTGACATTAGGGGTGGGGGCGGTCATGGTGGAGAGGCCAGCTCTTCAGTGGGTTCAGGTTCCCCAAGTGTGACTTCAACCATCTCTGACCCTAAAAGAATAATCACTGGGGAATCATCACTGGTGACAGGCTGGACCATGACAGTGAGGGGATTCTCACAGTCAGGCAAAAGCGGGCTAAGGTTGCCTAGCCCACTTTTGCCCAATTGTCTGCTGCCAAGGGAGCTGTGTGGCTCCCGGCAGCAAACCCTCTTAATTCCCCCTCCCCTTAGACAAGGTTTGTGGAGCGAGCATGCCACTAACCCCGTCTTATTGATTGTGTGTTGCTGTGGCATGGCTTTGTGCCATGGAGGCTGAAACAAGCCTCCCAGCCCTGGGGGTCTCTCCAGGATGCCCTGCGCAATTGCAAGAGGCGTCCTGGAACTCCTGGGGGCCACACGCCCCTCAATCCCCGCAGCCCCTGCTGGCTCTTTGACAAAGCCAGCAGTTGTGTGGTCAGCTGATCTGGCCACCCAGGGCTGCTTTCCTGCTCATCTGTGGAGAGAGTGGGCTAAGCCCACTCTCCCCGCAAACCTCTTCCCAGTGAGTCTCACTGATCATGAGACTCGCCTCAGTGTGTGTTCATAAGGTGGAAATACTGACATCCTGCCTTATGAAGCACCAATACAATGGGAGAAGCATCAGTGCTTCTGAAAAGTTCAGTTATCTCAGCTTCACTGCTGACTCAGGTAGGGGTCAAATTTCAATTACCTCCCTTTCTCCAGGAAGTGCTCAGTGCTGTCTGGAAATATGTCCCTGAGAGTCAAGAAGCTCTCAGGGATATATTTTTGGGTTAGACAGAGGACTTCTAGAGGTGAAACAGGACTTTTAGCAAAAGGGGAGGTCTTTGAAATTCTCCCACACAAACACTAGCTCCAGTGTAGTGTTAGTCTGGGACTTTCTGAAGCACTGGTGCCACATTAGTATTTTTCCCATTGCACCAGTGCTTAGTTAATTAGGATGCCAGCTATTGAACTGTGCTGACACACAAGCATTGCTATTCCTGCAATTCAACGAGAAAAACATATTGAGGCTATTCCCACAATCCCTGGAAAGTGGGCTAAGATCCTTTCCAGGGATCGTGGGAAACACTGGGCTCGCAGGCAAGCCTGGTGCTCCCAAGGTGGCTAGTCCACCTAATTCCCCCTCCCCTTAAATGAGGTTAACGGAGTGAGCGCTCTGTTAGCCTCATTTGGTTGCTCATGTGACGCCGCGACATGCAGTGACAGATGAGTGGACCCTCGACTGGGAGGCTGCAAGCAGCCTCCTGGACTCGGGGGTCTCTCCAGGATGGAAGTGACGGAGCTGGCAGTCATGTGGATGGCCAATCCAGCTGTCCAGAGCTGCCTTTTGATCATCTGCAGGGAGAGAGGGCTAAGCCCACTCTCCCTGCAGACCCGAAAGAAGCTCTTCTCACTGATCGTAAGAAGAGCTTCACTTTCTGTTAATTTTTAAAAAGAAAAAGTTGAGTGGGGGGGGGGGCATCATTAGCAATTTAGGTTTTGTAGGATGGAAGGCAATACCATGGTTGTTTCACTGCAATCTCTTAGACTTTTGGGACTTATGCATATAAATCTGATGATTATGTATTTAAAAGCCAATTTCATGATGATGAGAACAGTATTTACAACACTTACGCTTAGGGCCCCTTTTATTTTTGAAGGGAATATATACTACTTTCTATAACTAGGAGACAGCCTGAATTTTACAGCAGCATTAAACAAGTGCTGGGGAATAGGAGAACAGAGCTGCCAGTAGGTGAACTCTCCAGCTGGCCCCTGGTGACCAGAGGCATTGAAGTTTCAAGTGCTTCAAGGCAGCAAATTGAAAATACTTTACCAGTTACCATCTCTGCTGTTTTTGCCTTGTTTCATAAGCATGCTAGGGGCTTTGGAAATATGGAGAGCTTCATTATTTATATGGTTGACATTGCTCATTGCTGCATTCTCTCAGACATGACCCTTAAATGAGCTGTTCACTTTCCACATCTGTACTCTGACTGTAAAATCCACCTCAAACACCAAGTACATCCCTACATCAACAACATTCACTGAAGATTCATTCTAGAGTAACAAATGTTAGTATTACTTGTGATAGTGCCCTAAGGCAGTTGATCTGGCTCTACAATAGACTGGCATGTGGCCCCAATTCATATTGTATGACTAGATCCCCGACTACTGCTAATGCTCCACAGACCCACATAAACATGCTAGCGGGTTGAAAATGTGGCAAGTTCCATGTTAGGAGATTGTTCCATTTTCTCAAACATGACTCTGAAAACAAGGGTGGAACCATTAAAAATGACTTCCTTGTTGCATTAAAGACCTTGAGGTGGGTGGCAGCAATTTATTGCAACCCAGGGAATTGTGCAGCCCGCTGCCTCCAAGTTTGATGGCTATTAATATGCAAGGGGACCATGTTTTAACTTCATAGTATTAGCAGAATCCAATGGGGTGATTCTCACGATCAACAAAAATCAGGTTAGCAGAGGTTAGCCCGATTTTTGTTGACCGTAAGAACCACCGGGCTCACAGCCGAGCCCAGTGGTTCTTGAGTGGGTAACCCGCTCGAGAAACCCTACTAGAAAGCAGGTTTGCAGAGCGAGTGCTCCAGCAAACCTGCTTTTTGGGATCGTGAGTAGCCGTGGCGTGCCTTCGCACTGCGCCTACTCATGAGTAGACCCCCAGCAGGGGGTCTCCCCAGTATGCCCTGTGTGCTCGCACAGGGCATATTGGGGCTTGTGGGGGCCGCGCGGCCCCCGCTCCCCCACCCCACGCTGGCTCCGTCACGGGGCCAGCCATCGTGTGGGTGGCCGATCCGGCCGCCCAGGGCTCTCTGCCTGCTCGTGAGTGGGGAGAGTGGGCTTAGCTCGCTCTTCCTGCTCACTGCCCCAAACCAGGTCTCACTGATCGTGAGACCCGGTACAATATCTGTTATATGCTGAATCAAGGTCTTCACCAAGGCAGGGATCTGTCTCTTTAAAAGGCCTTGCCTTATTTCTTAAGTGCTGGCTCCAGGACTGGCACATCTTCAGCAGACTTCACTGAGTCTGAGGACAAAAGCAGGCATGTGTCCTCAGGTCATGATGAAGGTGCTGGCTCAGGTTCTCCTGGTGTGGTGGGTCATGGCAACATAGGATCACCTGGGTCATGATCATGAGGTCTTCCCACTACATCTCATTCCCTCAACTGTCCACCTCATTCCCCAATTGGATACAAAGAACTGGATATAAAGTCATGGTACCCGTGGACTCACACTGGGCACTGAAACTAGGCTTTCATTAAGCCCTGGACACTACCATGAGCATGTGCAGTAGCGCCTGATGACACTGCAACCATGGACATTTATTTTTCCATTATTCTAGACAGCTCTAGAAATTCTTGGGCATGCTTATGACATGTCCTACTTCAAAATCACTGCAATATCACTGTGAACTCTCGTCTAGGGATGGGCTTGTTTTGGGCCCTGAAGCGAGGCTCAATCAACTCTTCACTAAATTTAGAGGCTGGATTATTTCGTCAAATGTCTGGAGGAATTTTGGCTAAATAATATGGATTTCCTGAATTACTTCAAAAGTAGATGTGTGCTTATCCATATGTATGCATGTATGTGTGCATCCATCACTAGAAATAATTTTGGTTTCAAAACCAATATTTATGAGGATGCGTTATCAAGTTTGTATTTAGGAGTTTGGGTAGTTATTTCAAACTTAAGATGCTTATATTCAGTGCTCTGACTTACTTTTGAACAGCAGTATCAAAAGAGTTTCATATTTAACATTTATTTATGTTAAAAATAAATGTTAAATTTATTTAACAGAATAGACTTGTTAGATATTAACATTTTGTGCTACACATTTTGCTGGATCTTGTTAAAATCTACCCTTGAGTTCCACAGTCACGTATTGCAATTAGTGTCCAGGAATTAGAGAACAGAAGAAATATAAAACCTTGAATTGATGCCTTCTGTCAGGATTTTAAGTTTTCCAGAGTGGGTGAGAACTGTGCTCCCTAACAGCTGAGAGGGATCTCAGCACAGATGTTAATATGACATCATTTATGGATATGCAATTTCTTTCTAAGTAACAATAGTTGGGAATGTATGTTATACAAATTTATCTAAGATATCTTGAAGGCCTTTACACTTTATTTTGTTACCATGGGAAAGAATTTTGTATGCATCATTAAATGAGTATTTATTATATAACCTGTATACACTTTTTTTTAAGGGCTTATTTTTTTCCCAGTGCATCTTTTAGCAGTCTAACTCTTCATTTCTTACCTCCAAGCTGCTATGAAATCTTCCTCTGATGTGTTATTCTGACGAGGAAGTACAGGGCTCCCGTCAGCCCTGTGGAAGTCATTTTGACTATTTCTGTCAAAGATCCCACATAAACCTCTGGTGCTGTTAAAATCAATGCCTGGTGCCCTTACTGTCAAACTCATTCCCCAGTCGTTTACATCAGCTCGAACAAATGCTCCTGAAGGGAATACAATCTGAAGAAGCAGAAAATCTGGTGAATGGAATGTGTGAGCAAATGTACACTGTTTTTCCTGCAACAAAAACACCCTGCACACCCTCCTAACAATAATACATTTACCCAATGCTTGAATTGTTGGGAGAAAAGTAGAGGAGCCCTTAATGGAATCCACAAGCTTTACCGTGTTGACTCCCCCCAAATTTGAGCTATCATGCCCCTCACATGTCTTCTAAAAACAGAGGACAAATGGAAGAAGGCTATTCTGCTGCCTTGTGAGGCTGACTGGCTTGAAAGGCAGAATATAAACCTTTCAATAAGAATCCTCTCTAATAAAACGCTTGGTGTCCGTCCGTGGACGGGCACCAAGCGTGTGTTCGTGCCTCCCTGCCCTGTTCTGCGCCTGCGCGAAGCGCAGGCCCAGAACAGGGCAAGGGAGACACAACCGCCAGCACCCGGCAGACATCTTGGACGCCCAAAAAACGGCCGCCCAGAAGAAGCCGGGTGAACGGCGGAGGGGAGCACCAAGCCTGGTGTTCTGTGGAGGGGAGCTCTGCCGCCGCCTCGGCCACTAACAGCACGGCCGAAACAACGCCAAACGGCCAGAGACGGCCACCCCGTAAATGCCTGGAGCAATGGCGGCGGGGCATAAACAATGAGTAGGACAGGAAAGCCGGGCAACACCGAGACGGCCAGAGGCAGGCGCCCCAAATACGCCAGGAGCAATGGCGATGGGGAAAAACCAAAAATAAGGACGGGGAAGCCGAACAAAACAAAAAGGAGGACGGGGAAGGCGGCCAATTAACAGAAGGAGAGCGGGGAAGCCGGGCGAGAGAGCGGCGAAGCCGCCAATGAGACCTGCCACGCTAAACAAAACAAGATGCACCAGAGGAATAGTCCTCGCACACCCGTCCTCCAAGGTGCCGAAAATCAACTCCCCCGCTTCCCCCCCCCCGATCAAAAACCCCTTGCAAACTGCATCGCCCCCGCCTATCGCCCTCCCGCCCAACCAGCTGCCGAAACCCAACTTACCCACTGCACCGAGCAAACAAACAGACAACCTCCAAGAAGAAGGGAAGAGCTTACAGAAAGAGCTCCTCCCTGTGGTAAGCCTCTGCCTAGACTGCCGGTATGGACATGAAGGACGCCTATTGCGTCATTCACGTCCATTGCAACAGACTGGGCAGCAGCAACTCATAGAGAGGAACTCTTTTCACAAGCTCCTCACTTCCTCTTCACGAACAGCTCCGGGAACCAAAAAATAAATAAATAAAGTTACATCAAGCACTACACCACAACCCCAATAAACCAAATCAAAACAAATAGTGACACAAAGCACAATACCCTACACACATACAACACAACGCAAAAGATATACACTAAATAGAGCAGCGGCCACTGGCGGTCCCCACATCCCCCGCCCAATAAAAACAAACCAATCAAAGCCAGTCCCCCACCCACAGCCAGGGAGGGGGGGAAACCCGTTATTTACACGCGCACCCACCGACTGTCAGAGTAACGGTCGCCAACAGATCACTCCTACAGTGCTATAAGCACACAGCAGACGAGCAACATAGCAGAGAGAAGAGAAAGAGCTGCAAACTCTTGCAAATAGCCCTACTCCACCAAAATACCTCAAAGCTGCCAAGACTGAGAAAAAGGCAGTCTTGACACACTCAGGTGAGGCAAGAGATAGCATATACAGACCACCCCCAACATCCTGACTGACTCTGCCTACCGGCAAGCCACTAACAAAGTAAACAATTATATATATATAAAAAAACAAAAAAACCCCAAAACCAAACAGAAAGAAATTGACACTGCTGTGCTGAGTACACCAAGAAAAAACTCTGAAGGGAAAACCACCCTATTAAAAAAAAAACACCAGCCTAAAGCAGCAGCCAAGGAAGTAGCAAATAATAATAATAAAAAAACATCTTGCAGAAGCATTACAGAACCCAGAAAGAAAATTTACACATAAGCCAAACATAAAATACACAAAATCCAGCAAAAAAGAACAAATATGGCCAACAAAAACCAGAAACAGGACAAACATGTCAAACCACAAGAACCAAAACAAACCAGAGCCAACCAAACAATAGAGGAAGAAATAATAGCGCAGCAGATGCAGCATAGAAAAAATAAGGCCACAAGAGAAAAACAAAAACGCGCAACAAGATCAAATGAGGAGATTCAAAAAAGAAAGGACAGAGCCAAGGCAAGACGCAGAGAAAGAAGAGAAGAGCAGAGTCCAGAGGAACGAAAACTAAAGCAAAAGCAATACGCAGAAGCAGAAAGAGCAAGAAAAAGGCAAAAGACTGCTGCAGAGCAACAATTAGAACGTCAAAAAACAAACCTGAAAAAAGGGGACCAGGACAGTGCACCCCAACACACAACAACATCTCCAAATGACATAACAATAAAAACTAAAAACAACATTGCCACACACACATGTCCAAATTTAGAGCAGAACACAAACACTGACATAACACAGAGAGAGGACCAAGAACCCAAACCCAAAAGACGGAAACATGAAATCATAGACACACAACAAAGAGAGAGGGAGACAGCAGAACACCAAGAACAGCTGAAAAATAAAAAAAACTCAGGAGAGAAACAAAGAAGAGCACATAAAACCATGGAGGAGAAAAAAAAAGAACATCAAAGAAATGTTCAAAGACGAAGAGAAAAGAGAGCAAGCCAGACTCCAGAGGAGCAACAATTACAACGCAAACAAGACGCAGACAGAAAAAAAAAACAGAGGAAAGAAATAAAAACCCCAAGCCAACATAAACAACAACAACAACAACTGATATGTGCAGCAATAAACACAACAAAACCAATAAACAACACAGCAAACATCCCGGAAGACAACATCCAACCACACACATGTGGACATTTAGACCAGAGATGTGAATTCTGCAATGCAAAACATTTCAAAGGAGAAAGACCCACAGACCGGAAATTCACACAGTGCTGCTCAAAGGGAAAAGTGACCCTTGCCCCTATTAAAACCGACCCGCTCATCCAGCACCTGATGACGGGACAACATGAAAACAGCAAGAACTTCATGGAGAATGTCCGATCTATAAACAGTGCACTAGCATTTGCCTCCATAGGAGCAAACATAGTGCCACCACCAGGCCACGGGCCGTACTGCTTCCGAATACACGGCACAATTTGCCACCGAGCAGGCACACTGCACCCACAGCAGGGCCAAGACAGACAATATGCGCAACTATACATCTTAGACCCCACAGAGGCCACAGAAAGAAGATTACATAATAAATCCAACACAAAAATCAACCCACAACTTATGCAAGCTCTAAGTACACATTTTGCAAAAAACAATCCCTTTGCTGAGGCTTGCAAGATGCTACACCAAGTAGAAACAGAGTGCCAAGAGGACGCAGAACAGACAGGCGAAGCACTTAGGGAAGTAACCATGACCATAGTCCAAGACTGAGAAAATGACCAAAGACGTTACAATGCACCCCAGCATAATGAGGTCGCATTTATATTCAAAAACAATGACGGAGAGCCACCACTGGAAAGAGACCTACTAATTCACTGTAAACCTAGAGCAGGCAACCCAGACCATAACATTACACAAAGAATAAGTGTCCTCGATCCCAACCTAGAACCCATGGTATACCCATTACTATTCCCCAATGGAGAACAAAGCTGGGGGATAGACATACCTTTACAACTGAGGCCACAAGCCTTAAAGAATTTATCAAAGCAACCATGTTCACCGAGAGTACGAGTCACCCAGATGCAGTACTATGGCCACCGTTTATCCATCAGAGACAACTTTAACGCCTTCCTAAATGCAGGCCGCCTAACGCAGCAATACATGGTTGATGCATATGTAAAAACAGAGGCCAATAGACTCAATTTCGTCCGACACAATCAACCAAAATTGCGAGTTGAAAAATACTCAGGATTGATGGACCACTTAAACGAAACAGCCAATACAACAGGCCAACTCCCAGGAAAGACATTTATTTTGCCGTCCTCATTTGCAGGTAGCCCCAGAAATATGCTACAGAACTATCAGGATGCCATGGCTATTGTCAGAAAATACGGAAAACCAGACCTCTTCATTACAATGACATGCAACCCAAAGTGGAATGAAATAGAAGACAACCTAGAACAGGGCCAAAATGCTGCAGCAAGACCAGATATAGTGGCAAGAGTCTTTCACCTGAAACTTAGATCCCTAATTGAAGACATCTGCAAAAACCATATATTTGGCCCACCAACAGCCATTGTATATGTCATAGAGTTCCAAAAAAGAGGCTTGCCACATGCCCACATATTGCTCATCCTAACTGAACTCTATAAGCCAAAGACTGAAACATCCATCGATAATATAGTATCTGCAGAAATCCCGAACATTGAAACAACACCACGTCTGCATGCAATAGTAACAAAGCATATGATCCACGGTCCATGTGGTACTCACAATCGACATTCACCATGTATGTCGAATGAAAAATGTACAAAAGAATTCCCAAAAGAGTACCAAGACCAGACTATTGCAAACATCAATGGATACCCCAAATACAGAAGAAGAAACTCTGGAAACAGCAAAACACAGAGAGGAAAACCAATAGATAACAGATGGGTTGTGCCCTATAATCCATTTCTGACCCTAAGGTATAACTGCCACATCAATGTCGAAGTCTGCGCATCAGTCAGAAGTGTCAAATACCTATTCAAATATGTATACAAAGGCCATGATTGCGCAAAAGTGGAAATCCTAGAACCAGACACTTTGAACCATGATGAGATCACAACCTACATGGATGCAAGGTATGTCAGCGCGCCAGAGGCAGCATGGCGACTAAATGGATTCGAGATGCATTACCAATCCCATACAGTACAAAGACTGCCAGTGCATCTCCCAGACGAACAAGCAGTAATTTTCAACCCAGAAGACATTGGCGCAGCAACCGACAGAGCAGCAAGCCGTGAAACACAACTGACAGCATGGTTCAAATTAAACCAGCAAGATGAGAAGGCAAGACACATATTATACACAGACATCCCAGTATATTATGTCTTTGACAAAGCAAACAGCACATGGAAAATTAGACAGCGTGGGGCAGAAAAAATGATTGGCAGAATGTATTCTGCAAATTTACAAACAGACCAGGAGCGCTATTGCCTGCGCCTCCTACTGCTGCATGTGTCAGGAGCAACATCCTATGGAAACCTCAGAAGCGTGGATGGAAAAGAATACCCAACTTTCCAAGAAGCAGCAAAAGCAAGAGGACTCATAAACGATGAAACAGTGTGGGACAGCACACTTGAAGACGCAGCACAGTACAACATGCCCACGCAAATCAGAGAACTCTTCGCCTACATCTGTGTCTTTGCATCCCTCCAAAACATGCAGGAGCTATTTACAAAATATGAAGACTACCTCATCGAGGATTATGCCCATAAACATCTACAACACAATAAAGAATGCACAGTCTGCCGTGACCTCGCCCTGCAGGAAATTGGAAAAATTTTAACACTCCATGGAAAGAGATGCACAGACTACGGCCTGACATACAACAAGCATAATACCGAGCACCTTACAGAAACATACGACCAAGCCTATGAAAACCAAACAGCAAAACATATGTCAACAACCTTCAATGATGACCAAAGAGCAGCCATGGAAGAAATTTTAACAGCTAGCCAAAACAATGAGCTTGAACACCGCTGCTTTTTTTTGGATGGACCAGGAGGCAGTGGAAAGACATACTTATACAAAACCATCCTCAACACAATTCGTGGCCAGAATGAACTCGCGCTCCCTGTAGCCTCCACAGGGATAGCAGCCAACCTTCTACAAGGAGGCAGAACATATCACTCACAATTCAAACTGCCAGTACCAATACTGGAAAACTCCGTGTCTAACATGCGCCTCAATTCCCAAGATGCAAACAACATCAAAAAAGCCAGAATAATCATTTGGGATGAGTCAACGATGGCACCCACTCAAGCAATAACAACAGTAGACAAACTGATGAAGGAAATCATGGAGAACAACAAACCCATGGGTGGTAAGCTTTTTTTACTTGGAGGAGATTTCCGACAGACACTTCCCGTAGTACCGCATGGGACCCAAACCCATATTGTAGAGGCCTGCATAAAAAACAATACACTGTGGAACACATTCAAGATCCTGAGACTTCACAACAATATAAGATCAAAAGACCCAGAATTCAGTAAGTGGCTAATCACAGTAGGCAACGGAGAGACACCACACATTGAGGGATTACAAGAAAACATCATTGAGATCCCATCAAGCATCATATGCAGAACAGATATCGTGAAAAAAATTTTCGGAGAAAAAATACAAGTGCGGAACATCCACGACATAGCAAAAAGATCCATCCTTTGCCCAAAAAACAGTGATGTAGACAGCATCAACGACCAGGTGCTCCACATATTAGAGAGTGAACCAATAACTTATCTCAGCTCCGACTCCATAGATGACACCACTGAGGAAGATGCCAAAAACTACCCAGCAGAATTCCTACATGACCAAACACCCCCAGGAATGCCAAAACATACACTCACCCTGAAAGAAGGCGCAATCATAATGCTTCTAAGAAACCTGAACACAAAAAAAGGCTTATGCAATGGAACCCGCCTGATTGTCACACACCTGGAAAAAAATATCATACTAGCAGAAGTAATTACAGGATCAGCACAGGGAGACATGGTCTTCATCCCAAGAATAGATTTGGCACCAACATGCACGGACCTGCCATTCACCTTAAGAAGACGACAATACCCAGTGAAATTAGCATTCGCAATGACAATCAACAAGTCACAAGGACAAACCCTGGAAAAGGTCGGAATCTATCTGCCTGAACCCGTGTTCAGCCACGGACAATTATATGTCGCGTTATCAAGAGTGCAAAGTTTTAAAGACGTCGTGGTCAGGGTGCTGGAAGGGCCAGAACAAGGAAGACTAATACCAGACTCAGAACAAATATTCACCAAAAATGTGGTGTATAAAGAAATACTATAACGGCGGAGGGGGGGGGAACAAGAAAAATAAATAATACTTATTACACAAAACATAGCCTCATAGCCTCATACGTATGTAACAACAAAATAAGGGAGACGAAGAACAAGAAAACAAAACAGAGAGAGTAAAAAAGGGGCAAGGGAGAGGAAAGGGGCAAAGGAGAGGAAAGTAAACAGGGGCAAAAAATCAAAGAAACAGGGGCAAAAAGGAGAGCAGACAAGACAAGAGAGAGGGGGGGGGGGAAGGGTGCAGGAAAACATAGACCCAGAGACAGTGAGCAAAAACCACAAAGAGAGAGAGAGAGAGAGAGAGACGAGGGGGGTGAAAAAAAACCCCGAAGGGACAAAAAGAAACACACCAAAAAAAGGGGGGGGGGAAAGCTAGCGCCCGTTATTATAACGGGCTTAAAAATACTAGTCATAATCATAATTATCCAGGCATGGCTGCACACACAGGCATGCACATACCCCTCAAAAAAAACCCCAAACTCAAACAGGCAATTGGCTCTGCCAACAGTGAGCCAATGTAGTTTTTAGATGTACCAAAAATGATTGTTCAAAATATTATTTACGGTTAAGTATTTTGCATCTTTTCCACCCTAATGCAGCTATTGTTGGATTTAAAGTGATTATCATTTCAGAAGAGTGATTATATCCACTTAACACTTTACCAGCAGTAGCTTGCCAGTTGAAACTGCCAACATGACAATCAGTGGCTCTCTGACTGTGTCTTTGCTTGGGAAATGGTTACTTTTAAAGAAAAATTCCTGACAGTTTGTCTCAGTCGGAAGGAAGTATTTCATTTTCTCCATAATACCAATTTACACAGAAAATGATTGTTTTTTCAGCCAAATCAAACAATTGTCTCATTACAAAAATTACTCTGGTTGGTCCTTTGAGAGTGGCGGGAATCTTAGTCAGATCAAGGTGAGAAATGGGCCAGCTTTTTATTCTGAAAACATTAGGTTTGAATTTTAGCTTTGGTCATGTTAAAAGATTTTAGCTTTGGTCATGTGAATGAGATTTTCTCACAGACCTATTCTTACAAGGACCTCTAGACACACCTCAGAATGGCATGAAAATTACTGCAGCATGATTCCTTTCCATGCCATTAAGGTGATGTCACATGCAAAGGGCCATGAAGCTGGTCGCCATGCAACATGCCCCCAGTTTCCATGCAAGCACTATCCCAGTCTCCACAAAGGACAATGCTGATGGGAAAACAGCTTGATTATGGAATTCCCCTGCATGAATGGGGTGGTCTGTGGGGAGGGCGGGTTACATTCACCCTCCCCGCAGACAAGCATCTGTCCCTCCTTAGGTGGGCAGATTGCCCATCCACATGAGCACCAGGCTCCTGCCAGTAGCACCGGGGGTCAGGGCCCAGGGAAATGCTGCCACATATCGCCCCCCACCCGGCAGAGCTCCAATAATGCACCATGCAAGTGCACACGGCATTATTGGGATCCCCCCCCCAATAGTGCCAGCTGAGGCTGCAAGCAGCCTCGGCTGACACACAAGCACAAAAATGGGGTTAAGGGAATGCTCGCTCCCTTAACCTCATTTTGAAGGGAGTCTACTTAGGCGGTTTTGCCACTGTGTAGCTGCCAGCATTGGTCCCAATCTTGGCAGTTTACATGTGCGTGCAAAACCAGGCTGGGCTCCCTTAGCCAGAGGCGTAACTATAGGGGGGCAGGGGGGGCACGTGCCCCGGGCGCCATCTTTTCTGGTCACGTGGGGGGCGCCGCCATGACCAATTTTTTTTAATTTTTAATTTCTTGTTAATACAAATGTTTCCTGCTCAGTGCAGCAGCGCTGCAGCAGTCAAGGGAGCGCGTCAGTGCCCCCTTCCCCACGAGCGGTCCCTTCCGCGCTGCCTGTGCCCCCCCCATTGCTTTGCTGGCACCTGGCGGCCAGTCAGTGGCCTGGCGCGGCGGCGGCGGGCGCTTGTGAGAAAAAACCTAAGTATAATGTAGTATGTTGTAGGGGCGGCAGGGGGGGCGGTGGGGGGCGCCATTTCAGTGCTTGCCCCGGGCGCCGTTTCCCCTAGTTACGCCTCTGCCCTTAGCCTGTTTTTGCATGCACATGTGAAGAGCCTCACTGCTGGGGACTTCTAATATTGCCTTTCCCACATGGGAAACAAACAACTAGATTGCAGTAGCTCCATTATTATTATTATTTCTTGTTTACACAGTCAGACAGGTGTTATTGACTGGTTTGTTTTATCCAGACATCGAGTCCTTCCCAAGGACCTGGGATGGCTGAATTTTTATTGTCAATTGTTATAGATATCGTCGCAGAATATAGGCTGTTCCCAGTAAAGCTGCTTTTTGTAATTGGCTGATGGTGATTTCTGTGGCCCCTATGGTGTTGAGGTGCTCTTCAAGGTCTTTTGGAACTGCACCCAGGGCGCCAATTACCACTGGGATTATTTGGGTCTTTTTCTGCCACAGCCTTTCAATTTCAATTTGTAGATCTTTGTATTTTGTGATTTTTTTCTATTTCTTTTTCTTCTATTCTGCTGTCCCCTGGTATTGCTATGTCGATTATTTTCACTTGTTTTTCTTTCTTCTCAACTACAGTTATATCTGGTGTATTGTGTGGCAGATGTTTGTCTGTTTGTAGTCGCAAGTCCCATAATATTTTTACATCTTCATTTTCTACCACTTTTTCAATTTTATGGTCCCACCAATTTTTGGGTACAGGTAGCTTGCATTTTTTGCAGATGTTCCAGTGTATCATCCCTGCTACCTTGTCATGCCTTTGTTTGTAGTCAGTCTGTGCGATCCTTTTTACAACAGCTGATTAGGTGGTCCACAGTTTCATCTGCTTCTTTACAAAGGCGGCACTTGCTGTTTGTGGTGGATTTTTCGACTTTTGCTCTTATTGCATTTGTTCTTCGTGCCTGTTCTTGTGCAGCCAGTATTAAACCCTCTGTTTCTTTCTTCAAGTAACCATTCTTAAGCCATTGCCAGGTCTTGGTGATGTCTGATTTTCCACTTATATTGTGCAAATATTGACCATGCAGTGGCTTATTTTTCCATTTTTCTGCTCGGTTCTTGACTTGTTCTTTCTTGTAGGCCTGGTTTCTTTCATTGGTGTTGAATAGTTTCTTGTTCTTGACCATTTGAAGTGCATCTTCTTCACTGTCCTTGATATATTCTTCAAGGCCTCTTTTCTCCTCCTCTACTGTTTGATGGACTTGCAGCATTCCTCTTCCACCTGAGCTGCGAGGGAGGTAGAGCTTATCTACATCACTGCGGGGGTGCAGAGCATGATTGGTGGTCATTATTTTCCTGGTCTTACGATCTAGCGTCTCTAGCTCTGCCTGGGTCCAGTCTATTATTCCTGCAGTGTATCTGATAACAGGTATAGCCCAGGTGTTTATGGCTTGTATGGTGTTCCTGCCATTGAGTTTGGACTTGAGGATTTTTCTTACTTTCCTGATGTATTCACTTTCCATTTTTCTTTTAACTTCAGTGTGTGCGATGTTATCAGCCTGGAGAATGCCCAAGTATTTGTAATGTTCTTTCTCTTCTAGGTTCTTGATCTTGCTTCCATTGGGCAGTTTTATTCCTTCTGTTTTTCTTATTTTTCCTCTGTTCATTATTAATGCAGCACACTTGTCTAGTCCAAACTCCATTGCTATATCACTACTCAATATACAGACAGTGTTTAGCAGTGATTCAATTTCTGACTGGGACTTTCCATACAACTTCAGATCGTCCATCTACAGCAGATGGTTGATTTTACTGGATATTTTAGATGTTTGGTATCCGAGGCCTGTTTTGTTTAGTATTTGTGAAAGCGGGGTCATGGCAATTACAAACAACAGAGGGGATAGTGAGTCCCCTTGGAAAATGCCTCTTCTAATGCTAACCTGTCCAAGTGTCTCGCCATTGATTGTTAACTGTGTACTCCACATGCTTATTGCTTTTTTTAAACAAATATCTGAATGTTTTTGCTGACACCAGTTGTTTCTAAACATTTTAGTATCCATGTGTGAGGCAATGAGTTGAAGGCTTTCTTGTAGTCAATCCATGCAACACTTAGATTGGTTTTTCTTCTCTGGCAATTTTCTAAAATCATTTTGTCAATCAGCAGCTGGTCTTTTGTGCCTCTGGTGTTTGGGCAATTTCCTTTCTGTTCAACTGGAAGCTGTTTGTTAGTTAATAAGTGTTGCATCACTTCATCTGCTATTATTCCAGTTAATAATTTGAACATGGTTGGCAGGCAGGTTATCGGTCTATAATTATTTGGAACTGCATCTTTTGCTGGGTCTTTCATGATGAGATGAGTTTTCCCAGTTGTTAGCCATTGTTCAATATCCCCTCCTTGCAAAATGTGATTGAACTGTTTTGATAGTTGTTTATGAAGGCTTGTTAGGTGTTTAAGCCAAAAGCCATGCAGTTCATCGTTGCCTGGAGCAGTCCAATTTTTAATTTTCTCTGCTCTTTCACTTATTAATTCTGGTGTTATTATTAGATCTTGCATTTGTTGGTTACATTTTTCGACCTCTTTCATCCAGCCTGCTTTTTTATTATAATCTGTTGGATTGTCCCATAATTTCCCCCAGAATTGCACTGTTTCTTCTTTATTTGGTGTTTCTATGTTTCTTGCAGTTTTTCCTTCTATGCTTTGGTAGAAACGTCTCTGATTTGACTGGAATTGGAGATTCTGCCTGTGTTGTGTAATTCTGGCTTCATACCTGCTAATCTTCTTTGACACTGCTGTTATTTGCTGCTTTATTATTTCCAGGATTTCTCTAATTTTCCTTGAATAATCTAGGTAGTATTTTTGGATCAGATACTGTTTGGTGTTTTCATTCTTCAGCTTCTTGTCTTTCATATCTTTCAATTTACTAGCATCTGATCTAAGCCTGGAGATTTTATTTTCTAACTAATCTTCCATTTAGGTGATGTACTGCTTTCTTTTTTGACAGGTCCACTGATCTTATATCTGAGCTCTTGTGTTGTTATTGTTGCTGCACTGTACATTAGTTGGTTTGTTTCTTGCATATTATTGGTTGTTATTTCTGCAAGTGCAGCGTTGACATCTTTTAATGACTGAGCGAGTTGTTTTTTGGCAACTGTTTTAGAGCTGGAAGTCGAACCCTGGTGGTTGTTTGGTTCATGTGCTCAGTTATTTTTTGCTTTAGTTCTTGTTGCTTTTCTGTTAAATGGCATTTGGGTTTTTGAGGTGAAGGCAAAGGGGTGGTTGCCTGGTTTTGATTTTGAAACATTTCAGTAACAGTGGCACCCTCAATTTCCAACACCTCCTCCACCTGTGCCTGAGCAACTTCTTCAATTGGTGGTAATTCTTCTTCCCTATCTTGAGCCTGTGTTGCTCTTTGCAGTTCTTCCAGCTCAACTCCTGTGAATACTTTATTTCTTATTATGTATATTCTCTGGTCTGCTAGTCTTTGTTCTGTTATTTCTGTATCTGGATGCTTCTCTTTCCAAATTTGGTACATTCTTTTAAAATAACCTCTTCTAGTTGGACTAGACTTGTAATAGCAGATCATTATTTCCTTGTTGGCATGTTTTGTATTTTCCCCCCGGTTAATAATAATATTATTATTATTTCTATAACGCCTTTCCAAAAATAGCTCAGGGCAGTTTACAAAGAGAAATAACAAATAAATAAGATGGCTCTCGGTCCCCAAAGGGCTCACATTCTAAAACAAAACATAAGATAGACACCAGCAACAGTCACTGGAAGTACTGTGCTGTGGGTGGATAGGGCCAGTTACTCTCCCCCTGCTAAATAAAGAGAATCACCACAGTAAAAGGTGCCTCTTTGCCTAGTTAGCAGGTGTGCTACAAATATATCAAAGAATGGATACCTGAACTGAAACACATGGGTTTAATTTTTAAGACATGAGAACTTGCATAATCTACCAAAACAATGTGGGGATGTGCAAGAACTTCTCAAATTAAAGAAGAATTGTGGGGTCAGTCAGAGTAACTCACATGCCTCCATCTCACATTCCTGGTAAATACTGGAGAGAAGTGGAGGCTCAAAGGTAGTGCTAATCCACTGCATAGTAAGTAGCTAAATATTTTACAGCCAGCCAGGGAGTGGACCATCATATTGATGCTGCCCAAATTATTAAATAGGAGGTGACTACATTAAGATAGGTAATTGTTATAAATTTTGATACTGTTGGTACTGCAATTTAAAGGTATTTTTGTCTTGTGATATCCATTGTAGTACTCTGTATAAGACAGTTTGTATTTATTTTCCACAGTGTATAGAATGTACTATGGAAGGGAGATTGGCTGCACAGATAGGAGATATCTAGTGCAGATTGGAGAGTGTAATTATGTCCTAAGTCATTTTGTTTGTTTTTTTAAGTTATAGTGAAACAGTTCTTCTGTGAAGGTTATCTGCACATACTGACTCCTGGAAATGTTTCTCAGTAATACCTATGCAGTTTATTTTGGTTACAGTCCTACACTGTATTATATCAACACATTATTAGGGATGTTCAAAACGTTTCAACACTGAAACATTTTGACTCGAAATGGGCCATTTCGAGTGTTTCGAGCTCAAAATAAAGCACCTGTTTTGAGCTCAAAACAAAATGACCACAGTTCAAGCTCGAAACATTTTGAGTTCCAAGCACCATTTTGGCAGGCTGTTTTTAAATTTGCTGGTTCAATTGCTGGTACTAGCATGCAATTGGCTTGAGATCTCCTTGCTTCTTTGTTGTCTTGTTATCATACAGATCAATTGTTTTCATGGGCAACTGTTCCCCCATTAGCTTGGGGGAGGGAGCGGGGAGGGGCAACAATAAAGGAAGGAATGAATATATATATCTCCAAAGGGTCTTTCTGGGAGGCAGAGAGTGTGCCTTATTGTGCCATTGAAAAGGATACATCAGGGGAAGAGGAGAAAGAAATCACTGAAGGTTTGATTAGTAGTTTTCTCAGCACTGAGTATAATATGCTGTGATATTGCTGCTATAACTATCTGGTTTTGCTGGATCTCAGATTAATAAAGGCAGAACTTGGGTATCTGCCTTCCTTGAGTTGTGGTTTGGCTTGTTTGTGAGATAGTGTTGTGGCAAGATATTGACAGTGGCAGCTCTCTGGGTGTTATTTCTTGGTGATTGCTGTGATGGGCAATAGTATTCACATTTGTATGAGCTCCATGTCTGGCTTTGAGAATAACTTGTGCTTCACTCACTGCTCTAGTCTGCTCTGCAATCTGTACTGCAAGGTGTACTCATTCAAAATATGACGTAAGTTGCGCCTGCTGAGCTTATGGCTATACCTGCTACTAAGGGTGCTGTTCGGACAGTTGCTGCAATGCTAGGAATGTAAGTAGTCATAGAGCCTTTCTCACGAGTGGCAAGAAAGGGCAAGATTGCTAGATAGCAAGGAGGACACCGCAAAGAGCTTACCTCCCTGGTTGACCAAGGGCTCCCTCTTTGGTGGGTGGATTGCCCGCCCATACAAGTATTGGATAAGGATGTGCACAAAACTGGTTTGCCCAGTTCGGTTTGAATTCGAACTAGGTTCGAACCAGGAGGAGGTGTTTCGGTTTTGGTTTTGCTCGAACCTCCCCCTGGTTCAGTTCGAATTTGAACCATTTTGAACCATTTTGAACCATTTCAGACATCCAAAAATTGGTAGAATGGTAGCTGGCACCCAAGGGTACCTGTCACCCAAACCCCAAAGCAATCGGACATTCGTACGATTTTTCATGAATTTTTGAAAATTACTTTTATTTTTTCTCATAGGGTATAATGGGACTCGAACCAGCCCATTATTCTTTATTGTGGAGCACCCATGGGTGCCAACAACCACCCAAACCCTGAAGCAATTGGACACCCCTATAATTTTTTATGAATATTTGGGTGCCCATGGGTGCTCTACAATAAAGAATAATGGGCTGGTTCGAGTCCCATTATACCCTATGAGAAAAAATATAAATAATTTTCAAAAATTCATGAAATATTGTACGAATGTCCGATTGCTTTGGGGTTTGGGTGACAGGTGCCCCTGGGTGCCAGCTACCATCCTACCAATTTTTGGATGTCTGGACCAGTTCGAACTGGTTCAAACCGGTTCAAATCGAACCACCCCCTGGTTCAGTTTGAATTCAAACCTGCAGCTCGAACCTGATGGCTGGTTCAGTTCGAATTCGAACCTTCGAACCACCCTGGTTCGAATTCGAACTGGTTCGCACATCCCTACTATTGGATGCTGCCAGTAGCTCAGAGGGCCAGGGTGCCAGGACACATCACAAACAGCCACAGCTGGAAGACAATCACAGAAACGGGATTAGGAGAGCGCTTGCTCTCCTAACCTTGTTTTAGAGGGTGGCTGCGGAAGTCAGCTTGCCACCAAGGCACCCCCGGAATAGGAACTGGTACACACACAAAGGCAAAACCGGGCTGGGCTTCCTTAGCCCGGTTTTGCCTGTGCATGTGAAAAGCTTCATAAATCTGTGTTTGAGAGAGCAACTTGTGCCAATGATGTTACTGCACTGCAGGCACTGTGGCTGGCAGGCATTCTGGGTCAGTGATTATTTATTGGCCTTTTTTGGATTGTGTTTTTGCCAAAATGTGGTGGTCCATGTTGGGAGGGACTGTGCTTCAGATCTGCAGTGTTTTTCAATGCATGGTTGCAAAATGCATTGCAAATTGCAATGCAAACTTATGTGTACACTCTGTGAGTGCAGCTTGTATCTACCACCCAACCCACAAAAGAAACGCGCAAGTGGCTGATTTTTAACTTTCCCCAAACCTCCCATAGGATCCTATTGGGGTTTGAGGAAAGGTTGAAATGTGTTTAAAATCAGGTATTACCCATCTTGCACTACCAACCAATCCACTTTGGCGTCTCTAGGAGCTACCTGTGGGGAACAATGGTGTGTTTCAAGTTCCCCCATTGTTCCATTCGGGCAAAACGCTTGAAACATTTCAAGTTTGTTTCGTTGAAACAACCGGCCGATCTCTGTTTTAACAAAATATTTTGGCTATCTGCATTTTGTTTTGAGCGCAAAACAAAATGCAAAATCCATTTCTTGCACATCCCTACATGCTATACGTTGTATATTGTTTTCCTTAGAAAACTGCCACTCTTCTATGGGCAACATTGCTACCGTTACTGCAGCTGTTGTTGGTAGTGGACAGTATGGGTGGGACGGGGGCCTGGTAAACTAGTCACAGGTGCAACTTGTTCCTGCTCTCCTGCCCCTGCTCTGGTCATCTCGCTCTGTCTTGACTTGCCCACCACTGTGTTAACCCCAGGTGTGCTGGCTTGTTATTCACCCAGTTTCCTAACTTGTTCCCAATGTGTTCATTGTTACCCTAACCCTGACCCTAACCCTTTCCTCTGTGCAAAAATGACTGCATTTTCCCCCTAATTGGTTGGGGATAGGGATAAAGATGGGGTGATAGCACAGAGAAAGCTGTGTAAGTACACCAATGCTATCACCTACTTTCCATTTCTAAGGGGGTCAAAGTTGCCAAAAATCACTCTGCTCATTTGTCGCCGGAAATGGTACTGATGGACCAAATTTGAGGGGCCTGGCTCAAAGACTAATTGTGTTTGGATCCAGTTGTCCAATTCCTCAGGTGGACTGGACTTACATCCTTCTGGAATCTATAACAGTCAAGTCAGAGAATCTCCCTGACTTTGCTGTGTCAAAGTCCCATTGTGACCACTGTAAAATGTTGCAATCCTTGAAGCCTGCTCATAAAAGTATCCTTTGGAAGAAACTGATTATGATTCATTGCTTTAACACTGGCCATCACATCTCTCTCTCTCTCTCTCTCTCTCTCTCTCTCTCTCTCTCTCTCTCTCTCTCTCTGTGTGTGTGTGTGTGTGTGTGTTTAGCAATATCTTCACCAAGAATATATTCACAATAACTGCATATTCGTTGCAAAAGTCAAATCTCTGGTATCTGTTAAAATTTGTAGCCCCCTCTCAGACAGGTCTATCTGTGGCTACTGGTCTGAGGGCTATAGGCCACCTCCAGTCTCAGATGCCAGATGCCTCTTAATACCAGCTGCAGGAGAGTAGCAGTAGGAGAGAAGGCATGCCCTCAGCTCTTGCCTGTGGGCTTTCCAGGTGCATGTGTGAAACAGAATGCTGGACCTGATAGGCCAGGCCTTGGGCCTGATCCAGCAGGGCTTTTCTTATATTCTTATGTTCTTATATGCCCATTAAAAATAAAATAAAAGAAAGTTGATCTACGTACAGTAATTTTTTTTCCTCCATAGGATTTCATGACTCTGACATGTTGTTGTGCTGAGGCTTTGATGCTTTTAATTACCAGCTGAGGCTTGGTTTCCAGAAACTGCCCATTGCACATATCCAAGATAACAATATCATTATTTTCCCATGCAGCAACACCACAGTTACAGGCAAGGGCAAGGTGGTGGCTGCCACAGCTCCACTGACGTACGTGTACTTCAAACACACGGTTAAGGCTCTTGTACAGAACAAAAGTTCCAATGATGTAGTTATCGAAACGCCTAAACAATCAAAAGAACAGCATAAAAGAAGGGTTTACAGACATGGTGTGCCTCACTGCTTTGGTTGCACATTTTTACACTTAACAACAAGACTCCTTAATTAGACCAGTATGGTGGCTGGCCTCAGAGGGGAAAGAAAATAAACACTTGGTGAGGAGACACTTTTTCATCAACATAAGCAAACTAACACCACTGGAGTTATTAGCTGGAAGTGCATAAGAATTCATGTGAGAAGCTCCTAGCTGTCTAAGAACTGCTGCTATGGCAACAGGCATGGATAAGAAGGATAAACATTTGATAAAAGTAAATGGGAAAATATCTCTGCCTCCAGGCCTTAATAAATATGTTTTAGTTGTAACTAGATGCTTTACAGTGTGGTATTCTTCAAAGCAAAATCAGTGCTCAAATAACATCTTCTGTGACTAATCATCCACTTTTACAAGGTTGACTATAGGTAGGTGAACATTTCATATGAAAAATTAGAGCTTCACCAGAATCCTGTTAAAGTGAAGGCATTCCCTCCTCCCCCAACAACACCTTTGCAATAAACATAGGTTTCACTGTTAACTGGATTTACAGTTAGCATATGGTAGTGGGCTGAACAATTTGGGATGTTTACTCTTTTCTACTGCAAATGGAGCTTCATGAGTCTTCCCGAATTTACTGTGGAACTGATTTTATTGTTGCTCAGAACCTACCACCCAGCATGGTAGACACTACATGCACTTACTTTCTGCCATGTTGAGGTGATCACATGAATTCAGATGCTACACACAGAGCACACAGTGGGTTTTCCCCCCACATGACTAAAGAAGTGGCTTTTCGAGTTGCACAAAACCCAATCCACAAAGAGGCATCTTATTTCCCTATAAGATTGCAGTGCTTACCCAAACAGAATTCTGCTTGCAATTAGTAGGACTGATGTCTGAGCACACATGGTTAGGATCAGGTTATTAGTGTTACCTATGTTTTAGTGCCTAACCTATGAACTACCATGCTGCAGCTTAAGATTAGAAAACAACTAATGTGATAAGCCTTCTTAAGGCATTATTAAAAGGATGGATGTGATATAGTGGGTACTATCTCATCTACCCAGATATAACACGCACAGGAGTCTGCCAGCAAGCCCTTCCCCTGTGCTGATGCACTCTGTTGCCCCACCTCCTATGGTCCATCATGCCTGGCTGCTTGCAAGTACTGAACCTGGAGAGCAATCCTTCCCATGATTAAGATTGCTATAACCAACCCAGTATTAGCACAGAGTTGCATGGAAACCATGATGGGGGATGAGCTGGGCCAACTGAAGCTTTACACATGGGTGGGCCTTTGTGGCTGCACAGTGGAGAAGTTGTGGCTTTGTGCCCCATTAGGGCTGTGAAGGATTATCTGGCACAGCAGCTCAAGTGGGGATCACGTTTGTTTATACATGACACTCACCTACCTCTTATTCTGTTTCCATTCTCTTGTATGGTTCCTTGCACACTGAGGGGAGCTGGGTTGCCATCGGAGTGTTATGTAGCATGCTCATTTTGCATTAGGACGGCAACAGTGGCAGCGCTGGAGGGCACTAAGCAGGTGACCTTAAAGTGGATCAGGTGATGGTGCACACTAAGGCTTAAAAGTCTTATGTGCATACTGGCCATGGAGCAGAAGCACACTGAAGCTTAGATCTGACTACTCATAGTTTTGTTTTCTTTCACATGGCACTTCATGGCACAGGCAGCTGTGGTCTAGATCAGGGATTCCAAACGTTGGGTCCCCAGATGTTATTGGACTTCAGCTCCCATAATCTACAGCCCCAGTGGCCTTTAGTTGGGGATTATGGGAGTTGAAGTCCAATAACATCTGAGGACCCAACATTGGGAATCCCTAGTCTAGATTGTAGAGCTCAGCATCTCCTTTTGGGCTGAGTTGGCTTGTCAAGAACAGGACCTGGGAATAGCGCCAGAGGTGACAGTTTGCTGGGATTGTAAGCAGGGGGTGCTGTGGGCTGATTTGAAGCCCTGCTTATTTGACTTGGCTGAGGAGGGCCTTGGACATTCTGGACAATCATTGCAGTGAGAATGATGTGGGACCCTTGACTTATATGGAACAAATTACTTATGTTGCCATGGGCCTGTTGGAGATAAACAGGCTTTTTCTTTGAATGGCTGATGGACAGAAACGCTCACTCAGAGGAGCTGACAGGGTCCTAGCCACCCACCAGCAATCAAATTGCCAGAAAGAAGGCTAACACACTGATAAGCAGGATATTCAGGTGAAGGGTTGGTGATATATCACCGTAATAGGATTTTGTCATCAAGCAGAGTTCTACAAGGCGACGGGATACATATAGAGGTGTCACTTGTATCTGAACATGCTCAGAGTTGGGTTGGGTAATCGTCTCAGGTGTTGACTTCGTGGTTCGACAGGAATGCAAGTTTAAGGTTCCATTCCTGGCTGTGGTGGGGTAGCTGGATGGACCAAGGACCTAAGGCTGGTGTGGGGTGGAGTTCAGGAGTTTTCTTTGAGGGCATTTGCTATTGTAATAGTGTTGGCTGAAAGTCAGGGCAACCTCTAGCTGGGCATCTATATGGTGGGCAGGCTGTGGCTAACTGCAGCTGGGCTTCTGGAGTTTGTTTTGGTCTGTTCATTATGCTCTTTTCTAGGAGGTTCTGGGCTGGAACCTAGACCTGTAGCCTAGACCCAAACCGGATATCGGGTATAAAAATTGGCAAGAAGTTATTTCAACTTGTTCTCCATGGGATATAGCTAGGTAGTACTTATGTCATCCAACTACCTGTAGGTAAATTTTCAGTAAATATTGCTACATTGCTACTTTAATAAAGTTGTGGCCGGATATTTGCTGTACTATATATCCGCATGTAATGTGTTTGTGTCTTTACTAATCTCATTTTTCATTCTTTTTTGTTTCCATGAAGAATCTACACCAGGGCTGCACAACTTGGGCCCTCCAGCTATTACTGGACTACAATTCCCATCATCCCTAGCCACAATGGGATAATGGAATGCGTAGTACAACATCTGCAGAAGTGCCAGTTGTACAGCCCTAAGCTATGCATTTGGAAGGGTGTTTTTTTAATATTAAAAAAATATTTAATAAAAACACATTCTTGAATTCTGTATTAGAGCTTTTACTGCAAATGGTCAGGGAATCATTCAAAATAGTGGAATAGAATATCAAAATGTATGTTTATGGTGTAACCAATTTCATAAAGAAGACTCACCATCCATCAAATGTGATGATGTGTGGATCAGTGAAAGAGTAGCAGTTCTCTGAAGGCAGGTCTTGAACTGTGACCTAGTTCAAATGAGAGCTGTCATGAATATTGCCTCTGAGGCAGCACTCCATTATGTTTTGTTATTTGCAAGACATTGCAGGCTGCATTTGACAGTTGAGAGCAAATCAAAATTTGACTTCTCAATTATGATGCAGGATCAATATATCCTGAGGTCCGCTTACTGTATTATTATTTATTTATTTTCTATAAACAACAACAACAAAAGATCTATAGAAAGCCTGTATAACCTATTGCCACATAAACATACAGGTGAAACTCGGAAAATTAGAATATCGTGCAAAAGTCCATTAATTTCAGTAATGCAAATTAAAAGGCGAAACTGATATATGAGACAGATGCATTACATGCAAAGCGAGATAAGTCAAGCCTTAATTTGTTATAATTGTGATGATCATGGCGTACAGCTCATGAAAACCCCAAACCCACAATCTCAGAAAATTAGAATATTACATGGAACCAAGAAGACAAGGATTGAAGAATAGAACAATATCGGACCTCTGAAAAGTATACAGTGTACTGTGCTTGATTGGCCAGCAAACTCGCCTGACCTGACCCCACAGAGAATCTATGGGGCATTGCCAAGAGAAGGATGAGAGACATGAGACCAAACAATGCAGAATTGCTGAAGGCCGCTAATGAAGCATCCTGGTCTTCCATAATACCTCATCAGTGCCACAGGCTGATAGCATCCATGCCACGCCGCATTGAGGCAGTAATTGCTGCAAAAGGGGCCCAAACCAAGTACTGAATACATATGCATGCTTATACTTTAGAGAGGTCCGATATTGTTCTATTCTTCAATCCTTGTCTTCTTGGTTCCATGTAATATTCTAATTTTCTGAGATTGTGGATTTGGGGTTTTCATGAGCTGAACGCCATGATCATCACAATTATAACAAATTAAGGCTTGACTTATCTCGCTTTGCATGTAATGCATCTGTCTCATATATTAGTTCCACCTTTTAATTTGCATTACTGAAATTAATGGACTTTTGCACGATATTCTAATTTTCCGAGTTTCACCTGTAGAGTCATTCACACAATCAAAAACTGTGTTCTACCTGGGTACTTCTACCCAGGCTTCCCTCCTACCTTGCTTCTACACAATCAAAAATTGGGAGCACACACAGCTCCTAAACCTAGGTAGAACACAGTTTTTGATCGTATGAATGACCTCACTGTTTGGAGCAGATCATAGAATTATAGAATCTAATTGGTTCTAATCCCACCCTCAGGAGCGACAGAGGAAAAGTGCAGTCATTCAGACCTCTAAGAGAGTCTTAATATTTCTTCTTAGTCATCTCTTCTCCAGGTTAACATACCCATCTCTAACTATTCCTCAGTTAGGGGAGGAATAGGGCTCATAGGGCTTGATCTCTAGACTTCTCACCATTTTCCTTGCCCTCCTCTGAAACTGTTCCAGTTTATCAATGCCCTCCTTTAAATGCAACCCACAGTATTCTAAATGAGGTCTGATCAGAACAGAACAGAATTGAGTGGATCTGTTCAGACATTACATTGTACTTGCATGCAGGTGTCTCTACACATGCACATATGTGAATGGCTGTGCATGCATATCTTTATGCAGGTGAATGGTACTCAAACTGTAAGGAGGGGGGGCATGGGAGCAAAGCAAGCTGCCTGCCGCCCCTTTCTGCGGCGCAGCTGATTTGCCCTAAGCCCCTTCCCCTAGGAGCATGTGGGGACCAGGAGCCGGCTCCCATTGGCCCCTGCCGCTTCCGGGGGCAGGACAGGAAGATCCAAGCCGGCAGCGCGCCTGCGCCAGCATCAGTCCGCCTCCGAACAGTGAAGGAGGACAGACGTGCCGGGCAGGAGCTCTGGGTCAGCCACGGAATATGTGGCCTACCGGAGGAGCCGCTCGGCCAGGGGCATAGGCGGGGAGTTCGGGTTTTACGCCCGACCACCTTTTTGAGTTGTCTGGCACTCCGTGCCGCTTCAAGCGGAGCGGCCATCGGGGCTGAGCGACGAGTGCCGGCTGCCATTTTGGCCATGGTGCAGCTGAGGGGCAGCGGCGGAGAGTTCGGGCGTTAGGCCCGCCCACCTGTCAGTGGGCTGGTCCTCCGTCAGCCTTGGGGAGTGGCCTTAGGGCCCGACCGGCGAGCGCTGGCCGCCATCTTGGCTGCAGCACGGCTGAGGAGCAGCGACGGAGAGTTTGGGGGTTAGGCCCATCCGTCGGTCAGGTAGCTGGTCCTCTGCCGGCCTTGGGGAGCTTTTAGGCGGGGGGGACCGGGCGCCAGGAGTGCCGGCCTCAATTTTGGCCACATGTCTTGGCCTGTGTCCGGCGCGAGCCGGCCTTGCCTGCCCCGATAGTTTCGTCGGGGGCGGTGGCTGAGGGTATGGGCTATTAAGCCCCCCCTCTTATCACGCCGGCCTCCACTTAGTGGCCATGGCCATTGGTGGGGCATCAAGGCAGGCATGCCAATGGGAAGGTCTCTCCGATGGCAGAACCAGAGCCTCAGAACACCAGGAACAGCATCCAGCAGCACATCAGGCTGGGTTCTACCTGGCCCAGGTTTAGGGGTTCTTTCTTTTACTTGGGGGAGGTGCAGGCCACCATAAGGCCAGGAAACAGGTGGGATAATAGCCAGACAGGAGGCCCTCCCCTCCCCCTTCCAGTGGTCCCCAGGGCCGCTGCCTCATTAAGCTGTGCGCTGCGCGCACTCAGCCCCCCCACCCCTGGTTACACAGATCAGTTTGGGAATACCATGGCCATGGGTCCCAAGAATGCACCACCGGGGAAGGGAAAGAGGCTGGCCACAACACCTAGGAGGCTGCCAGCCCAGCCAGATTCCTCTTCGGAGGACGAACAGGATATGGAGCTGGTGGCTATCAAGGCGCTTATTGCCAGGCTCGAGGCTTTGGAGAGGGAGAGGGCAGCAAAAGGGGACGGTGGTGGGGGTTGCCCATCTGGGGTTGGGACAATCAGGGGAGATGGAGGGGTGGGCTCTGGGCCCACTCGCACTCAAATGCAATTGAGGGCGGCAAATCGAGCCAAACTGATGCAAGGTTTCACTGATTGTATAGCAGCGCTCGAGGCAGCCTTGTCATCAGTGCCCAGTCTGGGAGGCAGCGGGATGGCGGTGGGTCATGGCGGAGACAGCGGGGCGACTGTGGGACCCATCATTGGAGGTGAGGCGGCAGCTGGACCTGAACCAGGAGACACCGCGGAGGAACCCGTTGGACAGGGATCCGGATCTGGTGAGTCCCCCCCAGGGTGTTTGGCCTTGGGGTTTACCTTGCACCCCCCTACCGGGCCTTGTGGGTGGTTGCCAGGACCAATGAATTGGGCATCACCTCATGCCACGTGTAACCAAGTTTGGCAAGGAGGCACTGGGCAAGCGGGTTAGAGTGCCACACCTACTCCGGCCACCCCGGCAGGGGCAGGCAGTAGCAATGATGACGGACCAGTCCCGTTGGGTGACCACTTATTGCCACATGTAAAAGAACGCATTTGGAAGGTGAGTACATGGATGTCTTCCAACTGCTTTTCAAGGAGCCAGAGCCTGTAGGCAAGCAGGCCGAGCAGGAAAGGGACAAGTAATGGACCAAGGGAAAGCCCATTGAACGCAATTGGAACAACTGGGTTTCCGGGTTTACAATATACATGGGAGTGGTCACCCAGAAGCATCTTGATAAGAGGCCCGCGCTCATTAAATATTTTGATACCATTCATAAGGCCTTCATGGACTTTGCGGACAATGCATGGGAGTGCTATGATAAAGCCTTTAGGGAATGGGCAGCCAACAATCCAGGGCTGTCATGGGAGAAGCAACACTCCGAGCTGTGGCTCAGGATCATGACACTGTCCTGGCCCTTAACTGGGGAGCATGCGGAAAGTGGCCACTGAATTTCTAGAACCCCAGCGGTGTCAGCAGCCTCATCCATGTGCGCCCAGGGGGTTCAAATTCCCCTGGTAGGCTGGGAGTTCAACAGGAGCGGGAAATGCATCCACTCTCCCTGCAAATTCAGGCATGATTGTGGCTTCTGTGGGGGTTGGCACCCTGGCATTAACTGCTCCCGGGCAAAGGGTTTTAGGATGGGAGGAGATGGTCACCACTTTGGAGGGGGCAAGGGGCCTGCAACCACCCATGGGGGCAGTGCGGGGAAGGGGCCCCACCCCAATTAATATAGACACACTGCGGCGGCGGCTGAGCGACTATGTGGACAGGGAACACGCACAGTATTTGGAAGTTGGTTTTTCTGAAGGCTTTAGGATTCCATGCCAGTTTCCATGTAGCTGTAGTTTTGCTCACAATCTGAAGTCAGTGATAGGGATGGAGCAGGTGGTGGCGAGGGAAATCAACAAAGAGGTGGCATTAGGCCAGGTGTTAGGCCCTTTCACTGAGCTTCCCTTGCAGACTCTGAGGATATCCCCCCTGGGGGTGGTACCCAAGAAAGCTTCCGGGGAGTATAGGCTAATACACCACTTGCCTTACCCTAAGAGTGCCTCTGTCAATGACGGCATATCGACCGAGCTTTGCTTGGTCCGCTACACTACCTTTGACAAAGCAACAGCAATGGTCCGGGCATGTGGGCCCAGGGCACTGCTGGCCAAGTGTGACATTGAGTCAGCCTTTCGGCTGCTGCCAGTCCACCCAGATGACTTTGACCTACTGGGATTTGCACTTGGGGGGAAGTATCACATTGACAGAGTGCTGCCTATGGGTTGCTCAGTCTCTTGTGCAGCTTTTGAGGCCTTTAGCACGATGCTGGAGTGGGCACTGCGACGAAGGGTGCGGCTCAGCTCATCAGCTCACTGACTAGATGACTACCTTTTGGGGGGAAGGGCGGGCTCTAGTCAATGCACTACACTGCTACACATGTTCATTGCCCTTTGCCAGGAGCTGGGGTGCCCCTGGCAAAGGACAAAACCGAGGGGCCCACCACTAGGCTCACCTTTCTAGGCATAGAACTAGACATGCAGGGGCAATTGTCCCGGCTGCCTGCAGACAAGCTCGAGGCCTTGCAGGCCCTCCTGAGGGCCTGCGAGAAGGCCAGGAAGGTGACTCTGCGCCAGCTGCAGTCACTGATAAGGCACCTCAACTTTGCTTGCCGGGTAGTGGCCCCCAGTCGCCCCTTCCTGCAGCAGCTCTGTGATGCCGCGGCTGGGTGCAGACTGTGGCCTACCTTTGAGGGACCGCACTGTAGGGGGAAGAGCCAATCCCAAATAATATGCCCGTGTGCACAATGCATCTAAGCCTCAATAAAATTGGCCGATTACAGCATAACAATGTCTGCGTCTCCTTGGGTCTGGGTGCAATCCCCATGTTATGTGCTTTGAATGGATTAAATGAAGCTGTAGCCCTTTATCTCTGTATCTTTAGCTCATGTCTTCATTTGTGTGGCTGCAATCACGTAGTGCAGTTAATTGGTGGGCACCTCAGTGTACGTATTTGACAGAAGGAGAAACCATGAGTCAATCCCTAGAAGGTGTGTGCAGCTCAGGGAGTGCTGGCTGGGGTTTCTCTAGATTGCAGTTCCTTGTTTCTTGTTTGGTAAATGTAAAACTTTCCCTGCTTATCTACAAGACATATGTCTTGCCGAAATTAAATCCACCAATTTTAAAGCTAGAAATATGACATAAGGTGTTGCAACTATCGCTCATTATATTTTAGAAGCGAGCAAGTCTTTGCATATTTGACCTTACAGTTTTATGGCATGCAGTTTGAATGATTAAATCACTTAATGTGCAGATTGTTAGCTAGATTCTGATCTTAGCTGCTCTGTTGTGAGCTTTTAGTGTAATCCAATCAACTGGACCTCAGAACCTTGTTATAAATTAAACCATTTTTTTTTACTAGAACAGCTAATTTTGCCTACATAGTTATATGGTTTTCAGGAAGAGATTGACACAGACTCAAATATTCACTAGAATTTCCTCCAGTAATTGATTTTAATGGGATTCGCATAAGATCTGATAGATTTAGTATCTATGCTGATCCTAAACCTGATATGTACATCCCATCATTTCCTATGAGACTTAGTCAGATCAGATGTGATACTAAATGTATACTCCCCGCCCCCATTAAAATAGCTGCGGCAGTACCAATTGGACCTCCCAGAGCTAACAGTAGCATGGTGTGTGTGTGTGTGTGTGTGTGTGTGTGTGTGTGTGTGTGTGTGTGTGCGCGCGCGCGCGCGCATGTTCGTGCATCAAGGCCACAAGTGGAAGGAATATCTCTGCCTGCATGCCACAACCTGATAGCCACCTCATTGGAAAAGACAAAGATGGAAACAACAAAGACATGTTTGGCATCATGTCTGATTTCATCCTCACTTAGGAACAGATATGTTTAGGATCGTAACCTTAAACTATAAGAATACAGAAGGAGGCTATGATGCCAAATGGACTTAAGGCTGTTTCATGCATATGACTAACCTGTATGCCTACTTATTAAAGAGATGTACATCTCTATATACATACTGTGTGAATGAAACTAATGTGACCTTGGAAACATGTTATCTTACAATAGCAAATCCACATTTCCATGAGCTACGTAAGCAGTGGGAATGCCCTTACTCAATTCTGAGCATCAAGAGATTGATAAGAATTCTTTCCACATAAATGTCTTTAGGACTGGAGTGCTACCTTAAAATCTATCCTCAGAGAAGTCTTGCCTATCTATAATGCATTATTATGTTTTCCAATCTATAATGCACTGTGTACATTGTGCATGTGATGACTGAAAGCCCATTTGGGATGTTTTACAGACAACAAGGTTTAGTAGTCCTGAGTGATTTCTAAAAAGAAAACATCCTTTAACTTTCTGACCCTGAGAAGAATGCAACGGTACACTTTACTTTCAGGCATTTGGTCCTTAGTTTGGCAGAAAAAACCAAGTCTGACATAGCCAGTAGGGTATTGTTAGGTAAGTCTTGCTGTTCAAAGTCAAGTTGAACAGCATTGCAAAAGTGAGTAATGCAGAGAGCCCAAGTTTGGATTCTGGAATGATGTAGGAGATATATCTGACACTATAATTTCTACTTCACACGTTCCATATGATTGCCAGCTATTGTTGGAGATAGGTAATATTTAAAGTTTGAGCCTGGGGAGCTGAAACTTGTAAGGGTTTATGGGCATGCTACTCCAATACTTGCCTTCAATCCTGCCTCACCAACCTTTTGGAGTTCTTTGAGAGTGTCAACAAGTGTGTGGATAAAGGTAAGCTTTTCTGGACTTCCAAAAAGCTTTCGACAAAGTTCCTCATCAAAGGCTCCTGAGAAAACTTAGCAGTCATGGGATAAGGGGACAAGTACATGTGTGGATTGCTAACTGGTTGAAGGACAGGAAACAGAGGGTAAGGACAAATGGAGAGTTTTCACAATGGAGGGAAGTAAGAAATGGTGTACCCCAGGGATCTGTACTGGGACCAGTGCTTTTTAATTGATTCATAAATGATCTAGAAGTAGGGGTAAGCAGTGAGGTGGCCAGATTTGCAGATGATACCAAACTCGTTTGGCTAGTGAAATCCAAAGTGGATTGTGAGGAGCTCCAAAAGGATCTATCCAAACTGGGTGAGTGGATGACAAAATTGCAAGTGCGGTTCAGTGTTGGCACATGTAAAGTGATGCACATTGGGATGAAAAACCCCAACTTCAAGTATATGCTGATGGGATCTGAGCTGACTGACCAGGAGAGGGATCTTGGGGTCGTGGTGGACAGCTCGTTGAAAGTGTCGACTCAATGTGTGGCAGCTGTGAAAATGGCCAATTCCATGCTAGAGATCATTAGGAAGGGGATTGAAAATAAAACAGCTAATATTCTAATGGTGCGGCCATACCTGGAGTAATGCGTACAATTCTGGTCACCACATATAAAAAAGGATATTGTGGAACTGGAAAAGGTGCAGAAGAGGGCAACCAAGATTATCAGGGGCCTAGAACACCTTTCTTATGAGGCAAGGCTACAACACCAGGGGCTATTTAGTTTAGAAAAAAGATGACTGTGGGGAGACATGATAGAGGTTTATAAAATCATGCATGGTGTGGAGAAAATGGATAGAGAGAAATTCTTCTCCCTCTCACAGAACACTAGAACCAGGGGTCATCCCATGAAATTGATTGCCAGGAAATTTGGGACCAGCAAATGGCGGTTCTTTTTCACACAACACATAATCAACTTGTGGAATTCTTTGCCACCAGATGTGGTGACAGCCTACAACCTGGATAGCTTTAAGAGGGGTTTGGATAACTTCATGGAGAAGAGGTCTATCAATGGCTACTAGCCGGAGGGCTATAGGCCACCTCCAGGCTCAAAGGCAGGATGCCTCTGAGTACCAGTTGCAGGGGAGTAACAGCAGGAGGGAGGGCATGCACGGTTTCACTCATTTGGCTTCTGTAGGCTTCCAGCGGCATCTGGTGGGCCACTGTGTGAAACAGGATGCTGGATTAGATGGGCCTTGGGCCTGATCCAGCAGGGCTGTTCTTATGTTCTAATACATATAGCAGAGTATTTCAGGAGCTAACTCACTCCCATTACAGCAGAAGCTAACAGGGGCCTAGGCAACAGTTTGTAAATGATAAGCATAGGGATTGATTTAAGGTTAAACTAATCTACTTTATTTAAATGTACATGATGACAGGAAAGACCTATACCCTAGCTCAGGGCCCTCCTTTGGGCTAGCTGACATATGGTCAGTGGACAAAACAGTTTTGATTGACTGATTGATTAACTGATTGATATTGTTTAGGTGGTCCATGTAAATGTTGATAGATCATTACAGTATCTCAGAGAAGGTAGCATCTGTGTTACCAAAATCAGTACATTGGGATCATCACTGTTTTTATTTAACCTCATGTAACACTTTTTTTTCCTTTCCAATAATGATTTATTCTACTTTGGCACTGCTGCATACACATATTTCAGAGCCACCATGCAATTTTGTGAAACTGCATTAAAGAGCTTACAGTCAATTCACAACAGAAAAGTCTGTTATTTTCAGGGTTTTCTTTCCCATCTGCATGGTTAAAATTATCCTGAACCGCATGAATGTCACTTCAGATATATAACTAAGCAGAAGCATAGGTGCCTCCATAGTTTGTGTTCCCAAAGCAAGCATGTTTCCAGTGCACCATATAAAGCAGGCCTCAGCCTTTGGTACTGATCTGATCTTTCTTTGTGCAACTGGTGATGATACAATTGAGCTAGCGTAGTGTCTATATTGTCACTGGGCATTGAGAATATGTACAGCCATATATTTCGATATCTGGAGGCCTAACGTAATGCCCTATGTGCCTTTCTCATGCTCTAAGAATATCATGTAGGGGGAAATGATCTTCCAGGTGAATAGAAGAAAGTATTTCACATTAATTCTCAGAATGATTAGCAAAATAGTCACAGAGGTGGGGTTGAGATCTTCTATTCTTTCTCTGCTTCAGTCTAGTTTTCACTGTCTCCAAAGCACTTTGAAAACAATGCAGCCAATGTGAGGTACTCTACTCAAAGAGAATTAAATATACATGTTAAACATTTCTACATGCTTTGATGGAACTTAGCAATGCTTAGATTTGCCTGGATTTTTATTATTTAAACTACTGTCAGCTATAGCTTTCCTGCATAAATGCTGTTTTTAAAAGAATTGTTAATGCCATCAAAAATTAAAATAAAAAACTGGCTACAGTGCACTGGATTCAATTTAAGTATTCAGATTTATTCATTTGAATAATCCTGATGCACTTCAAACCTAAAAGAGCAGTTTTTCAGGCACAAAACTATGCTGTGTAAAACAAAAAAACAAAAAAAACCCCAACCCAAAACCCCAACCCTCTATGAGCTTGTTACTTCTATTCTGAAAACTTTACCTACCCAAACATTTTGAATTCAAAGAAGTATTTGGAATCTTTCATTGGGACTGAGTGAATGGTGTACTCTACTCACCAAACAGAACCCCAAAGCTATCCTTAGAATTTTCACCTGCTGAACTGACTGACTTCTTGATATATATATTTAGCTAGAGAAAAACTCTGTGGCTCTATCTATCTATCTATCTATCTATCTATCTATCTATCTTAAGGGAGGAGGAGATCTGGTCTTGTGGTAGCAAACATGACTTGTCCCCCTTCCCTAAGCAGGGTCTGCCTTCCCTGCATATAAATAGGAGACTTGATGTGTGAGCACTGTAAGATATTCCCCTTAGGGAAAGGAGCTGCTCTGGGAAGAACAGAAAGTTCCAAGTTCCCTCCCTGGTTCCAAGTTCCCTCCCAAGTTCCTCAACCCAAGATAGGGTTGAGAGAGATTCCTGCCTGCAACCTTGGAGATGCAGCTGCCAGTCTGTGTGGACAATACTGAGCTAGATGCACCTTTGGTCTGACTCAGTATATAGAAGCTTCCTATGTCCATAAACACTTCTTCACTTGACCTTTATGACTACAGAATCAATGAAGAGATTTGTATTAAAATATAAATGTGTATAAAAGAAATCACCCTCCCCCACCAAATATGCCCAGTTCTATGTCCTTACAATAGCCCATATGTTCTGCAATGCACAGCTGGGAGAAGAATGAGGAAACAATTTTCACTTTTCTCCCCTCCCTCCAAAAGCCCTTTCACTTCCAGAAATTTGTCCCTAAGGGTAATGCCGCAGAAGAAGCCTTTGCCACAGCAATACCCCAACCTCTCTGTGAGAGTGCAGAACATCTTCTACCCTAATATCGCTGTGGAACATGTGGGCCAATGTCACCACATGATTTCTTTCATAAGTCAGTGCTTGATTCTAGACTACCCAAGTCATAACTAAGCACAGTGAATTCACTGTGGAATGCCCCTTTGATGACAACTCACTCCCCTCTCCATCTCTTACCTTACTCTAAGAAACTCCTGCTCAAGGCTATATTTGTAACCCTGCCAGGGAGCCAAATATAATTCTATCTGTTAAATTACCAACACCTGTGTAGAGCTTATATCTAATAGTTAAGGAACACGATCATACAAGGAATAATCTCACTGCATATTTCTCTTATAAGGATTCAATTATTTCCAAATGTGTCTTCATATACTGCTATACATTCCTCTTCCATGCCCTTACACTGAAGTGGACTTACACTCAAGTGTAACACTTACCTAATCTGATTTAGCTTTTACTGGAAAGTTGCTTATATTTTATTATTATAGTGTATGTTTATTATTTTCATAAGCATTGTTTTACTGATACATGGTAAGTTTTTTTTAAAGGTTTCAAATTTTGGATTTAAAATGTAGAAATAAAATAACGAGGTCAGCTAAGCGGGGGCATCATTAAGGGGTGGCTCATGGGGCACAGGCCCTCAGTGAAGTGCTCAGAACCCCA
Organism: Hemicordylus capensis; assembly: GCF_027244095.1. Classification (NCBI taxonomy): domain Eukaryota; kingdom Metazoa; phylum Chordata; class Lepidosauria; order Squamata; family Cordylidae; genus Hemicordylus; species Hemicordylus capensis. Next base: position 172,742,768 of record NC_069657.1, read on the forward strand.
AATCTCCTGAGTTACCTCCTTCTTCCATGACCTCTTCCAGAAAGAAAGTGTGGCAGTGGAGGCATCTACATAGATCATGAGAGAGAGTGCTCCTAACCTCAGCTAGCTCTCTGCTGGTTCCACCTTCACAGGTGTTGCAGTATAATATTGGAGACATAAAAACAAACAGTAATTATTCTTAAAGGTTAAGTTGTGCCCTCGAGTCAGTGACGACTCCTGGCGACCACTGAGCCATGTGGTTATCTTTGGTAGAATACAGGAGAGTTTACCATTGCCTTCTCCCACACAGTGTGAGATGATGCCTTTCAGTACCTTCCTATATTGCTGCTGCCCGATATAGGTGTTTCCCACATTCTGGGAAACATACCAGAGGGGATTTGAACCAGCAACCTCTTGCTCGCTAGGCAAGTTATTTCCGGGGGGGGGCGGGGATATAACTGAGTTTAATTATCAAAAGAGGGGCTATGGGTCTGGGCCTCAGATCTTTTAATGTCCCTGCAGCTAATACATCCTATTATGATTTATTTATTGATCATATCATTTATTGGCATCATATACATTGATATTACCATCATACATTATGCTGTGAAAACTCCCTTGTTTTTTGTTTAACCAACCTTGACGTCTGTTGGTGTATGGTTGTGCCATAGTGGTCCACTTGTTTGGGTAGGCTCCGCTCGGATATAGCTGATGAAGTTCCCATCATCTACAAAGTCATCCATAGCTCGTACAGTTAGTGATGCTTCTGCACAGCTGCCTTCCTTGCAGGGCATGTGCTCCAGTTCGACTTGGCATGTTGAAAGAGCTATGTCGGGAGTCTTTCGCCCCTGGTTATCTAAAATGCACACAAACATATCCGCCGAGTTCATACTTTTGTCGATAAATGAAACCTTAGTGTGGCCTTCTTTTAATTAAGTGAAACTGGATGGTTTTTCATTTGTGATAAAAACGTTTTAACCCATATCTAAGAACTGTCGCACAAAGGTTTTTCAAAGGCAAGCAAAGCCATTACACTTAAAAAAGAAAGCAATAAAGACAAAACTCATACCTCAGCAATATGCCTCTATCTATTTTAAATTTATATACCACTTTTATGCCACATAAAATCTCCCAAGGTAGGTCACAATATAAAACATAAATACAATATTAAGACCACACCAACAATAAAACCAATAACTCAACACAGAAAACCAGCAACACTTAAATACAGCAGCGAAGATCAAAACAATGACAGCAGCATCAAGAGTAGTCAGATTAAAAAAACCTCCAATGTTCCTTACCCCTTCCAAATGCCCTGAACAATAAGAGATCTCTATTGTACTTGAAACCACCATGAGATAACCCGATGCACCCCCTTGAGGATGGAGTTCCACAGAATGGGTACTACAACAGGAAAAGCAAATCTTTCCTGCTTGAAGCATTCATTGTGAGAATGTTCTTTCTGCTTTTAGTAAATGACTTCCTTTTACTGTACTTTGTTGCCACAGTGCTGATACTTTGGTTCCTCTAGATGTGGAGTGTGTTATTTAATTTATTCTATACAAATTATTCTATTAAAGTCTATACAATACGTTTTACATTCAATAGGCACAGAAGTGGCCAGACCTTTAAAAAAATTTTTTTAACTACTTTGTAGACTTCATCACAAGATACTTTCTGACACAGGTCATCTTTGCTTTGGGAAAAGAATGTACCTTATGCGCAGGATGGAATGTGTAGCATTTTATATAAAGAGCTATCATATATCAGCCACCCAACATTATATTTTTGCTGATCTTCATACATTATACACAATTGTCTGAAATTCTGTGAATCATTATATTCATTGAATCTCTGTGCTGGATAAAGTAATATGAGAAATGGACCAAAAGAGAAAACATAATAATGCAAAGTATTATACCTCAGTGCTCAAAGTGAAAAGAGTTGTTTGCCTCCTGTAAATGAACACAAATATAACATGTAACATTATTGGCTACATAAAATGTAAGAAATTGTCTCAGCATCACTAAAGCAACGAATGAGCCTTGAAGTAGAGAGTCATCAAAAGCTAAGTTGGTTATACGTTTCATGTCTAGAAAAGTAATGATTTAAAAGGACAAAACCCACGGCTGTGTCTGTGCTCTATCATGGCTTCTTAACTGGTTGCTGTTTCACCATTTTGGCATTTATCATCTAAAATTATTAAAGTAAATCTACATAGTAATATGTTAATTCCAAAAGAAGCCATCACTCTTCTTCACAGGTAAAGTGAAGGTTAAAATAGGATCTGAGCATGTAAACAGGTACTGAAGTCATGGGAAACTATTCTGTCTAGAGCCGGGGCAGGCAACCGTGGATCTTCAGCTGTTGTTGACCTACAACTCCATCAACCCCGGTCACAATTTGTTGAGCCTGATGTAGTTCTACTTTTGCCATGCAAGAACACAGAGGAAGCTAGAGGAATGTGCAGAATCGTGTATTCTGAAGGCCTGACAAAGGGTGGCTTCACACAATCAACCTCAAGTAAGGAAGGATGGGAAATATTGGGAGAAATGCTTGCACCCAGCAGGCATGTCATTTGAATTCTCCCAAGTCTGGTTCCTGAGTCCTCCACCCAAGATTCTCTGAGATTCTCTGCCTCTTTGAGTCTTGGTTATGGAAGCTGGGCAGAAGTCGAGAGAATGTTGCAAGGAGAATCTTGGGAACCAGACCTGGGCAGGTTAGCATGACATTGTTCTGCCAGTTCTGACAATTCCCTGACATGTGAGTGAATAAAATTCATAAAATTCTTCCTCCATGCAAATATTAATCAATTAGTTCATTATATTTGTGCACTGCCCCAAAAACCCATCTCTGGGTGGTTTACAGAAATTAAAACCTTAAAACAATTTAAAACCACAAGTCTAGTTAAAAAGTATGGGTGAATAAACATGTCTGTAAAGACTTTTAAAAAGTTGTCAGAGATGGGAGTTAATATGAAGTTAATATTCTTATTTTACAAATAGACTCACTCACTGAGTCTATAACTGTGCTGAGTTTGCACTGAGTCCCGTTTCCATGTCTGTCACTCTATCTACTGATCATTCTTTCTCTATTATGTACAGGTATACCTTGTTATACTTTTGTGCTAGTCATCATGATCTAAATAGCTTAATCAAAATAGCTTAATGCACTGAACAGAAGCTTCAAGTATTTGTCTCATCCATTTTATTTTATAGTCTAGCAATGTGTTTGCCTTCTCAAGCCCTTTAGTAGTATTAAACGATGGAGTTCGTCAACCCACACCCTGCTTTCTGATTCATTATAGTGATTTCAGGGGGGAAAGTCAGCAAATGCACTTGATCAAGTGCTAACTGACATAAGACTCTTACCAGAATCCCTGGTACTCAGCTGCAAAGTAATTTTACAGATGTCATCCTGGCCTAGACAGGTAATAGGGATGGTACTTAGGATTGTCAAAATATGCTCCTTGCCATCCTCTGCAATTTGTAAGAATTCTGGCACAAACTAGAAATAAAAAGAGATGATCAGTCTTAGGCTGTGTTCATATTAAGGTCTGACCTGTTTTGATGGCAAATGGCCTCTGGTTTAGGGCAAAGATGGATTTTTAGCTTTTGCATCAAAAGTTGCCTTTTCATCAAGTTGCTTTTTCAACCTGTTTGTTGAAAAAAGAGACAACTGAGGGGAGATCAGACAGTGCTGGCTGATATACTGCACACAGTGTTACAATGCAGTGGAATATAATGTTCACACAGTTGCTCAAGAGTGCTATTATGCAACTGCAACAATTGCACAGAGTTGCACAACGATGAACTCCACTTGCGCATTTGCACTTGCAAAACAGCAGTCTTGCGAAAATGTGTGAACGTTACGTTCCACTATTAGTGCAATACTGTGCAGTATGTCAGCTAATGTACTCAAGGCTATCTTGTAAGGGGGTGGTTTCCGGGTTTGGGGTATGTGTCCCAAAGACACATACCCAAGGAAGCTGACGAGAATGAATTAAACAGAGACCCACGGCCAAAAGTTTGTTCTGAGGGTGCCTAAGTGGGGTCGTGTTTTCAGAATATCCAGAACATAAATACAGGCTGCTGAATATAGTTAAATTTATGTAGTCTTCTAAAATGAGCCATTTTTGGAAGGGCAGTATATAAATCAAATAAATAAAACAAACAAATAAATACAGAAAATTTAAGCTTATGTAATTGTAAAAGAAGGCACCCCATGTCTATGCACTCATTGGCTGGCACTAATTATTCATTTGTTTAACGTACATCTACCCCACTCCTCCAGCACACAGCTGCTTGGAATGGCTTACAATACAATATAACAGAACATAATTAAAGCAAACAGTGACAAAAATGCAAAGTGATAACAAATGCCAACATTGGTTAAAACTACACAACTGATTAACAAAGAGATTTGAAATGCCTCCAGGAAGAGAAGGCTTTTCAAGCCCTTTTAAAAATGCATCGGGAAAGGAGACTGGCAAAGCTCCCCTGCTGGCAGGGCATTCCAAAGAAGGGAAGCCACTACAGCAAGTGCCCTGTCCCTAGTCTCTGCCAATGGTGACTGGGCTGACAGCAGGGCCTGTGTGAGGAAGAGCAAAGGACCCTGGCAGATTCCTATGAGCAAATTCACATTGTCTCCTGCAGTCTCCTTTCCTCTGCAGTCCCTTAAAAATCCAAAGCTGCAGTTTGGGGGAGCAGGATGGCACAAAGCACACGGACCGCAGATGAAAGGGGAAGGTTAGTGGAGTTCTCTCCCCCTCCTCCTGTGTGAATGGAGGAGTAACTTATTATACAAGCCAGTGACAAGTGAGAGCAAGATTCTGTCTTGGTGAGCAATTGTATACAACATTGCAGGCACACTTTCCCTTCTATCTCCAAAAGGAAAAAAAGACTAGAGTCTTCTTACAACATATGAGCTGACAAGTCAGAAAGGGGGCCTAGAATATCTCCGATGGTGGGCAGCCTGCACAGGACTTATTTTGGCTATACAGTCTGTGCTCTGATCTTAAAGGGCTACGTCAGGGGGTTCTTGGGCTTCAGAGAGAGGAGTTGGGCAATTCTTCAGATAGTCCAGACATCATCAGGGGAGTTACCCAGGTTTGGAAGAAGGAGCCATGAAGTTCAAGGCCAAAAAAAAAAGCTTTATAATTCTTGCTCTATTGATTCTATTTTGTTTCAGTCTTCTTAAAACTGTGCTTGGAAACAAAAAGTCAAATTAACCATATTAACCAAATTAGATAGCAAAATTTGTTAACAGCAGTTAATAGTCTGTGTTGGTGATAACCTAAGCCAAAGACACCTTAAAGGTAAAGTGTGCCATCAAGTCAATTTCGACTCCCGGCACCCACAGAGCTCTGTGGTCTTCTTGGGCAAAGATACCGGGGGTAGACTGATACTCCAGAGAAGCTTTATCTAAAGCACATGGAATAGTTAAGAGCCATGGGAGGAACTCAGAATCACTTTTAAGATCGAGTCGTCAGCTGTTCTAGTTTTGTCAGTGTGTGTTCAAATTCAGTGGAGAAAGGTTTGCACATTCTTCCTTTCTCAGCCTGTAAGTAAAGTTGCGCTGTCCTGGTGACCACAGAGTCCTGTGGTTGTCTTTGGTAGAATACAGGAGGAGTTTACCATTGCCATCTTCCTCACAGTATGAGATGATGCCTTTCAGCATCTTCCTATATCACTGCTGCCCAATATTGGTGTTTCCCATAGTCTGGGGAACATAATAGCGGGGATTCAAGCCAGCAGCCTCTGGCTCCCTAGGCAAGTTACTTCCCCGCTGTGCCATTACCTTCCCTCTTTTCTCCCATTGCTATAGGGCAAATGAAGGAGACCTTGGATCATTGCCACTGCAAGATAAGGATAAGATAAGAAACTGTTAATTTGCTATCTTGGTGGCTGGCTGAGATTTCTCCTTAACTCTAAACCACTCTGCCAAATTAGCCACTATAATTGCTTATTAGGTACACATTGTCTTAATTTCCAAATGTTACCTTTTGCTTTTGAATGTCTTCAGTTATTACACAATCATTTTCAGGTACAGCTGGGTAATTATTACTTATTTCTGGTATAGAAGAAAAAACAATGCTTTGAAAAATCCTAATAACCAACAGCATGGAACCAATTTGTTCAGTACAGAGCTACTAATAAAAATGTTAATTATAAAGCACTGGGCTGTATATTGAGATAATTATTTGGCCATGTGGCCTGCATTATTGTATTTTATATGCACAAGTAAAATCAACTTCATATGAATGTATGAAGCTGCCCTCTATTGAATCAGATTATTAGTCTATTTTAGCCTTGTGTCTGCTCTGGCCAGCCATCTAATGGCACAGCAGGAAATGACTTGACTAACAAGCCAGAGGTTGCCAGTTTGAATTCCCGCTGGTATGTTTCCCGGGCTATGGGAAACTCCTATATCGGGCAGCAGCGATATAGGAAAATACTGAAAGGCATCATCTCATACTGCAAGGGAGATGGCAATGGTAAACCCTTCCCGTATTCTACCAAAGACAACCACAGAGCTCTGTGGTTGCCAGGAGTTGACATTGACTTGACGGCACACATTACCTTTTACCTACACTGGCCACAACTCTTCAAGGGTTCCAGGCAGAGAGTTTTTCCAGCACTTGCTAACTGCAACCCTTTAACTGGAATAGCTGAAGACTGAACCTGGAATAACAGGTTCAAAACTGAGTTTTGCACCTGTTGTTCTCTTACTTTGGTCCAAAAGAAAAATAATACATATCTGGTATATATCACTACTGAATGACTTCCATGTTCATATTGTTGTGATAGCTTCCATATTAGAGATTACAAGATTGAAAGCTTCTACTCATTACCTGTCTGAAGGTTAAAAATTGAAAATGGCAGTTTGAGAGCTTTGAATGTTTTCTACTCATTACCTGTCTGAAAGTTTAGAATTGAAAATGGCAGCATGCAGCATTTACTTATGGATCTGAAGGGAGGTAAGGGTAGCCCATAGTTTGTTGGAGTAGTGATGGTTGCATAAACACATACATGTTTTGAGCCATATAATTATTTTTAAGCAAGTCTCTAAATTCCATCAAAATCTTTTTAGCCCTAAGTGGAACAACAGAACAGGAAAGGTGTGGAAAAGAGAGATCCTCAGTCTTCACTTCCCACTGCTGGTTTTGTTCTTGTTTGCTGACAACAGTAGAAAAAATGCTACAAAAATAGAAAAGGGGTTCAAAGCTCATGTGTGCTAGAGAATACAAAGCTGTTCTCTCATCTCTGGTTCCAGCAGCTTATCAAGGCCTATTCTGGAAAGGAAATGCATTCTGTAAAGGAAATGTAAGATACACCAATTTTATTGTATTTATTTAATTATTTTAAATATTTGTATCTCTCCTTTTAACCCATACAGGTCTTTGAGGTGAATCACAAGGAAATGAAAGGAAAGCGGTGACCATAATTAGCCCTCCCTTTGACACGAGGCTCCTCCGAGCATGACAGCCAGATCTCATTTCGTATTCTCCTTTAAGTTCTCAATCTTAGAGGCCTCCAAACCGGTTCGGAAATGGCCCAGTCCAGTGGTTCGGTGCCGGGGAGGGTCTCGCTTTAAGTGCGGGGGTTGTACTTATCCCTCCTGCTGCTTTCCCCCCTCTGGTGCTCTGTTTTTCAACAAAGTTTTTGGGGCCAGAGAGGGAACTTGAGAGCGGCTCTGTCCCCTGAAGGGAATATCTTACAGTGCTCACACTTTTAGTCTTCCATTTATAGTAAGGGGCCCGTGTTCACCCCTCTCCCTGGTGGCTCCTTTGAGTGAGGGAGATAATAGTAATTATTATTATTAATTTGAATGAAGAAAATAGGGTGGGGTGGAGCTGGGGGGCCTTCAGGAGCTTGGGGGCCCAGGTTCTTTGCACCCATCTGCTCAGTTATAGCTATGCTTCTGAGTATTAGGCAGCAAGTCTGAGAGCATCTTGGTTCTTGCTTCTTTTCCCCCACAGCAGTTCTAGCTGACAGGAAGGCTGTGGGGATGAGATTGCAACAATCTTCACCCCCAGTCCTGGTTGCTGCTGTTGCCACTGGTTGTTAAAGCAGTAGATCCAATATAATAGTCTCTTGTGGAAAAGGCACAGTGCTTCACTGGGCCACAGATTGGAAGATGGCCCGTGGCTCTTGCATATGTATGGCTCCTTCACAAAAATAATGCAACAGAGTCTATAGTTATGTTTGTGCTATTAGGTCCCCAACTAAAACCTCATGAACGAGCCACAGTGATGACTATAAGGCATAAGAATTGTCCCATAAATAATAATTGTGGACTTAGCATGCACGTCCTTGTTTTTATGGTTTTAGCTTTTGAAAACTAATCTGTACTGCAACCTCCTTTATGAGATGACATTTCATGTCAGTTATTTATATTGCATTCTACAATAAGCAAATGAAGGGGAGAAAGAAATGTTCTTCTATAAAATACCTGCTTCCAAATGCCCAGCTAAGGTCAGGAAATGTTTTTGCCCACTGAGTGCTAAAAAATTCACCATTAACATAATGCAGTTTTGCCATGGAATTCTTCAAAAGGTCACTGGTACCTTTCAGGAAATTTAAAGACTCTAGATCCTAACCCCAAACCAGATTGAACATTTAAAGACATAACAATTTTTATTTCATGTTATGGGTGTGATACAACCACATAATTCTGAATTCAGACAATTGCAGACCTACTTAAGGCTGCATATCAATGCCTCTTGGAAGCTGAAAGGAGCACTTTCACAATACATTTCTCGGCACCCAGATGCAGTTGCTGTTAGTGCTTTGAGAAAGGCTGATAGAATGATTGATAGAATGGCAGGCAATTTATTGAGACATTTTCTCCTTGGGCACCTAGGAGTGCCCTGTTTATAATCACCAAAGCCAATTTTACGGTGTGTTGTCTTGCGAAGCAAGGTGGTTAATAGAGAAATCTCCATCAAGGATATGCTAGAGAAGCTTGTTAAATGAGGTGCGTTGCTGTTACCTTAATCCCAGCATAGAATCCAGTGCTTTCTTCAGGGAAAGACTGGTGATCAGGTGAGTCCCACCTAAAAGCTGTGACAGTGCAAAAGACCTGCAATAAATAAATCGTTCATTTTACTGTTTTTCCCCCTTCTCAATGTAGAACTTACGAAAGATGATTGAGGATGTTATAAAGGTTATGAAGGTTTTGTTGAGATTTTATCCCCTTAGAAGACTGCTTTTGCTGCTTGGCTGCTCTGCCTCTTTTCCTCTCCTGACCTGCAGATCCCCTTTGCAAAGTGGCCAGCACCACATTAAACAGGGAATGCACAGATAGACCACAGGCATGGAAAACTCCACTACCAATCCATCAGGAAGCATTTGTATTAGCTAACAGGTAATGCCCTACTGCCAGTGGAGATGCACAGAAGTGATGCTACATAATCTGATTGGCTTTGACTATTAGAAATAGCTATTAACATCTTTTAATAAAGCATTAGACTATGGGGATGTGTAAGGCTTTGTGCAGCAATCGTGTTCTATTGTATGGCTGTTACAACAGTATTTCTTTATCTATCATATTTATATATCTGTAGGCGACATACACAATTTAAAACAAATGATTTTAAAATTTGATTTTAAAACTGGCTTTTATAAGTTTTTAAATTTAAATTGTTTTATATTGTATTTTCTTTCTTTCTTTCTTTCTTTCTTTCTTTCTTTCTTTCTTTCTTTCTTTCTTTCTTTCTTGGCTAACTAAGTTGTTGTTATGAACAAATATGAAACTGAGTAAAAACACTTAAAACAATTTCACAGAATAAAAAGTTAAAACAATTACTTAGGATAAAAACAAACAGTTTGAAATTCATATCAAAAGCCTGAGAAAACAAGTGTGTATTACAGGTCTTTCTAAAAGCAATCAGAGATGGAGATGCTCTTATTTTGACACGGAGCATATTCCAAAGCCCCGGTGCAGCCACAGAGAAGGCCTGGTCCTGAGTCGCCAGGCGATCCTACTAGATGGCTGGATTCATGACAGAGAAGGAGCTCTCCAACAGCCATTGAGGGCTTCATGGGTAATAACCAACACTTTGTATTTTGCTTGGAAACATATCGGCAGTCAGTGCAGTTCTTTCAGGATCAGTGTTATATGGACCCTTCTAGTTGTCCCAGAGACCAGTCTGGCTGCCACATTCTGTACCAGTTGTACTTTCCGGACTATGTACAAAGGTAGCCCAGATAGAGTGCATAACAGTAATTGAGCTTGGAGATTTCCAGCATATGCACCAGTTTTTAGGTCATTTGCCTCCAGAAATGGGCACAGCTGACTATCAGCCAAAGCTAATAAAAGGTGCTCCTGGCCACTGCATCAACCTGAGAAACCAGAGAGAGTTTGGGATCCAGGAGCACTCCCAAGCTATGTTAGGGATGTGCACAAAACAATGGTTTGTGCACAGGTTCAGTGCTGAACTGGTTCAGATGCCATGTGTGTGCCAGTGCCTTGGAGGGTTCAGTGGGGGGGGGGTGCTGTTGCAGCAGGAAGCTGCATGGGATGGTAGAGAGCAGATGACCTGCTCTCTTCCTCTTTAAAGCTCCCGCTCACTGCTTCCCCTTCCCGGCGATACCAAACCTTAGTTCGTGCACATCCCTAAGCTACATACTTGATCTTTCATGGGGAGTATAACCCAATCCAGAACAGGCAGATCTAAACCATCTCTCAGGTCCCAACCTCCCACACTCAGTACCTCCACCTTATTTTGATTCAATTTGTTATCCCACATCCAGCCCATAACTGCCTCCAGGCAGGCATTTAGGGAAATTATGCCATTTCCTGATGAGAGCGATATGGAGAAATAGGTATGGGTGTCATCAGCATATTGAGAACACCCTGCACCAAATCTCCTCATGCTCTCTCCCATCAGTTTCATGTAGATATTAAAGAGCATTGGAGATAGTATGGAGCTTTGTAGTATTGACTACAGTAAACAGACAGTGTGAAGGGCATACAGATGTTCAAGAACACAATAATATAACTATATATTTGTATCTACATTTTGAATGCTTAGTGCACAGTTCTGTTCTTCACACTTTCATATGTCAACTATGGGAAACTCCATTGCAACACTCAGGAGATGTGCCAGGGAACATTGATTGGCCATGGCCCTACAGTACATCTTTAGGGACATGCATGCACTTTTCACATTATATATGCTTGCTATTACAATACACTTACTCAGTGCTCAAAGGCCAGAAGCACTATGTACCTCATCATTTGTCTTCCCTTTAGAGCTTCCTGAGAACTGGATATAGGGAAATGGATATGGGGCAATGAATTGGAGAGTAGGACCAGGATTGAAGAACTAGTTCAAATCATTCTGCATGCCCACTGTTGCATTGGACATACAGTATGTTCCTAAAACAAGAGCCCAAAAAACAAGGAATTCCACAGAGTGGGCACAAGCCCTTAAACTCTACAGTCATTTTTTGGATCCCAGCCAAGTTGTATGGGAAGTATGTATGATATTGTCTGCAAGCTTGTCATTTCCAGGACATACATACTCTGGCATAGAGACAAAACCTGAGTATGTGTCCTTTCTTGAAACATTTTGCCTTCTTTTGTGGATGTTGTTCTTGAGACAATGCTTTGCAGTACCTTTACCTTAGAGCAAAAGTAATGCATCCTTAAAACAAGTCGGCACCTATTATATCATATGTTGAGCTTTGATCATGAGAAGAAAATGTTTACCCCATTTTGCCCAATGCAAAATCCTTTCCAAATGATGAGGATAAGACAGCAAGGCTTATTTTTCAGAAAGCAAGTGAGATCAGGCCAATTATGTTTGTTCATACAGCAGCAATACAATTGTTATCTCTGCTGAGGCAACACACTATCTGCTATCTTAATGGGTTTTTCCCCCAAATAAACATTTCTTTCTTTCCCAAGCCTTACCCAGCAAGTCCCATTCCTTTTAACAAAAGTCTATGTCACATGAACTATCCCTTATAGCAGGTTTTATTTGCAAAAGGCAGGCAAATTTTTATATATTTTCCCTACCTTTCATTAAGTGATTATGAATTAAAATCATAAATTCAGGGTTGACACTAAAATTCTTCCTGAAACAAAATTTAAAATTAACTTGGGGCAGGGGGACATATCCTTCAGGGACATATTGCCCCTCCCCTGTATGTTAGTCACTGAATTTAGTTGTATGAGCATGAATTCTAGTATTGTTTATTCATAACATTTATATACCACCCCATCCAAATGGCTCTGGGCAGTGCACAACAACAAAAACAAAACCCGCATTTTATTTAAAGGTCATTTTAAAAACAATCAATACAAACAAATCATTAAAACAGTTTAAAACCAATACCAATTAAAACATTTAAAATAGTTTAAAAACCCTGGAAGGCCAGGCAAATAGATAGGTTTTAAGGGCTCTCTTGTAGACCAGCAATGTACTCAAACTAAGGATTTCTGCTGGGATGAATAATAGGGATGTTGCCTTTATGATGTGCTTGGGACCTTGCCAGGGCTGTCTGGCTGGCCACAGTCAGGGAACCAGTGTCAGTATCCAATTCCCTTGGATAAATACTGAGACTCCAATACCACTAGTCTCACTGCTGACACCTTTCTTGGGGCTCTTCAGGGAGGATTGGTCGAGCCAGCAATTCCTGACCCCCAGCTGGGTAGACTTCCTTTCTCTCACCTCCTTAGAAGGTTTGGTTGCAGACAGCAAATTGTTTTGTCCCCAACAGTAGGAGAAACAATGGAGTTCTAGCTGGCAGGTGTGTTCATGCCCCCACAAAATCCCATGTAGCATTCTGTGTGTGTCACTATGCAGGATCTTAGTGGAGAGCCAAAATGGTGGGCATTTGTCAACTTGAACACTATTGTTTCTGCTGCTCAGGGGCGTAGCAAGGTTGGAGTGGGCCCAGAGACAAGATTTTAAAATGGGCCCCCACAATAGAACATCATCCTAAATTATTTTTGAAAAGATTTTGTAAATTGTGGATGATGCAAGTCATTTAATGGTACTAGAGAAAGACATGCTGTTCTGGTAGCTCCAGGTCTTAATACTCACATTAATTTTGGAGGATGAATACAACTGAAGGAAGCCCAGGCGGGTGCGTGGCTGAGGGAGTCAGCCATGTGATTTGTCTCTGCGGGGGCCCGCAAGGCAGTGGGCCCTCAGACAACTGTCTCCTCTTGCCCTATTATAGTTACGCTCCTGCTGCTGCTTATCCAGGAAACAGCTGCCATGTTTGGTCTGTAGCTGGTGGCTCCAATTGCCAGCTAAAATGCTCACTGTGCTCAACTGACACGACCACCAAAGAAAGCAGAGGGGGACCCATGGAGGTAGGAAGGGGCCCATGAGGAACCTTGTCAAGGCACCATTCAGACCTGGAGCTGAACCTGGCCACTGTGGAAAAGAATATATTTGGATGCACTTTTGGTTTGATCCAGGACTATTTTTATGTTCTTACAATAAGAAAAGAAATATTCTGTCTATTCTTTCTAACTGTACTGTTCATAATTTAATTCCTTTTTCCTAGCATCCCATTAGTGAAAATCACATGGAAGAATATCACTGCTACTGCATCCCTGCAGAACAAGATAATGCTCCGTGGATTGTTTCTATTTCATTCCTGTGGCTAACATTTCAAGCCAACATTATTCACACTGGACTTCCATCTGAAAGCACAGCTTTAAAACCTCTCCGGAAAGATACATAAGTAATGGTGACAGCTGAATTTTTTTTAAAGCAGAATTTAATCTTCCATTCTGAAACAACTCTTCAGTAAGCAAATATCACTCTTAGACATGAATGAGTATCACAAAGCTCTATCTGCTCACAGTAGTTTTGCTGTGTCACCACATATGCAAGGTGACATGGATGGATATGGAGTGTATTTTTCACATGCAAGACCATCAGCAATCGCAATTTCTATGGTGCAAAATAGCCTGGCATGCTCATCTTAAAAGCATTCCTTATCTCAAGTGCAGATAGCCTTAATAGCTTACTTTATTCAATTAAATGTGGTGTTTTTGACCCCTGCAGGGAGAGTGCTGAAGCTGACAGCCGTTTGCTTCAGACCACCTTCACATATTTATTCCTCAAAAGCACCAATATCTCAGGCTCATTTGCTGGTTCTAAACATTAGAATTATTCACACAACCTGGGAGGGCAGGCAAGGGGGATGGCAGGGATGGACCTGCCTCCCTCAGAGGAGCGTTGTGCATTCTTCAGCATGCAACCACATGCCCACATGATCCACACTGCACCTGGCAGTGTGGATCTCTGGAGGCTGGGATAATGTGTCCCGCGGCCTCCAGCTGTCCCACAATGCACCATGTGACAAGCACAGTGCATTGGGGATAACCCCATGAATCAGGCACTCTAGGCTTGAAGCCTAGTTGGGCTGCAGCCCAAGCACAAGTCTCCATGGAGTCGGGGTTGCTGCCTGAGCACACACATGACCCAGGCACTGTGGTTAAGGGTGCGCTCGAGCACAGTGCATTGAGATAGACCCCATGAGTCAGGTGCTCTAGGTGCCCAACTCTGTGTGTGTTTGGGCTGCAAGCAGCCCGAGCACACACAAATCCCAGTCCTGGGGCTAAGGGCATGCTCACACCTTTAAAGCTCAGCTAAAGGCCAGGGTACAAAGTAGGGTTAGGTGAGTGTGTAGATCCCAGCACTGCACATGAGAGCCTAACCCAGGCTGGGCTGCCCTGGCCTAGGTTAGGCTACTTATGAGAACAGGCTTATTATGGTTATATAATTTAAATGGGCATGTGTACTGGTGATGAATGCCAAGGCATATCCCCCCCACCTCTTTTTTTTAAAGGAGACTGTCCTGTGCTGGTACATAAGTGTTAAAGTTATTCTGACATGTTTTTAAAAAGATAATCAACAAATATAAATGCTTTTAGCGTGGAATACATCAACATTTTTGTACCCTGTTAAATTTTCTGTCCCCTTGTGCAACATGTGCAGAATGTACAGTATGCACTGATGTTGACTTTCCATGATGAGTACTGCAGAGGAGAAGGTGCCAAGAACATTTTCCATGTACCTGGATGAACATTTTAATGCTAAATAGGAAGCCTAGGAACTCTCCATGTGGATGAGGGCAGCAACATGTTTCTGCTGCAAAAGAGTACTTTGAGATTATAGTGGAGCACTCTGGCAGAAATGCCAACTGGCTCAGTTGCGCAAAGAACATGTGCATAAGGGGACAGATGAAACTGCAGTGGCAATCCTGCTGTGTACGTGTAGTTGCTGTTTACACACATACCTTGGTAGTTAGGATGTCAGCCAATATGGCAATAGTGTTTGCTGGTAACAAGTGCTGATTTTCTCGATGTGCAATATAAATGCTCTTCTGCTTGAAATTCTGATCTAGCCATTTTTCCCCTCAGTTTTTGGCTTGTATTACTGTTGATTAACATTGATTGATTGTGCATTTTTATCCTGGGCGGTTTACAATTTTAAAACACACACAACAATTAAAGCATTAAATCAATTAAAACAGATTAAAACATAGATAAATATATATACAGTATATGTGTGTGTGTGTGTGTGTGTGTATTTATTTATTTATTTATTTAAGTATATAATAAAATATTAATGCAAATTAAAATTTAAAGCATTAAAACTATGGACTAATTTAACATTTAATCTTTAAGTTTTTAATGGTGTTTTATTTGTATTTGCTTTAATTTTCTGGTTTTCACCATGCAAAGAGTGAACTATAGGCTTGTAGTTCCAAATGTAAATGCTCCTGCGGGGGGAGGCCCCCCCCAAGGCTCTTTTTGTAACATTTCCCCCCATTGGGGCCAAGTTATGGTTTTACCAACTTGGTTCCATACTGAGGCTGAAGGCCAACTCAAAGGAACAGGGCATGCTTCTTTAAGACTCTGTCAATAGACAGATAAAGCCAATTGGGCCTAAACACGGGAATCATCATTTTAGCCACCCCCAGATATTCTAAAAGACAAGACTGATAGACCTTGATTCATTAATTTTGCTTCTTCCTAGATGGGTCTTTTTGACCCTCCCCAGTCTTTTGTTCAAGAAGAGACCCACTCTTCACTTTTGAAGAGGACTATGTTGCATCCTGTCCTTTGTCCCTTTTGTCCACCTTTGCGAGGAGCGATCAGCATATTGCCCACAGGCAAGAATTTTCCTATAAGAGATCAAGACACCAGCAATCCGTGTGTCTCCTTGGTCACCTGTTTTCTCTTGTGTCACTCGTAGCTCTACCTCAGATTCACCAGGTGTTTCTTCCTCGGGCTCACCATCTTTTTCCTACGTCTTGGCACAGGCACCTCCCCTTTGCCCTGCCTTGACTCTCAGTCCTGCTTTACCTTTTGCCTCCAGACCAGCCCTTTTCTTAATCTGGTCTTCACAGCACTCATGGCTGCAAGATTCTGGTCCATTTTGGGATTATCCCTGATCTCAGGTCTCTGCCTGGTTCCTGGGTTCCTGCTCCCGCCTTCCCATCTGCCTTGAAGGAGATAAGCCTCTTGGTAACGATCAAGCTGCAAGGGTTCACAGCATTCCTTTGAAAAGGTAATATATAACCTCTATTCTCAAACCCTTTCTCCTCATTTCTCCTAAAATCCAAAACTGTCTGTTCCTCTCTTGAGTGAACTTAATTCGGAAACTCAAGCCAAATTGCCTCCTTGTGAACTGTAACATAGTCTTTTGTAACTTGTTGGTCTTGCTACTCTTATTAATTTAATATCGTTGCCCATTAACCACTATTCTCTCTTCCTGTACCCCCAAACCCTTCAATAAACCTCATTGTATTTTAAACTTTAACTTCTTCATCCAGTTCTTTCCTCAACTGAAGCTTTGAACATATTTATTCTGAAAGTGGGACGGCTCCATTCCAAGCTAGCTAATCCAGCCCCCTCACAAGCCTAAAATGTAGCTCAGGGTCCCTGCCAATTCCCTGTGGGCAGTTCCATTAACACTGAGAAGTATGATATTCAGAATTTGTGCTTTTTAAAAAATGAAAAAAAGGGGGCATATTCCGGTGTAATAAGTAGTGTATTTAGCTAATTTCAGTGGCAGTATTGTGCATGCAAAATTTTGTATCTGTAGGTCATCAGGAAGTATGACTTTATTTTGCACAAACCAAAAAACAAACAAATTCTTCAAAATATATAATAGATTTAGTTGTCTTGCTCATCCTACCCATTACACCATGTGCACAATTCCTTCCTCTGTAGGTCCCACTGCCTTCTCCTACTCATGTGCACTTTTCACAGTAATCAGATATGCTCATTGGTCTCTGATCTACTATCTTGACAGTTTGACATATAATTATTAAGATAGTTTCTCTCTCATGTTTCTTGCCTTCAGCTGAATATTAGCTCCTGCTCTGTAGCTCAGCAATCAGAGATTTTGTTGTCCTTTTATCTTTTTATCATTTTAAGTGGGGCAAGGGCGGGAAATGAAAAAGGTACACCTGAAGGCAAAAGTGATTGACTATATGGCTGGTATTTTTCAGAGCTTCTCAATACAATAAAATCATATTTAACCTTCAGTATTCATATTTAACCTGCCAGTATCATTGGCAATATGTATAAGTGAATGAGATCCTCAGCCTAAACTTAATGCAATCCAGAAACTGAGCACACAAAGATGAAGCAATGTGCAATGTAGGGCACTATGCCTTTGCATAATTAGCAAGCACTGGTTGTGGACAGAAGCATTTCCTGGGCCGGCAAGTGAATAGCCTTGTTAGTGAATAGCTTTTACAAACCTCATTGTACCTGTACAAATTGGTTTGTTCCCTGTCACCTGTAGCTGATTTTTAAATGTTGAAATCATGTCCAGTGGTGTTCAGTTTCGTAGGGAGAATTGTGCATCTTTGCTCTGGCTAAATCCCCACATGGTCCAATTCTGATCAAGCTATGCACCTCGGGTTTGCCCCAATGCACATGGTTGAGGCTCTGAACACCTCTGAAAACGTAGCCAGGGCTTGTGGGGCTGGACGGACTTCTGTACTGCTTTATCACCTGATGAGAAGTGATGCATCTGGTATAAGGTGGCAATGATGCATTGCCCCCACACCAAAGAAGATACAGGGCAATAAACACGCAGAAAAACAGATATAGATAAAGAGCCCCACATTTACTAAACAATATTTTAACTAAATAACTCCCCACCCCACCCCAAGCAGTGTGGGCCTAAACTCAGGGAGAGATGTCCTTCTCCACAGTTCTGCTTTAGCAACTACACCCTGGCTTAAAGCAGTAGATCAGAATTATGTGGATCCCTGCTCCTATTTGCCAACCAGGATAATTTTAGCGGTTTCCCGCCGCACAAGCCATTCAGGCTTTGAGGTGGGTGTTGCGACCATCAGGGAGGAGTCGCAATCATGGCCCAGCACCACCAATCCCTCCATTATTCAAAGTGCCCAAAAGTGCCCACCAAATTGATCTTTACTGCTACCCCTGCCTGCATTGATCATGCCCATTGTGATCAAACAGATCCAAAAAAGGCCTAATGAAACAGTTGAAAAAGCTTCTGAACCAGGCCAATTTGTTAGGAAGCAGAAAGCTCCTACTCAGTCTCTAACAAGGCATCTAATAAGAATACTGTAGTGAGTTGCACTAACAGCTTCTGTGAAGCCACACCTCCATGCTGGGCTCTGGCCCTAAACCATATTTGTGTTGCAGATGCAGCTCTTGATAGCATCGGCTCTTAGCACCAGCAATCCTCTTGACCACATTAGGGGTAGAGATAGCCAGTAAGGGCATTCCCTCTCTGACCATGCTTCTTCTACTCTGATTCTCCTTTGTTAGACTGATAGTTTCAGGTTTCATTCTCTCACCTGGAGAGAGGGACTTCCTTCTTCTCCCCTCCCCGCTTCCTGTATGTAGCTAGCAGCCAGACATGTAGGCTTATCTATCTCTCTGATGGCTTTCCTAAATAAAATTCTTTATTTAGAATTTTAACTCTGTGTGTTAAGATAATATTAAGCGGTTATAAGTTTATTCGGTCATTGACCAGCAAAGAGATAATATTAATTAGAAGTGCTCTCCTTACCTGTTGCAACTGGGGTAAAGGTAAAGTGTGCCATCGAGTCAGCGTCAACTCCTGGCGACCACAGAGCCCTGTGGTTGTCTTTGGTAGAATACATTTACCATTGCCTCCTCCCACACAGTATGATGCCTTTTAGCATCTTCCTATATCGCTGCTGCCCAATATAGGTGTTTCCCATAGTCTGGGAAACATAACAGCAGGGATTTGAACTGGCAACTTCTTAGGTGGCTACAACTGGGGTAGATAAAGAAATCTCTCCTCCAAATTCTCTAACAATCTGCTGCCTGCTACAAAGGCTGAGTGGGGCAAAGCTGTCACCCCCAGCACAAGGCTGGGGGCATGGCATTATTGAACTTAGCTAGATGCAAGCACAAATGCTCAAGCATCATTTATCTGGGCCTGGTAAAACTTGTAGCATTGGCCCCATATCCCCCTCCTGCTCTTAAAAGTTGCTTGTTTTGAAACATTTTGCTTCTTTTAGTTCCTCCTTACATTCCTGGTGGCTTGATTTGTATTTATAGCCAGACACTGCAGTATAGCATGTATGCATATTAATTATACACAATACAAATGCCCTTAAACACTCTTCTCTATCCCTAAGATCTTGTATCAGTCCTCCAGCATACACTGGGGAACAAAAGTGTAAATAATTTACTCGCATATGTCTGAGGACTTTAAATCATATCAGCAACACTGATCCTCATCTCAGCCT
This sequence comes from Hemicordylus capensis, assembly GCF_027244095.1. Classification (NCBI taxonomy): domain Eukaryota; kingdom Metazoa; phylum Chordata; class Lepidosauria; order Squamata; family Cordylidae; genus Hemicordylus; species Hemicordylus capensis. The sequence continues at coordinate 172,762,495 of NC_069657.1, forward strand.
CCAGGATTATTTTGGTGCCTGCTCCTCCTCCTTCTGGCCCATCTGTTGTCTCACCCTGTTGGCTCCTTCTGCTTGAGCTCAAGAAATAGCAGCATGAACTAAGCAATTCTGGGGCTTGTAGTCCTTGAGAGAACATAGCACACTGGGTGTGTCACACTTCTTTTTGTCTCTCAAAGTACAAGTCCTAGCATTTCCTGAATAGTCAGGCAGAACAGAATAGTCTTCTGCTCTTAAAAAAAAAAAAAAAAAAGACCTGAGGCAGCAGCCGTCATGTTGTATCTGTTCTACTTCTGAGTAACTCCAACAATTCTCACAAGATCTGGACATCATGTATGGATTCACAGAGAGAAGAAAATAAATTGGCATAAGCATCCTCAAATATGCTCAGCAATAGCTGTGTTCTCACAATCACAGTCTGATCCTAGTTATCTATTCTAGTTAAGTGCAGTTTAATTGCAGGAATTTGACCTAAGTTGCCTGGGAAATCTATGTTCTTATGGCATACTCCACAGGAGCGCACAGGGCTTGGCAATCCTGGTTAATTTCTTTAACTAGGCCATGATTGCCATGATTGTGAGAACGCAGCCAATGCCACCTCAGTTCCCCCACCCCCATGTGGAAATAGGCTTGCCTCTCTGGACCCTGGTAAACTACCCTGGTTCTTGCTTTACACAGCACCACATGCACTCACTTCTCTGGGGCATCTCTGGGGGACTGTTTATCCAACTCTTCTCCTTGCTTTCAAAGAAGGAGCTAAACTGCACTCTGTTTTATGTGTTATCTCTTTCCTAAACAAAATCCCATGAAATGCTCTCCTCTTTGGGCATTTTCGGAACTATTATTTTTGCCCTAAATTATCAACAGAAATTACAGCAAAGTCATTGTAATTAAATGTATCCTTAACTCAAACGGGGTAGTTCTGTGTTTTGTATTTTTTTCATAATGAAACTCTCAACTAAATCCTTGCTTGAAATATGAAATATAAAAATTAAAATTCATTCCAAAACATCATTCCAAACCAAACAATAATTGTATATTTGGTACTACTGTTCTCTCTTGGAGTGTAGTTAAAAGTGAAGACCTCTCTTATTTCCCCTTCATAGTAGAATCTAAGCAACTCTTTCTCAAATGTTAATACAGAGAGAAATCATTTTATAACTTGTACAGTGAGCTGCATTTCTCTGCCACTGCAAATAGTGTAACTTATCAGCATGATGGCCACTGCCATTGGCAAGTGCAAAAAAGCAATTTTGCATAAGCCTTTTTAAAAATGTATACCATCTCACCACATGAACTTTCAAATTGCTGTGCAGAGAAAAATCTGGCCAGTTTCTTTGGCATCTCCTGCTTCCTTAGCATCACCCATTGCACACACTGTGCCTGCTGTAATTTACAGATGGCTGTACCTCCAGGTATGGAATGACCTCTGTCAATATAATCTAAATTGGGCTTAGGACTACTATGATTTCAACTCAGATGGAATGGGCTATGCTGAGTGCTTATGTGGAAAAGGCAGCATATTGTAGATTTATTTATTAAAGCTGCAGCAGTTCCACTAACATTTTGCTGCCAAAGTAGTTTCCAGAATGGCATAATTGGGACCTAAAGTATGGGGAAATGTTCATATATACATTATGAGGAAATGGCCTTGGCCATTTAATCTAAAGAGATGTGAATAAAAGTTCAAACTCCACTGGACCAGTAAAGCTCAATTACTGTATTAAGGCTGTGAGTATGAACAACATCTAGATGGATATTTTATATTGTGTGTAACGGATATTACTGAAGGAGTTTGAAATGACTGAAAAGTGTGTAGATGGATATCGGTCAACTACTAGAAGCAGCTTTTAAAGCCGTCGCGCCCCCCCCCCCCATTTCTGATGAAGGACTATGCACCCAGATTTTAGAAAAAGAAGTTGGTCAGAATGTGTGCATATGGACATGGAGACTGCATTGCCAAAGGAAGTAACTGGATAGCCTGGTCACTAGTCACAGGAGTCCACAGTTGGCACCACCACTGCTAAAGCAGATGCATTGTGCTGGATTTATTATTTATTTGTTTGTTTGTTTGTTTGTTTATTTATTTATTTGATTTATGGATGCATAGAGAGCAGTTTACAAGCCAAGCTTGGGCTCACAAATCAGTCCGGAGGGTGCATCAGCACCCTTCATAGAGTTAGTATCAAAAGATATAAGAAAATGCATCCAGCTGGAGGAGAAAGTGCTCCACTGACTGGTGCAGGCAAGGGACTTCACAACATTGAGATTTTCTCACCAGAGGTTGTGAGCCCATGTTCATAGCTCTCAAGAAACTTTCAAGATGCACATTTTCATACTGGTTGCTACCTCCCGCCAGAAAGCAGTCTAAAATCAGGTTTCACAACTGGCTACAGATTTTGTCTGGCCCCTAAATACTGTCATGCCAGCATTTCACATACATAGAGGGGAAAATGCTGAAGCAGCTATGAAATGGCCAATGCATGTGTTCTGAAGGATCTGCTATGGACATTTGGTTTGGTTTGTGATAATAAACCCCCAGTCAGTTTTCTGTTCCATATACCATTCAGTTGACAGACGATAGTGGAAAATACCCCAGAGAATTTTGGAATCCAATTGTCTCCAGAAGTTTTTGGATAAACCAAGCAAGCTAGTTCTCTGCTACAACAGTGATGTTACAAAGGGCCATTGTTCTTATTCAGATAAATGAATGTTTAGCTACCTATATTTTAAAAGAAGCAATATTATGAGATATAACAAAAAGAAAATGTTATGAAAAATAAATAGAAGGCCATAAATGACCTACATGTAATGTACTGGAATGCTGGGGATTCTAAACCTTGATGAATAGTGTTTAATAACACTACATTAAAATGTGGTCCTGCTTGGGCACTCTTACATTCAGGCCAAATTCAGACTCAAGAGAACAGACTTAATAAGAGCAAACAAAGAACAAAACTACAGAGGGATTCAGTTCCTCTAAATGCTTGACCTTGTTTTCCGAGTTCAAGAAAGCATTACCGTATCTCCCAATCTGAAATTAACTCCATCCATCTCCACATAAGAGAATGTCTGTAAAGTTGTGTCATGATGAAGCTGTTCTTTCATGCTGGATGTGGAAAGGCGTGACCAGACCACCATGTAACGCACAGACTGATCCGAAGATGGACTATTGAAAGTACATTTGAGGTAGACACGGGCTCCAAAAAGCTCAGAAGTGACAATTGGCTGTAAATCTGGGATATGGAATTTTCCTGTATGGAAAGGAAAACAGATTCATGATGCACTTGAGAGGGAGAATAGTTCACCCACGTAAAAATTATAATGGAAGTAGTACTAGCAAATACAAAAAGATGCATCAGGCACTGTAGTTTCACAAATAAAATTGACCCGTTGAAGGTTTGCTGTAGAGATCTTTTAAATGGACTGTATATTGAATAAATGCACTAAGATAAAAATTTAGTGGTTGCAGTACAGGGGAAGAAGGAAGTGGGAAAAGGCAACCAAATATTCTCCAGGTGTGGAGAACATAAAAAGAGATGTATTGCCTCTGCTGAGGAGAAATAGTGTCAAGCTGGGAGGAAGGTGGCTTAAATGGTAAATGTATCTATGCCTGATCTATGACTGCTTCACAATCCACTTATGAATCACCATCTTGATATATCTAGTTTTACTACATGATTAAACAAGAGTCCCTGAAAAAGGATCAGGATCTGTTTGGGAAGGCTAGTATTAAAACCATGGTGTAGAATAAGGAAAACAACTTTTCACGTACATATAACTAATCATTACAATGCAAGTTCTTTCATTTTGTACTACATTGCTGGCTAGAATCATGAAAAGCTCCTTGCATTTGCAAAACATTTCTGCATATGCATAGGATGTTACCAGTTTTCTCTAGTTTCACCCCCATGCTACTAGGGATGTGCAAATTGATTTGGGTACAAATGTATTCAGATGATTTGTTTTCGGCACAAATCAAATCAAAAAATTGATTTGTGCATATCCCTACATGCCACTTCTCTGGAAATTCTTCTGCCTCTCAGGAATGGGTTTCTGGGAGGTACAAGAAGCTGCAGAAAGAAAGAATGTAAAAACACTGGTGTGCATGCAGAACACCTTACACAATCCTTTGGATCCCAGCTGTAGTCTCCAAATAAAACCTACATTCACTGCAAACATTATTCAGTTACCTGGCGAGGTGCCTTCTGGTTTAGTTCCTCTGGGACCAAAAGACTTAAATTTTGATTCATCAACAACTAAAGACAAAAAAATGAAATTAGTATGGTACCGTGAAATAGTGAAAATACCATTTAAAGGGGTGTGGTGCTAGCTGGAGTTGCCCCACTGATCTGAATAACTTTTATAGTTCTGATTAAGAATGGATATAATCTTTTGCACCTGACATGAATGGGGGCTATCGTGAAACAAATGTGCTGGGGACCAAATGGCATGAAGGTGTATGAATGAGGATCATTCCTTCGGAACCCACTTACATTCATTCATTTTTAAAAAATCCTTTTACAAGCAGTTTTCTCCACCACCTGTATCAGCAGAGGAAGGAGGTCCACTGTACAGCCGTCTCTTCATGGCAGCAATGTTTTAATCACAATGCCCTGGTTTGCAATATTGTTCTGGAACAGTGTGGTAACAAAATGGCTGCTACCATGAGCAAATGGTGGTTTCTACATGATGGCAGCTACATGATGGCATCCCCCCCACCCTCCACACTTTCCCAGGCTGCTGCTGCATTCCATTGCATATGGCTGCCACCTGACTGTGCACTGTTGACACAGGCAGCAGCAAAACCCCTTACAAAAGTATGGTATCAGGGAGGGGACAATTAATGGTGCGGTGGGTGGGGGGACAATGAATGGGAGAGACCTGAAACAAAAAACAGAGATCAGAAAAAGATCATTCTCACTTCTGTGTCTATTTTAGAGAAACCCAATTATATGCCTATAACTCATTTGCCATTGATGTGCCAAACATGTATGTTATATTCAATTATCCATACTCTACAAAAAGTAGGCCCTGATTTACAGTCTATCCACTTTTGCGTGTTGAAGATAGTATGGATATCAATGAGGTCAATCCAGCCAAAGTTAAGTAGTCTTAAGTTCCAGTGCTTATAGTGAGAGAAATGTAAACATATGCTTAACCCCTGCTAACTGAGCAAAGAGACACCTTTTAAAGTGGTGATTCTCTTATATTTAGCAGGGGGAGAGCAACTGGCCCTATCCAACCATAGCGCAGTATCCCTCCAGTAGCTGTTGCTGGTGTCTACCTTTCTGGTGTTTCTTTTAGATTGTGAGCCCTTTGGGGATAGGGGGCCATCTTATTTATGTATTATTTATTTTTCTATGTAAACCACTTTGAGAATTTTGTTGAAGAGCAGTATATAAATATTCATAGTAGTATTAACTGAGATGCAAGTTTTGAGTAGCATAGAAATATTTTAAATAAATAAACAAGTCAATGGCCCAATTCAGATGCAACATTAAATCTGGCTGAGGTTATAACTCCATTACACCCAAACACATGAAACCAGTTACGACCCAAAAGCTATCTCCAGTTTGCCTCACCAAACTCCAATTGGAACCTTTGGTTATCTCTATGATTCACTGCTGGCAACTGAGGTTTTGCCACTGAGGCATTATATCTGGCCGCTGATGCAGCTATAACTATGGTTTCATGCCAATGCTCAAACCCCAGTCATAGAGGCAGCAGCACAGACATGCTCGAGGATGTGGCTGCTCAATGCTTTTGGCAGTTCTCACTGTTAGCCTGTCAAAAAATCAGCCACATCCTTCCTATCAGCTATGCTCACAAATGGAAACTCCAAGTAGCACCCCATCACATTGCTGGGAGGGGAGCAAATGCCTTGGCAGGGGAGAGATCCCTGGGATTGGGTATAAAAGCCAAAGCAGCAAAGTTTTTCTTTTTCACATATAGGGTGGGGAAGGGGCAGGCAGGCCCTTCCCTGGCGGGCGGGGGGGAGAGATTTGCTCTCTAAGTCTTGCTCATGAGAAAGGCCACCTGTGATTTCCAATCTCAGTGACAGTCCAGCTGCAGAGCTGCCTGGGTTCACCCGTGGAGGCCAGACATCAGGGAGTGGCTCCCCTCTCCTGCATCTGAAGTTTGATTAACTTCTGTGGAGCAAATTGGAGTTGGGAATTGGAACCCTGGACAGGTTTAACTGCGGTTAGCTGTTACGTCTGAATGTGGCCAATGGAAATTGATATCAATGGGAATTACATGTATAATAAGCAAAGTGCCTGTCCATTCAAAGTAAGAATCAATGGAATGGCAGAGTTCCAAAGAGAAGCTTCACTGTGGCTAGCAGAAGGGTTCAGAAATAGTATTTTGAAAAGGTGATGCCTTTAGGGGGCTCTTGTGTGTGGAATCCGTGAGAGCAAATTTGTATCTTGTGAAGGTAAGTGTAAAGGCTATACATCTCTAGGATTCTCTGAAGGGAGAATCATTTCTAGTGATCTATATGCATTGAACACTCTGAGTTCAGAAGTTGTAAGAGACAGAGGAATTGCTACCTGATATTCCTTTTGTTTCCCAAGTACAGAATAGAGTCTAGAACTTTTCTAGTGAGCTGACAATGATGTCTGACTAAAATAATTATAAGAAATATTCTCCAAAAAGCTGTTATCTTATTCCCCACCTTCCATCCCTTCAGGGACTTCAGAACTATATATATATTTATCTCTACTGGATTTTTTCAGACTTAGATGCTGGTCTATGATAAAAAATAAAAAATTAAACAAGCTCAAATCAGTTAGCTTTGCACTTTAAGCCAAACATGGAGGCAAAGGCAGCAATAAAGGTTACATATGAAGTGTAACCAAGCTGAGCATACCTTGGTAACAGGCTGCAGATTAAATTCTGCCCAAGTAATAACAGCTATTCCTCAGAAACACCTTGGGCAGCTACTGATTTATTAGCTACATGGTCTGCATCTTACTGGGAGCAATGCTTGACTTGCAAGGTCACTGGGATGTGTTCTGCAGTAAAAGGACCTTTGAACATGTAACAAGAGAGGTACATACAATCTTGTTGATAAATATGGACTTCATGAAACCAACCTTCTGCACAGTAGCCCATACACCCTTGAGTTGGTTGCAAGAGATAAACAAAGAATTCTCTGCAGTGTCTGACGGTTATGGGTATTCGGAAAAGACAGCAATCTTTGGAGCTTCCAAAAAAGAATTGCCAGGTAGCACAAGCTATGAGCTGTTTTCTCTCACCAGGGCGTGGGAGGGATTCAGATCCCAGGGGCAGCCATATTGGAGCTTGGGTCCCACATTTGTTCATCTGTGGAAAAACAGATACAAGTGAATGCTATAAGCAACTACTGTAATACTACCATGAATATTTATGTCTCGCTTTTCAACTAAAGAGTTCTCAAAGTAGTTTACATAGAAACATAAATAACTAACAGTTTCTGGTCCCCAAAGGGTTCATAATCCAAAAGAAACAAAAGGTAGACACCAGACACCATTGGATATATGCTGTGCTGGTGTTGGATCGGGCCAGTTGCTCTCCCCTTGCTAAATATAAGACAATCACCACTTAAAAGGTGCTTCAGAATTCCTTCAGTATTTGTGAGTGTTTTGAGTGTTATAAGCACCAAATTGCGGGTGGTGTTGGGTGGGGGGAAGAGTGAAGAGTTAATTTCACTTGGCCATATGCCATATCCTAACCTAACCTTCTTTGTGCTTGCATTCCATGCCCACAAGCTCCTTCTGTGAATGGAAGGCAAGTTGTGCTCATATAGGAACCCATCTGCTAATGGGAGGACCACCTTTGGGAGTGTAACTTCCTTTCCAACCATGGATAGAACTTGCATGCACCCAGCGTGCAGAGAGAGGGAAGCTTGACAAGCAACTCCTCTTTTTTTCCCCTTTGGTGGAGCGGGGAGAAAATACATTATTTTGGTGGAGGGGGGGAGGAAAGACATTATTATGTGACTCCTGAGGATGTGGACAAGCTGCTTGGAGTGGTGAGGCCTACCACTAGTTCTCTTGACCATTGTCCAACATGGCTTGTTCGATCTAGCAGGGAGGTTGTTGTAAACAGCCTGGTAGAAATCATAAATGCTTCTCTGAGGGAGGGCAGGATGCCTCCTTGTCTTAAGGAGGCAATCATTAGACCTCTTCTAAAGAAGCCTGCATTAGATCCCTCAGAGTTGAGCAATTATAGGCCTGTTTCCAACCTCCCATGGCTGGGCAAGGTAATTGAGAGGGTGGTGGCCTCTCAGCTCCAGGCGGTCTTGGAGGAAACTGATTATCTAGACCAGGCCTACACAACATGCGGCCTGGGGGCCGGATGCGGCCTGCGAGGCCTTTTTTCCTGGCCCCCGGGGCTATTTCCTCTTCCTCCCCCTGCTGCTTAAAAAACACCTCCTCAAAAAAAAATTCCAGCCTCTGCACAGCCAAGGAGATGGCTGTGGGGGTGCGGGTGTTCTTCCTTACCCTCCCCCACGGCAGCGGTGGTGCACAGCGGCAGAAACCAGAGCGACACTCAGGTCTGCCATTTGGCCCGGTGTTGCTTCCCAACTGCGAGGCGCGCCTGCGTAGTTAAGTCTCTTAAGTCTCTCTCTCTCTCTCCCCCACCAAGACTGCACCATTCTCTCTCTCTCTCTCTCCCACCAAGACGACTCCATTCTCTCTCTCCCCCCCCCACTAAGACCGCTCCATTCTCTCTCTCTCTCTCTCTCTCTCTCTCTCCCACCAATACCGCTCCATTCTCTCTCTCTCTCCCACCAAGACTGCTCCATTCTCTCTCTCTCTCCCTCCCACCAAGACTGCCCCATTCTCTCTCTCTCTTCCTCCCACCAAGACTGCTCCATTCTCTCTCTCTCTCTCTCTCTCTCTCTCTCTCACCCACCAAGACTGCTCCATTCTCTCTCTCTCTCACCCACCAAGACTTCTCCATTCTCCCTCTCTCACCCACCAAGACTGCTCCATTCTCTTTCTCTCTCTCTCTCCCACCAAGACTGCTCCATTCTCTCTCTCTCTCTCCCACCAAGACTGCTCCATGCTCACTCTCTCACACACCCACCAAGACTGCTCCATTCTCTCTCTCTCTCTCTCTCTCTCTCTCTCTCTCTCTCTCTCTCTCTCCAAGACTGCTCCATTAATTCTTTCTCTCTCTCTCAGGCCGAGCCTCCTGCTGCATCCTTTCCATCTTTCTTTCCCCTTCTCCATTCTTTTCCAAAATTATGAGAAGAGGTTCTCTCTTTTTTACCCTTAAAAGTGTTCCTTGTTTTGTGTGATGATTTGGCAGAGTTGGAAAGGAAGAACAATGCATTTTATTATGTATTTTGTACAGATTGTATAATATTTATATTATTAGAATGAATTTTAATTCAACTTATTTCATATTAATTTAAATCAATCGTGGCCTGCCAGAACATCAGAAGTTAAATATTGATTAAATTCATTTTAAATTCATTTAAAATCCATTTCACTTTAATTCAGTTGATTGGTTGATTGATTGATATTAAATGTTACTCTAATAATCAGCACCCTAGGAATTGACCTCGGCCCCCATGAACCAAATCACGGTTGGTTTCGGCCCGCCAGGTCATTTGAGTTGTGCAGGCCTGATCTAGACCCATTTCAAACTAGTTTTTGGGTGGGCTCTGGGGTGGAGACTGCCTTGGTCGGCCTGATGGATGATCTCCAATTGGCAATGGACAGAGGAAGTGTGACTCTGTTGGTCCTTTTGGATCTCTCGGAGGCTTTCGATACTATCGACCATAGTATGCTTCTGGAACGTCTGAGGGGGTTGGGATGGAAGGCACTGTTATACAGTGGTTCCGCTCCTACCTCTCAGATAGAGTCCAGATAGTGTCAATTGGAGACTGTTGCTATTCAAAATCTGAGCTTAAGTATGGTGTTCCTCAAGGCTCCGTACTTTCTCCAATGCTTTTTAACATCTACATGAAACCGCTGGGAGAGATCATCAGGGGATTTGGAGCTGGGTGTTGCCAGTATGCTGATGACACCCAGATATACTTCTCCATGTCAAGTTCTTCAGGAGCTGGCATATCCTCCCTAAATGCCTGCCTGGAAGCAGTAATGGGCTGGATGAGGGAGAATAAACTGAAGCTGAATCCAGATGAGGTGCTTATTGTGTGGGGTCAGAACTCTAGAGATGATTTTGATCTGCCTGTTCTAGATGGGGTCACACTTCCCCAAAAGGAACAGGTTCGCAGTCTGGGAGTACTTCTGGATTCACACCTCTCCCTGGTTTCTCAGGTTGAGAAGGTGGCCAGGGGTGCTTTCTATCACCTCCGGCTGATACGCCAGCTGCGCCCGTTTCTCAAGATCAATGGCCTCAAAACTGTGGTACATCTGTTAGTAACCTCCAGACTTGACTTTTGTAATGCGCTCTATGTGGGGCTGTCTTTGTATGTAGTCCGGAAATTTCAGTTGGTTCAGAACACGGCAGCCAGGTTGGTCTCTGGTCATCTCGGAGAGACCATGTTACTCCTTTACTGATGGAGTTACACTGGCTGCTACTAGGTTTCTGGACAAAATACAAAGTTCTAGTTATAACTTACAAAGCCCTAAATGGCTTAGGCCCTGGGTATCTAAGAGAGCGTCTTCTTCATCATGAGCCCCACCGCCCATTGAGGTCATCTGAGCAGGTCCGTCTCCAGTTACCGCCAACTCGTTTGGTAGTGACACAGAGACGGGCGTTCTTGGTCGCTGCCCCAAGATTGTGGAATGCACTCCCTGCTGAGATACGTTCCTCCCCATCTCTGGCAATTTTCAAAAAACACCTGAAAACCCATCTTTTCACCCAAGCTTTCTCAGCTTCCAAAATTTTGGGGGGTTTAATATCTGGTTTATTTTAAAATTCAAAACCTGATTTTGGGCTTTTTAATAATTGTAATTGTTTAAATGTTGTTTTTAAATGTTTTTAAATTGTTGATTGTTATGTTGTTTTTAAAATTTGTTTTAGCTCCTTACTTTTTTAGTGGTGTGTTTTAATTGTAAACTGCCCTGAGCCATTTTGGAAGGGTGGTATACAAATCAAATCAAATCAAATCAATCAATCAATCAATCAATATAAATATAAATATGTAAATAAATAAATAAATAATTTTTTGCGGAGGGAGATATGGATTATTAGGTTTGGTGGGGGTGGAGTTCAATTTTTTAAAAGGGAGTATACTTTAATCTTGAAGTATTAAAGGGAGGAAAGGATGCAGAAGAAAGGCTGGATAGAAACCACTGAGAGAATCAATTCAGATTTAGAAGCATTCTTAATCAGTTTACATCTGTGATTGTCACTATCTTATTTATTTTTTAAGAGGGGGCCACTTTGGCAAAAAAAACCCCACGTTCCATATGAGAGTCACCTACCATTGTGCTGACCTCTGCACACATTACTGTGCTTTTCTCAGTGCTGGGGGCACCTTTAAAGAGAGATGAAGCCCTCTCTTTAGAGTTCTAGGAGGAAAACATGGGGCATGGCTACATTTCCCAGCACGCTGTACATGCCTTCCAAGATGGTGCAGGGGCTGGAGAGGCCTTAAAGGAGACCCAGCACTGGGCAAAGCTCAACAATGCATAGCGAGAATGGTCATCTCTGCATGGTGCCAGGTGGACTGTGCAGAGTATTCAGCTTTAGTCAAAGGTACACACAGGCCCACTAAACAATTAGTCAGGGGTCTGCAGTGCACTTAGTGTTGATTGGGGCCGCCACTAGCCCCCCGGGGCCATACAATGAAGAAGACTGGCGTACATAATATGTAAAGTTAATCATCATAAGTTCAAAACCTTAGGAATACACATTATTCATTCATTCATTCAATTTGTACACCACTCCAAACCTCCATTTCTGGGCAGTTTACAGCAAAATAAAACAAATTAAAACAGCAATTAAAACCTATTATTAAAACCTACTTATTAATATTCATAATAATATGAATAAGATATCTCCAACCATCACCCCTGTGCCCCACTCATTTCAAGGGGTTTCTACATATATGTGTCTCTTTGCATATGTGAAACTGAACTTTTAGTTGAAATGAATGGGCCCCACACCAGCAAACTTCCTATCACAGTGCACATGGTGCTTAGGCCTAGACTGATTCTGTTTCAAAATGGAACCTCTTCTTTCTTAACAAAAAGTATATGTAATGTATCATAAGGTTATATTACTTGCAGAGGCTTTAGCACATTATTAAACAAAGTTGAACAAAGTTGAAAAAGGACAATACTGCAAGAAAAATGTCCATGTTTTCAAATACTCAGACAACTACACTAGCATTTTGATGGAGGCTTGATATTAATCTGCTATGCTTCCATTTCCCCCCTTATATGCATTTCTAATGAACCTCTCAAAACAGAAGTTATGGACCAGCTAAAGTGAATAATATTAACACTCCTTAATACTGTAACGATTTGAGCAATATTGATTGCCATATATGTTTTTAAAAATGTATGAGCCAGTGGCAGTTTACAGATGAGACAATCATAGACATGCTTCTATCTTGAATGAGAGACATGACATATTTCCTGCTTCAGAGCTACAAAGAAATGTCCTTTTGTTTAAATTCTATAAATTTGGTTGAGCATCAACTGTAAGTAAACATCACTGTAAGTAAACAAGAATGGCAAGTGTTTAAGAACATAAGAACAGCCCTGCTAGATCAGGCCCAAGACCTATCAGGTCCAGAATCCTGTTTCACACAGTGGCTCACTTGATGCCTCTGGAAACTACACAAGCAAGAGATGAGGGCATGCCCTCTCTCTTGCTGTTGCTTGCCTGCAACTGGTATTTAGAGGCATCGTGTCTCTGTGGCTGGAGGTGGCCTATAACCACCAGACTAGTAGCCTTTGAATGACCTTCATGAATTGAGCCCCTTTCATGAATTTGTCTAAGCCCCTTTTAAAGCCATCTAAGCTAGTGGCCATCAAAGGCCACCATGTGTTGATGGCCACCATCAACACATGGCAGAAAATTCCATAGATTAATTATGCAGTGTATGAAAAAGTACTTCCTCTTGTCGGTCCTAAATTTCATGACCTTCAGTTTCATGGGATGACCCCTGGTTCTAGTGTTGTGAGAGAGGGAGAAAATTTTCTTTCTGTCCACTGTCTACTCCATGCATAATTTTATACATCTTGGTCATATTTCCCCTTAGTCACCACTTTTTCAAACTAAAGAGCCCAGGGGCGTAGCAAGGTTGGAGTGGGCCCAGAGACAAGATTTTAAAATGGGCCCCTCCCCTCACTGAAGCTCAGCTCATGAAGTAAAGAAATCTTAAATGAGGCTGAATAGTGGTAACAAAAAGCAGAGTAAAATTTGATCTGTGTGTGTGTGTGTGTGTGTGTGTGTGTGTGTGTGTGTGTGTGTGCCACAATAGAACATCATCCTAAATTATTTTTTTTTAAAAAAAATATTGTAAATTGTGGATGATGCAAGTCATTTAATGGTACTAGAGAAAGGTAGCTCCAGGTCTTAAAACTCACATCAGTTTCAGATGATAAATACAACTGAAGGAAGCCCGGGCGGGTGCGTGGCTGGGGGAGTCAGTCATGTGACTTGCTTCTGGGGGGCCCCCAAGGCAGTGGGCCCCCAGACAACTGTCTCCCCTTGCCCTATGATAGTTACGCCCCTGAAAGAGCCCCAGATGCGGTAGTCTTGCCTCATAAGGAAGGTGCACCAGGCCCCTGGTTGCCCTCTTCTGCACCTTTTCCAGTTCTGCTATTTCCTTCTTAAGATACAGTGACCAGAACTGTACACAGTACTCCAAATGTGACTACAACACAGATTTGTATAAAGGTATTATATTACTAATGAGCCATAGCATGGGATTTGCCCTTTTCACTGCTGCCATGCACTGTTGTTGACACATTCAATGAGTGATCCACCACGACCCCAAAAAACCCCACACGCTGTCAGTACACACAGTGCTCACACATGCATGGTCAGCAACACTTTGCTGACCATTTCCATGGTCAGCAACACCATACTGACCGGACACCTCATGCTTGCTGACAGTGCATGGGGCTTTTTGGGACATGCACTGCCCCAGCAGGAAGCTGGAAGGAGCATCTGAGAGCAGGTAAGCACCTGCTCTGTGTTTTCTTAAAGTTCCTTTTCTAATTTCCCAGAAAGTGCTCAAGCCACGCTTTGAACCACAGTTTGGGCACATCCCTACAGATTTATTTTTGGGGTTTCCATTTGTTTTATAGTTACATGTTTTGAAAACCATTCAGAGGATCCCAGTCCCCCCCCGCCCCGCAACATGAACAACCATAATTGCCCCAAGATGAAGTGTTGTCCCAAGAAAATGTATATGGCCATTAAAAAAAAATTGTATGTGGCCACTGCAAATATAGCAATCGCCATTTTTCAAGTTGGTATCATTTCCCCCCACTCTCATTGTCCTGGGAAACACTGCATCCTAGAATGTTAGTTCTTGCCACACTAACACAGACAGTGGCAAAACATCAGCTAGAGAAGATTTTTTTAATCATTTTAAAATTAAATGCAAACAAATGCACAACAAATGGATTTCTGAAAACATCAGCCATGCCCATTTGGGCACCAGAATGAATGGAATCCAAAAGAAGTGGATGCTTCTTTTGGGTTGTATTCATTCTAGAAATAATCTACACCCCTAGCCTGAATCCAATATACCTACCGCACCTAAGATGCCATGCTAATGCTGCACTAGGCCCTGACTCCCTTTTCTCCCTGCCCCAAGCAGCTCTGTAAGTTGCTGAAGCTTGTTACCAACCTTGACAAAAGGATCTGAGTACTATATCCTTGGAAGCCTGCTTACTGATATGCAACAATTACAACCTGCTTTCAACAGCTCTTTTCCATATGCTTTACTAATTTGTCTTCAGTTTCAAAGTGGGCACCAGATGGGTTATTCCTTTTAATTAGTGAATCACTGATCTCTTGCCCTGCTGTATTTTAATAATTATATTCACTTTACACACCATTTGCATTTGTGTCATAAAACTTTTTATACTGCTATCTTTTTTCACTACCACTACTACTGCTCAGTTTTATATTTCCCCAAATCTATGTAGTTCTTATTACCTGCTGAAGAATACTGTGATGTTTCTGGCAAAGTTCCTAATGACCACATCAATGGCAACTTTCTGAAAAAAGCAGCATTTTACATATTCACAAGGTAGGGAATTGTTTCTATAAGGCATTCAAACACATTTTCTCATTTCTATTATATCACTGAAATCATTTTCAAGATTTAAAAATAATTTGCAAACTAGGTGAGTGGGCAACCAAACAGCAATTGTGGTTCAGTGTAAATAAGTGTAACGTGGAGCATACTGGGGCAATAAATAAATAAATCAAATTAAATAATAATAATAATAATTCCTGTCTCACATACAGTATATACTGATGGGATTTGAACAACAACTCCAACCACAAGAGATCCTGGGGTCATGGTGGACAGTTCAATGGAAACATTGATCCAGTGTGTGGCAGCTGTGAAAAAGGCAAATTTCATGCTGGGGATTCTTAGGAAAGGGATCGAAATAAAACTGTTACTATTTTAATGCCCTTAAAATAATCAATGATGTGGCCACATTTGTAACACTGCACAATTCTGGTCATTACAGCTCAAAACCAATTGCTGGATATTGTGTTATCAGCAGCCAAATGATCAAGGGACTGGACCATCTTCCTTATGAGGAAAAGCTTAATGGGGGGCAGACATTATTTTTCATTCATGGTGTGGCAAAAAGTGGACAGCGAAAAGTTTTTCTTCTTCTCTCACAACACTAGAACCAGGGATCATCCAATGAACTGATTAGCAGGAGATTTATACGATAGTCAAAACAAAGTATTTCATAGATGTAGTTCATCTATGAAATTCACTGCCACAAGATGTGGTGATGCCCACTAATTTAGATAGCTTTAAAAAGCAGCTTAGACAAATCATGGAGGACAAATGTATCAATGACTACTAAAATTGATGATACTAGTTCTGATGGCTGTATGCTAGCTCCTGGTTCAGAGGGAGAATGCCTCTGAATACCAGCTGTAGAGGAACAATGGCAGGAGAAGGGTTATGCCTTCATCTCCTAACTGAGGGCTTCCTAGAGGCATCTGGTTGGCCACTGAGAGGAGCGCTAGGCTAAATAGCTCTTTGGTCTGATCCGGTAGTATTCTTTGTATGTTCTTATGAATGGAGCCCTTTTCAGGCATTATATATTTGTAGTTAACAAATGTGCACAGAGGATACAAACCTACCCTCCGAGCTGGGCAGACTTAAGGCCTCTGCCCAGGTCTGGGAACAGGTTTCTCTTGTTTTCCCCTCCAGAGCTTTGAAAACTACCAACACAAAATAGGAGCTTGTGTTGGAGGCAGAGCTAGAGTCAGAAAATGGCACCTGTACAAGCATATACAGCTACAGAATAACTAATTTTAACACCAAATGCCCAGAATTCCAGGAGAATTTTGCTGCAGGAGAAGAGTAAGATAGTCAGCTTTGTGGAGGAAGAAAACTGAGAGAAATGAATGGCAGAGAAAGTAAAAGCAACCCTGAGCCCTCAGAGAGAAACAAAACATAACATAAGAAAAGCCTTTCTGGATCAGGACCAATGCCTATCCAGTCCAGCATCCTGTTTCCCACAGTGGCCCACCAGATGCCTCTGGGAAGTCCACAAGCAGGAGATGAAGGCAT
This sequence comes from Hemicordylus capensis, assembly GCF_027244095.1. NCBI lineage: Eukaryota > Metazoa > Chordata > Lepidosauria > Squamata > Cordylidae > Hemicordylus > Hemicordylus capensis. The sequence goes on from NC_069657.1 coordinate 172,779,194, forward strand.
GCCCCATCTCCTGATGTTGCTTCACTGCAACTGATATTCAGAGGTATACTGCTTCCAAATCTGGAGGTAGCATATAGCTATCAAGACTAGTAGGCACTGATAGACTTGTCCTCCATGAGATTTAAAATGGCATAGCCATGCCCCAGCCTTTCAGATTTGCAGTGTTGGCTGGCAAGGAAGGGAGGGAGAAGCAAGCCCAAATGTCTGGGAAGCTACTTCAGATAAGCTACCAGTAGCTTTCAAGCCTATCACCCACCCCCCACACTTTCATTAGCCAAGAGATATTGAATATCTCTGCAAGGATCTCATGTGAACCAGACAATGAATACATGCAGAATTGCTTGCACATCATGAATGTATCCCCTTTCAGTTGTTAAATATTTGTAGATAATGAGCAAATATTGGGGGAGAACTCAATCTCTTATATGCATTCATTTTTCACCAACATTGAACATCTGCAAAGGGCTCATGAGACAAGTTAGGGAATAAACAAAGTAGAAATCCAATGAGCTAGCAACACAAAATCGAGTACTTATAGGCCCATATCTTCAAATTTTACACCTGAAAATAAGTGCAGGAAGACTGCACAAGAGTGCAGGAAGACTGACTATTTGCGGCTTTTGAAATAGACTGGCAAATGTTTTTCCAAGTATAAGAGCTACCCTCTGTGAGTAGGTGAGCAGTTCTAAATTGCGCACAGTTCTGCCTCAGTTTTGGAGCCATGTGAAATAGTATCCTGCTATACTGAGAATGGTGAATTTGAGCATTTATGTCAGGCTTGAAAAATTATTTTTTTAAAAATGTCATTTTTCATTGGTGTGGCTCGGCTGGATTTCTTAAGCAGCCGCAGCTCTTTTGTAGCACAAAAAATGGATCGTGCGTATGACAGCAGGGCAAGAGTTGAGGTCACAGGATAAGTTATGTTTGCTCCATTGTAGTTCTGTCAGCTGAATTTTACCTGGCAGTCCCAAGGCTAAAAAGGCACAAGGAGACTGAAAGGCTGCTGCAGCACTGAGAAGGAAACGGTAGGAAAGGTAAATTAACACCCAGCATTTGGCAAAGTAGATTTAATTTGTTATTATTTTCTTGTTTCAAAGGCAAGGCTTTTGGAGGCCTTTAGTTTTGTTTCCCAGTGGAAAAGAGGGGTTAATCTGGAATATTATTGAATTCAAAGACTTGCAGAACCTAATATAAAGGAAGGATTTAGGTCATGAAGCTTAAATCTGTGCCCCAAGGCAGGATTCTCCACACTGTCCATGTCTCCTTTCCCCATACACCACAAATTAAGCTAAAGAATCCTGGCTCCAGTGTACCATGAATAAGGCATGCCACACCAAAATCTTCTGCTTATGATTCAAGCAAGAGAGGTAAGCTATGCACTGCAGAAGTAGGGAAAGCAGCCATAAGAAAAAAAGATCAGCCCTGCTGAATCATCATTCCCAAGGTCCATTTAATCCAGCACCCTGTTTCACACAAGGGCTCACCAGATGCCTCTGAGGGTCCCTCAAGAGATGAGGGCATGCCCTCTTGCTCCCCTGCAACTGGCATTTAGACACATCTTGCTGCTGAGGCTGGAGGTGGCTTATAGCTTATAGACATGTCCTCCATGAATTTGTCTAAGCCCCTTTTAAAGCCATTCAAGCTAGTGGGCATCACCACATCCTGTGGCAGAGAATTCAATAGCTTAATTATGCATTGTGTGAAAAAGTACTTCCTTCTGTGGGTCCTAAATTTTGCAGCCTTCAGTTTCATGGGATGTCCTCTGGTTCTAGTGTTGTGAGAAAGGGAGAAAAAAAATTATCTCTGTCCACTCTCTCTAGGAAAGGTTGTGCCATCAAGTTGGTGTTGACTCCTGGCGATCACAGAGCCATGTGGATTTCTTGGTAGAATACAGGAGTGGTTTGCCATTGCTATCTCCTGCACAATATGAGATGATGCCTTCCAGCACCTTCCTATATCACTGCGGCCTGATATAGGAGTTTTAGGGATGTGCAAAACGTTTCGGGCACAGAAAGATCTGTCCCCGAAACGACCAATTTTGGGTGATTCGGAGCCGAGCTGAATCACTCCCGACGAGTACCGATAAATTTCGGACCTGAAACCAATCACCCCTGTTTCGGGTCCGAATTTTTCGGGTGTTTGGGGTCTCCATTTAGAGCCCCAGAAAAGTGCTAGCCTTGTCTTCTTCTTCCCCCTCCATTTTCAGTTTGACGTCTCTTTGAATTTCCCACCTTTTTGCCTCCAATGCAGAAATGGCTTTCCTTTCACTTTAATTGAAAAGGTCCTGGGGCCAAAAGAGTGGGGTGTGGTGGTAGTGACCAATGGGTGGAGGCTACCACCCCAATTACAGAGTGATTGCGCAGAGGGCTGATTTTTGGTGATTTTTTGAGAGTTTTAGTGTCTATGGGGCAGATTGGGGCAGAAAGTGGGATCTGGGGCAGAAGAGTGGGGTGGGGTGGTAGTGCCCAATGGGTGGAGGCTACCACCTGAATTCCAGGGGGATTGGGCAGAGGGCTGATTTTTGGTGAATTTCTGAAGTTTAAGCGTTTTTAAGGTTTCCCCCCTTTAGGTATAGTCGCTTCACGTCGGGGGGAAAGGGGTGGCCTAGAGTGGGGTGGGCTTGGTGGTGGTGCAGGATAGGGGCAAGGAAGCTACCTGAATTTTTTCAAAGGATTTAGGCAGAGGGCTGATTTTTGGTGATTTCATTTGTTGAAATTTTGTTGCTTCTGAGGTGTTCCGAGTGTGGATTCTGTGATAGCAAATGAGATTTTGAATGACACCATGAATCCACTCTCATCTGCTATCATAGAATCTAAACCTTAAAGACATGTGAACTTCAACAATTCAACAAAAATCAGCCCTCTGCCCAAATCCTTTGAAAAAATTCAGGTAGCTTCCTTGCCCCTACCCGGCACTACCACCAACTCCACACCGCTCTAGGCCACCCCTTTCCCCCCGACGTGAAGTGATACACCCTCCATTCTACCTAATGGGGGAAAACCTTAAAAAGCATAAACTTCAGAAATTCACCAAAAATCAGCCCTCTGACCAATCACTCTGCAATTGGGGTGTTAGCCTCCACCCATTAGGCACTACCACCCCAACCCACTCTTCTGGCCCAGATCCCACTTTCTGCCCCGATCTGCCCCAAAGACACTAAAACTTTAAAATTTCCCCAAAAATCAGCCCTTTGCCCAATCCCCCTGAAATTTGGGTGGTAGCCTCCACCCATTGGGCACTACCACCCCACCCCACTTTTTTGGCTCCCGGACCCATTTTTCTAATCTGAATCTATTCAGATTCGGATTCAGATAAATTTGGATCCGAACCGAATCGGGGGTGATTCGGGGTGGGCAAAATTCGGGCACAGAACAGAACAGGGGTGTTTCGGTTTGGATCCGAACCGAAACACCAAAAATCCAAATTGCACACCCCTAGAGTTTTCCATATTCTGGGAAACACACCAGTGGATTTGAACCAACAGCTTCCTGCTTTCAAGGCAGGTTACTTCTCCACTGCACCATTAGGTGGCTTATCCACTCTCTCTACTCCAAGCATAATTTTATACACCCCCATCATGTCCCCCTGTAATCACCTCTTTTTCCAAACTAAAACCACCCAGATACTGTAGTCTTGCCTCATAAGGAAGGTGTTCCAGGACCCAATTATCTTGGTTGCCAGCTTCTCCACCTTTTCTGGTTCTACAATGTCCTTCATCACATATGGTGATAAGAACTATATGCAGTACTCCAGATGTGGCTGCACCATAGATTTGTATAAAGGCATTATACTATTTATTTATTTATTTATTTATTTATTTAACATGTTTTGTACCACCTAAAACTCACGTCTCTGGGCAGTTTACAAAAAAACACAAAAACCAGAAAAGTTAAAACATTAGTTAAAATAAACAAATGACAAAAAAATTAAAACACTGGTTAAAATAAATGACAGCAAAAAGCTAAAACATTATACAACAATGTTTTTTTAAAAGATTAAACAATATTTTAAAACAATTTTATAACTATTAAAACAATATTTAATTAAAAGCCTGGGTGAACAGATGTCTCTGTAAAGATTTTTTTTAGCATTTTTTTTATTTTCAACCCCCTTCCTAATGATCCCTAGCATGGAATTAGCGTTCCCCCCCACAGCTGCCGTACACTGAGCACACACTTTCAATGAGCTGTCCACCATGATCCCAAGGTCTCTTGGGATCCCATCAGTGTATATGTGACATTGTGGGGGTGGGTTGTCCCCCCCAATATGCATCACTTTACACTTGTTTACACTGTGCCACATTTGCCATTTTGTAGTCCACTCACCCAGTTTGGAAAGATCCATTTGAATCCCCTCACAATCTGTTTTGAATTTCACTACCCTAAATACTGTAGTGTCATCTGCAAATCTGGCCAATTTGCTGCTTATCCTTATTTCTAGATCATTTATGAACAAATTAATGAGCACTGTTCCAAATACAGATCCCTGGGGGACCCCTCTTCTTACTTCCCTCCATTGTGAAAAATGTCTGTTTACTCTATTCTCTGTTTCCTGCCCTTCATCCAGTTACTGATCCACACATGGACCTGTCTCCTCATCCTATGACTGCTACGTTTACTCATGATCCTTTGGTGGGATACTTTGTCCAAAGCTTTTTGGAAGTCCAAGTATACTATGTCAAGAGGATCATCTTTATCCACATGCCTGTTGACACTCTCAAAGAACTTCAAAAGGTCCGTGAGGAAAGACCTGCCCTTGCTGAAACCATGCTGGTTCTCCTTCAGCAAAGCCTGTTCTATATGTTTAACAATTTTGTCCTTAAGTATGCTTTCCATCAATTAGCCTGGCAGAGAAGTTAAGCTAAATGCCCAAGGTTGCCTTGTCTCTGATTGGTTCCATGACCAGCTGTTCTAAGGAACAGTCATTTAGCATGTCTAGAAATTTGGCCTCTCTGTCAATACCTGTACATGAATTTGTCCAGTCTATGTGAGGGTAATTTAAGTCACCCATTATTACAGGTCTCTCTTTGCTGCATCTCTGATTTGCTCCTCCAACTCCAGGCCACTCTCAGCATTTTGATCCAGAGGGCAATAGTGTGTCCCTACTAAAACATTTCCTTTCAGTCCTCTTATTCCTTTCAGTCACCCATAATGAGGACTCCAGTTCTCCTAGGTTTTCTAGCTTGTTGAATTCAATCCTCCCCTCACTGTCCTTTCTGTAGAGTTTGTATCCAGGAATAACAGTGTCCCACTGGTTCTCACCTGCTTTCCATTATGCCCACCATATGCGTGGAAACACTAAGCATGTGCACGGTCCGCATGCATGCAACACTTAGAAGGACTTGCAGGCGACGACGGGGGCAGGGGCGGCAGCGAAGAACGCTGCCACCCCAAAATCTTCCCTAAATACGACAGCGCCGGAGGGGGAAGAGCGGTGGGAGGGGTAAGTTCTTACCCCCCGCCCTTAAAGGGACACTCCCCTTGGTGCTGGACCGCCAGACCAGTTTGGTCCGGTCTGGCTTGGAACCAGTCCGGAGGCCTCCAACATGGCCTCCGGACCGGTTCGGGACCCATAGGGTAAAAAAAAAAATTCAGTGCCGGAGGGGGAAAAGCGGCGGGAGGGGTAAGTTCTACCCCTCGCCCCCTCGGTGCCGGTCCGGACCGGTCTGGACTGAGCACATCCCTAGGAAACACCTGCTTTCCATTATGCCCACCATATGTTTTCATTAGCAACCAAGCACTCCAGCTCACCCATCTTGGCTCGGAGGCTTCTTGCATTGTTATATAAACACCTATCTGCCGAGTCTCTTACCTGGCACTGAAATGTGCTATCTCCCTTACTGTCATTTTACCTTTTTGACCAGCTATCATGCATTTCCATCTGCTCTACTCATGCATTTCCATCTGTTCTACACCAAGGCTGCTCATCTTTGGCTCTCCTGCAGATGTTGGCCTACAGTCCACATAATCCTTGGCTATTGGCTACTGTGGCTGGGGATTCTGGGAGTTGTAGTTCAAAAACAGCTCAGGGGCCTAAGTTGAGCAGGCCTGTTCCACACAGTCCCCTTCTGGTTTATCGGAAATATTTGCAGCCTCACACTTTGGGGGATTTTGCTTGCTGAACCAGATACTACCCAGTTCCCATTGGCAACCCCTCAGGCAGCATTTTAAAAGCTGCTCTGCAATCTTTTTTATTTTAAGTGCCAGCAGTCTGGTCCCATCTTGTTTCCAGTGGAGCCCATCTCTTTTATACAGGCTTTGCTTGCACCAAAATGTACCCCAGTACCTAACAAATCTAAACCCCTCCTCCTGGCAGCAGCACCACTGTCTCATCCATGCATTGAGACCCCTCAGCTCCACTTGTCTCACTGGCCCTGCGTGTGGAATAGGTATCACTTCATACAATGCTAACCTGGGGGTCTTGGAATTCAATCCTAAATAAAATACTAATACAATACTTCAACGTAGCAGCCTAAATTTGGCTTCCAGGACCTCCTGACTGCATTTACCAAGATTGTTGGTGCCAACATGCACCACAACAGCTGACTCCTCCCTAGCAGTTCCTAACTGTCAATCTAGACACTGAGTGATGTCCGCAACCTTCGCACCAGGCAGGCAAGTAACTGTGCAGTCTACATGTGGGTCAAAAATCCAACTCTCTATGTCCCAATGATTATATCACCCACTACTGTGAGGCCCCCAACCCCCAGAGGAGTATCTTCTGTGCGAAAGGATATGGGTGCATAACTCAAGGAAGGTATACTTCTAAGGAAGCATTCCCCTCTTCTCCAAACTGAAGTCCTCCTTCCCTGAGACCTTCATTTTCCATGACACCATGACAGCAGAGGAGCTGTCAGCCTGGCAGAGGGATCCCTTTATCATATCCCTGAGGGTCTCATCCACATACCTCTCTGCCTCCCTGAGCTTCTCCAGGTCAGCCACCTTGGCTTTGAGGGAACCAACTTGTGCCCTGAGAACCGGGAGCAATTTTGTAGTGAGTGCACACCCATGACTTCTGCCCCTCAGCCAGATAGTCATACATGCAATACACTGGGAAGCAACCCTTTCCCAGCTGGAATTCTACCTTCATAACTGGTTTTATTGGCTGTTTAAAATATATACAGCTTGTTTACTTGAAAGCTAGGTGTTAGCTGTAGTTGTCAGCAAAGGGAAGGTTTTAAGCTCAGTCCTCCAAGAAAATTACAAAAGGGGGGGTAGTACGCACCGAGGCGGGTCTCATGATCCGTGAGACCCGCTTTTGTTAGAACTGCGGGGAGAGCGGGCTAAGCCCGCTCTCCCCACAGACGAGCGGGCAGGGAGCCCTGGGCGGCTGGATTGGCTGCCCATACGATGGCCGGCCATGAGACGGAGCTGGCGGGGGGTGGGGGGAGTGGGGGCCGTGCATACTGGGGAGACCCCCGAGCCGGGAGGCTACTTTTAAGCCTCCCAGCCAGGGGTCTACTCGTGAGTAGGCACGGCACGAAGCCGCACCGTGGCTACTCGCGAGCCTAAAAAGCAGGTTTCCTGCAGTGCTCGCTCCGCAAACCTGCTTTTTAGCAGGGGTTCTCGAGCGGGTTACCCGCTCAAGAACCACCGGGTTCGGCTGTGAGCCCGGTGGTCCTTACAACCAACAAAAATTGGGCTAAGCTCTCCTAGCCCAATTTTTGTTGGTTGTGAGAATCGCCCCACTTTCTCCTCATTCTGGGTTTCTTCCCTCTGATGTTGGGAGGAGTGCTTATATGCCTCCCCACAACCTTCCCTGCTAATCTCCATGCAAAACTCCTTTGACATATGTCAGTGAACTCCTGTTCGCAAAGCTACAAGTAGCAAATCTCCCCTGTTCTGAGCCTTGTCTTTCAAGAGCTGCTTTCAAACTGAGCCACGTCAGGAAAGTGGCCCATCCCACATGCTGTGTGACTCATGTGCAGTTAATCCCCACCCACTGTCTCTCTAGGCACAACTGAAACTGAAGATGAAACTGCCCTGTCAAGAACAAAATCTAGAGAAGACTAACCCTAACAAATGTACCTTGTCCTTTCCCCCTTGTTTTCTTGTTGGTTGATTTATTGGTTGGTTTATTTGTTTGCTTGTTCACTTACTTCTTTATGAAAGAAAACAAACATTTGCTGCCTCCCTGAACTGAGTCTTGTCTTCTCAAGAGCTGCTTTCAAACTGACCCACAGCATTCAACCACTGAATTGAGGCAAGCATGACATATATTGTAGACAAACTATATGCAGTAAGAATGGTTGCTTTCATGTAACAGATAGGAAAGGTTCCTACATCCCAACAGAAAATGAGAAATAAATAACTATAACTATATTCTTATGGTTGTTGTATTTTGTTGTTTTTATTATTTTAACTGATTTCAATGTTTTGATGTGATTTTTATGGAGCTTTATTGTATTTTAATTTTTATAAACCACCTTGGGCTATCTTATGAAAGACAGGATAGAAAATGAACAACAAACTAAGCATATTTTGTGAGTGGTCTCTGGCAGGGGCTATACTGGTCAGCCCATGTTTGGCCTCAGAGCTTTTGGCCCAGGCAAAAGGGCGATCCTTTTAACCCTTCTGGCACCATCTTTTGCTTTCACAGACCAGGCCTTTCCTTTGTTGCCCCGCCAGACTCTCTAAGGAGTCATTGGGCTCCTGCCTCGCTCAGTCCTCCTCCCATCTTGGCCCCTCATCCTTGGCCAGGCCTGCCTTATATAGCCACTGACATGTGGGGCAAGTCTCGCGAGACTACCGCGTCGCAACACTTGGGTCCATGATCTCGCAAGAGTATGCTTGGATCTCACGGAACTATGTTATTTGGGCCCAATGCAGTCTCACGACAAGCGGAGGGCCAGGCACAGTCTTTCCCTGCTTCAGGGAGCAGAGCATTGCCTCACAGTCAAGAAGGGTGAGATCATCGCCATCCCCCTCCATGCCCTGCAAGTCAGCGGTGAACCCCCAGCACATATATATTTCACACATTAGCTGAAATACTAACACACTCAGTTTGCTCTATTCCAGGGGCATTTATTTCCAAGTCCTATTCCATGTATATGTCTTATTCCATACATAGGTCATATTTATACTGTGCCCCACTAAAGACATTTTCTGGCATCACAGTGAGCTTCAGAAAGATGACAGAATCTACCAAAATTACTCCCTCTCACAGCGCATACTGCACATTCACAGCACCAGTGCTTTATTATTTTGGATGTTGCCCATCTTCAATATAAACACATGCTTAACTTTTCAACACTGAAAACAATGGGCTTTACAAGTACTCAACTTTGGCTGGAAAATACCCCCTTCTTTCCCCTTCTAGCTGTCTTGCCAGCTCTTTGACCTTGGAAAGCAATGCCAACCACCCACAGAGCCTCATCTTGCTCCTTTGTAATTCCAGGTCAGTCCAGAATAAACCTGAAATAATCTATGATCTGATTCTGGATGAAAGGGCCGATCTGGTATATATTACAGAGACTTGTATGGGGGAGTCTGTTGGCCCGGTTTGGTCCCAGCTTCTCCTTCCAGGGTACTCAGTTGAGGAGCAGCAGAGGGGACGTGGGTGGGGAGGTGTAGTGGCTGTGGTCTATAAGAACAATATCTCCCTTGCCAGGATCCCTTTAAATGTGTCTGACCATATTTAATGTGTGTAATTAGGTTTGTGGACCAGGGATAGACTGGAACATCTGCTGGTGTACCGACTGCCCTGCTGCCCGACGGAGTCCGTAACTGAGCTGATGGACTTGGTCTCGGGCTTGGCATTGAAGTCTCCCAGGCTTCTGGTGCTGGGTGACTTCAATGTCCACTTTGGGACCAATTTGTCCAGGGTGGCTCAGGAGTTTATAGCGGCCATGACAACTATGAGCCTATCCCATGTGGTCTCGGGACCGACGCATGTTGCAGGTCACATGCTTGATTTGGTCTTTCACTCTGATCAGGGTGGTTTTCCATGGGTGGGGACTCCTGTGATTTCCCCATTGTCACAGACGGAACACTATCTGGTTAAGATTAGACTCATGACCACATTCCACCACTGCAGGGTCCAGGGGCCCATTAGGATGGTCTGCCCAATAAAGTTATTGGATCAAATAGTATTCTAAGAATCCTCAGAGGGATTCAGTGTTGGTTCTGCTGGTGATCCCATCGATACTCTGGAGGAGAATTGGAATAATCAACTCACCAGGGCAGTGGACACAATCGCTCCTAAGCGTCCTCTCCAACCCACTTCGAAACTGGCCCCTTGATACACGGAAGAACTACAGGGGCTGAAGCGGCAAGGTAAATGACTAGAACTCAAATAGAGAAAGACTTGACTCGAATCCAACAGATTACTACATAGAGTGCATTTGAAGATCTATGCTCAGGCTATACGTGCAGCAAAAGAGCTATTCTTTTCCTCCCATATTAAGTTTGCAAGTTTATGTCTGGCGGAGTTGTCCAGGGTTGTGAAGGGGCTAATGTGTGCCCCTTCTCTCTGGATTTGGTACTTGGAACCAACAATTACTCTCTGTGACATTTTTAATGAGTTTTTTGTGGACAAAATCGCTCGTATTAGGGCTGACTTTGATTCAAACTCCACAATTGTTACAGAGAGGTGTCCAGCAGCTCCTCTTATGTGATGACCCTGGATCAATTTTACTTTGTGGCTTCTGAGGATGTGGACTTGGAATGGTGCGGCCTACTACATGTCCTCTTGATCCTTGCCCAACATGGCTTATACTATCTGGCAGGGAGGCTGTTATAGAGGGCCTGATAGAGATTATAAATGCTTCTTTAAGGATGCCCCCTTGTCTGAAGGAGGCAATTGTTAGACTGCTTCTGAAGAAGCCTGCCTTGGATTCCTCAGAGTCATGCAACTACAGGCCTGTTTCCAGCCTTCCATGGCTGGGCAAGGTGATTGAGAAGGTAGTGGCCTCCCAACTCCAGACAGTCTTGGAGGAAACTGATTATCTAGACCCATTTCAAACTGGCTTCCGGGCTGGCTATGGGGTGGAAACTGGCTTGGTCGGCCTGATGGATGATCTCCAGTTGGGAATTGACAGAGGGAGTGTGTTGGTCCTTTTGGATGAAATGGTTTCTAGCATTAATACAGGTAGAAGCTGATCTCTGCTTGGCAACTACTGAACATTCCTTTAGGATTCTGATTCAAAGATTTCTGTGGGAATCAGAATGTGCACTGCCTACCAGATATTTTCACGTCATCTTAAAACCTACTATACTGACATTTCTTAATTAATCCATGCAGCACCACTGTGAGGTTGGTAGGTATTAAACGTTATTCATTCCCAGCTAAGCACCCACTAATCAGTCAAATTATCCAATTTAAAAGTATGAATAAAAAAGTGGAGGAGCTGCCCATTTCAAGTAACTGGGAAATGCTCTGGTATTACGGCGACATCCTTGGATTCCTCCTTCTATTTGCTCAGGATTTAGATATTTAATTGATTTGATTGACTGAACATTCCCAATTCTATGAAACTGCAGGTAAAAACAAAATCAAGTCATTGAACCTATCATTTGGGGTTTGCATGGAAATTGTGCTTTTAAAAATAAATATGAGCTGAAGAGAGAAATGCATGTTTATGTTTAAATGAGCATTTTCTTCCCATTTTTTCTGGCTGGTGGTAACTGGCTTTGCTGTTTAGCAACTGAGTAAGAACCACCTCACAAAATTGTATACTTTGGTTCTTTTAAAAAGAATTATCAAGGTAAAATTAAATGTTCTGTTGAAATTTTACCCCAAAGCAATCAATTTCTCAGTAACCTGAATCTAGGTTACTTGCCTCAAGTCCTGGGCATATGACGCACAGTAATGCAAACAATCAGAAATGTGTATTTATGTTCACATTTTGATACATTTCAATAAGCTCTTTCTCCATTTGGTCAATAGTTTTATCAGTAGATGTTCATGAGAGGTTAGGTTTGCAAAGCTTGGGAAATCTCAGTAGATTTCACAACAGTAGGTTGATAATATAATGTAAATGAAATGGTTATTAACTCTGCTGCATATATTTAGTTCAGCTCCAACAGATTTATTCTTACTTGACTTAATTCGTATCTAAATCTAATATATACTTGCTTCTTTGTAATGCAGAAAGCCTAATGCCAAGACAGAAAAATATATTTATAGATGAAGCAAAATACCTTATAGAAGAACCTTATAGAAGAACTGGAAACTGTGGGCTGTTTCATAGAGAACCTTGTATTTCTTACTGAGAAGTCCCAATACAGAGAAGTCCCCTTCCCTCTGCTGTTCTTGAAGGCCACTTCAGTGGGACTCCTTATGAGGAGCATCTATGCCCTTGTGGTGATGGGGAAGTTGAATCAATCGAAAAGGCTCTGCTTCATTGCTCCTTTTATAGGGACTTATGTCTAGAATTAATATTGACCTGTTATCTTTTTAATTGTTATTTAAGTTTTTATTTCAATTGTATATTCACTTTGTCTTATTTATAAATTTTTCAGTTGTAGTAATTAACTCACTCCTTAAGCTTGGGAGGCTTTTGTTGGTTTCAGTAATATACCCTAGGGTATTGTGATATAAGTGGTATTATGTTTTTACCTTAAACTATGTAATATGTTCTATTCTATTTCCTTGTTGTGCTGGTCATAGACTGTAATAAACCTTGAACTGAACTGAACTGAACTGAGAAGTCCCAATACTCCCCGAATAAACAAATAATATCCTTATGGGACAGACCAGTGATCATAAAGAATCATGCACGTATCTTGGGAAATGGACACTTAGACATGTCCCCACTATGCATAAGTGGTAATGTGGAACATAGGCAGGTGGGGTGAAGAACTGGCAAAGAACTACACAAAACAGATACATGCAGTAGAGAGGTACAAGTATACTATCTGGGTTATATGGTGCCCTGTATGTCTGGTGGGGAAAGAGCACACAAAATATCTGTAACCAGTGAAATCATGGTTACCTATCACCAATTCATATACGAATGTTATCATGGTACTTTTTCAAGCCATTGGAATAACAGGAATATCAGAATTAACTGTATCTGTGATTGACCAATTTACACATTATGTGACCAGGTATCAGGGGTGGCTATGATGATTTTTCACATGGACCATAAACTTATTATATGAATTAGAGTCATGAGTTAAGCAAAAATATACGATTTTTTAAAATTAGCATTTTAGGAAAAGGAGCTGGTCTTGTGGTAGTGATCATGAGTTGCCCCTTTGCTAAGCAGAGTCTGCCCTGGTTTGTATTCAAATGGCAGACTACATGTGAGCACTGTAAGATATGGAGCTGCTTTGGGAAGAGCATCTGCATGTTCCAGGCTCCCTCCCTGGTTTCTCCAAGATAGGGCTGAGAGAGACTCCTGCCTGCAACCTTGGAGAAGTCGCTGCCAATTTGTGTAGACATTACTGAGCTAGATGGACCAATGGTTCAACTCAGTATAAGACAGTTTCCTGCATCCCTAACTATAATTTCTGTAGGAGTGTGAAAAGGAAATCTTCCCCTGGAGCACGGAGTCCTAAATATACTCTCCATGGTAATCATGATGTACTTTTGAGGGGCGGGGGGAGAAAAGAGCAACACATTTTCAGTGGAGAAAGTTGCATGGTACATTTATAATGCTGTTGAATAGCATGAATTTTGTAATTAAATATCATTGGACCAACCTATCACAGAGGCTATTTTCACAATGAGAAAAACCCAAGCTATAGGAACCCAGCCTGGTTTTCCCCCCTCATGAGAACCACTGGGCTCACAGGTGAGCCTGATGCTTTTCTGGCAGCTAGCCCGCCAAAGTAGCCCTCCCCTTAAATGAGATTAGTGGAATGAGCACTCCATTAACCCTATTTTGGTGATCGTGAGTTACCACAGTGAGGGCCCGTGCCCCAGCGACTCATGAAGAGACCCCCACTGAGAAGCTAAAACAAGCCTCCCAGTCTCGGGCAGTCTCCCCAGGATGCCCCATGCACTCACACGGGGCATCCTGGGACTTCCGGGGGCTCAGCCCCTACTATCTCCTTGATGGAGTTGGTAGTTGTTTGGGCAGCTGATCGTCTGCGGAGACTGCGGGCTAAGCTCACTCTCCCTGCCAAACCCTGTCTGGTGCTTCACACAGATCATGTGAAGCGCCTCAGTGTCTTTTATTCTGCATATTACCAAATAAATAAACTTTGTTTCAGGCTTATGAACAACTACAGCAAGTGTTTCTGAGCCCTAGGATGGTTGTAGCAGGTTGAGAGAGAATGGAGATCATTAACTGAAGGGTGCTGTTTATGGTTATTTGCACTCTGAACATCACCCTGGACCAAATCCAGATGGTTGCTATTATGAGCTTTGAGAGTGTTGATTGAAAGTCTAAGTAATCTTTTCTTATAATAGGAGTGTGCGATAGGGATGTGCAAAAAATTTCGGGCACAGAACGATCTGTGCCCGAAACGAACAATTTCAGGTGATTCAGGGCCGAACCGAATCACCCCCGATGTCCCCCGATATTTTTCGGGCACGAGCCGAATCACCCGAATTTCGGGCATGAAAAATTCGGGTGATTCGATTCACGGTTGATTTTTGGCGATTTTTTAAAGTTTTAGTGCCTTTGGGGCAGTTTGGGGGCATAGCATGGGATCTGGGCAAAAGGAGTGGGGTGCGGTGGTAGTGCATAATGGGTGGAGGCTACCACCCCAATTTCAGGGGGATTGGGCAAAGGGCTGATTTTTGGTAAATTTCTGAAAATTTCATGTCTTTGGGGCAGATTGAGGCATATTGGGGCAGAAAGTGGGGCCTGGGGCAGAATAGTGGGGTGGGGTGGTAGTGCCTAATGGGTGGAGGCTACCACCCCAATTTCAGGGGGTTTGGACAAAGGGCTGATTTTTTGAGAATTTTTGAAGTTTTAGTGACTTTGGAGCAGTTTGGGGGCAAAAAGTGGATCTGCCCCAAAATAGTGTGGTGGGGTGGTAGTGCCTAATGGGTGGAGGCTACCACCCCAATTTCAGGGGGATTGGGCAGAGGGCTGATTTTTTGAGAATTTTTGAAGTTTGGGTGTCTTTGGGGCAGATTGGGGGCAGAAAGTGGATCTGCCCCAAAGGAGTGGGGTGGGCTGGTAGATAGTGCCTAATGGGTGGAGGCTACCACCCATCCCCAATTTCAGAGTGATTGGGCAGAGGGGTGAATTATGGTGAATTTATTTGTATGAGGTTTGTCTTCATAAGGTGAAGTGTGCTAAACTGATTACTTCCTCATATTATTCATAGTAAAGGAAAGTGTGAAAAAGTGAAAGTGGGGTCATGAGAGTTGTTTAATTGAAAAAAATCTCATTTTCTATGATAGAATGAGAATTCACACCTCAGAAAAAACTTCTTTAAAACGGGTTCTTCTAACTTCTTTAAAACGGGTTAAATCCGAATCTGAACTGAATCAAGGGTGATTCGGGTGACCCAGATTCGGGCACAAAACAGAACAGGGGTGATTCGGTTCGGGTCCGAGCCGAATCACCCGAAATCCCAAATTGCACACCCCTAGTGTGCGAGCATGTGCAGAGGCCTGGACTGGGCCACAGCCAGTCCAGGCTGTCATTTGGGAGGCCAGCGGGAGGTTTGGAGGAGCCTACGCTGCCTCCCTGCTGGCAACCGCTTCTCTGCCACTTGTCCGCCACCTCTGCCACCTCCTCTAAAGGTACGGAGGCCAACTGTGCTGCCTTTACCATTAGGGTTAGGGGTGCTCTTGTAAAGGGGAATCCTCAAGGATTCCCCTTTACAAGTATGACCAATCTGACCCACGAGGGCCCCACCGGTTCGAATTCAGAATGCCCATACTGCGCCGGCATGATGTGAACTAGCTCGCACATGCCTATCCTATAAACTGAGGCCAATGTCTCATAATTTTCTTTATGATTGATGTTTTAACTTCCATGTTCAGTTAAACACTCTAGCTCTATTCAGACATTGTGCTGTAGTGCATTCAGGTGTCTGTACACACACACACACACACACACACACACACACACACACACACACACACAGAGAGAGAGAGAGAGAGAGAGAGAGAGAGAGAGAGAGAATGGGCAAGCTTGGTGGAGTGGGTCTCTCCCAGCAATATCCTCCAGGTATCTTATTCCTACAGCAGCCCTCCCTTGAGGGTCTTGGAGGAGTTGCAGTCATCTATTGTGAGTCCATTCCCCTCTCCAGATGCCCGGTTAGGCATGAGTGTTTGTCCCTGAGTGTCGGCCTACAAGATAGGATAAGGATTTTGTAGGTGTACCGACCACCCTGCTGTACCTCAGTCTCTCTGCCTGAGCTGGCGGGGCTGGACTCAAAGGTGGTTGAGGTTGCCAGATTGGCTTTTTAAAAGCCAAATTTTGGGTTACGGCCCATTTGACCCACAAGTATACCCCTTGGGTTCTGGCAACCCACTGTTGGGTTCCACTAGACTTATTGTCTTGGGGAACTTCGATGGCCATGCTGAGGGGCCCCCTAATAGGAGCAGCTCAGGACTTCAGGGCCGCCATGACAACCATGGACTATGCAACTAATATTGGGTCCTATTCACATAGTGAGACAAATGCTGGACCTGGCTTTTGCCAACTAGGAACTGAATTATCTGCAGAAGGAGAGTTTGATACAACTCGTGTCATGGAAAGATCATCATTTGGTGGGATTTAATTTGACTGCTTCGACCAACCTCTGCTGGTGGTGGACCAATTAAAATGGTCAGCTCCTGAAGGCTGATGGATCCGCTTGGTTTCCAGACAGGCCTTGGGGAGTTGCTAGTGTCCAGAACTGGTGACTCTGTTGGGGCCCTGGTGAATCTCTGGAATGTGGAAACAGCCCGGGCTATTGACATGGTCACTCCTAAATGCCCTCTCCGGCTTGGTGGAGCCTTTTCCACTCCTTGGTTTTCCTTGGAGCTTAGGGTGATGAAACATTTCAAATGACAGCTAAAGCGATGCCAAAGTAAGACTTGTTACAAATCTGATTGAACAAGGGCTAGAGCCCATTTCAGGGACTACTCTCTGGTGTGGGAGGTGGTGAAGAAATGTTTTTTCTCTGCCTTCATTGCATCTGCCCAGTGGCACTCTTTCATGTGGCAAAGTCACTGCTTCACCCAGGCCCCCATGTGACAGGGGAAGAACCATCAGCAGCCTGCTATGACCAGTTTGTATGTCACTTCACAGATAAAGTGGACAAGATCTTAGGCAGTATGTGGATAACATCATGTGCTCGCACACATGGACCCGTGCCCTTCATGGCTAGTAAAATCTGCCAAGGAAGGAATAGGTAGGTGGTTGGAGCCAATTATTAATGCTTTACTAAGGGAAGGCAAGATGTCATCGAGGCTTAAGTAGGTGGTGGTGAGACCACTATTAAAAAAGCCCTCCCTTGATTCCACCAAGTGTGATAACTATTGGCCTGTTTCAAATCTTCCCTTTTTAAGCAAGGTGATAGAGTGTGTGGTGTCTGTACAGCTGCAAAGAGTCTTGGATGATACAATCAATTATCAATCAATCAATCATTCATCTTTATTACAGTCCAAGACCAGCATAAGATAGAACAGTAGAGCATGATTTTTTTAAAAAAACCCATAAAACAAATTATGGAACCATAAAACTATATTAATTTAAAATTACTACTCTAATAGTATAAAGCTGTATTATACTACTATAAAGCTGTTATCCTTAGAAAAGAGGGTATCTATAAAATTATTAAATAGCTGTATTAAAATTATGAACATATAAAATGTGAAATATATAAAATGCAAAAAGCGATGGCTAAATGGGGTATATAAAATAATGCATCTAAATAGGAACAGTATAACTGATAAAATAGTCAGCGGTTTAAAACTAAGGAATGGCCAGGCTGTCACGACCCGGCAGATCCTACATGCTGCAATGCAGAACTGGGCAGTGTTATAAGTGAAGGCCGGGTCTTCATCCAAAAGCAGCAACTGGATATAGACATGGTTTGGGTGGCCAGGCTACTTGCAAAGTAGAGGAAATGTAAGCTTGGCCCAAATGTGTCTGAAAAGGGGGGGGGGAGGAGTACAGGTTCTGTGGTTTCTACCTTCCCAGTGTCACAGGTACAAAGTCTCTTTGCAAATGGGATCTTTCTGTATTTGTCTTCCAATACAGCAGAGAGAAGGCCATGACAACAGGCAAGGGTATAAGCCCTTCTTTGGCTTGGGATTTCTAGCTCTACTAAGCAGTGCAACACCTAGGTATTTTTGGCACCCACCACCCAGACCACCGCCCACAGTGAGGGCACCCCAATGCAAGGCCCCCCTCATAAAAAGCCCCTGCAATATTGAGGGGCCTCTCCAGAAGCCTGCTGCAGCTGCCCTACCACGCCAAACTACCAATCTCTTCCATAGTTTTAGCTGCCATGTGTGCAGCCAGGGGGTGGTGAGCCCGGGTGAGCCTAGCAGGCCTCCCCCCCCCCATGGTGGCAGCGGTGGCAGGCAGAGCAACCACTGGGCCTGTCCATCCAGCTGAGCAGCCCTGAGAACTCCAGCGAACCTACGCAGTTGGAATAGATCGTCGCAAGCCCATGATGTTATGAGGTGCCCTTGTGGGCTGCACCTTACTTTGAGGGTTATGTCTGCATGAAGAATGCGGATCAGATAGAGCAGGCGTAGGCTGATGGCAGAGGCTTCCAACTCCTCCCATAGCTTGACTCGGGAGATGGAATCAAAAGCGGCCTTAAGATCAATGAAGGCAGCATAAAGCGAGGCTGAGTTGTTGGAAGAATATTTTTAAATGAGGTGGCACCAGGCATTGATCGCTTGTGGATCTACCCTCCCTAAAGCCAGCTTGTTCCTCTGCAAGCAGCTTCTCTTGGTCTAGTCAGTCCTTAAGTTTCCCATGAAGATGTCTAGCATAGAGTTTGCTGATGGTTTTGAGCAAGGCGAGGGCCTATAGTTGGTGGGGTGATCCTTTCTTCCCTTTTTGAATATGGGGACAGTAATCGCCAGCCCCTTGGAAATATGGCCATGAGAGTCAATGTAGGTAAAGATCAAGGCCAAGACTGGAGCCCACCACTCTATATTATTTTTATCAGATATATCTATATCTATATCTATATCTATATCTATATCTATATCTATATCTATATCTATATCTATATCTATATCTAACAACTGAAGTGATACAACAATTCTGGGACTCTTTGTTTCTGCTTCAAAAACCTATCCACCTCCCCTTCCACTAACACTTTCCTTTAAAGTTATCCATTTTTCCTGAACTCTCACAGCACTATCTCTGCATTTTTAATACCACCATTTTTAATACCCCCCTGCATTTTTAATACCCCCCTTTTAGTTTGTGCAAAAGCGGCTTTGCTAAGACTGGAGGAACTGAAATATGTAAATAAATATACAAAGGGGATTTTTCTCTCCTTGTTCTTTATTATTTAATCTCTTTTGCTCTTGTTATTAGATTCATGATCAACAGCAGATCTCTAGAGACGTGGGTATTAGGTAGTGTGTCAAAACTGATGGCAAATGTTAATCATCATTGCCTTAGGACTATTATGACACGAGTCATCATTGCCTTAGGACTATATTCTGCAGCTTTCACCTATCCACCCCCGCTCTGCTAAGCCTCAATTACTTTGTTAAGGAACAATATTGACTGATAGTTGCAACATTCAGCATTCAACAACTTCTATTCAACCTATATTCAAAGTCCTACACCATTTTACAGATGTTTAGCTTCTGCTTTTTCAAAAGAACTCAGGGAATTTTGATCATAAGCATCTGTGACAGTATGCCTGCCTCTAATGTTGGAATAACAACCATGCAAAGCCTGGATAAAATTATAGTTTATAATAGAGTCCTGGTCAATTGTCGATATAATATCATATAGATCCTGGACAATGTAGTTTAAAGACTGACTGGTTAAGGAATTTGAAAATAAAAGAATAAAGAAGAGTAAATGATTAAAAATGCTCAGTGGCAGCACAATGGCAGCACAAGGCAGGTTTGATAGCATCTGGGACCTTGCCAGTAAGCCTAGACAGGGGCATACCTCTGGCTCAATTCTGCCTTTTCAAAAATGGAGACATGTGATCATCTACAGCACTAACTGCAAATTCCATTCTTATTTTTGTTGGAAGTGAAGGACTTCGCGCTGTCTCTTGTCTCAAAGACAGTGGAGGACAGACTAGTGAGTCAGAGGTCTAGAGGGTCAAGACATTGCTCATCCCTTCTCTACTGCTCTGACACTATCCCTTTAGAATGTAGATTGCTACTCTCAGGGACACTTCCTTCCTTCCAGCCACTTCATTCCTCTCGCCCTTTCTCTTCCTGTTCCTTCTACCTTGCAACATGCAAGCTCCTCTCCCTGCACCATGTGTGCAGAGATGCAGAATCCATCTGCATCCAGCTAGCTAGCTAGATTAGAGATCCTAACTCCTCACTTTCCTGTCTAGAATGGAGTTCTCTAATAAATACCATATATATTGATTTGAAACTATGAACTGGCTCCAAGTTACTTTACTCTCAGCATACACGCATGCCTAAGTAAATTCCACTGTGTTGTGCCTCTGTGCACTCTGCTATAATGAAAAAGGGTTTCTCTTACCAGAGAGAATTCCCAACAATTTTAGCCTGTGGGTTCTTCTCTATATGTGAACCTGGACATTTGAGGTAATTCACACAAGTGGAAACTGTGTTCTACCCAGGTTTGGGAGTTGTGTGTGCTCCCAGTTTTTGGTTGTGTGGGTGCAAACAACTAGATAGGAGGAGGGAGAAGTGACTGTGTGGAATCAAGGTAAGAGGAAAACCTACCAGTCCTCTTCCCCTTTCCTTTAAACTACATTAACTTGTGTCAGCAGCTACAATGGCATTCTAACCATGGTGAGATGAGGGTCTGCCTTTCCTCCCTCTCCTATCTGACCTATGTGTAGCACTGGTGTACTGTATAGTTCCCAGCAACCTTTGGGAATTGCAATTTTGTCAAGGGTGACTGACAATGGCTAATATCCAGAGCAACTTCATTCAGAGAAGCTGTACTTAACTCAGCCAAAATGTTGCCAAGCTGCACAGCATGTACACAGGGGAAATGGGGAGTGATTTTTGTTCTTCCCTACCTGTGCAAGTACCGTTTGCCTTCTAAAATATGTCCCTGAGGCAGCCCCCCACTCCCGCACACATTCTGCTACTCGGCAAACAGAGCAAGAGCAAGGGCCACACAGCTCCAGTACAGGTATGTCCCCAATGACTGACCTGGATTTCAGCCACTGTATTTTAATTCAAGCTGGTGAAGAATTTGTGGCATTGCAATCCTCTTCTTTGAGGTGACCATTACAATCCCTGAAAGAATGTTTCTAGTCCCAAGGTTTTCTTTGAGCTGAGCCTTCTAAACTTGTTTTCAGACCTGAGGCTGCAAAGCTTTGCTGGCATCTCTAGGAAAGCTACTATTTCCCTATATACATCTTGCAAAATGCATATTCTCTTTGAATGCTTCACAATGGAC
The DNA here is from genome assembly GCF_027244095.1 of Hemicordylus capensis. Taxonomy (NCBI): domain Eukaryota; kingdom Metazoa; phylum Chordata; class Lepidosauria; order Squamata; family Cordylidae; genus Hemicordylus; species Hemicordylus capensis. The sequence continues at coordinate 172,800,636 of NC_069657.1, forward strand.
AAGACTCTCAACTCAGCCCACATTTTGCATGCTACTGGAAAAGTGGATTTGAACTATGGTGCACTAAAAGTGTGTTAAGTTGTAGAAGACGTTTTCAACATGCCAGAGACATGTCCATTGTTAAGATATAAACTATTCACAGAACTAGTTTATTTGAATGTCAAACAAAAAAATATAATCTCCACCTTTCCCCCATCTTACTAGCTTGTCTTGGGCGGCAGGGGTGGGGTGGTGGTGGGATATAGCTGGAGAAGTAACAATCATTCCCATAACCTAGCATGCACCACTGGTATGACGTGGGGCCATACCAACTGAACCAGAAGACAAGGGTGCTAACTCAGATTACTTGATGATGTGAGATATGCCACATGCTAAAGAAAAGTAACAAAACCTGCTGGATAACCAACTAGTCCCAAGATAGGGGAAAATTCCTTCCAATCCCATAGCATACTCATGTCCTTTGTAACACATGAAGACATACACCCTAGCCAGGAAAAAAAAAGTTGCAGGAAGATATACCGCGGAGAATTGGAATCAATAATACTAACTTCTATACACTTTGTTGGCATTTCTGCAGGCTTGTTGTCAATCATGAAGCGATACCATCCTTGTGGAAGTGAATGGTCACAGACCATGTCTTGAATGGCTGTTTCCTGTAACTCCAGAGAATCAAAACTGATGCTGCGATAGGCATTGTGTAGAATGTGGTGCCCTTCTGGCAAGCATTCTGGAGCTAAAGAGAAGAAAGTAAATAATCACTGCTGAAATGCACAGAACTGTAATTTTTATCTAATTCTTACTCTGCCCCTCTTCCAAGGTGTTAATGACAATGTACACAGGATTTTTCTTCTCAGAACAACCCTGTAAGATAGGTTAACCCAATGAGCTAATCATAGTAACCAGAGTCTGAACCCAAACTTTTCTGGTCTAAGTCAAACACTGAATTGCTACAACTCACAAAATTTCCTATTTGTGTGTGTGTGTCTATAGAAGTTTTGAATTTTGTGGGGTTGGATGGTCCACCATTTTAATTGAATTAATTGAATTTAAATTTAAATTAAATTTATTTGAAATTTTAAGGACAAAACTTTTTATACTGTGCAGAAATTTATTAAGTATTTCAAAATAGTATTATTCCTTCTAACATAACCTTCTACTGCAGTTCAAATGTTGAAAATATAATAAACAGTGGCCAAAATGCAGACTAACAAAGTGCTAGTACAGCAATGATAAGAACACATTTTGGGGGTGGGGTGGTTTTTGTGCATCTCCCCTTCACTCTGAAGACAGCTATGACTCGTGGTTTTGCAGACTTCAGAGACATATGTTTTGGGAATCCCAGTTGACTTTGGAGGAAAGGGGAGATTGATTAAATCACCCTTCCCTTGAAGGTCATGTGCATTATTACTACACCAGCACTTTGTTTTATTTATCTATTACATTTCTATTCCACCTCCTACCAATGTCTCACGACAGTTTTCAAAATAAACAATAAAACCAGAATTAAAACCAAAAATTTAAACAGTAAAAAATCTAAAACAACAATCTGGATGTTGGCCCCTACCAACATATGAGTCAAATGGTGAGTTTAAAGGACCCACTGAAAGTCCAGTTCTTGGGAACTTCTACTTCCCAGGGAGTCCATGCTTCCGGTAGGCATGATGTCAGAACCCGCCAACCTCCAGTTCCCTAGCCTTCCACCCAACATTTGTCCAACATTCTCCACCCAACTTCAAAGGTAGGCTGCAAATGGGTGAAACATGTTGAGTGAATATCGGTGGAAGGTTCAGGGAATGGAGGCTGGCGGGTTTGGAAAGTATGCCCACCAGGAGTGTGCACTCCCTGTAAGTTTTCAGTGAGTCATCGGAACTCACCCAACTCACCCAAAGTATTACCAATTTAGGCTATTCTGTTCCTTCATTCTCTCTCTCCCTACTTTCCACTTAAAACATATTCAGTTTGTCTACTATTTCATTGATAGAGCAAAACAAATCTCTTATAAACCTGTGAAACAGCCAAAGCAATTATGGAAGAATGCACTAAAAGTAAGTCTTCCTCATTCATCTCCAATGGAACTGTCAGTTAATTTCACACTGTGGAACCTTCATTACAGATAATGATGTAAGTAACAGAAAGTATAGTATGATATTTCACCGTCTTTGATTAGATATGCAAATATATTACTTAGAGCCATCACCTTTTGACTTGTAAACTGGGAATACTTTAGATTAAATCACTGAAAATATGCATGCTGTTCAGTGAGGCCATATTTCAAATGTCATATCCCAAATTGGTTCTGATCCTCCTAGAGTTCCAAAGGTATTAAAGTACTAAGAATCAGTGTAGCTCCCCTTCAATCTTTTCTCAGTGATATGATGAGGCACATGTAATTGAAAAACAGTGGAAAACATGTCAGCTCCTTTCACTTGGTATGGTTAGCAACATAGTGAAAGTGTTAATATGAACATAAGGGGGAAATGTAATATAGTACACTGTAATTATCACAGTGTAGACTATAAAGTTATATATTTATTATTTTGATTTTCAAAAGCTCTCAGAACAGTACTTCACTGTATTTTGCTTTAATGATTTGTGTTTGCTTTGCTTTAAAAAAGAATCACTATCCTTTCTCAGAAAAGGCCAAGATCCATTTCACAGAAACTGCTGGAAACAGGTATGAAAAGCAAGTCTGAATGGGTTCTTCCTCATAACCAAAGTGCCTTGGACTAACCTTATTCAGAACTGAAGATATTCAGATTTGCCTTTGATGTGTAATTCATAAATATGCAATAAAATGGCCATTAGGAATGTTCTTGACACTTTTTCTTGACACTTACTTTTCAACCTCAGTGATTTGGTTTGTATAAAGATACAAACGCTGTGCAGAACATCTTGTCCGTGTGGCCAGGAAATAAGACCTGAAACATGACTCGCCATACTGTGATGTTTGTCCTACTCACAGTATCAGGTGGGATGGCATGGGTGGCAGACAAGAGGATGACAACGCATGAGGTGGGAGGAGCTGTTGCCTTGACTCCTTCTTTAGCAGGAGATTGAAAGATCGGGGCCTGGTGTCTGGATTGCAGTGTGGCATCCCTACTAGTCTCTGCCCCAGCCATTGACTTGAAAAGTGGCACTTTCTAAAAGTCTAATGAAAGAGTCAGTGTAAACTCTCACATTGAAATTATATGACAGGATGCATGCTAATTGCTATTCTTTTGTAAAAACTGGTCTTTACTGTTAGTCTAAACTGCTATTTATTGTAGCATTTCACTAGAAAAGGCAGACTACATATTAAGGGCACTATATTTAACTCAACAGAGTTACTTTAGTACAGTTTTAAGCATAAAACTGTGGCATAGATTTCATAAGCCTGTGCACGCTGATAAAACCATTGGAGAGTGGCTATGTTTCCCTTTTCTGTGGGAAATAAAGCTGTTCATATCGGAGGATACCCTTAAAAGTTAATCGTTTTTTCTTCTGTATATTGCTTAGCAATCACTTTATATGCAGTTTTATTAAAAATGTTAAGAAGATTCCAACTTCTGAATGCAAGAGCATAGTCTGACACCGTAAGTTGGTGGCGCACCAGAAAATCTTCTGCCATGTGGCTCAAAAACACTAATTTTGAGACGCTCCACACAGTTGGTACCTGCAATGCTTGTTCGTCAAACTGAGAACATTGATGGTCTGATGATGCATCAGTCTCACTATAAGAACTTATTTTCCTTCTTTTATTACTTTAAAAAAGATATCTAAACTTTGCTGCTTTTTTTGATGTCATTTATTTGCTGTCTTTCCCTGACTGTTCCTCTTCTGTAGGCACTAAACAAAATGTACACAAAATACACAAAAATGTGTTTTATAGTGTTTGAGGCTAGTTTTCCAAAAGGCCATATGAAACACATGAAAGGTTTCAAGACCATGTTCTGCACTTCTGTTTTAAATGTTTCCCAGCATAATAACAAAATGTCACTAAGAATAAATAGCTAATGTATAGTGTGACAAGGATCTTGGAAGGGAGAAAGCCAATTGTGCATTATCCACTCCTGCCTCTTTAGATTCCTCTTTTATTTGTATCCTTACTGCTACCACCTCCTTAATATAACCAGTCAGGAAGATCTAGGCTGCTTAGGGTTTGTTCATTAGATCAGCAGCCTTTGGCCTTCCTGCCTGCAAAGAATTATATTTTGAGTTTCAGGCAAAACTGTGTGAGCTAAACTGGCATGTAGGGAGACAAACTCTCTTCAGAGCATTAAAACTCTCTACTAACCCCACATGGGCAAAATACAAATGTTATTACAAGTTTAGAAACAAGGTGAGAAGTAGAGGGGGCATGGAACCATGTGTCCTTTGGACCCGTGGTTCTGTATTAAGTCTGGTCCTTGGCTCTGGCAAACTATAGCTGATAGACTGAAAGAAAGAAAAACAAAAAGGCTGACTCTGTATGTGGTTTTTGCAGGTAACACTGCATAAGCAAGCAGGAAGCAGGAGTGCAGTGCAGCTACCAGCATTGGTAATGCACAGTAACAAAAGACTGAGTTTGGTAGTGCACGTGCACTAGGGGTGTGCACGGAACTGGCTGGCCCAGTTCAGTTTGAGTGCGAACTGCACTCGAACCTGACCGTACCAGTTCGGTCTGGCCCCCCTTCGAATCCCCCTGGTTCGGTCCGGTCTGGGGGTTTTTGCGAATAATTTTTTAAAAAACACTTTTAAAAAGATTTTATTCACCTCTGGCCCCTTTGGGGGGGGCGCTTTCTAAAGGCCACGGGTGTGTGTGTGTGTGTGTGTGTACCATGAAGGTTCCCCCTCCCCCCACCAGCCTTGGTAATCACCGCCGTGGCCCATTTTACTGTACTTTCTGGCCCTTCAGGACTCCGTAAGTAGGTGCAGTGGCCATTTTGCCTCCCGCCACGAATGCACAAATCGCCTCTGCGAGGCCTGCCATGGCCCATGTGCACGCACAGTGGCCATTTATTTTAAATGGTGCTGTGGTGCGAAACCCAGTGCCGAAGCCTGGCCCTTAGTCGAGGTGAAGGGCACAAATGCATACTTAATCCAGCTCCAGGAGTTGTGTGTCAGTGTGAGCTCACACTGCCAAAGAGACGGGCACCTAGAGCACTCAGTGCACAGTGCACTAGGGGATGTTTGCAGGCCCAGATAATGAATCTTGGCTTGGTTTACCTGCACTGTTCCCAACAGCTTTGGTCATGCGGGCACATGGATTGAGCATTACAGAGACTGTACATGATCATCTGGGGGGAGGTGGATTGAAGCCTGCCTCCCCACCACCACCTGCCCACCCAGTCAATGTTACAAGCAAGATGCACTCTGAGAAGGTTTAATTTATTAACAAGAGTCTTACATAATACCTTCTCTAGTAGATGTGGTATGCTAATATTTTCCCAGGAAAGGGAGAAAAAGTGAACTGATAATTAACAAACAGATAGATTGATAGCACTTTTAAATAAAAACAAGAACATATGTCATTATTGCCACATGATTTGTATGACGTGTCAATGCATTGGAAGACATTTCAATTGTAATGGTATTATTCTAATTCAAAAGCAGATGAATGCCAGGATCCAAAAGATACTTATCTGGATATAAGGCGAACTGAGTTATTCTATAAATTGGCCTCTAAATCTGTTATTCTGAAAAACAGGTGCAATCCTCAAAGCACTCAATTTGGAATAGACCCACTTAAGTCAATGACATTTCTCAGAAGAAAGTGATTTGAATTTTACACAGTTTAACCATCTCTACAACCTAAATGTGACGGAGTAACTATGAACAAACAGGATACATTCAAGAGCACCAAAATCTAGATTTGGGGACAACAGGATCAACTGATTCTTCTGTATTACCACTGAATACCCAGAATGTTACCAACGAATACCCAGAATATAGGATTTTGCTTGTAATAGAACTTTAAAGTACTACTTGCCTGGGAGGAAGGTCACTTATCATCCTGGGTCTTCCAAGAAGTAATGAGCATGCTGTTGCCAAAACACTGGACAGCTGTGCTCTCTGTTTAGTCGCAGAGAAAACAATTACCTATTCATATGATGGCCAGTAAGCTGGAGTTTAATATCTGTTGCTTGTGTGTAGATTAGAAATGATTGAGTTGAGGATATGAAACATCTATTATAGTCAGAGTCTCCCAAGAGAGTTCTACAAGAAATAAGTTACATACTGAAGTTTCCAGCCAGATGCAGAAAATATAGAGAAATTGTTTCCTACAGATGTTCAGTCCTCTTGGAAAAAGAGAGAAAGACACAGATACTGAGGAAATAAATTAAGCAAACTGGCCTAGGGTGTTTATATGTACTTACATATATATGTAAGATAGTCAGTAAGTATCCAGGAGATAAAAGTATTTTAAATTCCATACATTACATAATCCCCTCTCAAAATACTCCACCCTCTCAATTATCCTTACTCACTAGGCCCACTAGGAAAGGAAATATGTTCAGTCAGCCTGCATATATAAATCTGCCTTATACTGAGCTAGACTATTGGTTCATCCAGCTTAGTATTGTTTTGGCAGTAGTTTTCCAAAGTTCTAGACAGAGGTCTTTCTGGAGATGCCAAGAACTGAAACTTAGAGCTTTTGCATAGAAAGCAGGTGCTCTACTATTGACCTAAAGTCCTTCCACAAATACATGCATATTCCAGACAACAATCCTAGTCCAACAATCTATTATTTGTTGGATTTGGAACAAATATTACGTTTAAGATCTTCTCCACCCTATTCCATCTGCTTTCTTCCTCCTTTCAAGGCCTTCCTTTCAAGGCCTTCCTAAGCATAAAGGATCCTTGTTTCATAAGCCAGTTTCCTATGATGTATGAACTGGGAATTTATGGTTTAAGACATACTCCACCTAATGGTGCAGTGGGGAATTGGCTTGACTACCAAGCCAGAGGTTGCCGGTTTGAATCCCTGCTGGTATGTTTCCCAGACTATGGGGAACGCCTATATCAGGCAGCAGCAATATAGGAAGATGATGAAATAGCAATAGCACTTACATTTATATACCGCTCTATAGCTGGAAGCTCTCTAAGCGGTTTACAATGATTTAGCATATTGCCCCCCAACATTCTGGGTACTCATTTTACCAACCTCGGAAGGATGGAAGGATGAGTCAACCTTGAGCCCTTGGTCAGGATCGAACTTGCAACCTTCTGGTTACAGGGCGGCAGTTTTACCACTGCGCCACCAGGGGCTCATTAAAAGGCATCATCTCATATTGTGTGAGAGATGGCAACGGTAAACCCCTCGTGTATCCTACCAAAAGACAACTACAGGGCTCTGTGGTCACCAGGAGTCAAAACCGACTCGATGGCACACTTTACCTTTTCCCATACAAACCAGGATGGTTTTGAGTTGCTGAGCTGCAAGAGAAAGCAAAAAGGGAGGAAGAGTACACAGGTTCAGTGTTCATTTTTGGTTGTTACATCTGCATTTTGCTTCAAAGAGAGAAAATATTCTATATATTCTCTCCTGAAGAGGGTAATCTTTGAATCAATCCCAAGTCTTCAGCATATGACAGTTGCCATCAACATGAAATTGACACAAAGCAACATGATAAATGTGAACGTTGTTTATAAAAGTCACAAAAATATGTAGCACAATATATGTGGTTAAATACAAAGAGAGAACAGGAAACCAAACTTCATTAACTTCTGCATTACGTTTTATTGGCTTCCTGATAATAAACACCTATAAAGACCATAATGTTAATGGTGAAAATGTCATTTCTTGTGATGCTGAACTAACAAAACTATTAGTGTATCTGTGTGAAGTACGTATTTTCTGATGCCATTGATCTTCGGAACCCCTAGTAACTAATGTCATAGTCATATATTTATTAATTCTTTCTCTACTGCTGAATCCAAACTGCAAGAACCTAAATATTTCTCTGTCAGGAGAGCAGTTTTTAAAACAGCCTTTAAATTTTGCACATTCACTTTAAATTAATGAAGGTGCCTTTAAAGACTTCTCAGCAATCAATGAGAAGAAAATTATAATTATAGTTATTGATTGGCCTGTTTTTTCATCTCTGAGAATAAAGTGTGGCAAAATTAACAGGTCCTTACATCCTAATCTCAGCTAAACATACACCTTGCAAATTTTGCATTCCCAAAGAATGCAAGCAAAATGAGCAAATATGCCTCAATTTTAGAATCCAAGGGTCTGTATTCAGATGGAAATTTGATTTTCATTGTTTTCCCCTCTGAGAATTCATGTTATTTCCAAACAGGTGCCATAATGCAGTCTAATTATAATTTAGGAATCAAAATATTTTCCACATTGCTCCCACAGTGGACTAGTAACTAATTTTTGCCAATATTATCTCATTGTGTTCACCCTATAACTAATTTATACCATTAACTATACACATGCGCACTTGCACATACACAGAGTGTATATATATGTGTGTGTACACACACACACACACACACACACACACACACACACACACACACACACACCTTAATGTTTAATGTGTTATGTTAAGGTCATTCATTCATTCATTTAATTTCTATACCGTCCTTCAAAAAATGGCTCAGGGCAGTTTATACAGAGAAATAATTACTATATAAGATGGATTCCTGTCCCCAAAGGGCTCACAATCTAAAAAGAAACATAAGATAGATACCACAGTCACTGGAGGTACTGTGCTGGGGGTGGATAGGGCCAGTTACTCTCCCCACGCTAAATAAAGAGAATCACCACGTTAAAAGGTGCCTCTTGGCCCAGTTAGCAGGGGTTCACATTCACGCATACTTCAAAATGCCAGGACATTATTTTCCAAACTGACAACCAATACCATACACACAGAATGAAAAAGTGGAGTACTTGTAATGTGTTATTCTAGCTTCAGTGACAGTATAGCTTCAGTTGCATAGCCACCTTCAGACATCATGCTAAACTGGAGGCAACCATGCCAGAGGTTAAGGTTTGTGGTCGTCTGATTGCAAAAACTGCGGTTCCACAAGAAAGCAGCCCAAGGTTAACGACCACAAACCTGAATCTGAGCCCTCGGTTACTCTTTGGTTTTGGTGATGTGAACTTGAGTTAGAAAACAGTGCCATGTCATCTAAAGGCTGCTACTGCTTAGAACTAAGTTGAGGGTAGGAAGTTCCTCCCTCTTTCTGTCCTGACTGTCTGGGAGCACGGTGGGGGGCAAATTACAGGTCCATTGGACCTGTGGTTTCCCATTATGTGTGAAGGTGGCTCATGTATGCATTCCTGTAAAGAGACAAATCTGAGACTTAGATCTACTATTCTCGTATACCATTATCTAGCTCCAAGATAGTGATCAAATATAACTAACAGTAAACATAAGAACGAGTCACCTTAAGTGGTGCAGCAGGGAAATGCTCACCTAACAAGCAGAAGGTTGCTGGTTCGAATCCCCGCCAGTATGTTTCTCAGACTATGGAAAACACCTATATCGGGCAGCAGTGATATAGGAAGATGCTTAAAGGCATCATCTCATACTGTGCAGGAGGAGGCAATTGTAAACTCCTCCTGTATTCTAGCAAAGAAAACCACAGGGCAATGTCAACTTGATGGCACACTTTACCTTTAAACATAAGAATATAGGAAGCCGCCTTATACCAAGTCAGACCATTAATCCATTTAGTTCAGTATTACTTATACTGACTGACAGCAGCTCTCCAAAGTCACAGGTAGAAGTTTCTCCCAGCATGATCAAGAGATGCCAGGGAGTGAACCTGGGACTATCTGCATGCAAACATGCAGATCCTCTTCCAGTGAGCTATGGCCCCATCCCCTAAGGGGAATATCTTACAGCACTCACATGTAGACTCTGCCTAGCAATGGGGACAATTCATGCTTGCTACCACAAGACCAACTCTTCTCCAAGGGATAGCATGCCATGTCTATGTTGCCTGAATATTGCTACAGCCTTAACACATAATTTCCTTACATCTTGGAGAATGAGTAAACGGAAGCTGAGAAACTCATAGGAGACAAAAAGAAGAAAGAGTATGATGAATAAGGAATATTAATGTCACACCACTGAGAACAGTAAGAACACATACAACCTACCACATGTCTATGAGTTGATGATTTACTAATTTGTAAATCAAGTTTAAAAAAAATGAAGATGTCCAAGACAAGCTGCAAATTCTCTGAAAAGGAGCTAAAGTTAACACTGCACCCTATTTATAATAGTAGAACACTTTCTGTGTCACACATGCACCCATAACAATGCAGTGCAAAGAGGTATTCCATAATAATAAGAAAGATCTGGACTCAAATAAGTGGCCCAATGCTTTTTAAAAAATGGCAAAACTGTGTTAGATGGAGAGAAACTTCTAACAGAGCATAGCAAACAGGACGTTGGAGTTTTGCAGGAGTTTAGAGGGAAGTGTGCGGGGGAGCCTGGAACAAACTCCGGTAATCACAAGGAGCCTGGTGGAGAAGAGAAGTACAAACAAATTCCTCCCTCTAAGTCTTGGGAAAGGCTGTTTGGACACTTAAATAGCTCACCATTACAGCTGAAACCTATCCTTCTAATAAACTATCTCTACATACTGTAAACAGCCAACAAAAACAGTATGAAGATAGAAAGTTAGCAGGGGAGTGGGCACTTCCCAGTGGATTGCACGGAGTGCCACATGTATGACTATTTACCCCATGGACAGAAGTCAAAGGTGTGTGCTCAGTGCAAGGAGCTCCTGGCTCTCAGGGAACAAGTTTGTTCCCTTGAGACCAAGCTGGCAGATCTGGAGAAGCTCAGAGAGATAGAGAGGCCTGTGGATGAGACCTTCAGGGACGTGATAGAGGCATCCCACTCCAGGGCTGATAGCTCCTCTGCTGTCAGGGAGAATGAAGGTCTTAGGAAAGGAGGACATCAGTCTGAGGAAGAGGGAAATGCTCCTTTAGAAGGGACCCCTTTCATAGATGATGAGCCCTTATCCTCTCGCACAGGGGATACTCCTCCGGGGGGTGGGGCCTCCTTGTAGTGGGTGATTTGATCATTAGAGGTATAGAGAGATGGGTTTGTGACCTGTGTGTTGACCGCACGGTGACTTGCCTGCCTGGTGCGAAGGTTGCTGACATCACACAGTGTCTAGATAGGCTTTAAGGCAGTGCTGGGGAGGAGACAGCTGTCATGGTATACATCGGCACCGATGTGGGGAAATTTAGTTGGGAGGTCCTGGAAGCCAAATTTAGGCTGACAGGTAGCATATTGAAGTCTAGGACCCCCAAGGTAATATTCTCAGAAATGCTACCTGTTCCACGTGCAGGTACAGTGAGACAGGCAGAGCTGAGGGGTTTCAATGTGTCGATGAGACGTTGGTGCCGGGAGGAGGGGTTTAGATTTGTTAGGCACTGGGATACATTTTGGGGGAAGCAAGGCCTGTACAAATGGGACAGGCTGCACTTGAACCAAGATGGAACCAGACTGCTGACACTTAAAATCAAAAAGGTTGCAGAGCAGCTTTTAAAATGATGCCTGGGGAATAGCCAACGGGAGCTGGGCAGTAACCAGTTTGGCAAAAGCAATCCATTGAAGTGTGAGGGTACAAAGGATTCAGATAAAACAGAAAGGGACAGAGCAGAACCGCATAAAGAGCAGACGGGAGCCTGTGCCACCTGGTCAATGAATCAAAAGAAAGATAGCATATATCAGGTGTGAGATTCAGCGTATAGATGCTTATATGCTAAAGCCAGAAGCCTCCGAACCAAGATGGGTGAGCTGGAGTGCTTGTTTGCTAATGCAGAAATAGATATAGTGGGCATAACAGAAACATGGTGGAACAGTGAGAACCAGTGGGACACTGTTATCCCTGGATATAAACTCTATAGAAAGAACAGGGAGGGGCGCCTTGGAGGTGGAGTAACACTGTATGTTAAAGAAGGGATAGAATCTAACAAGCTAGAAAACGTAGGTGGACTGGAGTCCTCCACAGAAACCCTGTGGGTGACAATACAAGGCCCGAAAGGGAACGTGCTACTGGGGATGTGCTATCGCCCTTCGGATCAAAACACTGTCAGTGACTGGGAGTTGCAGGAGGAAATCAGGGAGGCATCAAGGAGAGGCAGGGCTGTAATCATGGGTGACTTCAATTACCCACACATAGACTGGGTAAATTCAAAGTCAGGTAATGACAAAGAGGTCAAAATTTTTAGATTTGCTGAATGACTGTGCCCTAGAACAGTTGGTTTTGGAACCAACCAGAGAGAAAGCAACCTTGGACTTAATTCTGAGTGGCACCCAGGACCTGGTCTGTGATGTCAGTGTCATCGACCCTTTAGGGAACAGTGACCATAGTGTGATCAAATTCAGCATATATGCGGGGAGAGAATCACCAAGGAAGTCTAACACAGACATCTTGAATTTCAGAAGAGGAAGCTTCTCCAAAATGAGGAGTATGGTGAAAAGAAAGCTGAACGGGAAAATCAGGAGAGTCACTTTGCTCCAGAGTGCATGGAGTTTACTCAAAACCACAATACTAGAAATCCAGTAGATTGTATACCCAAAAGGAGGAAAGGTACCACTAAGTCCAGGAGGATGCCAGCATGACTAACAGGTACCGTCAAGGAAGCCATAAATGGGAAGAAGACCTCCTTCCAAAATTGGAAGGCCTGTCCAAATGAAGAGAACAGAAAGGAACACGAACTCTGGCAAAAGAAATGCAAGGTGACAATAAGGGAGGCAAAAAGAGAGTTTGAGGAACATTTAGCCAAAAGCATCAAGGGGAATAACAAGAACTTCTTTAAATACATCAGAAGCAGGAAACCTGCCAGGGAGGCGGTTGGACCATTAGACAATGAGGGAGTGAAGGGGATTATTAATGGAGGTTGCAGAGAAGCTAAATGAGTTCTTTGTGTCTATCTTCACAACAGAGGATACTGAGCATATACCTGTTCCTGAACCAGGCTTTTGGGGGATGGAGGCTAAAGAACTGAGTCAGATAGAAGTGACAAGAGATGATGTTCTAAACTGTCTGGGAAAACAAAAAACTAACAATCACCAGGGCCGGATGACATCCATCAAAGAGACCTCAAAGAACTCAAATTAGAAATTGCTGACCTCCTTGCTAAAATATATAACTTATTCCTGCAATTGGGCTCAGAACCGGAGGACTGGAAAGTAGCAAATGTAACATCGATTTTCAAAAAGGGATCCAGGGGCGATCCGGGAAATTACAGGCCGGTTAGCTTAACGTCCGTTCCAGGCAAATTGATGGAAAGCATCCACAAGTATAACATTGTAAAGCACATAGATAAACAGACCCTACTGGGAGTGAACCAGCATTGCTTCCGCAAAGGTAAATCTTGCCTCACCAACCTTTTGGAGTTCTTTAAGAGTGTCAACAAGTGTGTGTATCAAGGTGTTCCAGTTGACATAGTATACCTGGACTTCCAAAAAGCTTTCAACAAAGTTCCTCATCAAAGACTCCTGAGGAAACACAGCAGTCCTGGGATAAGGGGACAAGTACATGTGAGGATTGCTAACTGGTTGATGGACAAGAAACAGAGGGTAGGGATAAATGGAGAGTTTTCACAATGAAGTAAGAAGTGGGGTCCCCCAGGGATCTGTTCTGGGACCGGTGCTTTTTAATTTATTCATAAATGATCTAGAAGTTGGGGTAAGCCATGAGGTGGCCAAATATACAGATGATACCAAACTCTTTCGGGTAGTGAAATCCAAAACAGATTGTGAAGAGCTCCAAAAGGATCTCTCCAAACTGGGGGAGAGGGCAACAAAATGGCAAATGCGGTTCAATGTTGGCAAGTGTAAAATGATGCACATCGGGACAAAAACCCCAACTTCAACTATATGCTGATGGGATCTGAGCTGCCGATGACTGACCAGGAGAGGGATCTTGGGTCATGGTGGAAAGCTTGTTGAAAGTGTTGACTCAATGTCTGGTAGCTGTTTAAAAAGGCCAATTCCATGCTATGGATCATTAGGAAGGGGATTGAAAATAAAACTGCTAATATTATAATGCCCTTATACAAAACTATGGTGCAGCCATACCTGGAGTACTGCATACAATTCTGGTAACTACATCTAAAAATGGATATTGTCGAACTGGAAAAGGTGCAGAAGAGGGCAACCAAGATTATCAGGGGCCTAGAGCACCTTTCTTATGAAGCAAGGCTAAAACACCTGGGGCTTTTTAGTTTAGAAAAAAGATGACTGCGGAGAGACATGATAGAGGTCTATAAAATCATGCATGATGTGGAGAAAGTGGATAGAGAGAAATTCTCCCTCTCACAGAACACTAGAACCAGGGGTCATCCTATGAAATTGATTGCCAGGAAATCTAGGGCCAAGAAACGGAAGTACTTTTTCACACAACGCATAATCAGCTTGTGGAATTCTCTGCCACGAGATGTCGTGACAGCCAACAACCTAGATGGCTTTAAGAGGGGTTTGGATAACTTCATGGAGGAGAGGTATATCATCGGCTACTAGTTGGAGGTCTAAAGGCTACCTCCAGTCTCAAAGGCAGGATGCCTCTGAGTACCAGTTGCAGGGGAGTAACACCACGAGAGAGGGCATTCCTTCTACTCCTGCCTGTGGCTTCCAGCTGCATCTGGTGGGCCACTATTTGAAACAGGATGCTGGACTAGATGGGCCTCCAGCAGGGCTGTTCTTATGTTAACCTTAGAGTAAATTTACAATGAGAGAAGAAGAGGGTGTTTTACATTGCTGTTCTCACCAATTGCCACCCAAGTAGCTTCTCACCTCCCTGGTGAGGTTTTTAATGTGTTTTTCTTCTTTCTCAATGTAAATGTATTTTTCTGTTACAGATAAAGTAGCATATTGTTATTAATAATTTGTGGGTATACCAATGACTCTGGCTTTTGATTGTGCAAATAGCCCTTAGGCTAGGCTGTGCCATGTCAGGGCCAGAGGGCTGATTCCTGTGAGGCACAGCAATGCTAATAGAAGAGTTAGTGTTCTCTAGCTGCTTCCCTCACACACACAAGAAAATCTTATGTAGATTTAACTAAAGATTTATTCAGCAACAACTCCCTTTTCTCCCTTTTCTCTCCCTTTCCTTCATGACCCCCCCCCCCCACACACACACACTACACTACAGGATTCTCCTGGGACAAATGTACAAACAAACAAACTGTAGAAGATTACTGTATAGAATACAGATTTCCTCCACCAAAAATTGAATTGATTTAAAATCTAGTGACAGAGTCTCAAAGTCTTGTAGGTGGTCTCCTGTGACTTATCCTGTCTTGGGTTCTCTGGCACAGGAGCTGTTTGTTCTTCTGTTACTGAGGATTGTCCATCACTTTCATCAGCTTCATCGGCAAGGTCAAAACTGAAGGCAAGATCAAATTCCTCTTCAGTTCCTCTGAAGAACTGAAAGAGGAACTAAACTCTGAAATTCCTCTTCAGTTCCTCCTGAGATCAGAGTCCCTTCCCTCTGGTCTCATAGTATGCATGCTGGAAAGTCTTAAAATGTTCCATTTCTTTTCATCATCTGATAGGACAGAATCTCTTGGGATGTCGATTATTTGTTTGGTCCAGAATATTGGAAACATCCATTTCTTTCTTTCTTTATAACAGTGGCGGCCAGTGAGGGTGGCGCCAGGGAGAGCAGTGAGAGGCACCTTTTAAAATAAATTAGCAGGAGCTTACCAGCATTACCACAGCTCTTGCAAGCTGCCTCAAGCAGCAGTGTTGGGAGCAGAGGGTCCAACTAGGGCCTACATTCAGGGGTTCCCCAAATGGACAGATTGAGGCCTGTGGCAATCCCTGGAATTGCTACAAGGGACGTCCTGGTTAGAGGCATGAACTAGATGAGCCAGTCACCCAGAGAAAAGGGGGAAATTACTAAACATGTTTTTCTTAGATAACTGCTAAACGCCTTGAATGCTTTTCATTCTGCTTTTGCTTTTGCATTCTTGCCATCATTTTGTTATTTACATTGTATCTGTTTTATTACTGTGAGCCACCCCCAGCAGTAGTGTACTGGAGGGGTGGAGTATAAATATTTTACTTAAAATATTTATTTAAATATTTTACTTAATTTATTTAATTAATAAATAATATTCTTTGGTAATGCTGAAGATAATGGTTTTTAATCTATCTGTTTGGAGTGGACGGCATATCGTTGCGCTATAGTGAAGATTGTTTGCTAAACAATATTGAAACACTTAGCAGAGGAAAAGTACTGATCATTGAAACATAATCCAGCATTATTATGTGGTAGCCATCCCTCCTTTTGTTATTTCCTTGACATACCTGCCTATCCTGACCCATTCAGAGGCACTGAGGTCCCGGTGCAAATTATTTACATGTTTCTTCGGAGACAGAATTTTATTGATAAGACCCCCAATTAAGTGGAGAGGGGTTTGGCCAAGAGTGCAAATGCCGAGTCTAGAGCAATTGTTTACAGTACCTGATTGGCAGGCATAGAAAAATCCATCTGAAAGCTATAGAGGCAGATACCCTATAGAAAAGGTTGTCGTTGGGTAATATGGCAGAGAACAATAAGGAAAGCAATCTACCTTGTTTGACTGTTTTCATAGAGAGAGCTTGCTAGTGCATAACACTGCGTAGCTGATATGCAGAGCAGATCTCCTATGACATCAGTTGGCCCAGATCCAAGATGCCTGCTTCCTATGGTACCAGCCTGAGTGATTCAAACCAGGACCCCATGCTTGGCTGCCGAGCCTAGATGGCTAATTATGCAGCTCCTTTGCCTTTTTTGAGATTTCCCTGCTTGAAATCTCCCCCCCCCCGCCCCGGTCCCCCACAGATAAGCAGCAGCCATTTGTCTGAGCTGCTGTTTTCCCAACCTTTATCCATTCCCTCACCCATATTCCACCTCCCCCCCCCCTGCCCCCAGTTCATCTAAGTTGGTTTTCTTCCCTCCCCATCTCAGTAGAAACTGTGTTTTTGTTGGATTGGTTCAGTGAGATTAGAAACAAACTACATGTATGCAACATTAGAGAGGCAGTATTGTGCCTTTAATTTGCTTACTAAGCATTGCTAGCATTGTATGTAGTATTGCCCAGATGCTTCAGCTATGTTTCTATTTTCTTACAATAAAGATTACCTTTCTTCAATAGCCTTGGATCGGGTTCTCTCTCTCTCTCTAACATCAGTCTGTGCATGAGCCACATTAGGAACTAGAATTGTGGGGGCTGCAGCATCAGTCTTCCCCTCATCAGTCTTCCCCCTCAGCAAGAGACTGAACATGCACAGAGTGTGGGTGAACTACTGGTGGTAGCCAACAGAAGCACTCTGCTCGGAATCCCACATGCAGTAGCAGCACTCTGCTCAGCATCTCCCATGGAGCAGTGGCACAGCCCTGGCTTCCATTTGTGTGTGCACAGCATGGTGTTGCTGACAACCCAAATGGTCTCTGCACACGTACAAAGACTAGGACCTTGCTGCCACCCCACGTGGGATGCCGGGTGCAGTGCCACTGCCCCATGCAGAATGTCAGGTGGTGTGCCACTACTCGAGGCAGCATGCAGTTGCTGTGCTAATGCTGGTAAGCATCTGCTAATTTATTTTTAAAGGTGCCTCTCACCGCCCCCCCCCCCCCCGGCTCTGACCTCACCAGCTGCCACTGATTTATAAGGCAGCCATTCTTGAACAAAGTCCCCCATTTGAAATGTTTGCTGTTATGCACCCTGTTTCTTATCTATATACATTTTAAATTTTTGTTGCTTCTCCCTTACGCAATCATGAATCTCTGCATCCTCAGAGTGAAATGACAAGAAAGCCCTATCAGTTGTTGCAATTGGGTAAGTTTGGCTTTGCATTCTCTCAGTAGTTCAAAAGATGATTTTCCTGTAGTAGAAAGAGGATTTGTTTGCTAAGCAAATAGAGTTTCACATATTGCCACTATCCAGGGTTGTTGTTGCTTAGTAGCCAGTTGTAAACTTTCTTTCACTGATCTGTTTATTCTTTCCACTAAGCCATTCCTCTGAGGATGGTATGAGGAAAGAGTCTTGTGTTTTATCCTATGGTTATGCAAGTATTACTCCATTTTAAATGAGGTTAGCTGTGTCCCATGGTCAGTCACTAGCTCTTTAGGAAGACCCTCCCTCGCAAAAACTGCAGCCATGAACTGGATCATCTTGTTTGTTAATATTATTGTCAGCAAATAAAACATCTGGCCACCTGGAATAGTAATCCACCATCACTATAACAAGTCTTTGTTTTGCGGGTTGGTTGTCAAAAGG
Source organism: Hemicordylus capensis (assembly GCF_027244095.1). Lineage (NCBI taxonomy): Eukaryota > Metazoa > Chordata > Lepidosauria > Squamata > Cordylidae > Hemicordylus > Hemicordylus capensis. Next base: position 172,818,850 of record NC_069657.1, read on the forward strand.
CCCCATTATATTCAGAGAAGGTTATTTGCAGGGACCACTGGGATACTCAACTGGAATCAAGGGGGTGGTAAAATTCTTGTGCAATTTGTCAGATACAGCAGAAATCATACAGTGCCGAATTACATTTTGTTCATACCTGGTCACCAAAACCTTTCTCTGATTCACCTTTTAGTCAAGTTCATGTCCAGATGACCTTCTTGGGCAATTTTGATCACTTTTGCTTGTAAGGAGGTATTGTAACCATCAGTCCTCAGCACCAGCTCATTGAGTAGACAACTCACTCGCTATGTGTATGTATGGTTGAATATGTTCAGATACCTTGTGTTTGCATGGCCATCCATTAGTTATGTAAGGTTAAAGTTCAGTGAGCACTTGATCAGCACTAAAGGCTGCTTTCTATTCAAAAGATGTGATCACTCCATGAGTGGATGAAGCCATTTGCATAATTATTCCTTTATCTTTGTCTTCTGGAATATCCTTTTGGCCTGGAAGTGGAAGTCGAGATAAACAATCTGTAGTTGTATTCTGAAGACCTGGAAGATATTCCACCTGGAAAACAAAATCTATAAGTCTGATAAGCCAATTGACTATTCTTGGGGTTGCTCGATTTGATCCACAAATAGTAAATAAAGGAGGCAGGGGTTCATGGTCTGACCATAAAGTGAATGTTCTGCCCACAAGTAAGTCCTGAAGTGCCTCACTAGAGCTTCTTTTCCAATGTCAGAATACATCTTCTCTGAAGCAGTAAAAGCTCTGGAACTAAAGGCAACTATAACTTCCTTGTCCCCTTTTTACTGGGTCAAGACAGCACCCAACCCATATTCAGAAGCATCAGTGATTACAATAGTGTGCCTGTTTGACTGGCCTGTCATTTGGGAGGCCGGGGATGTGTGGGGGTGGCAGATTGATGATGGGGAGGCAGAGTTGGCACTTTCCTATGGTAGCAGCGATGGGGGGGGGGGGCGAGGGGAAGGTCCCCCCTTTAACCTTCCAAAACCACACCAGTCAGTCTGTGCAGACTGACGGGCCAGTCAAACTGTGCAGTGGGATGGGGTGACAGGGGCAGCACAGAGGCCTGAAATGGCAAGAGAGAGCTCTTTCCAGCTTGCCATCCTGCCGTGCAGCAGCATGGCTTGGAAAGGTGAAGAGGGGGACTTCCCCCTCACCCCTCCTCCCCACAGCTGCTGCTGGTGGCTTGTTTTTAAAATTAAGACATCTCTTTCCCCTGTCCCGCACCCGGCTGCTTACTATGGAAGAGCCCTTTACTTGTAAGGGCAATCCTTGCTGGGTATACCCTTGATACCCCCTTGAGCCCCTCAGGCCAGCTCACGAGTTGGGGTTTCAAGCCAGGATTGGCTTGACTCAAACTCAGACTGGCTTCCCTCTTTGTTCAAACATGAGCCTTCCAGCTGAGCCAGCTCCAACTCGAGCCTGCTGCAGCAAGAGAAGGAGGTGGTGGCAGCAGCAGTGGCAAGGAGGGCAGGTGTCTACTGCTGTTGCCTGCCCACCTTCCTGTCCCTGTGGCCAAGGGGCAACTGGACAGAGAGCTCCACTGGGGTTGTGGGGGACAGATGTCATTGCCCTTGCTACCAGCTTTGTGCCCTAGGTGGCCATTTGCCCGGCTTCAATGTGCGGCCCAGCCCTACATGCCAACTAAGCGAGCAAATGGGGAGGTGAGGGGAATGTGCCTTGTGCCTGGGCTACCCGTGGGAAACCAGCAACTGCCCTCATCTGTCATTGGCTCTGCTTCCACAGGCACAGACGTTGGGGTGCGATTGGGAACCAGGGGGCATCTGCCTAATCCCTCCTGGTTCTGGAGTGTGTTTGGGGTGTGTGGGGTGTGTGTGTGCTCATGTTGGCTCTTCCCTTTAGGCTGCCTGGTAGCTGCAGCTGCTCTCTTCTCCCCTTCTGTCCCTGCTTCATGCGCAGGAGCTTTGGGGCATAGGGACAAATTTCAGTGCCATTGGCAATGCTGGGGTTACCAGGAAGGGGGTAAACTGCAGTCTTAAGGGCCCCACCAATCAGGGAGCTGCAAAGCAGGACTGCAGCTTGGAGCCCTCTGAGTGGTCTCCCTGGATAACATGATCACCCCTGGCCACTCAGAGGGCTGCTGCTGTTCAGGGGCAGGGCTGGAGGGCCAACAATGCGAGCTGTGGCTGCCTGCCCTGAAGGAAACCCCTGATGATTGTCAGTCTTGCAGACTCCATGCCAAGGCTTCACCATGTGCTCGTTTGATTGCTGTGAAGTGGGTAACAGGGTTTACAGTTGGGCTCAGGGGGGTTACCAAGTTTGCTGCTTGTGTGAATAGCCTCAATATGGAGCAAATTTGGAGGCAAATATAGTCTAATAGTCTAAGAGTCCTAAAAATGAGTGAAGTGCATCCTTGTTGTTCTGTAGCTCTGGTGCTTCCCAAATAGCTTTCACCAAATCTGTTTTGGGGTGTATGCCACTCAGAGATATTGTGTCCCAAGTAGGTCACTGAGTGTGTTCAAAATTGATATTTCTCTGCAGAGCTAGTAAGTCCGTGTTGTCGGGTTTAAAGACTTCTGTCAGTTTAGCATAATGCTCATCAATAGTTTTGCCACACACTAAAATGTCATCCTGAAAGTAAGTAATGCTATCTGTAGTCCTAAAACACACATGCATCATTCACTGAAATATAGAAACTTCAGAGGCTAATTCAAAGGGCAGTCTTTTGTATTGAAAAAGACTCTCTGGGGTAATGAAGGCTGTGTATTTGTGAGAACCTTTGAGAAGAGGAATTTGATGATAGGCCAAAGACAAGTCCAAATTGTGAACACTGAGGCCTCATTCAGAGTAAGCAGCATTTCATTTACATCTATCTATCTATCTATCTATCTATCTATCTATCTATCTATCTATCTATCTATCTATCATATTTTTATTCTGCCTGATATGTATATCTCTAGGTGGTGTACAAAATTTAAAATATTTATAAGTGACAAATTAATATAAATGACAATAAAAACAATAGAATAGAATTATTAAAACAAGTTTTTAAAAAATGATTAAAATTGGGTAATGGATGACAATCCACTACCATGTAAGAGTTCATGTCTTTTAAATCTATGCACATTCAAAGTGTATTGTTTGCTTTCCGCACAAGAACGATGGAAGAGACCCATTCTGATGAATCCAGCCACTCGTGGCCCAGCTGGGCTGTGCGGCTTGTTTGTCCCAGGCCCCTTCAGAGCATGTGACACTGGGGAGCCTTTCTGATTGGCTCCCCGGCCACGTGCATGGGCAGGGCGCAGGGACAATACACGCAGTGCTCATGCACCCGCTCAGTCCGTCTCACAGTAGCAACCCCCATCCCTCGGATATAGACTGGGCTTGACTGGTCACCGTTTGGGGCCGGGCAGGAATTTTTTGGGCCCACACCTGATTGGCCAGTGGTGTGCACCTTTTTTGCCTGCTTCAGGCTATATCCATGTTTCCCTCTAGGTAGTTAGTTTCATTCCAGGTCACATTTGGGGCAGGTACAGTGCAGCGGGAAACAACAATTTAATCTCAGTGCAGCACCCTAGGTAAGCGTTTGGCAACAAAGGCAGGGGGAGCAGATCCCTTGAGGCTGTGCAGATCAGGGATGCTGCTCACCTCCCCCTTCTCTGCAAAGCGACATCATTCTGTATGGCTGTGCATTTTCAGATGGGTGTTGTGAGTACCAGAGACCTGATTTAGGTCGGCTAAGATGGGCAGCTCCCGCTTGGAGCGATGGGGCTGCCTGGAGCCAGGGTGCTTGCGCCATTGTCACTTAGGCCAAGGAGGCCACACAAATGGCCGACCTTGTAGGAACCACACTGTGGGGGGGCGGAGCGCCAATCCCAGCTGTTTGATTATATTAACATAACAATGTCTCAATAAATGTGGTCAAATTTCACCAGAGACAACTGTGTCCGTGTCTCCTTGGGTCTGGGCGCAATCAACAGGTTCTATGATGTCAGCATGCTGTAGTCTTAAGAGCTCCTCTCTAAGTGGTTGGCACAATACTATGGGTACATGCCTCACTTTGTGTTGAACAGGTATTGCCTCTGCCTTCATCTGAATTTTATGTTTGAAATGTATGGCAGTGCCAGAAGTATCAGCAAAAATGTCCAAGAAATCTGCAAAAATATCTGCATATGGATGCTCCATCATCTGTAATACAGTTTTTGTGTTATTTAGGTTTAACATGATCTACAGATCTTTCTGATGTTTCCAGCCCAATATTGAAACTCCTTGTTGTGACACATACACTTTCCCTTCTACAGTATGTACTTTGTATTCCAAGACAGCAGTAAAGTATCCATTTATGGCAACAGGGGAACCTCCACATCCCTATGGGTGGATGTCTGAAGGCTGCAAGTACAGATCTGATGCAGTGAGGAGTTTCTTGTAAATCCGATGGAATATGATAGTGTATGAAAAACCAGAATCAGCCAGCATCTGCACTTCACAGCCATTAAGTTTAACGTGAAAAAGTGGAGACACAGGCTCTGACTCTATTAAACTTAAAACACTGTCAGGAAGCAGTTCAGCTGCCTCATCCTTATCATATAGTGAATCAGTAATGGAGTGGACAGCAGACTTGCAAACCTTAGCAAAGTAACCCCCTTTTTTGCACCTATTGCAAGTGACCTTCTATGCAGGACTGTGTGCAAAATTGGCTTTGAGGGCAGAGTCTCCTCATTAGTAGCACTAGTAGCTCCTCCTTTCTTGTTCAACCACTTTCTGTGGTAGTGCCATATGAGAAAATTGGTTTGGAAGGATTTAGACTGAACAGCCTAGATTTCAGGAAGTGGGTTGTGGAGTACCAAAGACAGTTATTTGACACAGTGAAGAGCATTTTCCACCCTCCACCCTCATAGCTATCTCTAGAACTTTATCCAGGGTATGTTTCCAATAGCAGTTTTTCATGCAATTTGGAGCAGTTTGTTTTCATAACAATCTGATCTCTGCTAATTTCATCAGAAAAGTTGGCAAACTCACAAGTTACACTCAAGACACACAATGATGTGATTCATCAGGCAGCTGGGATCTAGAATAGAACTTGTGACATTCAGCAATCACATTCTAAGTTAAGGATGTGCAAATTGTTTTGAGGTTGAATCAATTTGACTGCAATCTGGTTGATTTGACCTTGAAAGAAATCTGCCCTAGCACTCCTGGCCAAAATAGAACAAAAATGGAATAGCCCCAGATTTGATTTGAATCAATTCAAGATTTAAATTTCCATTAGTTATTGCCATTTCATTATGTCCCTTTGAACTTCTCTGCCATTCTGGTTGGATCCTTAAAGTGTGTAACAATTGACTTGTAATCCCACTTGGTTGGCTTGTTATTCTGCAAATCCTGTGTTGTCAGGAGTAACTGGTAGGGTTGTGCGTGGTTTTTTCCCCCTGTTTTGTTTTTGGCCTGAAACCAAAACACCCCCATTTCGTTCTTTGTTCGAAATCAGCCAATCCAAAACACCCCAATTTTGTTCTTTGAAATTGCAAAATCTGAATCCGAAACACTTTGGATTTTTAAAAAACAGCCCAGGGGCAAAACTAGGGGGTTGGGGTGGTAGTGACAATGGGTGGAAGCTACCACCCAAATTTCAGAGGAATTGGGCAATTGTCCCAGAGCAGAGTAGGGTGGGTGGTAGTGCCTAGTGGAGGCAAGGAAGCTACCAGGATTATTTAAAAGGAATTGGGCAGAGGGCTGATTTTTAAAAGATTTAATGGAGTTTACACATCTTTAAAGTTCTTCCCCATAGGGAATTATGGAGGTTTCAGCTGCCCCATAACTGCACTTGAGGGGCACTGGGGTGGCCCAGAGTGAGTGGTGGTGTAGAGCACATAGGGTGCCAACCACCCCATGGGTTGCTAACCCACAGGGTACTGGGTTCTGTTGTTTCTGAGTGTAGATTCTCTGGTAGCATATGAGAGTAGATTCATGGTTTGTTGTTGAAAATCTCATATGCTACCAGAGAATCTACACTCAGAAGACCTCAGAAACAACAGAACCCAGCACCCCATGGGTTAGCAACCCATGGGGGTGGTTGGCACCCTATGTGCACTACACCACCACTCACTCCTGGCCACCCCAGTGCCCCCCAGGTGGAGTTATGGGGCTGCTGAAACCTCCATTATTCTCTGGGGGGGAACCTTAAAGATGCATAAACTTCAACAATTCCTAAGAAATCAGCCCTTTGCCCTATTCCTTTGGATCTGTGTTGTGGCAGGCACCCCTTGGGGCACTGCCACCCAACCCACTGTTTTGCCCCTCAGGTCCTCTTGCTGCCCCAAATCTGCCCCAAAGACATGGAAACTTCAGACATTCTTTAAAAATTAACCCTTTCCCCAGTCCCTTTGGAATCTGGGTGGCAGCAGGCACCCATTGGGGCACTACCACCTGACCCACTCTTCTCTCCCTAAAGCCCCCTTTATGCCCCAAATCCACCCCAAATAACATCAACATCACACATCATCAACAACAGCAGAGCTTTGCAAAGAACCAGGCAGATTTCCTAAGGTCATGCACACCCACATCCCCCCTGCCAAGAAATGCAATTGATCTACACACAACAGTGTGAAACTACAACAGTGGAATGCACACTGCCCCATGCAGTGTGCACACTGCTCCACTGGCCAATGAGGGTAAAATTTACCCTTAAATTTGCTTAAAAGGAATAAGGAGGCAATTGCCAGCAGATCAGCCCATGCTTTTGCTGGCCAATCTGCAGGCTGGAAGGGCCGGAAATTCAAACAGATGTCCAAACTCAAAATGGAGACTGAAGGAGAAACACTTTTCACAATTGCAAAATGGAGTTCCAAAACAGCCGAAACAACAAAACGTTTTGTATCTGAAACAGGAACATTTTGTTTCGGCTACAAAATTTTCTGTTTTGAGCACTGAGGGTTTTGTTTTGGCTACAAAACAGCCATAATGGCCTGTTTGGGGCATGAAACAGTTTGTATCCAAAACGAAAATCACACCCCTAGTAACTGTGCCAGCATTGGCTGTGGGGAGGGACAAGGGGTGTCTTAAGGGGTGTCCCTGAGGCAGTCATTTCCTTCTGCCTTGTGGAGAAAGAAGAGGGAAGAATTGCTGCTGCTGCTGCTGCTGAAGGAGTGAGGTGGACTGCTGTGCTGAGTGATTTTGTATTTTTCTGCCAGCGGGAATAATGGGGATTTGAAGCAATCCCGTTATTCCCCTTGGGTTGGGGAGAATGGCCCCACGTTTGCCACTTACCACCCAACCCACAAGGCAATGGGGCACTCGGGTGATTTTAAAGGGATTTTTTAGTTTTAAATGGTCTTGTATTTTTATGCCATAGGGAATAGTGGGGATTCAAAGTGGCCCCATTCTTCCCCATGCATGGCACCTAGGTACTCCAGAGCAGGTATGGGTGCCAACTACTACCCAATCCACAAGTCAATGGGGTTCTCAGGAGGTTTGGGGGGGATTTTTAAAATTTATTTTAGATTCTCTGGTGTCACTGTAACTAACGTTTTTTCATAATGAATCCCTATTTATTTTTTATTTATTGTTAGAGTTATATACCGCCTTTCGTTAAAAACAACCCCAAGGCGGGTTACTTCTTACTATGTAGAAGTAATATAATATCCTAGAATCTAAACACATTAGATTCCCAGATGTTGCATTGCTTCTTCATAGGGATTCATTATGAGATAAAGTTGGTTAACACCAGAGAATCTAGAATACATAACTATTCCCTAAAAATCACCGGTGAGGAATCCGCTTTACAAGTAAAGGGGGACTCCCTACCTAAGGCTGGAGAGGGTGAGAGAAAGGATAGTTTTTACCTTATCTGAAGCAGCGGCGATAGTGGGTGGTGGTGGTGAAGGAGCTCCTCTAAGCCCCCGCTGGACTCCTGGAGGACAGCCTGGGCTGGCTGTGGCCCAGTTCAGGCCTCTGCACACACATGGAGGCCATTTGCCTCACCATTCTAATCATGGGGTGATACAAATAGTCCCCGTGCATGTGTTGAGGTCACAAAAATGGTGTTTGTGAAGGCATGAACTGGGCCACAACTGGGCCAGGCTGTCCTTCAGGAGGCCGGCAGGGGCCTTGGAGGAGGCCCTGCCACTGCTCTCAGCACCGCCAATGTCTCTGCCACCTCCACCACCAGGTACAAAGTATCCTTTCTCATACCCCTCCCCTCAGGATAGGGAATGCCCCTTTACTTGTAAAGGGGAATCCTTGCCATATTCCCATTTACAAATATATCCCAAAACTGGTTTGGACCACAGAACCTTATCGAACCAGGGCCAGTCTGGTTCAATCTTGGATCAGCCAAACTGAGCTGGTTTGATTCAAACTGCAGTTCAAATTGAGCCAGCTCGCATGTTCCCTCTTCCAACTATATGTGACACAATGAGGCGCTTCACACGACACGTGTGAAGCGCCTGACAAGGTTCTGTGGGGAGAGTGGACTTAGCCTGCTCCCCCGCAGACAAGCAGCCACTCGTAGGTGGGAGGCCAGATCAGCTGCCTACGCAGCTGCCAGCTCTATCATGGAGCTGGTGGGTGCTGCAGGGATTGGGGGCCATGCGGCAACCAGAAGTTCCAGGATGCCCCACGCAAGTGCACGGAGCTTGCAGCCTCCTGGTTGGGTTACTCATGTGTCGCCGTGCACCGCGGTGGCACATGAGCATAACAATGTTAACGGAGTCATTGCTCCGTTAACCTCGTTTAAGAGGAGGGGGATTTCTTGTAGCTAGCTGCCAGGAGCCTCAAAGTGGGCTGGGCTCCCTTAGCCTGCTTTTGGGTGATCATGGGAATAGCCTCAATATTTTCCTTAGCAATAGAACCACTGTAATGTTTGGCATGCATTTTGGCCTGCTTCCTTCTTAGGTATAGCCTGACAAGTCATTTCTACCACTGTAATATAACTGAAAGAATAGTTGTTTTGATGCACTGTTAGCGTGCCCTAAAGGATATTATTTATTGCACTCCAGCAATGTGCAGTATGGTACCTGGTGTTTCAAGTTGTATTCTACTCTCACCCCTATTGCCTCCTCCAGATATCCAAATTTATTGAGGAAGATTTTATAATCGATGACCAGGGTTTAGGTCAGTTCATATTTCATATGGAACAATTTATTTCTCCTAAAGCAAAATGTTTCTCAAAAGCATATTTAGATCCTGTCCCAAGTGCAGGCCCTTTCTCATTTCCTAAGCACGTATCAGATTCCAGACTAGATATTACAGAGTTAGAGGAACTGGAGCACTCATTGAACCTGCCTGGCCATCATGATAAGATAAAAGCACATGTTTAATCTACGAGATTAAAGCATTAATTCTACAACCTCTGCTGTGGTTTGTTTTTTATCACCGGTCCTCAGCAGTAGGTTTTTCAACACTAGTAACCAGTAATTTTTGAACTCGCATCTGATAAACAATTTTTAAAAGTGACATAAATTCACTCAATAGTACATATTCACTCAATAGTACATATTCAATTCACTCAATAGTACATATTAAGATAGAATTTGAAAAAGTTGTAATTTAATTTACATAATTCCAAATTAGGAATGAGAGATTTCTCTGATCTGTAGTGACGTATTCCAGGAGGTTCACAGAAATCTCTTCTCAAAATCAATGATGATCTTCATGATATTACAAAGCCACACACCTCTGAAGTCATTCAGCCACAGCTTCCTTTTAAAGATGTTTCCCAAAGGCAAGAAAGGAAATTGAACATTTAGAAGCAGCTCTTAGTCTGCTTATGTGACTTTCCCCTACTACGTGTGGAGTGGGGGTGGGCATAATGATGTCGAGGTCTGATGAAAGTGAGTTGCTTTCATGTTCTGGCCTTGAACAAGATATCTGCCAGCTCTTAGAGGCATCAAGATCATGAAAATACAGGCATTCATTGTCACTCATGAATAACAAATCTGCTTTCTGGAGAAGTACATTTGTTTTCATTCCTAGATTTCTCCCACCATCCATCCATTCTTTTATTTATAAAAGAAGCGAATGGTTGATTTGCCACATGGGGTCACTATTATATATATTTTAAATACCGTACAACTCTTTGATAATGTACCAGATGCAGCAGAAAGATTTCAGACTTTCAAAAATCTACTTAAAACTTTAGATAGATGCCTGTTAGTGGTAATCAAAGTGAATCCAATTCAGCTAGATAGCAGCTTGTTTCAGCTTGAGTTCTTGTTACACTTCCAGCTACTGACCTGTCATGCTTTTTCATACTGTGGTTACCATAATAATGAAAACACCCTATTAATTACATGCTCTGAGAAGGATATCAAAAGCCAGATGTACATGATATAAAACATGGTGCCACAGGCATAAGGAAAAGCTGGATTTTGCTCCATCTGGTGCATGTAAAAAGTGAAAATCTGTTATTAAGGTTAGAGAAAATAAATATAAGAATTTCTTCAAATATTACCCATATAAATGGAATACTTTATCAGGAATATTATGTGTCTTGTCTTACTATATGCCTGATGCAGTCTATAGTAGCGTTTAAACATCATAGTGTTAGCATCTATAATTCAGCAACAGCATTTTACAATATTACCACTAAGTATGCCTTGGTAATCTAACAGGAATGATTTCTGATATTATACTTCTACTGGTGTGGGCTCCAAACTCACCTTCTCTTTGGTTCTATTTAATCTGTTTTCTGTTGGGGGGAAAGTGAATTCTCTCTTCAGCATCTGGCAAAAACTTCAAAGAAATATCCAGTGTCTTCCTCTATTATTTCCTTGTGGTCTCTGAGATGATGTAAACAGTGAACTAGCAACTACTGTTGATCTCAAAACCATTCTCAGATGCAATTGTACTGTGTGTCTGACTAGAATGTTTTAAAGCAATCTCTATTTTGCTATGCATGTGTGTGTATAGACACACACCATGATTATATACCACAAAATAGCTACTGCCTACTGGTGTATCCATCATGTGTCTATCTGCATGCACGATGCCAGAACGTCACCATACGTTTCTTGGATATTGACTATACTGCTTATTCATGATATATTGTCAGCATCAAACTACCGCAACATTATTACCAAATGAAAGGTCATGCAAACAGTGACCATGAAAAAGCCAGAGATATTGATGAAGCACCAGAGACCGATTAATTTTATATGGGTGAAAATCTGTGGTATCTGAAAGTAGCATGAGGGAATGGCATGAATCTTGTAACTGAACACCTGCAGCTGGTTACCTTTTTCAAACTGGAAATAAAGGTTCTGAAGATTATTTGGCTTGATACCTTAGCCACATAGAGGGAGTTAACTAAGTGTATATTGTTAACCTAAGCATGCAGAACCTCTAGAATATGGCATATTTTAGGGAACCCACAACAACCTTAAAACCTAAGCACTTTGGTAGGATAAGAGAATGCAATCTCTTGTAGAGGGGATGCTCTCAGTCTTTTGTGACTAATAGAAAAATGAATAAAATTGGGCGTGTTCAGTCCATTTTCACGGATCAAGAAATAAATGCTTACAGGGTATAAATGAGCTCAGTGGTATATCTCCTCAATGCCTTGGGCCAATACAATGTCCAAAGCACTGTAGGGGGGAAAACCATGGTGGCTTACCTGAAGGAAATCTTCTTTTTTACACTCCAAAAAACAGTTTCTATAAAAATGGGGAAAAGCCAACCACTCTGTCTCCCTACAAGGCAGGCCTCCTGCCCCCTCCACTTCCGTTTGTCATGTAAACAAATGGGGGAATGAAAACTTGGGGATTTGTGATTAAACAAATGTGAATTTTATGAAGTAAAGAGGAACCAAAAGGGGAATTAAACAATAAAAATGAATGGCATACCAAATCAAAAACAAATTGCTTCCATACCCATAATAAAGATGTTCCTTCCCAAAGAACTTGGAACATTTTAGGAAAATGATGGTCATGGAACTTATTACCATAAGGCAATATATGATTCATGCTTTCAGCTGCTACAGACTTATAGACTGAAGCCAGAAAAGGGCAAGTAAAGCTTCACTTTCCCAATGTAGTTTTATTACATCACCACATCTGCTATAGTCCATTGTTATAGTGCATTAAGTATATATTTACAGGAAACGGATGGGTTCAAAAACTGGTAAATAGTCGCAATGACTAGATAATTTTTTATACTGCTTCTCATATCACATTGATTTCTCAGCTACACGTACAGTATAAAAAGAACTTGGTCAATGTAATATAGTAATAAAAAGACACGACCTACAAACTGAATACCATTGATACTCATGATGACTCATATAACTGCGATCTGGAGTCTAATTTAGATGTTATTTTTTTAAAAAACCAATCAAAGAAAAAAAGGCTACAACTAATTGATACAGAAAATTAGGGACATAGAGTCTGTACTGATGAGTACTCTTGATTCTTCCAAATAAGAACATGTAGAAAGCTATTAAATCTCAAAAGTGGTTTTGACATTATCAAGCATTAAATTATATGAATTTTTTTTAAAAAAACAACAACAAATATTTATATACCTCTTTTCAACAAAAGTTTCCAAAGTGGTTTACATGGAGAAATAATAAATAAATAAGATGGATCCCTGTCCCCAAAGGGTTCACAGTCTAAAAAGAAACATAAGATAGACATCAGCAACAGTCACTGGAGGGGTACTGTGCTGGGGGGGATAGGACCAGTTACTCTCCCCCTGCTAAATAAAGAGATTCACCACATTAAAAAGGTGCATCTTTGCCCAGTTAGCAGGGGTTTACACACACACACACACACACACTTGAAACCTTACAAGCTGTTATCAAGATAGCTCACAAGTATTTAAAAGAACAGAGTGATACTACCTATGGTTTATAAAGAGTCTCAGAAATAATATATACTGCATTATACATAGTTGCAAAAACAAAGAAAAACACCTCAGGACAGTTTTAATGTTTATACTGATAGTTATTTTTCAACTGTTTTAATTATTTCAATGTTTTAATTGTTGCTTGTTGTTTTTAAATTTTGGCACATCATGTGAACTGCCCATTGATGCATATATTGGATGGTATAGAAATACACTAAACAAACAAACAAACAAATCTGGAATTTTATAATACTTCCTTGCCAACTTTGGGTTGGTTCTGCTCATGGGAAATGTCTGCCCAATTTCTGGGAAAAGATGTCTCCCCAGTTTCTGGGAATCACCCCCTGCCTCCTGCAACCCTCAAATCACATCTCATGTCCCTTAAGCCTCAAGGATGGATTCTCAGGAGACTGACTATAGAGAAGAGGAAGAGGCAAAGAAAATGACTTGTACTTGAATTGTTGCATGAGTACTATTCTGTTTGCCACCCTTGGTTTGCCCATCTAGGCTAGCCTTTTAAAATCTGTTTAAGATCAGAGCATATTCCAGATACTTGGTATAGAACAAAGATGAAATGCATACTTGGGATCCAGTTCAATTTTACAGTGTTGGGAAATATGTAGGGTGAATTCTCACAACTCCCTCAAAGCTGCCTTGACCAGGAGTTGGGAGTGCTCTGTGTGTGCTCCCAATTTCTGATTGTAAGAACTTGGAAATTTTCACCGATGTCAGGTTGGCACTATGCCAACCTGACATTTAACCAGAATCAGAAATCTGGGACATTATCTATCTATCTATCTATTTGATATACCGCCCACTCCAAAGACTCTGGGCAGTGTACAAAAACATGCAAAACAAGACAGCATTACAATTACATTCTAGATAAAACTAAAGTAACTAACAGAGGGAGGGAACTAGATAAACTACAGGGTAAAAGCCTGGTGAGAAAGAAAAGTCTTCAATAAAGATTTAAAAATTGACAAGGAAGGAGCTAAATGAATCTGCAGGGGAAGGGAATTCAAGAGAAGTGGGGTGGCAACCGAGAAGGCCCTTTCATGGGTCCTAGCGCCCCAAACCTCTCGGATATCGGGGACCGACAAAAGGGCCATCTGAGCAGATCTGACCGGACTGAATGTAACTGGATGCGAGAGGTGGGTCTGTAGGTAAAAAGGTGCCAAACACCACAAGGCTTTGAAGGTCAAAACTAGGACCTTAAATTGAACTCGGTAGCGAATAGGCAACCAGTGCAGTGACTGCAGGAGAGGTGTTACCCTGTCATATTTTCTGGCACCATAAGTAAATGAGCCGCTGCATTCTGGACCCATTGTCACTTTCCAATCGTCCTCAAAGGTAACCCTAGATAGAGGGCATTACAATAATCTAGGCGGGAGATAACAAGGGCATGGATCACTGTCATTAATGCTTGCCGATCAAGGTAAGTGCTTAATTGACGAATCAGATGGAGCTGGGCAAAGGCACTTCTGGCTGCAACCTACACCTGCTGTTCAAGCAGGAGGTGCGAATCCAAAAGGATCCCCAAGTCACGTACAAGCTCCTTCGGGGGCAGAGCCACACCATCTAAAACAAAGTTCACATCCAGCTGTTGGATGGTACGAGGGCTGAGTAAGAGTAGTTCAGTCTTGGTGGAATTCAGTCTGAGCTTATTGTGGTTCATCCAGACCTTAACAGCTTCCAGGCATCGAGTAAGCACAGAAACAGCATCTCCAGAATGGTCTGGGATGGCAATATATAGCTGAGTATCATCAGCGTATTGATGAAATCTCACCCCAAACTGGGAAATGACCTGACACAGCGGCTCCATATAGATGTTAAAGAGGACAGGGGCAAGAGCTGATCCCTGGGGAACTCCATAAAGGAGTTGCCATGGGTCAGAGCATCTGTCCTCAATGCATACCGACTGGATACGCCTGCTAAGGTAAGAACGGAACCACTGTAAGACAGTGTCCCTGAAACCCAACCCACGCAGGCGGTCAAGGAGGATAGCATGATCAATAGTGTCAAAAGCCGCTGAGAGATCTAGAAGGACCAGGAGAGGGACACAACCCTCATCAAGGTCCCGAAGAAGGTCATCTACCAGAGCGGGCAATGCTGTCTCTGTGCTGTGCTGAGGCCTGAAACCTGACTGATAAGAATTAAGATAGCCAGTTTCCTCTAAGACCCTCTCAAGCTGGGCACATACAACCCTCTCTAACACCTTCGCTACAAAAGGGAGGTTGGAGATCGGCCAGTAGTTGTCAAGGACCTCAGGGTCCAGGGAGGGGTTTCTTCAAGTGAGGGTGAACTATCGCCTCTTTAAGGGCTGCTGATATGAAACCCTCACATAGCGAAGAGTTAACCAACTCCCGTATGATCTATGGTTCCTCCTGATTCCTAGTTGGGCAGCCTCACACAGGTCATGAGAACCTGCTCATATATGGTTTCAATATTAAAAAGTGAACCTGGAAGCAAATGTCAAGACTTTGTTTACTACTTGATACTCTTTGGCCAATGTCCTGACTAACAAAGTACTAGTGCTAATATGAGAGGCACTGGTGCTACTGATGAGTTCCAGACTAATGCAGCACTGGTGTTCACAGGGGTGCATTTTGACCAGAGGTGCACCTAGGTAATTCTGGCGCCTGGACCTAAAGGCCTTTGGAGGTTCTCCTCACCCCCAATTAAGCATCATCATGCTCTCCCAAATGACCACAACACCACCCAGGACAGACTAAAGAGGATTTGGGGCCCTGAAGGGGCTGTGGAGGCCCTGGACTTCAGCCCTATAGTCCAGGGTTAAGAGCACCTCTAATTTTGGCAATGTCCCCTTTTCTCAGAAGTACTTGAAAATATGTTCCTGAAGGTTAGATGACCCTCCAGGTTCTATTTTTGGATTATACAGAAGGATTATATGGGAAGGGGAGGTCATCAAAAGTCATGCTAGTGCCCGTGGTGTCAAACCTATCAAAAGGACTAGCACATCACACATAGCACTGGCCCTTTGTTAATATGTCAGTCTTATTTCATCTTGTTATTTCAACAAAACTCAGGGTAAAATAAGACTTTTGTACTTTTAGGTACAATTTGAAATAATTCTTGACAAAATATATTCAGTTACCAGTGAATCTATTGTAATCTAGCATAATTTTGTTACATTATATATTTAACTAATTAGTTGGTTTGTATTTGTATGCTTAATTTCTCTTCTCCTTAGCTTTCTTCTCATCTTGATGTGTTATTACTTTAATTATCACATCTAGCATTTTTGCAGCATGACTGTATCTATTGTGATTTGTATTTAATTTATTTAATTGAAAAATAGAATACAAAAAATATTAATCATTACAATATTATACAAAAGAAAAAGATAGTAAGACTCTACATTATCCTGAAATGTATTGTTCCAATAAAAGGCAAATAAAGACCACTTTATTTATAAATAAATCAGTTTCATTTAATGTGCTATTCATGTCCCTTTCGTAACAGTCCATTATTACAAGAGCAGGTGAAGATTTCCATTTAGCTATGTTAATTTTACCAACAGTAAAAATACATGTTACCACTTCAATATCATCTTCAAAAATGACTGTGTACCCACAGGAAAAATCTTTGAGTTAAAAAGAATACTATAGCAGACATTTCCTTAATTAGCTCCAAGAATGTGATGCCAGTAGATACAATTAAATGTCCCAAATGTGAAAATTATCTCTGTGAGGTCGATGAAATCTGCAACAATCCAGTTGAAGGTTAAAAATATGTTACAGTTGTTTAGGCATCAAATACCAACAATATTGAATTTTATAAAAATTTCCTGTCAGATCAACACTAAATACATGTTTTCATCCAAATCCAGGATCATTCATTAAATGTCATATTCATCCCACAATATAATTTTCCATCTATACATAACGGCTGTGTCTGTTATATCACTTTAACAGTAGTGAATAATACTAGCAAATATTTTGTATTACCAGTACTGATTAGATTGTCAAAACCCGTTTTCTCCCCAAGTTCACTAAATTTTGTAAGTAATGCGGAGACTACATCTCAAATCTGAAAAAAAGCAGAAGTCTCTTGCTACCCATTCTATCACTTTCCCTCCCTACACTGTATAATAAATTATACTGGGTGTAACAGTAACCAAATCTAGAAGTCTATATAAATCAAATTCATACCAAGTAGAAATACCTAACAGTTCCAATGGTTCCATTTGATCATGATGAAAAATGGATGTTAAAGTTGCTATGAAAAATTTCTGTTTAATTTTATACAGGATCTGTTGATTTTAAATCAAATTGATAATGCATGTTACTGTAGAATATTATACCTCCTCAGTCTTTTGCCCTTTATTATGCTGCAGCAGTAGATTGACTTAGAGTAAATCCATCTGTTTTCAGTCATTGGTTGATATCCTGATGAAATTACTTGATGTTAAGTCCCATTCAAATTATGTAGTCCTTTAGAATCAGAATAATTAGAATTCGAATAACTCTAGGGTAGTACTATTGAATAACTACAATAATACATGTTGCTAGTGGACAGAATGATGATAACGAAAAACTGGAAGAATGGAATACTTGAGATGAATGGTATAAATAAGCTTTATAATTTGTTCTAAGCAATTCAGCAATCAAGTATCTGTTCTGGAAAAACAACCTCTAATTCTCAAATAATATTTCATAATAGAATTCCATATCTTCTAAATTGTCTTAAGGAGGCTATTATTAGACCACTTTTGAAGAAAGCTGCACTGGATCCCTCAGAGTGAGTTAATTACAGACCTATTTCCAATCTCCCATGGTTGGGCAAGGTAATTGAGTGGGTGGTGGCCTCTCAGCTCCATGCAGTTTTGGATGATGTAGATTATCTAGACCCATTTCAAACTGGCTTTTGTGTGGGCTATGGGGTTGATGAGACTGCCTTGATCAGCCTGATGGATGATCTCCAACTGGCTATCAACAGAAGGAGTGTGACTCTGCTGATCCTTTTGGATCTCTCTGTGGCTTTCGATACTATTGACCATTGGTATCCTTCTGGACTGCTTGAGGGAGGTGGGATTGGGTAGCATTGTTTTACAGTGGTTCTGCACCTACTATTCTGGTAGATTTCAGATGGTGTCACTTGGGGACTGTTCTGCTAAGTGAAAACTAAAGTGTGGAGTTCTCCAGTGCTCTTTAACATCTACTTGAAACCACTGGGCGAAATCATCAGGAGGTTTGGTGCAGGGTTTTATCAATATGCTGATGACACCCAGATCTACTTATCCATGTCAACCTCATCAGGAAATGGCATATCTTCCCTGAATGCCTGCCTGGAAGCAGTAATGGGCTGGATGAGGGATAACAAACTGAAGTTGAATCCAAATAAGATAGACGTACTTATTGGGGGCAGCCAGGACCCGAGAGATGGTTTAGATCTGCCTGTTCTGGATAGGGTTACACTCCCCCTGAAAGATCAGGTTCGTAGCTTGGGAGTGCACCTAGACCCAAAGCTCTCCCTGGTTTCTCAGGTTGAGGCAGTGGTCAGGAGCACTTTTTATCAGCTTCAGCTGATACTTCAGCTACGTCCATTCCTAGAGGTGAATGACCTTAAAACAGTGGTACACAATTACGCTGGTAACCTCCAGATTCAATGTGTCACAAACATTCCTTATAGTTTCTCTACTGTTGTCATTTGTGTACCCTTTTTTAGCCTACTTTCCAGTAGGCTTATGAGATCACCCAGCTCTCTCTCTCTCTCTCTCTCTCTCTCTCTCTCTCCCTCCCTCCCTATCAACTTCGCAACACCTGGACCAATATGAACCTAATTGGGTACAGTTGTAGGGACACAAAGGGACACATCAATGGTCTAGTTTTTGATGATGTCATCCACCCTGATCCAAGATGGTGGATGCTTAAACATTTGAGGCACAAGTGGGCTAACTTGTGAACCGCTTAACCAATTTGAACCAAATATGCTACAGCTGTAGGGACATATAGGGACACCCGAATGGCATGGTGTGTGACGATATCATCCACTACAATTCAAGATGCTGGCCATGTGAACAGCTGAGGTACAAGCGGGCTAATTTGTGGACTGTCTAACCAATTTAAACCAAATTAGGTACAGTTGCAGTGAGTGACACATAGGGACACCGCAATGGCATAGTTTGTGATGATGTCATCCACCCTGAACCAACATGGTGGACGTGTAAACTTTTGAGGTCCAAGTGGGCGAACTTGTGAACCGCTTAACCAATTTGAACCAAATTTGCTACAGCTGTAGGGACACATAGGGACACCTCAATAGCGTAGTTTGTGATGATGTCATCCACCCCAATCCAAGATGGCAGATGCATGAAAATTTGAGGTGCAAAAGATCTAACTTGTGGACTCTAATTTGAACCAAATTTTGTCCTGTTTGAAGATAGTGAAAGCAAAGTAGGCTGATTAGTTCTTATTAGAACAACTTGTTAATGTTGTGTGTGCCAAAAAGATTTCACCAGTCTTTCCTTTGATCTACAGCCCACGGTGCCTTCTGAAAATATGACCCTGAGGGACCCACAAGTCTTCAGGGAAATTTTTTTGGGAAGCATACTGGCTGCATGCATAGTGAAAGGAGACAGGCAAAAACAACTATTTTCCAGTTGTGTATATGCACAACGTTTCTCAATGCATACATTATTCTGGATGTCAGCCACTATATTTATTTAAAAAGCTTGTGATTTTATCTTTATTATTAAACAGGTCCATTTATCCTCATGGTGTTACAAAATAACTTTATACTTCATTATATTGACAGTATTATACTGTTGTGGGGTTGGTTTTTTTTTTTAATATTACTTGTTGTTTTCTCTTCCCTATTCATTCATACAGCATAATTCATTTCAAGTTAAGGAAGAAAAAAAATGCAGGAGAATCACTTCCAGGAGTGAGTCATTAAGGATCCTTTAACAGAGATGATTTTAATAACAGTCTCAAAAAGAGAAAAAGCTCTAGGTTAAGAATCCAATGATGAAATCATCCAATATCTATATATTATAGTCCAGTTTATTGCTTTATTAATATCTCGTGTTTATAATGAATGTTTCTCCACTAGCCTGAAGTCTCAAGTGTGGCTCAAATGTGACCTCATGTGATCTAGAGATGTAATTGAAGATCTACAATGCATACTTCAGTCAAATTAAAGAGCCATTTGAGAACCTATCTTTGCTAGCTAGAGAACTGAGATATAAGTCAGGCAGTTCTCAATTCCAGTCTGACCTAAGCTATGAGCTCAAGAAGTGTTTTAGGCAAGCCAGAATCTCTCAGTCTACATCTGCAATATGGAGATAATAATCTCACCAGCCTTACAGAGTTGTAATAAGGTAGTGAGGCCATTCACTTGATCGTTTGGGGTGGTTGGGGTCCACTCATGACAGAGGAGAAGAGCCTCCATTTAGCATTGCAAACCCCACACCACAAGACACAGGCAAAAACTACATTGGAACCCTTGGATAGGATTGCCCACAGTGAGAAGGTTTTGCACACACCCATCTGGTGGGTACAAATACAACACTCCAAGCAGAATCTTTGTAGAGGCACAGCATACTTGAACACCACAGAATATGTAGCAGAGAAGAAGAATACATGCCTATGCAAACAAGTCAACGACAGCAACATATGATAACCGAGTAGCATCTACATAGGTAGCCAGTGCACCGAGCTCAAGCCTGCTACATATCTAAGTAGCATTTTAATTCCAAAATTTAGACGAGCTCTAACACTTGCCCATGTAAATGCTCTCCCAACAGCTGTGCTCCATGGGAGATTCCAGGGTATACCATACACATCAAGATTATGCCCTTGTGGATCTGGTAACGTTGAAACAACTGCTCATGTTTTACTGCATTGTGAATATTACAGAGACATAAGACGCCAACAAATTGCCCCACTTTTGATAAATTTTCCGGGTCGTGGAGAGGATTTCTATTTAAACTATTTGCTCACTAATCCTAATCTGGATGTTATTCATATCGTGGCCAAATATTGTTATATAATATGCCAAATGCGTATAAATGTAGTCTGATTTTATATTATCATCTTATTATTGTTATTATCATTATTATTTTAATATTGTTGTATTGCTGGTCTACGACCGAAATAAAGTTTTACAACATATGATAACCAACCAGGTGCTGGACAACTACCCTGTTCTAGTAAATCTAGTCAGGCAACAAAAGCAGAAGAGTTTTCAAACACTTGATGAATGACCGCAGGTGGCTAGTGAACTGTGTTTGGCTTGGTAGGTCACAAGTTAAGCAGGCTTGGACATAAAAGATAGACAAAGGTGATAATTTGATTATGAGGTATGCATATGTAAAACCGCAACTTTCCAAAAGGATTTGCTAAAATGTTGCGGTTGTATACTTGTTTATATTGTCAGATTTGTACACACTTTAATTAGTAAAGCACAGAACTCAGTAGGCCTTACTTCAGATACCATGATGTATTTTGCACCTTTTTTTCTCCTTCCATTCCCCCTTTAAGAAGTTTGAGCTCATAATTCCAAATTCAAATTGAAAATTACACCACAAAGTATATACATGGGTTTATTGGGACTACTCACTTTTCAAGTCAGAAATTAGGTTATTGTTTATTTTTTACCCTCTTGAAAATGGGTAAAACAGCTGAGTTGGAGTTTTGAACCTGAAACATAAAGGCAGGCCAAACTGTGCTAACGAAGCCACCCTGGTCTTGCCTGCGTGTGAGAACTGGCGGGATCTCACCCAATCCTGGTGGTGCCTAGGCCAGCCATCCACTTAAATGGAGTTAAGAGAGCAAGTGCTCCCTTAACCCTGCTTTTTGGATCACCTGCCAGCCCCGGCTGCTTGCAGCCAGGGCTGGGAGACTACAGGGCCCCTTGCCAGCATTGGGGGTATCCCCACAATGTACCACACACTCACATGGTGCATTATGGGAGTTCCAGGGGTGGGAAGATGGCAGTTGCACATCTGGACAGAGCCTCCAGAGAAGGCAGCTGCACGTCTGGACACACAATCTCTGCACCTAGACCAAGAGAGAGGATTGTCTGGGGCAGGGGAGATAAGCTATTGAGGCTTTCTCCCTTGCCCCTGTCATGGATCGGGAGAAAGGGATCATAATATGGTGCCAGAATGTGGTCACCAACTTTAAGTGCTTTTACACTGGAATGGTGACCTATAAATATTCTTATAAATAAATCAATAAATTCTGAAGTATCAGTCTTCAAGGTGGATGTTGAATTATAACGTACTTTGTATTTTCATTCCCTGTTTGAAAATGGGTTCAAGCATAAAACTGTTATTTGAATTTTAAACATAGACCTTTTTCCTGAATATGTATAACAAGTTTTATTTCAATAACTGAGTACCAAGTGGTCACATTTAATGCAAGACCTCATTGCATCCAGCCAACTACTACTACTACTACTTATATTATTATTATTTTATTATTATTATTATTATTAATTTGATTTCTATACCGCCCTTTCAAAAATGGTTCAGGGTGGGTTACATAGAGAATAATAAATTAATAAGATGGATCCCTGTCTCCAATGGGCTCACAGTCTAAAAGAAACATAAGATAAACACTCACTGGAGGTACTGTGCTGGGGGTGGATAGGGCTGGTTACTCTCCCCCTGCTAAATAACGAAAATCACCACATTAAAAGGTGCCTCTTTGCCAAGTTTGCCCATAACAAACTGTAAAATTTAAAGTTTTAAAAAATCACAACAGAATTTTCTATATAAAATAGACACAATCCCCCACTATTATTCAAACATATTTTGAAGTTTGAAAACATGAATTTTAAAAATTGCCTAGTTAAGAGACTTTCATCTTCATACCTGTAGGCTGAACAATATGGTTTTGAGAAAGAAAGCCAGTTTTTAATCACAGTTTATTACAGGCTTTTCAGTTGTAACATGTGTGTTTTTAAAAAGGAAGAAGAAAAAACCCCAAACACTAAACAAGCAATTTAGAAGTGAAAAGCCATAAGAAAAATGAGCACACAAAGAAAACAACAGGCAATCAATTTATCATTTGATCCTTTGTTTGTTAGTCAGTGGTTGTCTCTGCAAAGCTGCTATTTTGGAAGTTGTCTCTTTGATTATACTAAATCTCTGCACTTTAGGATATCTATATGGTGTTTTTCTTGCAGGGTTTAAAAAAATTAATTTCCTACATGGCTGTTCCTTGTTTTCAACCAATATTGTATCTACACTGATGCTCTCAGTTTGCACTTTCCCTGTTTTTTGTTAACCAAAGAAGAGCTTTAAAAAAAGCAGCAGCAGAAGCAGCAACTGAGGCTCATTTCAACAGTCACAAGAACAATCTGAACATGTGTGCAGAAACCTCTTCCAAACTGAGTGAATGGACAACAAATTGCACTTTTCCATGTAGGTGAAAAATTATAGGTATTGGGACAAAGAATCCTGACAATAGCTGACACCCTGACTCAGACAGCATGGACGTACCAGCAAGATGCTTCCATGCTTTAGAGAGCTTTTTTCAGTGCCACTACTGAACCTGCACATGATGTGGGGGTCAGCAGTTTTAGGAGATAGTCTCTGCATCTGGAATTGCCCTGTGCCTTCCAGAAATACCTCCCTGGGGGTCATGCAAACCCAGACTACTTGCCAGTGCTGGCGGTCAGTGATGTTTTCCCACTTTTTCAGAGACTTTCAGAGTTTGGGGAGCAGTCCAGAGTTTGAAGGCTATTGTGCAACTGCACTGCACTCATTCAGGGACAGGGAGAGTTCCATGTCCTGACAGCTCCTGTCACATCCCCACAGCCCCTAGAAGCACGAGTGCTTCATTAGGATGCCAGCTAATCAGAGACACTCTTACTTTGGGGCCAAAGTCCAGGGCCTCCATAGCCCCCCCCCCAAATCCTCTTTAGTCTGTCCTGGGTGGTGTGGTCACCTGGCAGAGCATGACGATGCTTAATTTGCATGGGGAGGGTGGCCTCCAAAGTCCTTTAGGTCCAGGCTCCAAAATTACCTAGGTGCACCTCTGCAGCTAATGAAAACAATAGCACAGTGTTGAACAACAATGAAACAGACTTAGGCTGCATTCAGACATCCAGGATAACTGCAGTTAATTGTGGCCAGGGTTACAATTCTAACTCCAATTTGCACTGCAGAGCTACAACAAACCACGGCTAGCCTAACTGGAGTCTGCCACTCTCATGAGAGAGCAGTCTGTGGGCTAATGGGCTAATCTTGCAGCATGGACTGAGAGTACCACCATGTATCATGTGAGTACCATCTGGTTAATTTGCAATTAGTTCCCACAGGCCATTCTACTATTAGATAAGAGTAGGCTATCAATGGATGGCATCCAGACCAATGAAGCACACATGTAGTTAATACCGCACACACAACTTGAGAGGGGTGATTTTCACTGATCTCCTCATCCCTGTGAAGTCGACTGTGATTTCAGAAGATATGTGGCTGAGGCTGTGTGACCCTCAGAGACATATTTTCAGGAATCACAGTCAGTTTTGGAGGGAAGGGGAGATCAATGACAACCATTCCTTCCCTGTAGCACTCATGTAATGTCATTGCACACACACTTCATTAGTCTGATTGCCAGACAACAGCGATTAGCCATTATAGCTAAACAGAATCATCATGTTAATGTTCAGTGGCAATATATTTATCAATATTAGATACCGAGGACATAATTAGGTTCCTGGAGGAATCCTGACATCCTGGCCACTGCTAGAAACAGAATTCTGAATTACATGAGCCCTTGGAATGATTCAGCAGAGCTCTTCTTATGTTCTTATGAGTCCCAGTTTAAAGAACAGCATTGCACAATTTTAAAAGAAAGAATACACATTACCAATGCATAAAGCATTTTACAAGCCAGAACACCTATTACACATGTTTGTGTGTGTCATGATCATCTAAATAACATAAGCTTGTTCTAATAGCTTGATTGGCTAGAATATTAAGAAATCTTTACAAAATATGATTAAGAGCCTACCTGTCTAGAATATAACGTTTGTTTGTAAACAAAAATAAGAATAACAGCAGTAAGTTATTCTTTCACTGAACAAATTCTTATCAAAGCGGAGGCCATATCCAGCATAACAGGAATACACTTCATACTTTGGCTTTCTACACTTGCAATTTCATTCAACTTTTCTTTAGCCCTAGGTGTCAAACGTTGCTCTGCAAATGATATCTGGGGATGATTAGAGGGTTTGGTGCTGAAGTGTCAATGTCTACAATCCAAAGATACTTGTGAAAAGTGGAATTACTCATGCATTGATGAATCATGATGGCCTAGATATTCCTTTTGCTTCTGTCAGAAAATATTTTGAAAGAAGATGTGTCTCATCACTGAACCAGACTGGGCAATCGGGCTCCTCATCAAAAGTAGCTGTCTCTGGACCAGAAAAGGTTCACATACGCCCTTTTCTTGGCATTTGGTCTCACAACTTTCTTTCTTTCTTTCTTTCTTTCTTTCTTTCTTTCTTTCTTTCTTTCTTTCTTTCTTTCTTTCTTTCTTTCTTTCTTTCCTATATTCAATCTTGCTCTGAATCTTAGTTTACATAATCAGTACCACTGCCCAAGTACAGGATTATTTCATAATGAAATTTTAATCCCGACACATTCTTACAACTCTGATGTAATGAAATATCTGCTTGCATTATAGAAACACACACAGAAATTCCCTTAGTGCATCTTAATTCAGTGAAGCACTATCAGCCATTTTACTTTTGCAATTTATCAACAAACATTCTACCTTCTATTATGCCTTTATCCAAGCAGAGTTGAACATTTTTATAACACATCTACTTGTACAGTTTTAAGACTATGAAACATGTAGCATTATTCTGAGTGATAGCTAGACGAGGACTACACTGGTTTGACAGTGCTGTTTTCCACACTAATGCTGTGCCTTCATACAACTGGAGGAAAGAGCAAGTTTTGATAATCCCTCCTGGATGTCAGCCACTATAGCTTTATTTGAAATGAGCAATACTATGCAGCCTAAAGGCCACAAAACACATGGTACAGTGATTTTAAGTGAAACATGCATGCATGGAAATGTTTAGGGCGTTTCCTTGAATCATTGAAATACTTCAATGACAGTGCAAATAAAACTTCCCGGAATATAGAGGGACAACGTTCTCCGGAAATTCTCTTCCAGCCTCAAAAAATTGATTAAACATGAAATTCACACATCCCTTTTTAAAATTTGCACAATTTGCACACACCCTTTAAAAATGCATGATTTGCACATCCCTTTTAAAAAATATGAAAAAATAGAGAAATATGTATTTAGGAAGTAACTAAACTAAACTAAAGTTAACTGGAGTTCAGCATGTCTGAGATTTCAGTTCTTAACTCCAAATCACATCACAGACATTCATCAAACCATGGCCGGCCAAACTCCAGTTGAAGGAAAGGGGAGCCCCTCCCTGCTGCCCGATTACTGAGGTACATCCCTGCTGTCACTATGATTGGAGTTTAGAGTAGGCATGAAACTGCAGTTATAGCTGAGTCAGGATTCAGGTGTAACACTTTCGTGGCAAAACCTCACTTGTCAGCAGCAAAAATTAGAGATAACTGAAGGTTCCAACTGGGGTTTGGCAAGGCAAACCTGAGTTAGCTTTTGGCCCGTAACCACGGTTTTGCATGTCCGAGTGTACTGCATTTACAACATCAGCCAGCTTTAACTGTGGTTATCCTGTATGTCTGAACTTGGCCTGTGAGTGCAAATCCATAGTTTAGAAATCATGCTCACTTCAGGTGATGCAGAATAAGTGAGACAAATGGCAACTCGGGTCATAATAACAGAAACCAGCAAGTAGTGTTTTCCAAAACCAGTTTTACCAGGTTAGATTTACATTTTACCAGTACAGATTTTTCATCAAGGAGTGAATGGCTTGCTTTGTCTTCTCACATGAATGAAATCCTGCTCTTTTTCTAGAAATCCAAACATCTGTTAGCAGAAGTTAACTGATAGTGCAAATGGTATGATAAGGAATGCTGCCAAAGACCTTGCTTTCCCAGACTTTGTCTTGATTATATCTGTGCCTTCTGCAACTTCAGTGGGATGTTAGTTTTGCTTGGATTCTCTCTCGATGGGCAAACTGATTCTATAACAAATTGTGTTTGTCATGCCTTGGTCTCTGCAGTCCTAAAATTTTAAGTTTTATCAATAAAGGTATTTGGCACAGTGCTCACTGCCTCTTACTTGACTGCACATAGCAGACCAGTGTACATTTCTGCTTGAAAGAGGCCAAAGTACTGAACCTATGGGCTGCCAAGATGTGAAATAGGCCAATAACACAGTGCAGTAACAAACCCTGATCATTCAGATGGCATTGCTTCTCTACGCTCAGTCCTCAGCCCAAAATTGCAATTAGCTTTCCCATCATTCTGAAATATAGAGTTAAAAAAGGCTAATAATTTCTATCAAGAAGTAATATTCTCCTGCTTTGGGCTGAAATGGGTTACAGTATGCTGAAAGTGATCTCTCCAACACAGTCATCCTGAAAACATTTGCTAAGTCTTGTTTGCAATATTATTATGGAACCTAAACCCATTAGTGTAAAAATCAAACCTATTTCAAAGAGGAGATGCCTCCCTACCACTTTGCAGTCTCACCCCTTTCCAAGTGGCACCACATGAGACTAGCTTGCCTTAGAATACTGAGGAGAGGAGGATGTTGGAACATCTTGGCCTGAAAGACCATGTTATCCCCACCAACTTTCAAGCCATGTGCTATGGTATGGACAGTCTGAGGGAAGGAAGAAATGAATCGACTTAAAATACTAAAGAATATGCAGTTTGTCTGCATGGTTTCCCTCTTGTCATAGAGTTTCTGCTGCTGCTGCTGTTTTGTGTATTATGATTTTATACAGGTTTTTAAACATTTGAATAGAGAATATTTATATATTTATATATTTAATATCTGCACTTTTTGAATTTTCATTCATCCATCCATCCATCCATTCGATTTCTATACCGCCCTTCCAAAAATGGCTCTGCATGGTTTACATTAAAACAAAACAATTGAAATCAATTAATAGTTAAAAACAGAGACTATAAAACACCATAAAACAATTAACAATTAAAACAATTTTATTTGTGCATTGTTTTAATTGTATTGTAAACCGCTTTGAGATTATTTTAAAGAAAAGCAGTATAGAAATGGAACAATAAATAAATAAATAAATCTGTCATAAACTCTTTCAATCTACAGAAAGGTGCTTCACACGATCAGTGTGAAGCGCCTGAGAGGGTTCTACAGGGAAAGCGGGCTTAGCCCGTTCTCCCTGCAGACAAGCAGCCGCTAGGAGCTGGGTGGCCAGGTCGGCTGTCCACATGACTTCCAGCTCTGTCATGGAGCTGGCAGGGGCGGCAGGGATCAGGGGCCGCACAGCCCCCTGAAGTTCCAGGATGCCCCACGTGAGTGTGCAGGGCATCCTGAAGAGACCCCCAAGTCTAGGAGTCTTCTTGCAGCCTCCCAGTGGGGGTCTTCTCATGTGTTGCCATGGTGCAGAGCTGCGATATGGCAGCACACGATCCAAAAACCCAGGTTAGTGGAGCACTCACTCTGCTAACCTGGGCTAAAGAGAGGGCTACTTTGGTGGGCTAGCCACCAGAGAACCACCAAGCTTGCCCATGGGCCCGCTGGCTCTCACGATGGGGGAAAACCGGGCTGCCCGGTTTCCCACCATTGTGAGAATAGCCTCAGAGAATGAAGTTTTCAAATGGCAAAGCAGATTACATTAATGTAGCAAAATCCCCTACAGCAACATATAGCAGGCTGGTCCTTTTATATTAAAATAATTTTGCCTCTTGTTTACCCTTACCTCTGCATTCTAATTGCAAAAAACAAACATACAATTTCAGGTAATTTTATTACAGCACATATTGATTCATCAGTATGACTCATTAATATTAATCATATGCAAATAGCTAAATTTCTGCAAGATGGAATGAGAGTTTCCTCTTAGGAATCCCAGCTCCCAAAGATTAGTAAAACTAAATACACGTTCACGGCTGTCTCTGAAAAAATAAGATTGAGCCTCTTATAGACCTGAGAGGTATTTTATCAGATTTAGACCAAGGCGTGTGGATTTTTGCTATTGACAGATTATTGCTTAGCTAATAATTTTCTGCTTTTGTTTTATTCTATTAATATGAATTAATTCAATTTTTATCTTTATGGACAGAGCACAACAAATCTGACGTAAAATCAAATATCTTTGTAGCCTGATCCTAAAAATCAGCATTAAGTAGCTGATTCCCTAATTATATATTTTTCCTTTATACTGGCAGTAATAAACCAACAGCAATTTCTGCAGAAATGTCTCAGGCCTATGTCATATATAACACTGAGGCATGTTTGTTGTTTCTCCATGATCCCTATGCCACGGCTGAATATATGAATTAGATTATGGTATCTCCATTTTCCTTTGTTGCACAGGTGTTCTGAGTTGAATGGAAGAATTAATGGCACTTATGATGACATTTAAGGGGTGGTGCCTACTACTTTCCAGTCCCTTTTGAGGTGCAATTAGATCATGTAGGGGTCAGGAAAGTATAAAGCACAGAAACACAATGACAACTGCTATGTGAGCACTTGGTCCAGGAGAAGGTATAGGAATGGGGCACATATTCAAAGCAGGGAGCTAAAAAATGGAGGCCTCCATCCCGCTTGAACTAATCAGCCTCATTTTGAGTCTGTTCCAGCTCATCTTTGAGGTGGGCCACACTGAAATGGGACTGATGTGTCCCTCCTCTGCTCCCTCACCCTCTTTGCCAGTGTTCCCCTCCCCCTACAAAATCCTTTCCTTGTGGAAACATGGTGGTAGAGTGCAAGAATGGGCCTCTAATCTGTGACAAATGTCATGCTCTGTGCATCATTTCCCATTGAATCATGATGACATTCTGGATCATGGAGATTACATGAGTGGTTTGTATGATACATTAAGAAATGACTTGCCTAGCAAGCATGAGGTTGCTGGTTCAAATCCCTGCTGATTCCTATACCAGGCAGCAGCAATATAGGAAGATGCTGAAACGCATCATCTCATACTGTGCGGAATGAGGCAAAGGTAAACCCCCTCCTGTATTCTACCAAAGAAAACCACAGGACTCTGTGGGTGCCAGGAGGCAACACCGACTCGTCAGCACACTTTATTCCATGAATAACAAGTAATGATGACAGATACTTCTCCGGGTGTCCCAAAAATATAAGCATATATAAAAGAGTATTATTTTCAAGTTACATTCATTCATATTATGAGGCACAGTACCACATGGTTCTCATTGCTACAATGCACAACCAAATCAATGTCTTAAAATTAGGGATGTGCAAACAGGTTCAGGGGTTCGCAGTTTGCAGTTTGGGTTCAGGGGTTGAAGGGTTCGACCCCCCGGACCAATCACCCCCCAGTTGGGTTCGGCTTAGATGGTTTGTGGGGTTCACGAACTTTTTCAAGTTTTTTTAAAAATTACCTTTAAAGTTCTCGTCAAGGTGGAGGGGTGCACAAAGGTTCCCCCTCCCCCCGCTGGCCTTCAAAATGTCCCCTTGGGCATTTTCAGCCAGTTTTTTGACCTGTTCAGGCCTTGCTAAAATGGCACTGTGGCCAAAATGGCAGCCACTGTGCATCCGCAAATGGCTTCTGCTAGGCCGTGCCAGGCCTCGCAGAGGTGATTTGCGCATGTGCGGTGGCTGCCATTTTGGCCACCGTGCCATTTTAGCAAGGCCAGGCTGAAAAGGCCTGAGGGGGGCATTTTGAAGGCCGGTTGGGGAAGGGGGAACCTCCGCACACCCCCTTGTTGCCTTGACGAGCACTTTTAAGGTAATTTTTTTTAAAGTGGGAAAGTTTGCGGAAACCCCCCCCCCCCGGACCGAACAAAACTGGGAGGGGGGCGTGTTTGAGGGATGCCGAACCAACTGGCACAGTTGGTTTCGGGGCCAGTTCAGCCTTGAACCAATCCGGGCCAACCAGTTTTGTGCAAATCCCTACTTAAAGCTCAGCATTATCTTATTTTATTTCTTGTTGAAAGATCTATTCTGCCTTTCCCAGAGCTATAGCTCATAAAAACATTCAATATATAATAATGAAACCATTTAAAATTACAAAAACCAATCCACATGTCAATTAGAAAAAGAAAGGAATCCAGCACTATCACTTATTAGGAGAGCTTATTAAAGGTTTTCCTTTAAGACCTGCATTGCCCTTTAAGGTGTTCTGGCACGTTTGTAGGGTCTGTGAGAAGAACCTAGCATCCAGAAATCCATGAATGTAGACTTACTCCTGCTATTGAACTCGTATGGTTGTTTTATATGCACTGTATTTAAATTTTGGTCTGCTGAGCATTCGCCTCTGTTATCTGAATTCAGGATATCTCAGGGATAACCTTACATTAATTCTCAAAGTGCAGCTTGGCTGATTAAAATGAAAAGAGTAAGCCCTTTGTAAGATGACAGTACATAAATAAATGTTATGAAATTAGCACAGAAAGCAGCAAGGATCTCTGACTTTGCCCAACCATCTCCCTTGATTCAGATATACATGAGGCTAGTTCAGACTAGGGGTGTGCATGGAACCGGCTGGCCCAGTTCGGTCTGGCCGTGGCCTTGCAGAGGGCATTGGCACATGCACGGCGGCTGCCAAAATGGCGGCTGCGTACTCATACGGAGGCCCGAAAGGGCCAAAAATGGCGAATTACCCGGAACAGTCCGCACATCCCTAGTTCAGACAATATCTTACTGGCCTGTGTGATTAGGAAGGGGAAATCATGCTTGTTGTGATGTCCTCCACAGACGTCCCAATGCCCTCCCAGGATGTCTCTTAATCATGTAGGGGGTTGTCCATCTGAATAGTCCTTCTGCATGTGTACTTTGAATACTTTGAAGCATGAATATGAAGCATGTGTAGAGGGCCCATTCAGATAGAGAGCCCCCACCCCTCTGATAAATGGACTTGCTACCAGATCATAGCGATGTCGGCACATTCCACTTCCTAATCATGTAGGCTGGTAGTGTTATCTGAATTGATGGAATTGGTGACAGTTTTTCCAACCTATTGCAGTCAGCCAACCATGCTGAACAGCACACCTGAATCCAAGACTCCTTCACTCTATGAATTTCTGGAAGAGTACAACCTTGTGTACTGATGAGAACTATGCCAACAAAGAAAAGTAGAGATGGGACAGAAAGAAGCAGAGCCCATCCACCCTCGAAAAGGAGAGACGGAAGGACAATACAGGGGAAAACAAGAGATAATGCAAAAAGACCTGTGGTGTGTAGAAAGAAGATAAGGGTGTAGTTGAGAGATGTGGAGTACAAAAAGTGAAGAGATAATGCTATGGATTGCAGAAAGACAGAGAAGGTGTAACTAAAAGATGAAGGGCTCAAGAGAGAGCTATGAGTAAGGAAACAGAAAAAGGTAGCGGCAGACCGGCAGACCGAGAGCTTGGGTGGAGGGAGGGAGGGAGGGGAGGAGAGCACACTATGGAGTGTAAAGGAAAAGCTGAGAGAGAAGAGGGAGAGAAGAGAGAGAGAGAGAGAATGAGGGACAGAGGGAAGGGAGGTTCAAGGAGAGCTGTAGTGGCACAGAGAAAGTGTACACTCCAGGCTGGTCAGCTGCACCTTTTATAAAAACCTATGAACTCCACCACCATCACTTTTTCACTGTTGAGTCTTTCATCCTTGAACTTTTTTTTAAAAAAAGAATAAGATCTTGGCAATGTCACTAATAGCTAATTATCTGGCAATGACACATGTGAGTAAGTGTCATCCTATGACAGCTGTTTATGGGACCGCTGAGTCACATCCTCATCCAGTCCTGTTCATAAACCCTCTTGAAAAGGGCACTGAAAACTGGATATAAAGCTGCTAACATAGAAGAGGTCTTTACCTTAGGGATCCCTGTATAAGTCTGACAATCAGACCATACCCTTTGCACTAAGAGTGGTTTTCAAATTAATAGCAGGATATCATGCTTGAGTTAACAACTAGCATTTCACCAATCACAAGTAGCAACTGAACATCTTCAGATACTTTTGGTAAGATAAGGTTACACCCCCTTGCTCCCTGCTCCATCCCTCTAGATACATGCATGTGAACAGTGCATTCAACTTGCCTGGCTCATGTCTTCTGATTAATGGTCATGAAACTATGACATATTTCATTTCCCCCTTTCTGGACAAGGAGCCAGCTGCTGAGTCTGAATAGACTAAAGCTAGCAGTGAATGAACAGCTCTCACGACTCCCATTTGATGATAGTCTAGGGTGGCACCTGAGCATTTTGTCACCCTTTACAGACCATTTCCCTCTCAAGATTAAATGAAACGAAATTGATGTGCGGCATCCATCTGTGAATTTTTTTTATGTAGACTACACCTGATGAAATTAATTAGGGTGATCTTCCTAAGTGTCCCTATTGAAACATACAAAACTAATAACTCATATAATCTACTAATGGTATTTACTGGCATCACTGTAATTTTGCCTCCAAATGAGGTAATATAGAAAATCCACGTGGGGTGCAGGGGTTGCTATCAACACAGGAGAATAAAGTGAAGCAAATTATGCAGTTCTCCAGCAGGGTGCAACATGATGTGCCTGCGGCTCAATGAGATAAAGGTCAAATATTTAAATTAGGAGTATTCTGCTCCAGCTTCCTCCAGCAATGCTATGCTTCTGCATGGGTTGAAATCATTAGCCTTTTATAAGTTCTCACTGTATGACACAGGGTGAGGACCTGTAAGACACATCAGTATCAGGAGGTGAGCCGTCCACAATTCCAGGCATTCCAAATCCTTCAGAGGAAGGAGGCTGGGGGGCTGCTCCTCCTCCTCCTCCTCCTACTAGACCCAACATCATCAGGTAACAAAGGCCTGGGTAAGCCCATTCATAGACTAATAAAGACTGCAGAGAAGAAAGCAGCAAAAGAAAAGTCCCAGTCTCTTAACCTTGTGAGATGTTTCCTAAAGAACTCCAGGAGAGGCAGCTCAGAGAAAACTCTACCCCTGACTGAGTCATCTTATAGGCACAACAGGGGCTGATTTATTATGCCTCAGTCCATATATTCCTGCTGGTGGTCCTTGCATGATGGAGAAATGGGTGTCTGGGGCTCTTTACCCTAGGCTACAGCATCTGGAGCTCTTTACCTTAGAAAAGAGGTGACTAAGGAGAGACATGATCAAGGTGTATAAAATTATGCATGGAGTAGAGAAGGTGGGCAGAGAGAATTTTTTCTCCCTCTCTCACAACACTAGAACCAGGGGTCACCCCATTAAACTGAAGATCGGGAAATTTAGGACCAATAAGAGGAAGTACTTTTTCACACAGCACATAATTAATCTATGGAATTCTTTGCCATGGGATGTGGTGATGTCCACCACCTTGGATGGCTTTAAAAGGGGCTTAGACAGATTCATGGTGTACATGCCTATCAATGGCTACTAGTCTGGTGGCTGTTGGCCATCTCCAGCCTCAGAGGCACAATTCCTCTCAATACCAGTTGCAGGGGAGTAACAGCAGGAGAGAGGGCATGTACATACCTCTTGCCTGTGGCTCCCCAGAGGCATCTGGTGGGCCACTGTGTGAAACAGGATGCTGGACTAGATGGGCTTTATGCCTGTTCCTGCAGGGCTGTTAGTATGTTATTATGTACATTGCTCCTGTCCCTTCCATTAATTACATTAAATAATACATGAGTTGATGTTTGATTGTGCAAAAGCCCCATTTGTGCAATCCACCCACCACACCTTGTAGGGAGAACATTTGAACTAAGCAACCATATGATTAGGTGTCAACATGGAGGCCCAGCTCACATGTTCTTTGGCATGCATGCTAAAGGGATATCTATACTCCTTTATGTGAGGGCTATTACTATGGCCAGTAATGTAGGGAATAGGGCTATGTCTTTGGAAATGACTTACATCTGGAAAGATCTGTTGTCTTGGTTCCTGTAGAATCCAGAAGAAAGAGTTGTGGTATGCAAGGACAAGGCAGTGGAGTAGAATCAGGAATATTAATAGTTTAATGAGACAGATATTATTTACAGGCAAGTGCAGTCTGCCTTCAGTGCTCTTGCTGCTGGCTGTTTCTTAGCCCCACCTCTACACCAGGACTGGTTTAAAAGTAATTAAAGCACTATTCAAAAGCCAGCCTGGATCAATGAATGGATTAACCAAAAACACCACAGTTCCATCTCCAGATAAAGCTGTTTGGCTGGGTGCAATACCACGCCACAAATTTTTAGCAATCACTCTTGGGAACACTGCAATTAGGATTACCAATGCCAACCCTCCAGGGTTGGCCTGAAGTCTTCAAGAATTGGCATCAGCCTCCATGTGACTATTGAAAACAATCCTAGAGATATTAATGGTTTTATACTGTAAAAAAATATTGGCGGTGGGGAGATATTCAGGAATGCCTTCAGCCAGAGCTGGCAACCCTAGCTGCAATTGTGTGGCTGAACCTACAACTGCAATAATAATTTTGTGTGAATTAACCATCAGGTGTTGTGTTCAAATGAGTTTGTTTGGACTTGAGCCATTCGTTCTATGGAATTATTGCTGAAGAAAAAGAGAGAATCTAGAGGTATGTCGGTACTACTTCCCCACTCCAGAAAAGAATGGAAACAAGGACAATACAATCTCATGGCAGAATAAGATATTTGCATACCTTTTGTGATCTGTTTCTAATCTTCAGGTTTGCCATAGATCTACTCCTGAGGAAAAAGAGATTTCTGGAATGCCTTTAGAGAAGGAAGGGTTGTGTAAACAATTCAGTATAACTCTGCAACATTTTATCAGCTGGGAAATAGGCCTGTGTGCATCTGGCTGCTTATCTCTGGAAGATTTCACAAGGAATTGAATGGGTAGCAAGAAAGTGAGATCATCAGGAATATCAAGTGTCTGGGCATTCCTAACAGTGCTGAGAACTATTGTGTGGTTAATTAAAAAATAATCTTCCAAGACTGCATTTTGGAGAAGAATTTCCTTTAGTACTATAGTGTGGCCCATTATATTTATCCCCCATGCTAATCACAACTGTGGGAAACTCAGACTTCATGCAAGCCATGAAATTTCTATTTAAGGATTTGGGAGCAAATATTTTCCTTGATTACAATTCTAACATCTTTTTTTAAAGAGGCAACCACAAACAGAAGCAAATAGAGCTATAAGAAGAAGAAAGAAGAGACAACAGGAAGAAAATCTTACCTGATATGCAAAAGATTGGGCAAAGAAACACTAAATATCAAACCTTCTCACTCAAGTCACGGTTGTTTCAAGAGGGCAATGGTGAACCATAATGAGGCTATGGAAGCAACTGATTTGGAAGCTCAACCTTTGTTGAGATGTCTTTTGCTGTGTATTTGACTTGTTTCCTGTACCTGTTAGTTTGTATCAAACTTGACAATGCTATTGTGTTTATGAACACTCTAATTAGGGATCCTTGTTTCTATTGTTAGAGCATTGATCTATAATATTTTCCTCTACAATGATGCCCCACAAAATGAAATAAAAGAACATGATGAGGTGAACTAATCTAAGGATGTGTTGACTGACCATGGATGTGAATTGTCCTGTCTCAAAACAAAGGCAACAAGGTCATCCTCCCATTTTTTCATGCAGACCCAAGAAATTCTTGTCATTCAGGTTAAACAATATATGATGCGTGCCATTTTGAAAAATAGCTATTAGATAATGGAGAGAAGAACAGTATTCTTAATCCTGGAGCCACTACTGCTCCATGTATAGAATATATAGAAACAACATCAGAAGAAACAAAGACCACAGTACTCATTTCTCCACCTCCATGGCATATTAACTGCTACATTACTTTGTTTATCAGTAAATATACAGAGAGAAGGACATCTTCATAATATGCTTTCCATATCCATTAACTCACACTTTGAAGTATGTAATATTAATGTGTAAATGAGTTGATAATGTCATCATGTGGGCAGTTCAGTATCTCAGACTTAAAGGTCTGAAACCATTTACTGTCCGTCACCTGACTGGCGAAATTGTCCTCAGGTCATTTGTCCGGTTTGAAGTCTAAAGGTGAGAATCCCACTTGGATTCCCTCACTTTTCCAAGTGAGAGAACAAGAGTAAGAACTGGCTCAGAATTTCTTCACATCTGATTCCCCCAGCTCACATTTCACAGCTGCATAACAATTCAGTGTCACTCTTCTGATTTCTTCTACAGCTTGGAATGTTTCTGAGCTTCTGAGCATGGCCAGTTCAGCAAGGAGCCCAGGGAGTTTTCTAGATAACCTAGAAATCAGTAGCAGAGACGTATCTAGGGAAAATAGCACTCAGGGCAAGCACTGAAAATTGCACCCCCTGTCCAAACATCTGACACCCATCTTTCAGATAACTTTACCATATTATCAGCTCAAAAATACAAGTCAAGCTAGTTAATCTTTTAATATTTCAAAAACTATTTAGCAGTGGACGTAGCCAGACCCCCCCCCCCCAAAAAATGCTGGAAAACTACAAATTTCAGTACGCTGGGGCTCATGAAATACCCAAATACTATGTGGAAGTGTACTTGGAAAACTAAACAGAAGCACCTGCCTAATTGTCTACTGTACATTGTAGCATCACTATTACACAAGTTTTAAAAATAAATGGAGAATTTGACTTTTCTCAGATACTCTGAAAATGCAGAGTAAATTGTGTCACTGCTTGGAATATATTCTAATATTTCAAAAAGATAGTTAAAATGAGAGAAAGAGAGCAAGAAACACCCAATGGGCCTTAATACTAAGGATTTCACACTGATTCAAAGACAAACTCACCATTAATAGCCATCACATTTAACTCACTTATCACAAGAAGCAAAGTAAGAGCAAATGAATACAATCCTAGCTCATAAGCTTCAGCTCAGTATTCACAAGCCCTGATTCTCTGTACATAGTGCCAAACTGAATATGTGTACAATGACTTATATTATATTAAATTAATTTTTTTTACCTGTAGCCCCTTCAGGGGGCTTCCTAAAGGCCATGGCGGGAGTCTGAAAATGTTCCCTCTCCCCCCGCTGGCCTCTAGGGCCTTGCAGGGACCATTTGAGCATGGGTGGTGCCATTTTTAAATTTTTTTTAAAAAAAAAATGGCCACTGAAAACAAAATGGCCACCATGCATGCTCAAATGGCCTCTGCGAGGCCTGGCATGGCCTAGGGCCTCACAGAGGCCATTTGAGCATGTGCAGTGGCCATTTTGTTTTCAGTGGCAATTTTTTTTAAAGTTAATTTTTAAAGATGGCGCCCCCCTTCAAGTGGCGCCCGGGGCACGTGCCCTGCCTGCCCCACCCTAGATACATCCCTGATCAGTAGGGACTTAGATTGCCTGGAAACTACATGACTTAAGCTGTGATGCTGTTGTAAACATGCTCAACAGCATCACAGACATGTAGTTATTTTCACAAATGTTTCTTTCACAATATATTTGAGACATTTTCTTTAAGATTTTGTTGAATATAGATTCAACAATTTAAAAAATAAATTAATTTTGTAATTTTCAATCATGAAGCAAGAGGGTGAAGAACTTCCAGAATTTTGAATAATTTGATCATTTGTTCTAGATTTTAGGTCTCCTAGCTTAAGTTAAACACTGCTGGCACTAAATATTATATCTTGATTAAATGCTATTTTAAACATGAGTAGCTGAACTGTTGCTAAGATATCTTTGTTATTCATTCATTTTCTGGTAATAAATATCCCAGCAATTTTAAATACTCTGATTACAAACTCTTTCGGTTAATAAATTAAACTGAATATATGCTTGTTTTCTTTACCATAAAGGTAATTGGGTATGTGGCATAACAATGCTCTGTTTCATTTGTTTCATTGTGGAGTGCATTTAAAGATCTCGTAGATGAATTTATAAAGGCTACATCACTAGCAATGTGTATTTCTTTATAACCCTTTTTGTCTTTAAAATATGTGCCACAAAGGAATGGATGGATAGAGAAAGGAATGAATGTATTAGATATTATTTGAAGCATAGGCAAAAGACATGATCAGAGTGAATGCTGTAAGTTCTAGGACTTTACAAATATAAACAACAAAGAGATAAAGCGAAAATAACATCACTGGATACCACATCAGTCCATGTGAGTCTCAAAATTTGGTGAGACTGCCCAGGTTGAAGCAGTGGCCAGAGCTGCCTTTTATCAGTTTCAGCTGATACGCCAGCTACGTCCATTTCTTGAGATAAATGACCTCAGAACAGTAGTACATCTGCTGGTCAGACTTGACTACTGCAATGCGCTCTATGTGGGGCTGTCTTTGTACATAGTCCAGAAACTGCAGTTAGTCCAGAATGAGGCAGCCAGGTTGATCTCTAGGTAATCTTGAGAGACTATATCACTCCTGTCTTAAAACATCTACACTGGCTGCTGGTAAGTTTC
The DNA here is from genome assembly GCF_027244095.1 of Hemicordylus capensis. Taxonomy (NCBI): domain Eukaryota; kingdom Metazoa; phylum Chordata; class Lepidosauria; order Squamata; family Cordylidae; genus Hemicordylus; species Hemicordylus capensis. The sequence continues at coordinate 172,858,074 of NC_069657.1, forward strand.
CGGGGAGAGTACAAGGTTTTGGTTATAACCTATAAAGCCCTAAACAGCTTGGGCCCTGGGTATTTAAGAGAGCATCTTCTTTGCTATGAACCACACTGTCCATTGAGATCATCTGGAGAGGTTCACCTGCATTTGCCACTGGCTCATCTGGTGGCTACTTGGGGACGGGCCTTCTCCATTGCTGCCCCAAGACTTTGGAACACACTTCCTGCTGAAATAAGAGCCTCCCCATCTCTTACAGCTTTTAAAAAGGCAGTCAAGATACATTTGTTCACCCAGGCTTTTAATTAGATATTGTTTTAATTGTGTTTTAATTGTGTTTTAATAGTTGTAACTTCTTAATTTCAATTGTTGAAATGTTTTAATCTTTTATTGACTGTTTTTATTGTTTTGTAAACTGCCCAGAGAACTTGCATTTGGGGCGGTATAGAAATGTATTAGATAGATAGATAGATAGATAGATAGATAGATAGATAGATAGATAGATAGATAGATAGATAGATTTTATCATTAGCAATGCTATTGAAAAATTCATGTAGCATCACACATAATTATATAAGTTATGTACATCTCAATAAATTCTATAAGCAGCCCACTCCAAGAATACCACCCACCTTCCCAAGCCCAGATTTTCCTCAAAGATAGGAAAACAGAAAACAAAACATCCATTATCCATAGATATGAATATTGACTTTGGTATTTCACTCATGGGGGGGGGGGGCACAGCATATTGACTACTATTCTAAATAGGGGAAAAATAAAAAAAAATCTAGGAATTCCCTCCATATACTGACTGCCTTGGGACATCATGCAAAACCACAGGAACCATGCCAGAGGTTGGGAATTGTGGTCATCCAAATGCAGAAACCCTTGGTTCCATACCAAAAGTGACCTGAGGTTCCCAGCCACAAACCTTAATGGACACTCTTGGTTGCTCTTTGGTCCCACTGGTGATACCTGCAGTTAGAAAGTGGTGCTGTGTTGTCCGAAGGCTGCCACTGCTTGGAATTGGAATTGAGAGTAGGAAGTTCCTCCTTCTCTCCATCCCTGATTGACTGCTGTAGCTTTCCTTCATAGGAAGGAGGACATCTGTGCAGCTAGCTCCCCCATCTCCCTGACTCCAGATCAGATCGTCTGGGAGCACAGTGTGGGCAGAGGCGCTCTTACTCCTGGACCTTGGGGCCCTGGTCTGTGGCCTCCAAGCTCTGGGGCTCCAATTGACCAGGGGGCCTCCTGCCACCACCCCGCTGCGAGGCCCTGCCATGCCAAACCACTGTTTTTCTGTAATTTGACATAAAAATGACATCACAGGCTTGCATCTATCTATTCCAACTGTGCGGGCATGCAGGAATGCCTCCCAGTTTTCAAAGGACAAGAGGCCCAGCCGCCACCACCATGGGGGGTATGCTCATCTCACACACACACACCCACACACCCCTGCCTCGCACATGGTGGCTAAGATTACAGAAAAGCGGCAGTTCGACATGGCGGGGCCTCACAGTGGGGGGGGGGGGCTGGTCCTGACCCAGCCATGCAGGGGTCCATTGCGCATGCGCAGCATCCTCCAAAATGGCCACTGTGATGGAGGAAAGGCACGGAAAGGGCAGAAGAATGCCCAAACCGGGTGATTTTTGGCACGGGGAAGGCCAGCAGGGAGAGGAGGAACCTCCATGGACATACACCCCCGGCCACGGAGAAGCTACCTGGAGGGGGCAAGGAGTAAAAAATTGTTTAAAATAAAAATGACTTGGGAACCCCCCAAATGGCAGGGTTGGGTGGGTTTCAGTCCAGGGTCAGACCGAAGAAGAGGTGGTTTGGTTTGACCCCTAACTGTTGAACCGAACTGGTTTGACACTGAAGATGTTTGACGCCCAACCTGTTTGCACATCCCTAATGTTTATTGTACGTCACCTGCTCCCTAGCCACTAACATTAATAAGTCAGTCACCCAGTTCATAACATCAGTTGCAAATGTTGCTTTTCAGTACTGAATAATTAACCTGTTTTATAGCTGCTTCCCTCATAAACTCAGAGTAATCTTGTGTAGATTTAACCAAGGGTTTATTTAGAACAACTTCATTTTCTCCTTCTCCTCTCCCTACCTTTTTCTTTCCAGCTCCACCCCTCCCCCCCCCCCCACACACATGTAAACACTCTCTACAGGATCCCCACTGGGACAAACTTCTCAACAACAAAACATAAAAGATTACTAGGTAGAATACAACATAGGCCTGGTTGAGACATAAACTTCACCTCTGATTTCATAACCTAAAAGTTCAAATTTGGGGAACTGGAGTTTGCAGAGTGAAGCAACCCATAGTTTCCTTCACCAAACTCCACTCTGAACCTTTAGTCAGAGTGGAGTTTCACCACCGCAAACTATTTCTGCAGTGCCAGTGTTTCATCTGAATGCTGGCACTGCAGTTAGAGCCCCATGGAACTGGAATTGAGAGAGGAGGCTCCCCCCTTACTCCAGCCAGATTGGCTGTGTGGGCCATTGTTAAGGAAAGAACGAAGCCCATGCAGCCAACTTTCCCACCTCTCTACAGTCTCAGTGACTGCAGAGAGGTAGCTCTCCTGAACATCCAAACATGGATGGGAGAGCAGGGGGAGGGAGGCATGGAACCATGGGTCCATTGGACCAGTAGTTCTGTGTTATGGCTGAACCGACTGTCTCTGACAGTCACCTGGCAATTGGTATTGGTCTAAGCAAGATCTTATACACATACAAATGCTATGATTCCCCCCCTACACACACACACACACACACACACACACACACACACTTTACATGCCATGACACATGAACAGGACTCCTGGCATTATTAGTGTATTTAATCTGAAGTTCATTTCAGAGTTCCTTCATTCAAACCAAAACTGTTCTCTTCAGCACAAAATCTATGAGCAGGCAGGGATGTACACAGTACTGAGAGCAATATCATAGGAGATGAATGGTAAATTTTTGTAGTACATGCTTTGAGTGTTGCAGCTCAGATCCATTACATCATGCAGTTAAATGAGTCTAATGATTTGAAATGTTTGCCCAAGGAAAAGGAAACCATTTAGCACTTTTGATTCAACAACAATTATTAGAACATCTGCTGCTGAATAAATTTGCATCTGTAAATTTAAATTTTATAGCTGGGGCAACCCAGAGTGGCATAAATGTTACCTGAGAAAACTCTGAGTATTAAAGATGGCTATAATTTATGAAATGATATATTAGAATTACCCCAAATGTATTCCTATTTCTTCCTGCTGATTTCCTAAAAACAAAATGTCATGCTTTAATCAAAGATGTATGAAAGGTTGTGTAGAAATTTAACTAAACATGCATGTTAATAGATTTGGGAAAGGAATAGGACAAGCTTATCTGTGTCTTTGGTTGAATTTCCACAGTATACATGAATAACTTGTGAGCCACAAGCTGAACACAAGCCTTCCAGCCATGTACTGTGGTCTGCCCAGTGAGTGACAACCCATGTATTTGCAGTTCCAGGCTGACAGCCAAAACAGGAGATTCATTGACTTTGGTTGGCTTCCACCACATATTACAGGTGGGCAGCAATAGCTTGAGGAGTTCTGTAAAGCAAGCCTATACTCCCTTATCCTGATCCAGAGCTTTGTTGTTGGCATAACCCTCTGATACGTGCAAGAAATTTCACATTTGTTTCAATGGAGGAGAGAGCTTACATGGATATTATTTTGCATGTACATCGATATCTTTTTCATTAAAATCAGTGTGGCAACCCACACCTGCATTGTCTTTAAAACACACACATGCATGCATTACGTTTGTGTATTCATTGCCAAAGTATTCACAAGGCTCCAGGTTGGGGTGATTGGTTCTGATCTAAGCCTATCCAGAAAGCAACAGAAGAGAAAGGGAAGAGAGAGGTCCTTCTCCACAGCTGATGAATTAGGTTTTGAAAGAACCTAGTTAAATTATCCCATTTATGTTAGGGGCAACAAAACCATGCTTTAACACTGATGACTTGCCCAAGCTAATAATAATAATTTATATTATTGACTGCCACATGACAATTGTACTATGGGCAGCTCATAGGTAAAACAATAAACAATAGAATATAAGCATGCACATTAAAACAGGAGAACAAACCTACAAGAACATTTTTTAAAAAAAAACACACCCAGTTTTTAATGTTAAAGACTGCAAAAGCAAAGCAACAGTAATAATGATATTTAGCATTTTTTGAGCATTCAAAGCACTTCATGTGTATTATCTTGTAATCCTTAGAACAATTCTATAAGGCAAGCATTACTCAGTCCCTAGTGAGTTCCAGGTAGGGGTCAGATTGAAACAAGGACAACCTGGTAGGGATGTGCATGAAACGTATTTTGCTTTGAGCTTGAAACAAAATGCAGACGGCTGAAAAATTTTGTTGAAACACCAGTCAAATCCAATGTTTCAACAAAACAAAACTTGAAACGTTTTGAGTATTTCGTCCATAGGGAACAATGGGGAAACTCAAAACATCCCATGGATAGCTCTTAGGGACACCAAAGTGGATTGTGTGGTAGAGCAAGATGGGTGCTACCTGCCACCCAACCCACAAAAGAAATGAGCAAGCAAGTGTTTTTTAACAAATGTTTAACCCTTTCCCAAAACCCCGATGGGATCCTTTGAGGGTATTGAGGAAAGGTTCAAAAAACTGGTTTGAATAATCTGCTTGCCCATATCTTTTGTGGGTTGGGTGGTAGGTAGGGATGTGCACAAAGCATTTCAGCACTTCTATTGTGAGGCACTGAAATGCTTTGAGTTCCCCATGCCGAATTGTTCTGGTGGGGGTGAGAGAGTGCTTTAAGAGGAGAAAAGCAGGTCTTACGTGATCTGCCATGGCCCCTCCACTGCTCCCTGCCACCCCAGTGTGGTGATGTCAGGATTAAATGCCCCCTCACGAGGCTGCAAGGCTCCTCCTGGTAGCCTGCAGGAGTTGGGTTGGCAGGGAAATGATGTCTGCACATGTGCAGGCACCATCTTGAGTGATCAGCATGGTCACCCGCAAGCTCCCCTTATAGCACTCACTCTCCACCCCCCAGAACGTGCACAAAACGATATGTACACAGTCCTAGTGGTAGGTGGCACCCATCATGCCCTACCTCACAACCCACTTTGGTGTCCTAGGAGCTACCCATGGGGAACAATGGGGTGTTTCAAGTTTCCCCATTGTTCCCTATGGCCTGAACAAGCTGCACTCACAGAGTTTTGCAACCCTGCTTTGCAAAACACTGCAGAAGCATACAGTAAAAAGGATGCTGTCCTTCCACACAGAACACACATGTCTAATACAGTCCAAAAACGGCCAAAAAAGAATCACTGACCCAGAATCCACTGCCATTCACAGTGCCTTCACTGCAGTAACATCATTGGCACAAGTTGCTCTCTCACACACAATTATGACTCCTTACAGTCCTAGCATTGCAACAGCTGCCACAGCATCCCCCTTAGCAGCCAAAAAGCCTAACCATATGCTCAATTAGAGCCACATTTTGACTGAGTACACCTTGCAATGCAGATTGCAGAGCTGGTTGTAGAATACATAAATTTGGAGAAACTAATACTGAGTTTGGTCAATGAAATGACATGCTATGTGATACCATATGATCACATGCTGTTGGTAAGGGTGGCTCCAAAAGTGGGAGGCAAGAGGGGCAAGCATCACCTTAGACAAGTAGTTTCCCCCCACCTGCCCCCCATTTCTGTTTCAGAGATCTAACATGGGATGCAGCTCAGCCAGTTATAAATGCATTTTGCCTCTTCAGGTTTTCTTCTGCTGCCTCCATTGGCTGTTAGTAGAAAAATGTCTGTTAGTTGACCTAGCATTGGTAATACACATATTCACAGCTGCTAAGATGTATATAGGAGTGAATAGGAGGGAAACAACACAATGCTTCTCTAATTCCAAGATGGTCTTCTAGTGCAGGAGTTCCCAACTTTGGGACACCAGATGCTGCCAGACTACAACTCCTGGGGGACTGTGGGAGCTGTAGTCCCAAAACATTGCAGTTTCCACATATCGCAGTCCTAGCATGTCTACTTGGAAGCTTCAGTGTAACTAAAAAGTGTGTGCACAGGATTGCAGCCTAGGTCAAAGATTCTTCAGATAAAGTTTGACATACAGTGGAAAGCTCCCATAAACTCTGTACTCAACCTTGAAATAAGATTTTATGCAAATACAGCTGGAATAAATAAAAACCCTAGAGTGACCTTTCTGAGATGCAAAACATTTTCAGTTAAAAAGAAGAAGTCTCACACAGCAACCACATTTTTTCTCAGTTACAAAATATTTAAGATGTTTGGAGCTTCCTTTTTTTGTCCCACCCTTCCCTCTGGGAAACCTGACATTTTAGTACTTAAGTGGATGTTAAACATTCTCTATGCAAGTTCAGCCCTCAGGCAGAGAGAATGCAGGTACTTTGAAATGAAAGATGAATGCTGTACTATTGTCTGAAGTGTTAATGAGCTAATGTGCCCACATACTCAGGCAAAGGACATGGCTAATGAGCAAACAGAACAAGAAATGCTAATTAATGATAGATATTGTGATGGGATGTGGATAGAGAGAACTGTGGATCTTTAAAAAAATAACTATATATAAACCTATTTAAAAGTGAGAGTGGTGCACAAGAGGAAGTCCAGCACCATATCACTTTGGGAAGGAAAAAGACCAGGCACCCCAAACAGCTGTGAGGCAAAGTATAAAAATTATTAAAAGGCATAGCATGTGTTATTAAAAAGCATAGGCTGGTATTGACAATATTTTGTCCCCTGGCCCCGGCACATGCAAAAGATGTGTGCCATGAATAGACATGCCCTCCTCCCAACTCACCCTGAAGTTGCTGAAGTGCAAGTTAATAATTGGAGGGGATGGTTTGACCAAACTTTGTCCACACACACTCCAAATACTAGTTTAAACTACTTGCTTGTAGCCCATGAAGAGGGGTGGTTCAAATTAAATCCTTCCCCCCATGAAGACACTTACTGCATGCATACATCCCACATGTGCTGAGGACAGCGAATGAAGTATCATCCAAACTGGCCATAACCTCTAGATGCCCATTGTATTTTAGTGTAGTGCCTTCTTCAAGGTCACAAAAAGAACTTCTGATTGCATAATTTCCACAAAGAATGATCTTGAGAATGCCATCAAAAAAATTTGTTTTTTGGAGAAAGCAATTCCTGAAACACAGTGGCTTACTACAGTAGATTTAACCTAGCCTTTGTCTCAAAGCAAGGTCATGTGAAGGGGAAGAAAGAAAATGCTGAATCATGCCCTCTCTATGCATTTACCCACAAAGACTGCTCCCCAAAACTTTCCTGGTAGATAATACATTGCCACCACACCCACTTATCAAGAGTATATCCCCCCTCCCCACTAGCTTGGGTGAATTTCCAGGGAAACTCTCCTTCCCTTACTATTGGAAAAGTACAAAAATCTTCCATGTGCAGCATATATGTGGTGAGAAACCTGGTAGAGTTGCCGAACAGTGAAATTGAGACATGTGTTGCCAGAGACAAAAAATACTTTTTAGCCCCCCTTTCCTGAGTTAAAAATCCACTCAAGAGGTTGGTTAAAATTGCAAATAACAAAAAGAAAAATAAACTTCATTCAAAATACTACAGACTGCTTCTGTATGATGCTCTCTCAACTTTTAGATACAGGTAAAAGGAACACTCAGCAGCTACAAGAATACTTCAGAAAGCACCCTCAGATGATAATGGGATGGCATACTTTAAAAACTGTGGTGATTTTTTGCAAAGAACATAGATGTAAGACAATACTAAAAGCACCTTTAAGAATTTACAGAGACTTTTGCAATGCCCTAATTGCAGAGTTGGGTGCAGGCCATTGTTTCTTAGCTTAGTTGCATTACAGACAAAATGCTATAAAACAGTTGGAAGGATATGCAAGGCACACAAAAGGAAAATAAGAATCTAACACAAACTGACTAACAAACTGTTCCCTAGGCTAAACATCTCTCCAAAGCTTCCTTCCTGAACTCACCAAATCCATGGCAGAGAATTCAAGCCCTGCAGTCCTAACTTCCCAGGATTGCAGTTCTCCTTGTTGCAGCCATTTGCCTGGCCAACGTCCTGTTGTCAAGCCCAACCTATCTCCAACTGAACACTGAAACCCTTCCCTTCCTGCCTCATGGCCCTCTCAGGTCCACCCACCGTGTGCTGAGTGGCTGATCCCTAGCCTGTCAATCAGGACAGGGCACACTTCCAGTTCACTCTTTAAAAGAAAAGAGAGGCTGTTACTGCCTGATTGTGATACTGACATACTGCACATACTGACACACTGTACATCAGCCTAGCCACATTGCATTTGCACAACTTGCACAAATGCAAAATTGCATAATTGCATTACACAAGAGTATATCCATAATTATCAATAGGCGTACTCTCATGCAACATATTCTGCACTTATGCAACTTACAGAAATTCCACAAATGCAACGTTACTAGGTGGGCTTACTTGTTTGCAGTATGTCAGCCTCTGAATTATAAGAGATTACATTTGTATAATATATCCACTCATTGTTCTCTTTTTGGAGCTCTGCCTCCACATTCTTTCTCACGCCTTCAGTTTGCGCTTTTTATAGAAGGGAGGTATAGGCTCTTGGGATGTGGAGAAATTCTGTTTGAATTTCAGGGCTCTCAGGGTTCTTCCAAAGAGCAACTAGAATCCTTTTAGGATCCGTCTCAAGGAGAAACTTTAAAGAATTTCTCAGACGGTTTTTCCACATACCAAACAGCCAGGGAAGAATCTAGTGGTGGGATACCCTTTGTGAGAAACAGAAGCCCTCTTCATTCATTATGGAACGTGGAGACATACATGGATGTACAGGATCCCCAAGAGTGTGCCTGCAAGCTCTGCCGCATGCTGAAGCGCTCTCAAACCCCTCACTCCCCGCTCTTCACAATGCACCATTTCTCTGATTCATGGAAAAATTCTTCCCATGATCAGAATGCTGGGGCGCCTACAACATTCTGATCACAGAAAGAATCTCTCCACAAGTACCAGAAACAAATGCTGTAGCTGCAGAGAGTGGGTGTGGGGGTGGGGGTGGGGGCGGTTTACAGAGCAGAACAGTGTGGGAGCAGGGCTTGCAGGAGGCAGTACTTTATCTCCAAAAGAACTATGAGTTATGGTTTTCATCCATTATAGCCTATCATCTTGATACAGAAAGCCCTGTTAAAGATGGGCTTATCTATCTATCTATCTATCTATCTATCTATCTATCTATCTATCTATCTATCTATCCCACACCACTTTGGGAACTTTTGTTGAAAAGCGATATATACATATTCATTGTCTTCATATTCGTATGGGATGCTTATTTGTGTTTATTTGGCTACAGCATTATTCCAGGGCACTGCAGGCGAAAAACGGTGACCATCAAGCTGTGACTGTGCAGAAATCTTCTAGCACCAAAATAAGGTAACCCCCTTCCCAATGTGAATATGTACAGCTGGTTACAGATCAGACTGAAAATGAATCCCACTTATAACACAGTCATTCGAGGAGCACTCATTCCATCAAGAAGAAAAAGTGAATTGAATGGAATAATGACATTTATTTTAAGTACACATCCCTAGTTAAACTTGCAGAAAGGAATGGTATGTGCACAGTGGGACATGTATATCCTTCTCTTCCAGCATTGCCAGTTCCTGCATGTCATTTTGACTTGTTTTTTGAAGTTCCATAACTTGGAAACATGCTACTTTTTGCTTGGTATGTAAAAAATTAGGAAAAAACAAAAACCAGCCCCATAGCATTCATACTCTTTTGGATAGCTGCCTATGGCTGCAACCGTAATCTGCTTGTTTCTGCCATTGTCATAGTTTAGATTTGGCAAAATGCCTGCTTTTTTATTGCACTCTGACATACAAGAGAAAACAAGAAAGTTATATATAACACTATGTGGAGAATCAGTTTCCTTTTTAAAAGCATTCTCTGAAATAAAAGGTCATGTTTATGCCTCAGATTAAACTTGGTAGTACTTGGTTGTTTGTGTTTGGTTTACTGGTTAAGACCATCTGTTCATGACAGAGGTCACTCTGTTGCTAAGCAGCACCAACAGATACAGTTGCTAGGCAGAATGTGTGGCTAGAAAGTGGTGAAAGGGGTTGATGATGAAGTCTAAAAGGGCTCTAGAAGTGAAAAGACAAGGCTGCTGTGATTCCATCTGCGTCCTTCCTCCTTCTCCCTTGCTTTGCCTCACAGATGGACTATTCTTCTAGACTTGATTCTCTTTGACCATTACCCTTGGGTAAATTTCCCCAACTGACTGTCTGGCTTAACACTGACTCAGAAGGGAAGTTCAAGAGGGTAATTATTCAGAGAACTGTCAGGGCTCCTGGCTGATATGTGTTCTCTACATACCAGGATTAAAAGTAAAAGCACACCTACTTCAGATGTTACTTAAAAGACCTGGGTAAACGTAAAGTGTGCGGTTGAGTACGTGTCGACTCCTGGTGACCATAGAGCCCTGTTGTTGTCTTTGGTAGAATCCAGGAGGGGTTTACCATTGCCATCTCCCACCCAGTATGAGAGGATGCCTTTCAGCATCTTCCTATATCATTGCTGCCCAATAGGGATGTTCAAAACAGTTTGAACTCGAACCGGTTCAAATTCGAACCAGGGTGGTTTGATGGTTCGAATTCGAACCAAACCAGCCATCATGTTCAAGCTGCAGGTTCATATTAAAACCAGTTTGAACCAGTTTGAACTGGTTCAGACCTCCAAAAATGGGTGACGTGGTAGCTGGCACCCATGGGTACCAACCTTCCAACCCCCAAAGCGATCGGATACTCGCACGATTTTTAATGAATTTTTGAAATCTATTTTTATTTTCATCTCATAGGGTATAATGGGACACGAACCAGACCATTATTCCCTATTGTGGAACACCCATGGGTGCCAACAACCACCCAAACCCCAAAGCAATCGGACACTCCTACGATTTTTTATGAATATTTGAAATATTTTTAATTATTTTTCTCATAGGATATAATGGGACCAAACCAGCCCATTATCCCCTATTGTGGAGCACCTAGGGGCACAAAGGTGGGGTGCGTGGTAGACACCCGGGGTGTCTACCACACACAAAGCCCCAAGGCAATCAGACATTCCTCTGATTATTGGTGGAATTCCTCATAAGGAATAATGAGGATTGCAGCAAATGTATAGCTTCATGTTGGGGGGAAAGGGGTGTCCTAGAGCAGAGTGTGGTGGGTGGTAGTGCCCAAGGGGGGCCAAGAAGCTATCACAATTATTTGAAAGGATTGAGCAAAAGGCTGATTTTTAAGTGATTTTTGAAGTTTATGCGTCTTTAAGGGTTTTCTCCACAAAGAAGCATGGAGGTGTCAGCAAATGTATAGCTTCATGTCAGGGGCAAAGGGGTAGCCTAGAGCAGAGTGTGGTGGGTGGTAGTGCCCAAGGGCGGCAAGGAAGCAATCAGAATTATTTGAAAGGAATTGGGCAAAGGGCTGGTTTTTAAGTGATTTTTGAAATTTATGTGTCTTTAAGGGTAGCAATGAGAGAGTATCCAGGTGGCCAGATTTGGCTTTTAAAAAGCCAAATTCTGGCTTATGGCCCATTTGACCCACGAGTATACCCCTTAGGTTCTGACAACTCTGGAGTGTATTCATGGTTTGTCACTGAAAATCTTATATGCTACCAAAGAATCTATATCCAGAACACTTCAGAAACAACAAAACCGAGCACCCCATGGGTTAGCAACCCATGGGGGGTAGTTAGCACCCTCTGTACACTACACCACCACTCACTCTGGGCCACCCCAGCACCCCACAAGTGGCTTTAAGGTTTTTCTCCATAGGGAAGAATGGAAGTTTCAGCAGCCCCATAACTGCAGTTGGGGCACTTGGTGTCACAAATTGTTTATAAGACAAGACCTATATGAGAGTCAACACACACTGAGGCTATTCACATGCATGTGCAAAACCTGGCTAAGGGAGACCAGCCTGGTTTTGCATGCGATTGGTCCGATCCTGGCAGCACCACAGCAACAAACCCATTGAACTAGCCACCCTTGAAAATGAGGTTAAGAGAGTGAGCACTCACTTAACCCCAGTTTTTTAAATTGTCTGGCAGCCACGGCTGCCAGATAGCGGGAAACCCTGGGAGGGGGGATCCCCATGGTATTTTGAGAGGCCAGGATGACACATCCCGGCCCCTGATCCACTCCGTTGCCTCGGCATGTTAGGAATCATTTGGGCATGTGGGTTGCACACCCAGCCCAGGAGGAGTGGTCATCTATGGGGAAGGTAACCCTAACCCGCCTTCCCCACAGCCCGCTCTGGAGCCCTTCTCACTGCTTGTGAGATGAGGCTCACTGTATCAAACAAGTGGCTCTGTTTCACACTGTGGCCCACCAGATGCCTCTGGGAAGCCCACAGGCAAGAGCTGAGGGCATGCCCTCCCTTTCACTGTTGCTACCCTACAACTGGTATTTAGAGGCATCTTGCCTCTTTGGCTAAAGGTAGCGCCCTAGAAAGAAAATGATTGATTAATAAACTCCTGATATATGGCATCTGATGTCATTCAAAGTGATATAGATAGTGCAGACTGAAGCAGAACTGGTCCTGGATATATTGTAGAACACATACTGTTGTGGCAAAGTAGTTTTGGTTGATAAACTATGTACACTCATTTTCTAGCCCTTTGTTCCACCTTTAAAAAACCGAGGAGCCAGGAATTCCATAAACTGCTCATAATTATTTATCACATTATTTATTACTAGTGGCTTTAAGCCCATTACATTAACGGGCGCTAGAAGAGGCAACTTTGACAACTGCGCCCAGTCAGTGGCCGTGCCGAGGGAGGGAGGGGGGCCCTGCCAAGGCCCCCAGGGCCTGCTGGTTGTGGGGAAGCGGTGGGCCCCGCGGGGTTCCCCCGCAGTGGGCCTCAGCCCCTCGTGGTGTGAGGAGGAGGGGAACCCCACCCCACTCGCGGCTGCAGGCCCAGGAGGACCCTTCCGAGCCCACTGGCAGGGCGGTGGTGGTGGTGGAGGCTGCCGAGCAGGAGCCCGCCCGCCTCCCTGTCCTGGGAAGTGGCCCTGCGGAGGAGCCCCTCATGTACTAAAGTAATTCTTAAGTAATTAGAAAGGTACCAGAATGTTATTTAAATAGTAGGCTTCCCCCGCTGGCTCCTCCTCCTGCCTGGCTTTGGTGGTGGCTGCTTCTCCTCGACCCGCTGCCTCCGCTGTTTTGCGGCCAGGCCCTCCAACTCCTCCGGCTGAGGCCGCGGCTCCGCCGCCGCCTCGGCCAGCTTCCCCCACCACCTCCTCCTCCCGCCTGGCTTCGGAGGCGGCCGCTTCTCCTCCTCCCGGTCTGGGAGCCAACATGGCCACTTGGTGCCTGCGGCCGTATCTTCCTCAGATGTTCTGGGCATGCGCTCTGCGCATGCCCAGAACGGCCGAGGAAGACATGGGCGCAGAGACACGGGCGCACACCCTGGCTCTTTATTATAGAGGATTGAGCTGAAAAATCAATTAAGATGATTTATCCCAATAAAAAGATCCAGAAAGAGTGTGAATGATACTGCTCTTGTGGTATTGTCAAATCACCCCTGACTGACTTTTGGGCTTGTGTGGAGAACCAGTGAGTCTTAAAGTGAGCAGTTTATTTCAGAATAAATTTGTGCAACGCTTCAGTCTTGGAAATGACTGACAGAGAGTTGAAGTTCAAAATAAAGACAGGTTTATATAGGGTTTTAGGGGTACAAAAAGAAAACCTTGATTAGCAAGAAACACAATGAAGCTCTTCTCATGATCTGTGAGAAGAGCTTCTGTTGGGTCTGCAGGGAGAGGGGGCTTAGCCGCCCACATGATCTGCCGCCCACACAACTGCCGGCTCCATCATTGAGCCGGCAGGGGTGGCAGGGATCGGGGGCCAGCTGACCCCCGTAAGTGCCAGGATGCCCTGTACTAATGTGTGGGGCATCCTGTAGAGACCCCTGAGGCCAGGAGGCTGCTTTCAGCCTCCCAGTCGGGGGTCTGCTCGTGTATCACAGCATGTCACGGTGACACACAAGCAACAAAATGAGTTTAACGGAGCACTCGCTCTGTTAACCTCATTTAAGGGGAAGGAGTTTGGGGTGAACTAGCTGCCTTGGGAGCACTGGGCTCGTCTGCAAGCCTGGTAGTTCCCATGATTAACAAAAAGTGGGTTAAGCTCCCTTATCCTGCTTTCTGTTGATTGTGGGAATGGCCTCAATATTAACTAACAAAGCTAACCAGGCTAATAATATTAATAGTACTAAATTGAAACTCATGAAGAAGTGTTAAGATTCATATTAAATCCGCACAAGGCTGACCATAGAAATGGTCTTAGAGGCCAGCTTTAGACTTCAAAAGGGAGCAGGAAGAGTGGGTAGCAAAAGACTTAGGAACAGGGATCAGTATATCTCACTTCCTTTCTGGTAGTGTGTTTGGACCCTTGTTGCTCGACCTATGTCGAGGAACCTCTATCTTCCAGGAAGGCAGAAAGCAGGAGCAGGGACCCAAGTGCTACTCGAAGGTCAGGGAGCCAGAAAAAGTCCAAAGGAGATCTGATCTCAGGAGACCAGTCTCTCGATGTAGCCAAGTGTGCTACACAGATCGGGGCTGGAAGCAGTGCCAGTCCAGAGGCGAAAAGTGGGATGGGCACAAGAACCAAGGCACACTGCACAGCTAGTTGGTATAGCTGATACCAAGGGACATGAACACACAATGAGTAAATCCAGAGAAAAGACACACTGGTTGGTGGTCTCAGGGACAGAAATAGGTCACATCTTGCCCTGGAGCCAAATGTTAACCACACCTTTCTGCTGAAAAGGGTGACATATGTGATAGACAAAATAATACATTTTGTCCTGTTCAAACTTTGCTGGTTGTGCTCTACTAGCAAAATGAGGTGAATAAGTTGAGAAACCTATGCAGGATGGAGCGAAATGGGTGCATTAAATCTTATCTCATGTGGTCAGGAAAGGACCTTGGGAGTGCCTTGGAATTTTTAACAAGTGTACCTCCCAATCCTCCAGCCAGCCATTAACACCTCTGTCAGAGAGAGATGAACCTTTTACCTCTTACCTTATTCCTTCCTGCAAAGGTGATAGGCTTGAGCTAATCTGATGTGCTAACATGGAGGGGAATATTTGGCTATTTCTTGTTAGAAGAATAGCACTTAATTAACTCATGTCTACTTTGGCTTCCTCACCTGGGTTGAAATCAGAGAAGAGAACAGAGGAATAGTCCTCTTTCAGTCACACATCAAACTTGACCTGGAGTTACCTTTCCCCATGCTTTCTGCCAAGTGACATACCCTCGTGAGTTAGTTCATGTAAGCGAACGATGAGCCCATGATCCTGTGAATTCAGGAATTTAGGATTTTGTTTTGTGAGAACAAAATGGAAACGACAAGCCTGTAGCTCCAAATCAGGTGCAGGGATGCTGTTGGGAGCTCCCAAGCAGGCTATCTTGGTAACAGCAGGCTGAAAACATTTTGAAAATACAGTATCCTTTTTGCAGGGGACTTGAAGAGTAAGTTCTCTGCCTTTCAACAGGACCAAAAGGAAATATATGGTGAAATCCCATTAGCAATAAATGGAAATTTGAAAACTAACTCCCTTAGGATCTGTACAAGTTTCAAGTAAATTCATGAAAACCTTTTGGTTGAACCAAACTGTAAAAGAAAAAGCTTAAATCAGTTTTAACCACTCATAAAAACAAGCTATTTTCATGGAATCTGAGCCTTTCTAGGCAATGGACAGGAAAACCTGTCACTCTAGATGTATGTCTGTACCAGTCAAATATTGTCCACAGAGTTTCAACACATGCAAGGGATAGTCTTCAGTGAGGGATAAACATTTTGTAACATTGTGTGTGAACTGGTCCTATATTTGCACGCACCCTTAGAGCCTAGCCATCAATAGATAAATGATTTTCATACTCTTGAGCTAGCTATGCTGGGAATGCATCAGACCCACTGGGGTGCTACCATCCTTTTAAAAGACTCCCTTTGAAGACTCTATTCAACTTTGCAATGCCTGGATCCATTCGAACCAAATTAGGTACAGCTGTAAGGACATAGCTACAGCAATTGTAGGGACACATCCACACCATTGAGGTGTAGTTTGTGGTGATGTCATCCACCCAAATTCAACATAGCAGAAGCATGGATGTTTGAGGAGCAAGTGGACTTGCTTGCGTGTGAACCATCTAACCGATTGAAATTAAATTTGCTACAGCTGTAGGGACACACAGGGACACCTCATTGGCATTGTCTGTAATGATGCCATCCACCCCGATTCAAGATGGCAGACAACACAAGAATGTTTGAAGCACAAGTGGGCTAACTTGTGAACTGCCTAACCAATTTGAACCAAATTTGGCACAGTTGTAGTGAGCAACACATAAGGACACCTCAACAGCATAGTCTGTGATGGTGTCATCCACTTCAATTCTAGATGGTGTGCATGTGAATATCTGAGGCGCAAGTGGGCTATCTTGTGAACCGCTTAACCTATTTGAACCAAATTTGGAACAGCTGTAGTGACACTTAGGGCCACCACAATGGCGTAATTTGTGAGGATGTCATTCACCCAAATTTAAGACAGTGGATGCATGAACGTTAGAGGTGGAAGTGGGCTAATTTGTGAAGATGGTAATTATTGATTAAGATTATAGTGAAAGGAAAGTGGGCAGATTAGTTCTTACCAGAACTTGTTGGTTTAAAAAAAAATTTAACATGCCAAGAGAATCCAACTTGTATCTATGGGAAGTTCTCATTTGCATTTTATTCATGTATTTGTTCATTTGTTTATCGTATTTATATATCACCTGATATGTGTATTTCAAGGTGGTGTACATAATTTAAAACAATTATTTTCATGATTAAAGACTAATTCAAGTTCTGAATCCTCAGTGTTAATATAATGTATGGCTACCTAAGATGACAACCATGAATGGCAAACAAATAGAAAATCACACATTTTAAATTATCACACATAAGAAAAGCTTAGAGAGGGCACATGTATGACAGTTTGCCATATATAAACAGCATTTTTTGAATGGATGATGCTATCACAGATTAAAGGCAGGCAAGATGTGGCTTAATTGTGGATCAACTATTGATATCTGTATCAATAGGATGATCCACAATTAAGCCACAACTTGCTTGCCTTTCATTAAATATCTTTTCGTTGAATATATATTTAGTATCCCAGTCTCTTCCATGCTGAACAAGGACAGTTCTGCTTTTGGTAGTTTCACACATACCCATCTCATATTTAAATTATAGAGGAAAGGTTCACAGCCGTTTTCCCTACATTTGATTATTAAATTATTGGGGATGGTTCACACATGCATGTTTATCACTTAGGATTGTAGCATCTAATGATGACTTTCATGGTAAATAGTGAGCTACAGACAAAACTTATGGTCCCTTCAGCCATAACACTTTCCAGCTCCAAATCCAACTGACAATTTTTAAGTCTACAATGATTAAGTATAGAAATCAGTGCCCGTAACTATCTACTGCTGACAAGTTACAGCCAAATGTCTGAATGGGCTTTAAAACAGATGCTCTTAAGATGCTGTGAGTGATCTGAAAGTTCTGTCAGTGGTAGTGGTACTGTAACTGTGATAGCCCATTCAATCACACGCAGGGCTGGCATGTCCATATCGGTGAACTAGGCAGTTGCCCAGATTTATTTTATTTATTTATTTAACATATTTTTATCCTGCCCAAACATACGTCTCTGGGTGGTTTACAACAAGATAAAAACATTAAAACATTAATTAAAAACAAAAACAAGAAATTTAAAGCACCAATTTAAATTTTTTAAAAACAATATTCTAAAACAACATTAAAAACAATCAAAACAGTGCCAAGTTTTAAGTGCCACCCTTCTGCCAATTTTTGATGTGACTTCAGCAAGGTTGGCAGTGAAGATGCCCTGGTGGTATCTCCTAACAAGGGTGCTTCACCTTTATGAGACAACTCTCCCTGAGGCAGTTCCAAGCCCCCTGCCTCGACTCAGGGCATGTCTGTTCCCAGAGTGACACTGGTTGGAAGGGAGGGAGATACGAGCCAGGAACCATAGAACCTGGCAGAGAGGAGACAATCCATACTTTGGATTATGTGTGAGGGCCTCTCAGAGAGGCAAGGCAGCAGGGCCACTCCGTGGCTGACACAGCAAAGATCTCCATCCTTCTTCCATCTCTCCCCACCAGCTCAGCTCTGCTTGTTTGTGTGCACTGTACTTTGACTGAAAGGATCTGCCTTCTTTGAGCTGCTGCTGCTACTGCTCAGGCAATGTGATGATTAGCCAAATAGCGTCAGCCTGCCCAGCTGATAGAGCAGGGAGGGATCAGGAGCTTTTGTTGCTGCTGAAGCCTCTGGATCTCTGGCTACAAAAAGACACAAGGTGGCCAGAGGAAGGTTCCAATGCATGGGTGGGTGCACAAGGTCTGGACAGAGGGGGGGCGGTCATCGGGGCTAGGAAACCGGAGTTGTCTGTTTTTATATCATTCATTTAAATTGCCAAGTAAATAGATGTAAGGGTTCATTTAGAATTCTCATTTTGCTCCGTTATTGAATGTAGGGAGTGTATGCCAAGTCATGCTTCACCTAGGGCTCTAAAAGCCCTTGGGCCAGCCTTGATCACACATGGAAGTCATCAGCTGATGAACACATACATGTGAACAAGTTCAGAAACGTATAACATCATATGCAATGGAAGCATTCCAATTTTGTACTCAGATCTGGAGACAATATGCAACTATTTTATCTGTCGCAAACATTGTAGAACATAAATAATGTCCTGCAAAAGTTGTATTTATCAGTTCATGAGAAGGACAACAAGATTTGAGAGTCACTGAACTGATGAGATGTTAACAACACTACCTGAAGGATCATGTGCTGGGAGGATAGTCAAACCAAGCTGTCGGGAGACTGTTTTGATATAAATGCACCTGCCAGCATGCAAGATGTATCATATCAATGAAGCATACAGATAAATTGCTGTCCAATCCACAGGAGCTGCTCTCTGTATCAAACAAGGGAGTAGAATACACTCACCAGTCAATCAATGAATAAATTTAAAAACAGCACAAGAAAAAGAAGTACACTTGCTAAAATTCTGTTGATACTATATTAGGCAATCAATTTTGTTCCTGCTGTTTTAAGAATATTCCCTCATGGTTCTCGGTAGATGTCACAGAGCCATGAATAGAGCAATCAAAGTAGTAGGAGTCAGGCTAATCAAAGAGTTATGTGTCAGTAAAGAGTGAATGAAAATTGTCCTCCACTAACAAAGCTCCCAAGAGAGTTAATTGTACAACCTGGCTGATATCCAACTGTACTAATACAACAGACGAAGCTACCCACTGGCAAGAAGATCGCGTAGCTGAGCAAATACTCAAAGATTCACAATCTGTCATTCTCTGAGTCTGCTTGCACAAGTATTGCACTTGTACAACAAGGATAGCAGATGGCTTTGGGAATTCCCTGCAGCATATATGGACTGAGGAAGATGTTTAACAGGAGGAGTCATGTCCCAAGTTGCATGAGCACAACACTAGTCTAGAACGCAAGCTCACAACTCAGTTGAACTAGCTAGCACAACATTCTTGCACTAGTGTGGCATGATGACACTAACACAGCATTAGCCTGGATGTCAGCCACAATTTCAAAAGGAACAGTGAAAATGTCCATACATACAAACACCTACTGCAAGTCTCTGCTGATAAACACTCCACAATACTAAACAGTTAAGGTGATGTTGCTATCCCATTAGCAGTTCAAAAAGGGACATTATGGATTGTGGAATTGTGCAGTTCATTTTGGAATTGTGCAGTTCCAAAGAACTGCACAATTAATTCTGAGCATCCAAAGAGGCTTTTGGCCTGTGTTTGTCAAAGCTCCCCCAAAGCTATGAAACCAAGGGGACTTTCAAAAGCAGATTGTGATATGGCATGGACACCTGCTCTTCAAAGAAAAATCATAATAATAATTTTTCCTAGGCATGCCTTTGGCTGTGTGTAAAGTCTCTTTGGATCACAGCCTGCGTTGGCAATGGCAACATTGTACTTTTCTGTTCTTTAAAACATACCTAGACCCAGAAGGGGGATGACAGAAGGGGCTAGAGCCTGTCCTGAGATTGGTTGGGCAACGGTGACTGCTCCCAGGGATGATAATTTGACTTCAGTCAGAACATGATATTTTGGTCACTTATAAGTTGTTAACTTGTCTACTGCAGATCATACCATATGGTTTAGGAAATGAAATTTATTTAATGTGTTCAAAACTTTTTTGGCATCGTTCAAGGCAGGGCAGAGCCACCATCATGTGAATGGGTTCAAAGAACCTGAGCCACTGCCCTCTGGGGGCTGCACCTCACACCCCAGCCATGCCCCGCCCCCTGCATCTGATGTTAGACATGGAGGTGTAGTTTAGCTCGCACACAGGGCTGTGCCGGCCCATTTGCAAGAAAAACCGTCCAGTGCCATGCTCGTAGCACGGCTGGAGTGGCTTACCCTGCATTTAAGAGGCAGGGAGAGCCACTCGTGGCCACACTGCGAATTCAGTTCTGGCCCATCTTGCTTGTAAATGGGGCCATTGGGCCCCATGTGCAAACTAGATCCAGACAGCACGCATTCATAGCATAGCCGGAAGCGGCTCTGGCCATGCTGACTCAGTGTGGCTGTGGCCGATTTTGCTCAGAAATGGGGCCGCATGGCCCCATTTGTTAGCTAAACTATGCCACCTGTGTCTGATGTCAGACATAGGGGGCAAGGCTAACCTTCGCCGCCTGCATCTGATGTCAGATGCAGGGGGTGGAGTTAGGAGGCTGCTGTGGCAGGCTGAACCTGGGCCGCCACTGGCCTGCCTCCACCACTGCTTCCAAGTTCAGATATTTCACTTGAGGAGGAACTCTGTGGAGGAACGCATTTCAAGTTTTGATTTAAGTAAGCTGCTGGCAATTTCCATGGTGAAATACAATATTGCCCCTGCCTGTTCCCCTGCCAGCTGGCCAAGTTACAGAAGGCAGGGGAAATAAAGGGGGATTTAGCACCTCAGAATGAATGTACTGAAGAGAGGGGGCATCAGCATCAAATCCCTTAGCACATTCCGAATGGTTGAACTATGGTCTGGTTACCACATGCAGCAGAATGAGGAAGTAGAAACTAGAGGGGGGAAAGTGGACTGCATCACCTCAGACTGCAGGAAGTTTTTCACACCCGGCTTTTTATTCGCATCTCCTCTGGAATGGAGTTGTGTAGTGGCACAGGGAGCTTCCCAGCTGCCTGGGGACAACATTGTTTTTTTGGCAGGCTCCCTCATGCGTGCTTCATACACACGCACCCCAGTGCTGAAACCACACTCCCTACATCCAAGCCCCACCCCCGCCACACTTCCCCCTCTATTTAACCGTGGTGGCGGCTGCTGGGCAGGCTTCTCGGCATTGAACTTCTCCCCAGCCAGCGCACAAGCTTCCCCATTCCCCAGCCAGTGTGCTGGTGTCTCTTGCGCCTGCACAGTTTGAGTGGGGGGAGCATCACGTGCCATGATGTCACGGCACATGATGCTCTTGCTCTCCCTACTCAAACTGCAGTGTGAGAGAAGCTGGTGTGCTATCCAGGGAATGGGGAGGCTTGCAAGAGCAGCGGGAGAGTGGCAGGGTCCTTGTGTGACCTTCCAGGCCCAGGCACATTTGTACCCACTTGTCCAATGGATGCTACACCTATAGAGGTATGCATTCACAAATTGGCCAAATTTACCCTGAAATCCCTGTGAGCTATCAGGGAGCACTTCACACACAATTCGGGTTTTTCATTGTGCATTAGAGTGTAGCCTGATTTATATCCGGGGTAAAAAAAACTCACTTTTTGTGGGGTTTTTAGGCAATTTCGAACTAGCGGTAAAGCCTGCTGTCTGCAAAAGCTCCAGGTGAATGCTTTTCCTCCATATAGAAAATAATCTTGCAAATAACAAAGCTAGTGTATCAGGTAAAAGATTCTAGCCAAACAGATTTCCTGCTATGGTAGTTTTATTTTTTCAGATAGCTTTTTATTCAAGGGACCATTAAAAAGAATGTAATAATCCAGGCCAATAGTAAAGTTCATTCTATCACCTCAGAACGTGACCACCTAATTTCCACTTCAGTCTCCCATATGCCAGGCCTGTTTCTCAGCAACTGGAAGTGTTACATGTGCATCTGCCCAAACACATATGTGTAGTGTGTGTGTATGTGTGTGTGTTCCTTTTTTCCTTGAGGAAAAAGCCTGGACTGTGCTTTCTAAAACTAAGTCTCTTGCATCTAGGGTTGCCATGTCCCCTGGATTTTGGCCCCTTCACCCAGCTGCTAAATTCCACCTGGATTTACACAGATTTCAAATGAGCTGCCCAGATTGGCTGGATTTTACTTTGACTCTGATCACATGGGGGACCAGAGAAGGAGGGGAAAGTATACAAATATGACAGACAAATAAATAAATAAATAAATAAATTAAAATAAAATAAAATAAAATAAAATAAAATAAAATAAAATAAAATGCAAATTAGACATCCGGATTTGGGAAGCTTGAATACGGCAACCCTACTTGCATCTATAGCCACCTAATAGCACAGCGGGGAAATGCTTGACTAACAAGCAGAAGACTGCTGGTTTGAATCCCTGCTGGTATGTTTCCTAGACTATGGGAAACACCTACATCGGGCAGCAACGATATAGGAAGATGCTGAAAGACATCATCTTATACTGCGCAGGAGATAGCAATGGTAAACCCCTCCTACATTCTACCAAAGACAACAACCGGGCTCTGTGAGTGTCGAGTTGAAATTGACTTGACGGCACACTTTACTTTACTTGCATCTATGAATCAACATTTATTTTCATTAATAACTACAGAGAGCAGCTACAAACATTGTGCTTGGCTCGCAAAGGAACATGAATGTGTAAAAATAATGAGAGCTTCTTTAATCACTATTGAATTCTAGCCTTGTCAATACTGCTGAAGGAAATCTCAAAGAGAAACTTTCCCCCTGCTCTTTAAAACTTTCTCTTCTCCTTAATGAGGCATCTGCAGATAGCTACTTGGTTGCTCTTCTCCTATCCGCAGTGGAATTAGCAGATTTGTTATCACCAGAATATAAAAGCAAACAGCATATGGCTTGGTTAATATCATCATAATGTCACAGTGCAGTCTGTCACAATGGAAACTCCTTCTCTGAGCAATTTCATTTGAGTTGAAGAGGCAGCAAGAAACTTGAAGAGAGGGAGAGAATCACCTCTTTCACAGTTCTGTTTCCTTTCATTTCTGTCTTAATAAGTATTTCTATAAATATTACTTTCATTGACTATAATCTCTGAAATGGAAACAGAACTTGCTTTGTGAGCAGGAGTTAAAAGGTCATTCCCCCTTGATGCAAGTCTTTTCTATCAGATAAGTAGCTGTTTGTTTATATTCCCTATATCTAGAAACCCTTCAAAGGGGTTTAGAAATTAGGGACACTGTTTGATCAAGAAGATAAGGTGATTGGCTTTGTGTTAAGCCCTGCCAACCTTGCTAGGTAACCCTTTGATATTCAGTAATGCTTTAATGAAGCATGTTTTAAATCTCTCTCACACTCTCTAACTATATATTATGTATATCTGGCTATCAATCTACACACAACCCAATGAATACAGCAGTCCTGACTGTTTTACATATTTTTTGACTGGTTATATATCCAGCAAGAGGGAGAGTACCACAATCCAATCCTACGTACTACAAGCCAATTGTGGCCGCACAGAGAATTCTTAAATAATCACACTGAGCAGCAGTTTGATAGGCACAATGAAGCTGTTCACATGAGCAACCCTAACTGGGCTTGCACAACCTCCTTGGCCCAGGTAAGGCTGCTTGTGGAGAGTGCTGGGATTGAGTCTGATCCTGGCATTGCCCTACTGGGTAGCGTGAGTTTTGTCAGGGGGTAAAAGCACGCCCATTTACCCTGATACCTGGTTGTGTGTCTGCTTGAGCTGCCTGCAGCCCGAGTAGCCACAGAGTTGGGTGCCTAGAGTGTCCGTCTTACAGGTAAACCCCTCAGTGCACTGTGCTCCTCACATGGTACATTGAGGGATTTCTGGGGGCCAAGCTGTGTTTTCCCAGCCTCCAGATGGCCGCAATGCTGGGAGCAGAAGAGCTCATGTGGGCGTATGAGCCACACAGCCCAGTGAACAGTAAAGATAATCTGGAGGGGAAGTAAGATTGATCCTGCTTCCCTCCTCACACCCTCCCTGCTGCACACACAGGTTGTATGAATGACATTTATATCTAGCCTCTGCTTCTTCTTCCTGAATATGTGATTCGTGTTATCAACAGTCATCTATTTGTTACATTAATATCCCACCATTCCCCCAGGTTGCTGATGACAGTGTCATTGTTCATCCTAAGCCCCCTCTTTCCCTTTCCCTTTCCTTTTTTCTTTCTCTTTCTCCCCACCCCCTCACACACACACACCCCTTCACAACAGCTTTGTGAAATCAGTTAGGCTGGGAAATAGTGACTGGCACAAAATTATGCGGTGAGCTTCATGACAACATGACGATATGGAGATTTGCACTCCATAGTCCCAGAGGCTATTCACACAATGGAGGAAAACTGGGCTACAGGAGCACAGCCCAGTTTTCCCCCATTGTGAGAACCATCAGTTTCACAGGCGAGTCCAGTGGTTCAATGGTGGCTAGCGGGCCAAAGTACCCCACCCCTTAAACGAGGTAAGTGAAGTGAGAGCGCTAACCCTGTTTTTTAATCATGAGTTGCTGTGTTGCGGCTCCACACCATGGTGATTCATGAGGAGACCCCCAACCAGGTGGCTACAGCAAGCCTCCTGGCCTCAGAGGTTTCCCCAGAATGCCCTGTGCACTTGCGTGGGGCATCCTGGGACTTCCATGGGCCAGGCTTCCCCCAATCCCCACCGTGATGGAGCCGATAATTGGGTGGGAGGCTGATATGGCCACCCAGGATGGTCTAGCCACTCGTGTATGGGGAGAACGGGCTTGACCCACTCTCCCTGCCAAAGCCCTCCCAGCTCCACACACCGATTGTGTGTAGAGCCTCCCAGTCTGACACTCTTACCTTTACATCACATTGACACTACTGTCTACACATGCACACAACCCTGACTGCTAGATCGTATAAAACTATACATGGAGTACCCATTTGCATGTGAGAGTCCTCTTCCAGTTGTGGAAGCCTGCATCCGCATGTGTATGATCCTTTACAATGGTGTAGTGTTCATGACCTACACCAAGCAGTGGGTTTGCCTTTTGACCTTCTGGCTGTTGCCATTAGGAACATAGGAAACTGCCATATACTGAGTCAGACCATTGGTCTATCTAGCTCAGTATTGTCTTCACAGACTGGCAGTGGCTTCTCCAAGGTTGCAGGCAGGAGTCTCTCTCAGCCCTATCTTGGAGAAGGCAGGGAGGGAACTTGGTTCCTAGATGCTCTTCCCAGAGCGGCTCCATCCCCTGAGGGGAATATCTTGCAGTGCTCACACATCAAGTCTCCCATTCATATGCAACCAGGGCAGACCCTGCTTAGCTATGGGGACAAGTCATGCCTGCTACCACAAGACCAGCTCTCCTCTCCCTCATTGTGTCTAGTCTGTGTCAGACCATCAATATTAACTGACCTATTTCTCACTCAGCGGCTTTGCATGACTGCCGGCAAGTTTGTAAGTGGGGGAAATGCCATAGGTGAAAATGCTTGGGATATATTGGGAACTGAGAGTGTTCAGTCTTGGCAGGTGTGACATGTGAACTCACCCAAATCTGATACCCGCGCTCTCTGTCTGACATTCTCCTGACATACTCTGTCCTTCCATCTTGGTTACAGATGTTCACCTCTTGGCCTTCTGGCAAAAAATCAATTGTGATGTTGGGTGGAGGTCTGGAGAATTTCAGATGGAAAATCTTGGATGGGTTTGGACGCCATGCCCAGTGGGAGTGTCTGTTCTTGGTTCTCAATGTATCTCCAGAAATCTCCCACATAGACTTGCTGACAGTCATGTGAATCTGCCCATTATTTTGTTATCTTTACTTTAAATGAATTCTTTTAAATAACTATGCCTAGTCTGTGCACTTAAAAACTATATCCTAGTATTGGGAATACCAGTAAAAACTGTTTTTGTTTAATATGAATGCTATCATCAGCATAACAAAAACAAAACAAAAAACAACTTTCCTGCCAGGAAGTGTGAATGTGCATGTTACTAAGTGAGCCATTAAATGAACCACATCATTTCTCTAATGCACAGTACATACTCCCACCTCCTCTACTTATAAGACCTATTTTAAAAGGATTTTTATTTTAAAGCAGTAATGTTTGATTTAAGTATTTTCTTGAATTTAATAATATTTAAATTGCTTGCATTTATTTTTTCCTCACAGGGCACGATTATTTCTAGAAGGTTTGTGTTTTGTTTCCTCTCTATGCTTTCAAGGAGAAACAAGACACCCTACAATTTCAATCCTAACAACATTTGGAAGAAAGTTCCACTGAAGTAAATTAGATTTCTGCCCAACTGAACATGCTTAGGATTGGATTAGAGTGGTAAAGTGTCCTTTTCTCACATACATCTTTCATCACCCACAGTATTACATTTTCACACTTCCACCTTGTGTAGAATTAGGATCATTAAAAAAATAAATGGTCAGTCATACTGTAAGTGTCTGAACTAACCACTCATCCTTCCCAGTGCATTCTGTTTGCTGGTCAGCACTATTCCCATCCCCTAAAATAATCCAGTACTAAAAGTCAGTGTCCTTACCTAGTTCAGCAGCCCTGGAGCAAAACTGCAACAAGGAAATCCAAGCAAGGGCTGAAAAAAACAACAAATGCAGGTGGAGACATAAAGACTGCTGCATTTTGTCTCGCATGTATTTTATTCATGCATTCGCACTGAAGTAACTTTCAGAAGTCTTAAACTTTTCTAGAAGAGACATCAACGTGCTCATGCACTTTTGTCCGTTTTTTCTTTAACTCACAGTCGAACTTCAGATTCACTGTTATCACTGTATCATAATCTCAAATTTTCCGGCAGAAATCCCCCTTCTCCTGGCCACATACACAGTTATAAGCACACACCCAGATCAGAAAAGAATGTAGTCCACACTCCAGCTGTTTATAGTCCAGCTGCTCTGATTCACACTTCTTTCAAAGCTCAAACTCACTCAGTCACTCCCTCCCTCCCCCCCATCTCTCTCTCACACACACACCCCAGCGGGATGGGCATTGCAGTTCTCATGCCTGATGCTGACATTTTCAGCAAATCCACTTGCAAATGTGAAAAAACAGAGTTGTAAAGTCCACTTAAACATACGCGCGCACACACACCATCTGCAAGGAATTTGATTTTTGCCTGGCTTTAGGAGTATAATTCAGTAATAAACACAAATCTTCAGTTTAAAATGAGTTAAGTTGCTTTACATTTTTACTCATGCTCTAAGAAGAATGGAAATTGCAAGTTAAGGTGTCCATCCTATCTTCCATGTCATATAAGCTGTAAAGACTTTGTACAGTGTGGTATATGTTGATGGCTTTAGAAATGAGGCTCCATGCATCCACACTTTGCCTTGATCAGAGATGCATCAGGCAGAAATTCATCAGGGGCATCTCTAGGAAGTGATTAAGGAAACTGTACCTGTTAAATGTCTGCCTGGATGCATCCAATGCCCTTTCAATGTCCAACTGAAAGAAGAGATCCACAGAGGCTATCTGAGTCCTGGGGATGGAGGTCAAGGCAGCCAGTGGGGAATGCTGGTTCGCTGGGACCGGGGCAAGGCATACGCCAGAATGGGTGAGGGGCATGCACCTGAATGGGGTGGTGGGCAGGAGCAGCAGGCAGGAGGGGCACCAGCAGACAGCGGCCAGTAGGGAAGCCGGCCGCTGTCTGCACATGCATGGGCACAATCTGAGTGCTAGGAGTGGGGCAGCTGGAGGGGCAGAGTGGTGAGGACATGGAGGGCACAAATGGGCCAGTGCTGGAGCATGGTGGTGCGGCCCTGAGAAGATTGAGTGGCTTTGGGGCCAGAGGAGTAGAGTCAGGGCAGCTGGAAGGGCAGAGTGGTGAGCCAGTCACCATGTTTATTGTGAGCAGTGCTGTGGGCACTCTAACTTCAAACTTGCTACAGCACAGACTCCGTTAGCACTAAAGATGGTTTTTTTCTGCCTCTTAAAGTACAATTTTGAGGATCAGTTCTGAAATTACCTTGATTGGGTCCCAAAGGCACTTTTTTGGCATGCACTCTAAAGACTAAAACTATGCAAATAGACTACAAAATCATCTAGGTACCACTTCTTCAGGCCGGAAAAAAAAATGTTGCCAACCTTTTAAACCCCTGTTCAAAGGAGAAAATATTTTAACTGTTCTATCTAAGCCATTCTCCAATGGATCTTCACCAAATTTGCAGGGGAAGTGTCTCTTGTCACCTAGTGAATGTGTGCTGGTGGCCAGGCAGATTTATAAGCAATAGAATGTTTAGGGATTATAATGGTGGAACGTGGAAAACACTCTCCAGCTTAACTATACTGGCACAATGGTGCCAATATAATTCCATCAAAAGTCCAAGTTTATTTGCAGTGCTAGTGTCAGTTTTCAGGTGATGGCATAGGTCAGACACCATACATAGCCAAGAGCAAAACCTTGGTTTTGCACACCATCAATCAGCCTTGAGAACATATGCTCCCCTTTTCCTGTACATACATATATCAGTAGACTTCTACTTCTGATTCTGGTTACAAACAAGCCAGAATTGGTTGTTGCATGCCAACTAACCACTCCTGGCATATTCTAATCAAAATGCTGAAAATAAGCCATGATCAAATCAAATCAATCTTTATTATGGTCACAGACCAGCATAAAGTATAAGGGTGATTACAAGTTAAAATGAGAGCAGATAAACATGATTACATGTAAAATGGTACATAATAATACTAAAAGGACTAAGAATACTATCACACCTGAGAAATAGTAAAATATTCTATGCAGTGATAAAAATGCATAAAAAGCATAAAAAGCTTTAAAGGTGGGGCATAAAGTTGTATGAAGATTAAAAGGCTCCTGAGTAATAAAACTAGAAAATAGCCGAATTGAGGGTTATGAGGAGCATTAAAAGGGAGGCGCGTGAGTAATTGCAAGGCCTTCCCAGAGTCACCGGGAGTCAGATTAAGGCTGATAGGACTCACTGCCCGTCATCCACCGACAAATGCTGATCTCAGCCGCACAGTACCTGGCGATGCTATATGTGATGGCAGGCTTAGAGTCAGAGAGTAGCAGGGAGCTGTAGAATTGGCTCGGACAACCTGGATACTTGCTTAGCGTTGGAAGAATGAGAGAAGCACGTATGTCTCAACAGAATGAGCAGTATAGGAGAACATGCTCAGTAGTTTCGATCTGCCCTAAGCCACAGGGGCATAATCACTTTGCAAGTGGGATCCTTCTATAATGGCCTTCTAGCACTGCTGAGGGAAGGCCATGGCAGTGAGTCAAAGTGAATGCCCTTCTGTGGTTTGGAACCTCCAGTTGGGTGAGGTACTGTTGGGTGAGGCTGGGGAGGCAGAATATCTAAGCCCATCACTGATATGAAATTTTGGAACTCTGCTGAAATCAGTTTGGTGCTCTGTTGAGATCAGTTTGGGGCTCAGTGCACCGCTTGATGGTTGTTTTTTGCCTTATCATGGCCCATGCTGAGCAAGGTTGTCAGGGAGAGGCCCAGAGTAGATATTTTGGTCTCAGTTGTCTGAATCCAGTTAGATTGGTAGTCATCGTGTAGGGTTATGGGAGGAAGACCAATTGAGCAGTAGGATAGTCTGAGCCAATAACAGAGAATGGCCACCCACACCCTAGACTCCAACTTGATCAGGCCTGGCTCCAGGCACAGAGTGGCATTGGGGACACATCTTGGTACTTGGAGCGCTGCCCTCTGGAATTTGGATTGTTCAAGTTTGAGAGTCACAATGCTGGGGGAAGGGCCCAATTGAGCACCATAGAGAAGCTGAGCTATTGACTTGGCTGTGAACAGTTCAAGTGCCATGGGTACATAATGGCCTCCTCTTGTCCGCAGGAATTTGAAAATGGCAGAAGAGCTTCTCTGGGCATTTAAGGCCATGTGTTCTACATGAGCTTTCCTAGAGCCATCAGAATGAAAAACTACTCACAACTATTTAAAGTGTGCAGCTTGCTCAATCTTGTGTCCCCCAGTCCAAGAGTGGATCTTGGGCCTCCTGGCGAAGGCCATATTTTTAGTTTTGTGAAAGTTGATTTCCAGGCAGTCCTCCCTGCCGTGCAACGTCAGGGCCTTCAGTGCTCTTCTAAGGCCAATGGGAGTCCTTGAGAGCATGGCTGCATCATCCGCATATAACAGGATGGCAATGTGTCTCCCCGCAAGCTTTGTGGGGTAGAAATCTGGGTTGCTGAGCTGGCCCACTGTAGAATTGATGTAGAAATTGAAGAGGAGTGGGGCCAAAATGCATCCTTGTTTGACGGCCTTCTGAGTTTCTACATCTCTTGTGAGGTGGCCTTGGGGGCTACATCTCACCTTGAGTGATATGTTAACATGCAGGGTGTGAAGAATGTATAACAGGTGCCAGTCAATGAAGGAGGCTTCCAAATTCTCCCATAATTTGACACGTGAGATGGAGTCGAATGCTGCCTTGAGATCAATGAAGGTGGCATAAAGAGAGGTCACCCTGTAGGAGGAATATTTCCCGATAAGGTGCTCTTGAACTAGGCACTGATCGATGGTGAAGCACCCTTTCCTGAAGCCCGCTTGTTCCTCAGCAAGAAGATTTTCCTGTTCCATCCAATCCCTAAGTTTCCCATATAGGTGTCTCGCATAAAGCTTGCTGATGGTATTGAGCAAGCTGATGGGTCTGTAGTTTGTGGGGTCATCCTTCTTGCCCTTTTTAAATATAGGGGCAATGATCGCTACCCCCCAGTCCATGAGAATTTGGCCATTCATGTCAATATAAGTGAATAGCAATGCCAGGATAGTGGCCCACCAATCCAGATTATTTTTAACAGCCTCTGGTGGAATGAGGTCCTCACCTGGAGCCTTCCCTGGTCTTAATTGGGTGACTAGACTGTGGATCTCTGAGGTTGACACCGGAGCCCATGCTGGAGTATTCTCAATGGCGCAGAAGGACCTTCTGCAAGCAGCTGCAGGGTCTTTGTATAGGTCATGAAAGTATTTCTCCCAGAACCCTGGGTGAATATGACAATCCAAGTGATTTGACCATAGCTGGAAGAGTGCTTTGTAAGACACCAGAACATGGCAGAGTCTTTGGATCTAATGGCCTGATTGAGTCCCATCCATGCATCTTTCATGGCATCTCTTTTCTTACGAGCCAGCAGAAGTTTGTATTGTCTTTTCTGCTGAAGGAGATTTTGTGCGGCCAACAGTCCAGAACTAGATTTATAGACTTGTTAGGTGCTGGCAAGGGCTTTTTTGGTGTTAACACAGTCCTTATCAAACCACTGCTTGGAGGCCTGTTGATGCTGTAGATGTGGCTCACAGTTCTTATGGGAGAGGAGGTGCTGTAATTCCTGGACAAGGGCACTGTAGGACTCCAAAGATGCATGAGTTGGGTCATTATTTAGTAATGATGATTGAACAGACTGCAGTTGGTCAGAGGCAAGAAGCTCCCTTAGTGCTTCATCCAGTTGTGGAGACCATTTAGCATGGCAATATGCTCCTCCTGCCAAGGATATGGTGAGATTGTAATGGTTTTCTATGTGGGACTGATGAATGAAAGGCTTCAGAAGGAGCGAGATGGGGAGATGATTGGGGGGTAATTTGGGGGTAACCGCAAATCTCTCCACCAGAGGACACAGGTTCCCTGAGGTGATAAAGTAATCAATCAGGCTCATTCTAGAGCCAGACAAATAGGTGAACTCAGCGGGATGGTTGTTTTCAAGCGAGCCATTCAAAATGAAGAACTTAAGTCTGATGGTCATTAGACTCAAACAAAGACCCGCATAATTTGACCTTTGGTCCTTTGAAAGATGGATAAGAGGGAGCCCATCAACCTCGGTGCTGGGTGGATAAGCCCTCTGTTGTGTGTATAAAGTATAGTCACCAGGGCCCAGGCTAGCATTTAAATCACCACCCATCACCACATATGCGATAGGAATTGAGAGGAGGAGATATGCTACATAGTTTTCAAGTTCAGTCCACATTGCTCTGACCTGTAGCTTCCTCCATTGTGGGGGGTGGTAGATGTTAGTTATCAACAGTTTGCAGCGGCTGAATTGAATCAAAACTGCCATAGCATATTGTTTGAGCGGTGGAAGCAGTTTTGAGGGTGTGCGCAGAGAGGTAGCAACAAGAACACCCAGGCCACCTTTGCATCTGCCACAGCTTGCCCCAGGTACAGCTTCAACTGTAAATGAGTGAAACCCATTGAGTAGTATCTCCCTGGTTGTCCAGGATTCCTGGATCAGAATAATATCGTGGCATGTGAGATAGTCTCTGAAGGAGGGGTCTGTGACAGAGGAATTCTACCTGTCCACATTCCACATTAAAAGGCTGACTTTACACTGGTCTACTCAGTGTCATTGTGTAGAGCTGTAAAGTAGTGGTTGTGTGGCAGTATCCTGAGATGGCGACGGATCCACACAAGATTGGTATGGGAGGCACAAGTCCTGAGGGGAGATAGCAGGTGGAGCACTTACAAGTTCCTGGGCACCCACCTCTATGAGCGTCAGTCCTCCCTGGGAAGAAATCTCGAGCCTGCTGGAGAGGTTAGTGTGATAAAGGTGTCAGAAATGGGGTTGCTGTCAAGGAGAATTCTTGAACCCATGCCTTGTGTAATGGTGTCCTCTGCAGTTACAGAAAGGGGCTGGATTGATGAGGGCAATGTGAGGGCCCCTTCCTCTGATAATCAGTCTTCTTCCAAGGATGTATGCCCCTGTTGTTGCTTCAGAGGTGATGACTGCTCCGAAGGAGCCTCACTCTCCAGTTGATCGTGGCTCAGGTTGGGGGTTAAATGGAGCTGGGGGCTCTCAGGGGCATCTAAGATGGTTTGTGAATACTCAGGTTGTGGAGATGATTGGGGGTGGGCATGGAGACCCTCCCCTAGGGTGGCTGTTACATAGGGATTACCTGAGATCAACAGCGCAGCAACCTTGTCAAAGTGTGGGTCACAGGCAAATAGCATTCCAGGGCACAGTTCTTGTGAGGCAGTGGTTCCTGGCAGAGATTCCTCACCCACTCCATGACTTGGGAGGATTTCAGGTGTGAGAGAGAGTTGTTGAAGGCTGTTGAGGGGCATGGGCACTTTGCCCCCCAGGTGGGTTCTTCCGGGGCACCTTCCAGGGGTGGGACTGCATTATGAGAAGATTTCACATTATCTGTGATGCCAGACGTCTGCAGGACTAACACACAAGGCTATTCTGATGATCAGCCAAAGTTGGGATAGGGGAGCCTAGCCCGATTTTGGCTGACCGTGTGAGCCACCGGGCTCACAGGAGAGCCCAGTGGCTCCCTGCTCGCGCAGGGCATACTGGAGCTTCTGGGGGACACATGACCCCCAAACTCCCCAGCCCCCGCCGGCTCTGTCATGGAACCAGCAGTCCCGCCCTGCTATCTGCGGGGAGAGTGGGGTTAGCCTCCCTGCAAACCCGGCCAAAGTGGGTCTCATGGATCGTGAGACCTGCCTCAGTGTCTAGTGTCCAGTTGATGTTGAGCTTGTTGAGAGGTCCCTCTGCATCATCTGTTTCACTACCACTCTCAGAGCTAGAGCATAAGTCTACCAAATGTACTGACAGTTTTCTTTTACTCTGTGTGTGTGTAGAAGAAGCGTAGCATGTTTTGGGGGTTGAGTAGCTGGAGTGGTTTGTGAGTGCTTTGGGGAGTTGAATATCCATGTTAGAGTCTGAATATGTAAGTGTGGTGTTCTCCCCATTTCTTTCTTTCTTTCTTTCTTTCTTTCTTTCTTTCTTTCTTTCTTTCTTTCTTTCTTTCTTTCTTAGTTTTATATACCACCCTTTCAAAATAGCTCATGGCTGTTTACAGCACAATAAAAACAATTAAAACAAGTTAACAGTTAAAATCAAACTATAACAACAGAATAAAACCAATTAAACAATTCAAACAGCTAAAAAGCCCTGAAAACCAGGGCAGCAATTTAAAACAATTTAAAACAATCAGTCAATCATTTAAAAACCCTGGAAAGCCAGGCCAAACAGGTAAGTTTTAAGGGCTCTCCTGAAGTACAGTAATGAGCTCAAATTGTGAATTTCTGCTGGGAGTGCATTTCACAGCCCAGGAGCAGCTACAGGGAAGGCCTGCCTCTGCATCGCCACCAGACGAATCAGTGGCAACTGGAGACGGACCTCCTCAGATGACCTTAACGTGTGGTGAGGATCATGTAGAAGAAGGAGCTCTCCTAGATAACTCGGACCTAAGCCATTCAGGGCTTTAAAGGTAATAACCAGCACTTTGTATTTTGCCCAGAAACATATCAGCAGCCAGTGTAGTTGTTTCAAAACAGGCATAATATGGTCTCTCTGGATTGCCTCAGAGAGCAATCTGGCTGCCGCATTCTGAACTAACTGAAGTTTCCGGACTACGTACAAAGGCAGCCCCACGCAGAGTGCATTGCAGTAGTCGAGCCAGGAGGTTACCAGCTGATGCACCACTGTTTTGAAGTCATCCTCTTCAAGGAATGGGCACAGTTGTCGAATCAGCCAAAGCTGATAGAAAGCAATCCTGGCCATAGCCTCCACCTGAGATTCCAGGGTGAGGCCTAGGTCCAGGAGTACTCCCAAGCTGTGCATCTGCTCCTTCTGGGGGAATGTAACCCCATCCAGCACAGGATCTAACTCACTCCTCAGATTCTGAGCTCCCACAATGAGCACCTCCATCTTCCTTGGATTCAGCTTCAATTTCTTCTCCCTCATCCAGCCCATTACTGCCTGTAGGCAGGCATTTAGAGAATGAGTGCTATTTCCTGAAGATGAAAAGGAGAAGTCAATTTGGGTGTCATCAGCATACTAATAATACCCAGCACCAAACCCCCTGATGACCTCACCCAGCGGTTTCATGTAGATGTTAAAAAGCATTAGTGACAAAATGGAGCCCTGGGGGACTCCATATAACAGCTTCCATTTTGAGGAGCAACTATCACCAAGCTCCACCATCTGGAATCTACTCAAGAGATAGGAGTGGAACCACTGCAAAGCAGTGCCTCCTATCCCCAACTTCCCCAGGCAATCTAGAAGGATACCATGGTCGATGGTATCGAACGCCACCAAGAGGTCCAGAAGAACCAGCAGTCACACTCCCTCTGTCGATTCCCTGGTAAAGGTCATCCATCAGGCTGACCAAGGCTGTCTCAACCCCATAGCTAACTCTAAAGCCAGTTTGAAATGGGTCTAGATAATCAGTTTCCTCCAAGACTGCCTGGAGCTGGTCAACCACCACCCTCTCAATCACCTTGCCCAACCAAGGGAGATTGGAGATTGGCCTGTAACTGTCCATCACTAAGGGATCCAGGGAAGGCTTCTTTAGAAGTGGTCTAACCAATACCTCCTTCAAACAAGGGGGCACCCTACCCTCCCTTAGTGATGCATTTATGATATTAATTAGGCCATCTCCAACAATCTCCCTGCTAGACAGAAGCAGCCAAGTCGGGCAAGGATCCAGAGAACAGGTGGTAGGCCGCACCACCTCAAGCAGCTTGTCCACATCCTCAAGAGTCACAGATTGAAACTGATCCAATCTAATACTGCAAGAGGGATCGCTGGACACCTGATTGAGAAGCTGGAGCCAACAGGGGTTTAGCAAAAAACAAAAGTTCTTTTTTGCCTTATGCAATTTATTTTTTAGATGATTTAGTTCATCCTGAATGGCTTTATGCAGTTGGAATTCCCCAGTCAGAATGGTAGTAGCTTGCTTGTCTTTGCCACAGCTAGGAAATTTATTGTCCTTGAAGCTGGTGGGTTTAATGGTAGGGCTATTAATTTCTTGACCAGAGATAAGGTCTCTAATTACAGGGTCTGTAAAAACACAAGTAAGTTTGTATCCATAAAAGAACAAGCTACTTGGTGGAGTGTCAATTTTGTCACCGGTGCTGCATTTTGGAAGGTTAGGAATAGCCTCCCGAAGTGTGAGCTAGCAGGCAGAAAAAAGTAAGAGATTAAGGCAAAGTTTTCTGGTTGTGTGTTTGACAAGTAGGACAAAAAGTGAGTAATCTCCTTGTGGTTTGTCCATCTATGATGAGTACTGCGAGGAATTTCTAGGACACATTTATTGTTTTGAAGCACACGATGAAAGTTTGTTTGGCTATTATTTCCCAAGAGGCCTGGTGTCATCTTACGTGAAGAAGTGGAGACCGAAGTGAAAGGAGAGGCTGGTTAGTGACGGCACGCTCCGAAGAGTTTTTAACCCCTTAATGTTCCTGGGCTACAAATTGATCAAAAGCCTGCCTCAATCTGTCTGGTTTTTCAGTAATAGTGTTTATCCGGCTGAAAATGGTTATCAAACTTTCTGCTGAGATAATGCAGATGTCACTGAGTTGTTGGGTGATTGGATCAGATGAGGGGCAGGATGTGTGGGTGGTAAGTGTCGGGCCCCTCTCTCTCAGATCTGGGGAGCTACTGAGAGCAACCCTCTGAGACAGCTTGGGTGCACCTTGTTTAATAGCCGTCTTGCATGAAGAGGCCTCTTTGTCTGTGGGGGGGGGGGGGGCCTCCAAGCCCAGAGCCATAAATCTATTCTTAGTACTCACAGCGTATGCATCTCCCACGGTTGCCTCTGAAGGGGGAGGAAGCAGTCTAGCTTAGTTTGTTTCTACTTTCCAATGCGTACTCCACTGTCATTGGCCAGACTCATGTTGATAGGGCTGTTGCAAGATCTTTTCTTCCCCCTGGAGGGAGGCAAGTCCCTCCAATGGCTGTTGCTGGGCTCAACCTTGTGTTTCTTTTTAGACTTTGAGCCCTTTGGGGACAGGGGGCCATCTTATTTATGTATTATTTATTTTTCTATGTAAACTACTTTGAGAACTTTGGTTGAAGAGCAGTATATACATATTTGTAGTCGTAGAAGTAGAAGTAGAAGTAGTAGTAGTAGTGCCTTTGGCTGATTCCTCTTTAATCAGTTTGTTTGCTGTAAAGGTAAAGTGTACCGTTGAGTCAATGTCAACACCTGGCAACAACAGAGCCCTGCGGTTGTCTTTAGTAGAATACAGGAGGGGTTTACCATTGCCTCCTCCCGCACAGTATAAGATGATGCCTTTCAGCATCTTCTTATATCGCTGCTGCCTGATATAGTTGTTTCCCATAGTCTGGGAAAGATAACAGTGGGGATTTGAACTGCCAACCTCTTGCTTGCTAATCATGTCATTTCCCCACTGCACCATTAGGTGGCTTTGTTTGCTCTAGTTAATAATTATTTTATGGCTGTCTCCTTCTCCTTCTCCTTCTCCTTCTTGTAATTTGAATGATGAGTTGTGTCATATATTGTGGTTTGTATCATTTGACTATTTCTGTTATTGGAGATTGTGGTTATTTCTATTCTTAGAGCATTTTTAAGAAGCTGAGAAAATAGTAGTAGTAGCAGCAGCAGTAGCAGTTGCAGTTGCAGTCGCAGTAAGAGTAATTAATAATACAAATATGTGGGGTTTTCCTATTGCTATTTTCTTCAGCCAAAACAACTGATAACGTGCTGCACATAGTACATTTACAATGATGCTGTACAGAAGCTATGTATAGTCTGGAGGATGCTAGAAAAGCAGTAGGAGAGAGTAAAGCTGTAGAATCATGGAATCATGGAACTGGAAGGGACCTTGGAGGTTCAGCCCTCTGCTCAGTGGAGCAGAGGTGGCATCCCTAACAGATGGTGTCCAACTTCCATTTGGAAATTTCTAGAGGAGGAGGGCTCCCCCTCATGCAAGGCAGACTGTTCTACTGTTGAACTGATTTAATAGCTAAGAAATCCCTCCTAATATCTAGCTGGCATCTGCTTCCTTCTAATTTCAACCCATTGATTCTAGTCCTGTCCTCAAGACCAACAAATGCACTCCTTCTTGTGTAAGACAGTCCATCTGAAGATGGTTATTATATCTCCCCTTCTCTTACTGTTATTATTGCTTATTATTGCTGTCTTCGTGTGATAGGTGGGGAGTTTTAAAGTTTAAATGGACACTCTCTCTCCTCTTCCCAAAAGGCATGTGAGAAGGCTTAAAGAAGTGTAGGAGTGGCTAGGACACTCTTTAAGTGTCCTTGCCATTTGTGCAGCCTGATTGCAGAATGTAATCCCATTTGGGGGGTTAGGTTAAGCACTTCAGTATCTCAGAACTTTCCGGGAGCATAACCTCTCAGGCCGAAAATATGAGGAGAAAACATTGTGATGAACTTCTACTGAACTCTGAATTTTCTCAGAAATTCTCATGAGGGTCTTTTTCTTCAGCACAGCAGCTGGCATTCACGAAATGATGTCCCCCCCTGCCCCCCGCACGAGCCTCATTCAGGGGAAGAAAAAGAAAGAAAGAATACTGGCCAGCCACTACTGAGGGGGACAGAAAGAACTGAGACTTCTTGGCTTGTTGCTTGCTTTCTGTAAAAGGTCAAGATAATCACTCCACAAGCGACTGATATAATCTATTTTATTTTATCACCAAGTTAGTGAACAAAATCTAATTGTTGAAACAAATTGTTCACATTTGTTTCAAGATCAGAAAAACAAAGTCCCTCATAGTCTGAACAAATGTCCCTATAGTCTAGAGACTCAAAATGTTGATTTGCATTACCAATATGTTGTTCTAAGCACCTACACATTGATTTTGCTCAACGAAAGGTGTCATTAACGGTTGTTCAGTAGTCCCTCACTTCTCCTGTACCTTTCACTTCAGTGTTACTTGGATGTTGCCTCTGCATACTGTTCACTCAGGCTGAGTGCCTGTTCAGTTCTGCTCTGGGGTAAGAACCCAAACCACTTTGTCCAAATCTATGAGGCACTTCACACAATTGGTGTGAAGCGCCATTTGGGGTAGTGCAGGGCTTAGTGTAGAGCTTAACCCAGTCTCCCTGCACACAGGCAGGGAGCCGGCAGGGGCGGTGGGGATTGGGGGCCAGTCAGCCCCCGGAAGTTTGCACAGGGCTTTCTGGAGAGACCCCCAGGGCCAGGAGGCTTGTTTCAGCCACCCAGCAGGGGTTTCCTCATATGTGGCCACACTGATGTGCCAATGCAGCACACGATCAGCAAAACAGGATTAGTGGAACACCCGTTCCGCTAACTTCATTTAAGGGTTGGGACAATTTTTGCCATTTGCTGCCAGGAGCCACACGGCTCCCATGGCAGCAGATGACCAGAGGAAATCGGGCTAGGCTCCCTTAGTCTGATTTCCCCTGGTTGTGAGACTAGCTTCTATGTCTACAGTTCCTGAGCGTGTGCAGAGTCTTTACAGCCACACCTGTGTCCATGCACAAGAGTGAGTGAGAAGTGTGGTGTCATAGAGAACTGAAAAATAAGACTAGGGGTGGGGGGAAGGGGGCAGTTCAAATACCCATCTCAGCCATGGAGAAAACATGGGACCTTGCACCTGACATGCGCTCTCACCCTAACCTAGCTCAGAGGTTCTTGTGAGGTTGAAAGTGGAGCAATAGTATTTTCGAGTTGGAAGGCACCTTGGAGGTTATCTAGTCCAATCCCAGCATTCCTGATAGGTGGTCATCCAGCTTGTGTCCAAAAATTTCCTGTGAAGAAGTGCATATCACCACTGCATGATATTTATTTATTATTTTATTATTTTTTTAAACATTTTTATACCGACCAAAACTTACATCTCTGGGCGGTTTACAACAGGATAACAACAGAGTAAAACATTCGTTAAGACAAAAATGGGGAGGGGGAAACACACACATTACAACAATTTAAAAAAATTAAAATAATATTTTAAAACAGCATTAAAACTATTAAAACAACACTAATTAAAAGCCTGGGTGAAGAGATGCATTTTTAAAGACTTTTTAAAAGCTGTCAGAGATGGGGAGGCTCTTATTTCACTAGGGAGTGCATTCCAAAGCCTCAGGGCAGCAGCGGAGAAGGCCCGTCCCCAAGTGGACACCAGACAAGACAGTGGCAGCTGCAGACTGACCTCTCTCCAGTAGATCTCAGTGGGCGGTGGCTGAAGAAGAAGAATGCCGAAGAAGGCATTCCCTTATATACCCAGGGCCCAAACTGTTTAGGGCTTTATAGGTTATAACCAGCAGCTTGTATTTTGCTCGGAAACATATCGGCAGCCAGTGTTGCTCCTTCAATACAGGAGTTATATGGTCTCTCCGAGAGACCCAGAGACCAGCCTGGTTGCCGCATTCTGGACCAGCTGTAGTTTCCGGACTACGTACAAGGGCAGGCCCACATAGAGCGCATTACAGTAATCCAGTCTGGAGGTTGCCAGCAGATGTACCACTGTTTTGAGGTTGTTCACCTCAAGAAACGGATGCAGCTGGCATATCAGCTGAAGCTGATAGAAGGCACTTCTGGCCACCACCTCAACTTGGGACACCAGGGAGAGGCTTGGATCCAGAAGCACCCCTAGACTGCGTGCCTGTTCCTTCTGCGGAAGTGTGACCCCATCCAGAACAGGCAGATCAAAATCATCTCTCGAGTTCCAACCCCACACAATGAGTACCTCCTTCTTAGCCGGATTCAGTCTCAGTTTGTTATCCCTCATCCAGCCCATCACTGACTCCAGGCAGGCATTTAGGGAGGTTATGCCCTCTCCCGATGATGCTGACATGGAGAAATAGATTTGGGTGTCATCAGCATACTGATAGCACCCTGCACCAAATCTCCTGATGATCTCTCCCAGAGTTTTCATGTAGATGTTAAACAACATTGGAGACAATATGGAGCCCTGGGGAACACCATACAAAAGTTCAGATTTTCAAGAACAGCAGTCTCCAAGGGACACCATCTGGAACCTGCCCGAGAGGTAAGAGCGGAACCACTGCAAAGCAGTGCCCCCAACTCCCAACCCCCTCAGATGCTCCAGAAGGATACTATGGTCGATAGTATCAAAAGCCGCAAGAGGTCCAGAAGGACCAACAGAGTCACACTTCCTCTGTCAATTGCCAATTGGAGATCATCTATCAGGCTGACCAAAGCAGTCTCCACCCCATAGACGGCCCGAAAGCCAGTTTGAAATGGGTCAAGATAATCAGTTTCATCCAAGACTATCTGGAGCTGGGAGGCCACCACCCTCTCAATTACCTTGCCCAGCCACAGAAGGTTGGAGACAGGCCTGTAGTTGTTCAAGTCCGAGGGATCCAGGGTAGGCTTCTTCAGAAGCAGTCTAATAATTGCCTCCTTAAGATAAGGAGGCATCCTACCTTCCCTCAGAGACGCATTTATAATCAGTATATTGATATGATATGGCCTGTTCTACTATGCAATGCCATTTTTTGCCTCTTGAGAAAATATTCCTAATGTCTAATCTAAATCGTCTGCCTTGTAACTGCAGTCCATTGGTTCCAGTCCTGCCTTTAGGAGCAACAGAGAACAAGTACACACCTCCTTTAACATGCCTCAATGTGACAGCCCCTCAGATATTTGAGAACTCCTAATTTCCCCCATGAAGCTCACAGAGTCCAGATTCTTGACTGGGCCGGACTACTGTATGTTGGTTAAACCTCCAAAATAAAAAAAGTAATTTTGACATTGTGGAATGGGAAACAAGAGATTTTTGTTAGTTTGGGATGGGAAGACGACTGGTGGCATTGCCCTCCTCCCCAAACCTACCTTTTCTTTGTTAATATGTAGAATTAAGGCAGGCAGTCTTTGATAATCCATGTATTTGACTCTAAGAGAGAGATAAATAATGATGCATTCCAATAGCTCTGTATTTTCTGTTCTACATCAGTTGCATGACTGCATACTTACAAAAGACAAACTTTTCTTTCTCCTTTAATGGATTAAAGAATATATTATAATACACCTAGGAACTCTTTCTCAGCTATTAATTCATATTATGCATAATGAATGCATCCGAATACTATCCTCTTCCCAACTCCTTGCAGCAGACCTAATTCCTTTAATGTGGAAATGCAATATAACATGTTGTGTCTCTAGACTAGAGAAAATAACATTTGTCCAGATAATGAGGAACACTGAGCCCTTTCTCATGATCAGAGAGAAAGGGCTCGAGGGAGAGTGGGGAGAAAGCCTCAAAAAGCTTACCAATTGCCTCTGGTCTTGGCATGGAGATCGCACACCCAGACATGCCTTCTCTGGCAGCACAGAGGTTTGGGGGGCTGGGATGTGTTGCCCTGCCCCTGGAACTCGGCACACTCCACGAGTGTGTGGTATGGGGATTCCCTCCTACTCCCAGCTGCAAGCAACTGGGGATGGCAGACAATTTTTTTAAAAGGGCTAAAGGATCACTAGCTCACTTGACCATGAGGCTATTCACACGATGGGACGAAATCGGGCTAGCAGAGGCTAGCCTGATTTCGCCCCATCGTGTGAACCAGCGGGCTCGGTTGCGAGCCCGGTGGTTCCTAGGCTGGTAAACTGCCTAACCCCTGCCCTAAAGATCCCCCTTTTAAAGATCGTGAGTAGCTGCGGCATGGCTCCATGCCATGGTTACTCATGAACAGATCTCCAGAGGGGAGGCGAAAAGCTGGCTCCTGGCTCCAGGGGTCTCTGGGATTCATGCAGGGCATACTGGAGCTTCCAGGGGCCGCACGGCACCCAAGCTTCCTAGCCCCTGCCGGCTCCATCACAGAACCGGCAGTCGTGTGAGCGGCCGATCTGGCCACTCAGGGCTCCCGCTCTGATCATGAGTGGGGGGAGTAGGCTTAGCCCACTCTCCCCACTCACTCTTACGAACCGGGTTTCACTGATCGTGAGACCCGGCTCCATGTTTAAGAGGGTGGCTGGCTTGGTGGGTTTGGCCCTGAGGTGCCACTGGGATCGGGCATAATCCCATTGGTTCTCCTGCACAGGCAAGACCGAACTTGGCTTTATTACCCAGTTTTTGCCTGTGTGAGAACAGCCTCATTGTTTCTCTGATCTTGAAAAAAATGTGATCTGCCCCCTAAACTTGATGATAAAATAAAAAAGGATTATATCAGCCACTTGTGCAGACATTTTTTTAAAACCAGAGTCTCAATTCATTGGGTTCCCCCCTGCCATTAAGGTATTTATCCTCCTTAATGTATTGGGGAAGTCTACTTCCTCTGTAAGCCCTGCCCCCAAGGAGCCATCTATGAATATGCAAACTATTCCTGTGTGTCAACATTCAAGAGGTGATAAATGGTGAAGGGGAGATAACTTCTCCTAAGCATTCACTCCCTCCTGCTCCAAGCAAAGAAAATTCGGGGCGGGGGGGGCAGTGGTTGGAGAATATTCTAATCCATGTCTAGCTGCTATTAATACCAAATGGTTCATTTTGGCCACTGCAGAATTCATTCTTTGGTGCAGATGTGGTTAGATGAAGCAAGTATACCTTTGGTACCTGATCAGCTGAAGTATTTGCATTTCAGAATAGTAAACAAACCCAGGTGATAACAAGATATTGTACTCTGTGACACATTCTGGCTGCCTGTCAAAATATCAGACTTGAAAGCAATTACTGTACAGAAACTATCTGAGAGTGTTAAATTAATTGCAACTGTTAATATTTCACATATCTGTGAACACACAAATTAATTAAACTGTGATTCCAGTATTGTAATGCTTTCACATTGTTATAGAAACTGGTACGCTTGAAATGTTTGGGAATAACTTGTTTACTTCAGACACAGATCCAGATATTCTTTGGAAATGAGAATTCTTTCTGTTAGTCTGCTTCAAACAGTTGTTGCTATCTTGGTCTCACACAGAGAATGAGGACTTCTTAAGAAAAAGATGATGTTGCCATTCACATGACAGGGTGCTCCAACTCACCCCCCCCCCGCCCAACTACAGAAATGCTCCTGGGAGTGTGGTCCATACTCCCAGACGATTCACACTGCAGCATGCAGTACAGAGCTCCAGAGGCTAGGACAACATGTCCTGGCTTCTGGATATCCCACAATGCACTGTGTCACAAGTGTGGTGCATTGACAGGATTCCCCATCAGACAGGTGCTCTAGGCACCCTTCTCTGTGTCATGATGAGCTTGGCAGCTGGGTTAAAGGAGTGCTTGCTCCCTTAATGTCAGCTAAGAGCTGGGCTTAGGAGTGGGGTTAGGCTGAGTGGGAACGCTGGAATCTATGTGGTGCTCCTGGGCTCCTGATGCTCCTGGGCTAGGCTGATCATGAGAACAGCCTCAATGTCAATTCTTGCCCTGTCCTGTCTGTGAACTATAAACTCTTTGGTTCATCAACCCTTACAATATAGTTGCTGAACCAAATATTGTGTTAAATCAAGGGAAATCGGGAGAGAAGAGAATAATTGGTAGATGTGTCACTGATGTTAATTTTACATTGGAAGCAGAACTGAGGACTTTACCAAGTGTGGAGCAAAACAACTGTTCAAGCTGGCCAGTCACTTGGGCCAAGTAAAGTGGGGCTTATGAGGATTAGTTCAATGTCATGGTCTGAGTTCAATATCACTCTTATGACACCTCTTAGGGTGACACTTGTGCTTCTGTTGATATTCAGCATCTGGTACCATGATCAGAGGAAGTCATGTTCAGACTAACATGATGCACATAACTTTGCATGTGTTGACTTCTAGCATGCCACTTAATGATCAGCATCACACATGCGCATGC
Source organism: Hemicordylus capensis (assembly GCF_027244095.1). NCBI lineage: Eukaryota > Metazoa > Chordata > Lepidosauria > Squamata > Cordylidae > Hemicordylus > Hemicordylus capensis. The sequence continues at coordinate 172,902,856 of NC_069657.1, forward strand.
ACATGCACACATACACCAAAAAATGCATTGCAGAGTTCTATATATACCATTGACCTGCAAACAAGTGCTCCCATGCAATTGTCACCAGCAGCTAATAGTCTGCACAAGCAGTCACTTCCACAACTGGGTCATTTTGAGGATTGGCCCTCAGACATTAGGGGTGGTGTGACTGCTTCCCTATAGGCATCATTCAGAACGTCACCATTCAGAAGCTCACCATGCCATCACAATGCTTCCAAAAGTGGGCTGAGTTGGTGGCATGGCAAACGTGGGTCATATAGTTGCACATTCAGTCTGTAATGCATCCATTGCACAACAGATTTGCCATGTGCTATAGCTAGATAGAGATATATAGCTTTAAAGACTGCAAAAAGGGGATATGTATTTTAAATTGTCTTAATATTTTTCAGGAAGAGGAACACCCCTTCTTTCACAGAGGCAGGGAAGCAGGTCTGGTTAAGCATAGTGCAGAAGATACAGCCTTACATGCAGTGCCAGCATCAGCCATGCAGGAAAGAGGAATGCGAGCTTGCTGGCTGCATGGCACTCAACACTCCATCTGTGCTTCTAGCGAAGGTGGAAGTGGAAGAGGCTCCATGACAATGGTGCTGTGCATCAGTGCAGCTCCACCCAACTCCAATAATTCCCAGGGGGAGTCGGATGCAGCAGCGACCATGCACAGAGGCCTGCAGCCCTGGGCAGCCGGATCAGCTGCTCACACGACTACCGGCTCCATCACAGAGCAAGCACATGGGGCATTCTGGAGAGACTGGCTGCAGCCTCCCAGTTGGGGGTCTACTCATGTGTCACCACATGCCGCAGAACATGAGGGGGGGAAATAAAGTTCATGGAGCGCTCACTCCACCTCATTTAAGGTGAGGGGGAATTAAGCAGGCTAGCTGCTTTGGAACCACCAGGCTTGCCTACGAGCCCGATGGTTCCCACAATCGGTAGAAAATGGGCTAGGCTTCATTAGCCCGTTTTCTACTGAGCGTGGGAATAGCTTCACTGTGTCATTCATGCGGAGCCTCTTCTGTCTTTGTTAGAAGCACAGAATGAGTCCCACACAATCAGAATCAATTGTGTGGTGAGTCCCACACAATCAGCAAGCTGACATCCCTTTGTGGGGGGGGTGGCTTGCTGCGTTGTATGTAAGCCAAAAAGCACAATCTAGCCAATGCTTTAAGGCATTGATCTCAGTGGGACGGTTCAGCTTAATACGCTTCCACTGAAATCAGCCAGACTTAGATATGCTTAATGTTGCTTGAATTGTGCTCATGCTGTTTTTCCACTCTTTTGGCAATCCAAAAGGAGCTAGAAAGGACAAAGCAGGACCTCCCCATCCTGTCAGACTGTTCCTGAGGACAATTATCTATTTAGAATTCAATTAGAGTCTGAGAGACTCTTCATTGTCATTATTTGTTACTTGAAAAAAGCAGAGCTGAAATTGAAGTTTGTTGGAAGAAATATCCAAATCTGATAGTTTCCAAATTCCCCAACTTCTTGTATCTCCCAATCAAAAATCAAATGAAATCTGCCAATTTGATTGTTGAGAAACCATGGTTCTTGATGGAATGGTTATGCATGACTGAAAGGTTATGGAATGGTGAGTTTCTTATTGGTAAATTTGTGAGAATATTGCTGCATATTATGGTCTGGGGTGCATCTACAGGTACATTCTCATTTCTCTAAAACGGGCCATGCATGAGGATGTGGTGGAAAGGAGGCAATTGGCTCACAGAGGGGAGGAGGTGATTGGCTGACAGAGTTCGCAAGCAGAAGCACCTGACTGGACAGTGGGCAGGGGTGTAACTATAATAGGGCAAGGGGAGACAGTTGTCTGGGGGCTCGCTGCCTTGGAGAGGGCCCCCCAGAGGCAAGTCACATAACTGACTCCCCCAGGTGCGCACCTACCTGGGCTTCCTTCAGTTGTATCCATCCTCCGAAATTGATGTGAGTGTTAAGACCTGGAGCTACCAGAACAGCATGTCTTTCTCTAGTACCGTTAAATGACTTGCATTGTCCACAATTTACAAAACCTTTAATAATTTAGGATGATACACACACACACACACACACACACACACTTACTTCAGTGAGGGTGGCATTTTAAAATCTTGTCTCTGGGCCCACTCTGACCTTGCTACGCCCCTGGCAGTGGGAATTCCATATGCAGATAGGGAGAAGGAGCCTGTGAGAGCAGATACACCATGGTGACTGGGCAGTGGGGATTCCATATGCAGATAGGGAGGTGGAGTCTGTGACACTGTGGTGATTGGGTAGTGGGGATTCAATATGAAGATAAGTAGGAGGAGCCTGTGATGGTTAAGGTTATTTGGAATGCAACTGTTACTGTTCGGAAGATGTTCTTGATTATAGAGGAGAGGTATGTAGATAGATAGATAGATTTACTGATTGATAGCGAGCAGGGGTCTGTGAAAAGACGGGTCATGAGGGAGGAAAGAGCCCCTTCAGGAGAAGGAGGCTGCTGTTGTGTGAATTAGATGAGGAAACAAGATTCTGTCCTTGCCCAGAAAACAGACACCATCACCTTTGCTGCAGACTTCTGTGTGCAGAATTGTTTGGGCAAGGGGAGCTGCTGTGTCTCCATTCCTTGGATTGTACCTTGGGTGAGACAGATGTATCCAGGTTTCATCCATGGTTACCAGTTGAGCCAAGAAACTGTCCACATCCTCGTATAAGGCAACATGGGTAGCAAAGCAATGCCATGGTTAGCACTGGTGCAACATCACTCTGAACCATTGTTAATTCTGAAAAACTGCTAATCATTAAATTGTGACCACTCAACACTGATTTTCAAATCTATATAAAATTAAAGAGAAGCTATCAAAAATACATAATGGATACGTAGCTCCAGAATCTCTGGCCTGAAGATTTTAGGCAGATTGGGCAAAAAAATCCTTAGCAGCTCTGGTCTAGTCAGCTGGTCTAAAAAATACTCTGGTTATTCAGTGATATCTGATCAGCAGGGGATTAAGTGAGATAGTGAAAACTTGCTGCTGGTGGTTTATGGCAGAAAGAAGCTGGTGTTTAGAAAACTTCATTGAAAACTCATGGTAGCCTCTCCTCTGCTTGGCAACCTTATCACACAGAGTAGCTGCCTGTGCGACAGACACAGATTTATCTTAAAACATTTTTCTTCCTTCTTTTTATAGGCCTACTGATGATTTTAAATGTTTATGCTATTGGTGCTTATATGCAGTAAATCATAAATGATATATTATAGCAGCTCTGTGAAGTGAATTGCTTTTCTTCCCTTTATTTAAAAAATGTGAATTTAGTGTCTGTGAAGAGTAACAGATTGACAATACCACTACGTTAAATCCTCCATTTATCTTCAGCAAAAGTATGACATGTACAAGAACAATATACTTTCTCCCCCTGCCAAAACCAAACTGCCTGTCTGCCATATCAGGTCACCCAAGCAAAAGGATTCCTCACTCTGTATGTTAATTATTCAAACTTAATTTCTGTTCTCTAGGACAGCAGAAAATAATTCCAGGCTGGTCACTTTCTTACCATAACTATTAGTTTGACAGGGAAAAAGAAGATCTCTTTCTTACATTTAACCACAGGTTATCAAAAGGATTGGTATTTTGTTATAATTTTTTATTCATCTCAACCCCTTTCCAAAGCTTTCAGTGGATGACTGCTTTTAGTTTTATCAAGTTTTAAATATGTAGTAAGTAAGTAAGTTAGTTAGTTTATTTGTGAACTGCCACAAACTCACAGGTCTCGTCAGTTTACAACAAACATAATATAAATTAAGACACAAGTTAAAAAAACACTTGGATGAATAAATGTATCTTAAGAGTCTTTTAAAAGGTTCCAGAGATGGGAAGGCTCTTATTCAGCAGGGAGCACATTCCAAAGTCTTGGGGTGTCAACAGAGAAGGCCTGTCCTGTGTAGCCACCAGACAAACTGGTGGCAACTGCAGACGAACAATTCTGGATGCTCTCAATGGGCAGTGGGTCTCATAACTGGCTTTTGGGTGGGCTATGGGGTGGAGACTGCCTTGGTCAGCTTGATGGATGATCTCCAACTGGGAATTGACAGAGGGAGTGTGACACTGTTGGTCCTTTTGGACCTCTCAGTGGCTTTCAGTACTATTGACCATAGTATCCTTCTGGAACATCTGAGGGGATTGGGTGTGGGAGTCACTGCTTTGCAGTGGTTCTGCTCCTACATCTCAGACAGATTCTAGAGGGTGTCCCTTGGAGACTGCTGTTCTTCCAAATCTGAACTTTCCTATGGTGCCCCTCAGGGCTCCATATTGTCTCTGATGTTGTTTAACATCTACATGAAACTGCTGGGAGAGATTATCAGGAGATTTGGTGCAGGGTGTTATCAATATGCTGATGACACCCAAATCTATTTCTCCATGTAAACATCATCAGGAGAGGGCATAACCTCCCTAAATGCCTGTCTGGAGGCAGTAATGGGCTGGATGAGGGATAACAAACTGAGGCTGAATCCAGATAAGATGGAGGGACTTATTGTGCCGGGTTGGAACTCAAGAGATGATTTTGATCTGCCAGTTCTGGATGGGATCACACTCCTCCAGAAGGAACAGGTACGCAGTCTGGGGGTGCTTCTGATTCTGAACCTCTCCCTGGTGTCCCAGGTTGAGGTGGTGGCCAGAGGTGCTTTTTATCAGCTTTGGCTGATATACCAGCTGTGTCAGTTTCAAAACAGTGGTACATATTCTAGTAACCTCTAGGCTGGATTAATGCAATGCACTCTATGTGGGACTGCCTTTGTATGTAGTCTGGAAACTACAGTTGTTCCAGAATGCAGCAGACAGGTTGGTCTCTGGAGAGACCATATTACTTCTACAAGAGACCTAGGAGAGACCATATTACTTCTACGTTGAAAAGACTACACTGGCTGCCGATACATTTCCAGGCAAAATACAAGGTGCTGGTTATTTCCTATAAAGCCCTAAACAACTTAGGCCCTAGGTATTTAAGAGAACGTCTTCTTCACCATGAGCTCCACCACCTGTTAAGATCATCTGGAGAGGTTCGTCTGCAGTTGCCACCAACTCATTTGGCGGCTACTCAGGAACGGGCCTTCTAGGTTGCAGCGCCTGAACTTTGAAATGCACTCCTTGTTGAAATAAGAGCCTCCCCCTCTCTGGCAACTTTTAAAAAGGCACTGAGGACACATTTATTCACTCAGGCTTTTACTTAGGTTCATGGTTTTAATTTTTCATGTTGGTTTTATATGATTTTACTGTTTAAATTATTTTAATTGTTTGATTTAGTTTTGATTTTAATTGTTAATTGATTTTAATCTATTATATTAATTCTCCTGGGTGTGCCTTGGAATGTGCGTCCCAGAGCCCAGCTGATTGGCTGAGCAGCGGACGAGCCTGATTGGCTGAGGCGCACACAGGAAGATTGGGTGCTGCAGCGGCGGCCCAGCCATGGAGGCCAGAGGTGGTGGGCCTGGCCACGGAGGCAAGGCCCAGGAGGGAGGGAAAAAAGATTGCGGCAGAAGTGGCAGTGGGGAGGAGAGGTGGCTCGGCCCGGAAGCAGAGACTGGGGCAGAAGGGGGGGAAGAAGTAACCACTAGCCCCAAAGAGTGCACAGATGCTCTGTGCGGGGTCAGCTAGTTGTTTTTATTTTGATGTAAACCGCTCTGAGACATTTTTGGAAGGTTGGTATATAAATTAAGTAAATAAATAACAATAATAACAACAAATATGCTTTCTTAAATGCCTGGACCTAAGCTTTTCAGGGCTTTATGGGTTATAACCAGCACTTTGTATTTTGCCTGTAAGCATGTTGGTATCCTGTGTGGGCCAATGTTATTGCCGACATGTTCCTCAGTGAAATATGGGCAGTTCCTAGCTGCACACACTGCTGCGGGCTCCTAATGAGCGGACTTGCCAAGAGCACCAATACTTAAACTAGTGCATCCACAATTTGGGAATAGGACTTACACTGCAAATGATGTAAGTAAGTACTTGTGCCCTTGTGCAAAACTAGTGATGCTTCATTAGAAGTCTTCAGCAGCACAGGTGTTGAACTGTGAGTTAAACTGCGGAACATGTGGGCCAATACATTAAAATAAATACCTCAGAGTTCAGTCATAGACTTTGGCACCCTTTATGAGAGGAAATTCCAAAACTGTGGGGCAGTCAATAACATTTTGTCCAGACCCCTTTGGTATTTGAATGTGATACATGGCTGTTGGTGTTAAGTCAGTGCTGTTGGTTGATTGGGACACTTTGGGAAACAAGGTTTCTATAGGCCAAATGTCTATCAAAATGTAGTTTGGCCCTGCTTGCTTGTCCCCCACCCCCAATTTAAATAGCAGCAAGACTGAGCAATACTGAGAACACAGAGAGAAGAAAGGTGCTTTAACCTTTCTCTTTACATGGTTCCAGTGCAGATCAGATTCCCCTCCGCCATCCTCACTGTAGGGTTGTGCGTTTTGTATTTTTTCTGTTTCGATTTGTACCAAATCCGAATCAACCCCATTTTGTATTTTGTCCAAAATTAAGCCTTCCGAATCACCCCAGTTTTGTTTTGTATCCGAATTAATCCGAATCAGAATCTGAACTAATTCAGATTTAAAAATGGTTTACATTGTCAAAAGAGTGGGTGGGGGTTATAGTGCCCAATGAGTGTGAGATACCACAAAAATTTCAAAGGAATTGGGCAAACTTCTGATTTTTGGTGTATTTTTGAAATTTCTGCTTCTTTCAGATTTTCCCCATAGGGTATGATGGAGGTTTCAGGAAAAGTATAGCTTCACGTGGCGGGGGTGGGGGAGGGGTGTCTTATAGTGGAGTGTGGTTGGTGGTAGTGCCCAGTTGGTACAAGGAAGCTACCACAATTTTTTCATAGGAATTTGACAAAGGGCTGATTTTTAAAGAATTAATGAAGTTAGGCGTCTTTCAGATTTCCCTCATAGCGTATAATGGAGGTTTCTGCAGTCCCATAACTCCACTTGAGGGGCACTGGGGTGGCCCAGAGCAAGTGGCAGTGTAGTGCACATAGGGTGCCAACCACCCACATGGGATACGAACCCATGAAGTACAGGGTTTTGTTGTTCTAGGGTAAGGGTTTTGTTGTTCTAGGGTTAGGGTTAGTGTTAGGGTCCCTAGTAGCATATGAGAGTGTATTCATGGTTTTTCATCAAAAATCTCATTTGCTACCAGAGAATCTAAACTCAACACCTCAGAAACAACAAAGCCCAGTACCTCAATGGGTTAGCAATCCAGGGGGCTGGTTGGCACCCTCTGTACACTACACCACCACTCGCTTCAGGCCATCCCAGTGCCCCCCAGGTGGAGTTATGGGGCTGCTGAAACCTCCATTATTCCCTGTGAGGGAAAAATCTTAAAGACATGTAAACAAAATTCCTAAGAAATCAGCCCTTTGCCCTATTTGTAATCTGGGTGCACCACCCTTGGGGCACTGCCACCCAACCCACTGTTTTGCCCCCGAAGCCCCACATAAACAAGTTGAAAGAGTGAAGAGAATGATGAACAACAATGATACTTAATTTTTTGGCACAGTTATTTGAGAATTTTGCAGTGTGTGAGAGCCTGTCCCTGTGGCACTAGCACAGTAGCACAACCCATTTATGGATCCAAGCAATCTTTCAACAAAACAAAACAAAACAAAACCACTCCCTCCCCATGGAACAGTGACCAGAGGTCATTTGAGATAGCAAGTTAGACCAATGAGCCAGCATGGTGTAGTGGTTAGAGTGCTGGACTCGGATCGGGGAGACCTGAGTTCAAATCCCTATTCAGCCATGATACTAGCTGGGTGACTCTGAGCCAGTCACTTCTCTATGTGAAGTAGCCTAACCTACTTCACAGGGTTGTTGTGAGGAGAAACCAAAGTATGTAGTACACCGCTCTGGGCTCCTTGGAGGAAGAGCGGGATATAAAATGTAAAAAAAATAATTAAAAATTAAATAAAACTGCCTGGAACAGCTTCAAATGTTCATTTAACTGATTTGGAGTGAGCCGTAGCCCAAACAAATCAGCCTACTGTTCAGAATTGTTGAGATTTATCATCACTGCATTTAAGAAAGTGCAAAACCATGGATCATGGTTACAAAAAAGAGAGAAGCAACTAAGATTCCTGGGGATGTCAATAGATTGACAGGTGTGTTCCCCACCCCCTTCCTTTTGTCTCCTGTAGTCCCATGTGGATGACCTCGCCCTGCAATGGCAAAAGTTGTGAACCCCTGGCTTGGACCTCATGTCCCACTAAATTACATTGTGGCCTAAATTACATTAGACTGCTCAACTTGGGCTTCAAATCTTAGACACCACTATAACTCATAAAAATCAGACGAAAAACAAAATAGCTCTTCAAAAGAGCCCTGAACAAGTCAAGAGATTCTTTCTAAACCTTTGGAAAGAAAAACCTGTGTAATTTCAGAACTGTCCTAACCAGCTTCTCGAAAAGCTTCTCCACACAATTTATACTATGGCTTTTAGCAAGAGCTTTGGAATTGGATTGAGCTCCCAAAGATATTTGGGTATTTCTGTCTGAAAATGCTGTCTTCCAAATCCCTTTGCAAGGTCAGTTTGCATTTCAATCACACTGAATACAACACTAAACTATTCATGCTCAACAATTTTTGCATATCTTATCTTCTGCTAATCACTCAGTGCCTCACCTGGTGTGGAGAGAGTCAGAGAAGTCAATTTGAATTGCAATGCTTTTCTGAAGAACAAAGCATTTCAATTTGGAAACAAAAATCTCTGTGTTTTAATTCTTGATTTTGTTTTGGTTACAAAACCTCCGAAATTGCCATTTCCGGGCACAAAACATTTTGTTCCCAAATCAAAATGAACAAGCCTACCCCACTGATATTTCTTCTAGAACAGCAGAGGAAAGTAACCAGAGCTTTATAGTACCAGAGCATGATCTAAGGGCTCACAGAACAGCCACTTTGATGAAACTAAGCAGGTCTTGGTGTGGACAGTGCCTGGATGGGAAACCCAGGCATGCCACCTTTGGGGATGGGGCTGTAGCTGTAGCTCAGTGGTAGAGCATCTGCTTTGCATGCAGAAGGTCCCAGGTTCAATCCTTAGCATCTTTAGGTAGGGCTGGGAAAGACTCCTGCCAAAACTATGGAGAAGCTGCTGCTAGTCAGTGTAGACAATATAGAGCTAGATGGACCAATGGTCTGACTTAGTAGATGGCAGATTTCTACGCTCCGATGGTGCTCTCATTGGCAGGTAGTTTCCCTCCTGGGGAAATAGGAGATACACACAGAGAGAGATGGTAGTTTGAAATAGAGGGTCAAACTATGGAGGGTCAAACTATGCATTCAACATAACAAGAAATTGTATGCCTATTGTACATGGAAACAAAAGTCTTCCTCAGGTGTTATGCACTCTTTGGAGAGAAAATGCATGAGAATTGCAATGGAAGCATGTCCACTAGCCATGATGGCTGTTGCTTTAATTGGGTTAATGTTTTAATTGTTCTGTTTTTAGATTGTGAACCACCCAGAGATTTACATATGGGGTAGTATAAGAGTGTGATAGATAGATAGATAGATAGATAGATAGATAGATAGATAGATGTAACATCTAGCCCACATTCTCACATTCAGCATTTCTCCACAAAGGCAACTGCTCAACATGTGGAAGGTTTCTCCTCTAATTCAGAGCCTTGAACTGCTCAGGATTCTCAGGGATGGGAAGAAAGTCCCTGTATTTAGTGCTTGTCTCTGTGGGCAAACACTGAATAGAGGGGTGTCTTGGGTGTGGCTAGCCAGAGCATTGGCAGCAGAGGGTATGGTTAGTGTGCAGAGTCTCATTGCATTCCTTATGTTTCCTCTCCCCAGAGGACATAAGCCATCGAGCGAGAGATCAAAAAGGATCAGCATTGTCACACTCTCTCTGTTGATCACCATTTTGTCGATCATCCATCAGGCTGACCAAGGCAGTCTCAACCCCATAGTCCACCTGAAAGCCAGTTTGGAACAGATCTAGATAATTTGTGTAATCCAAAACTGCCTGGAGCTAAGAAGTGACCACTCGCTCAATTACCTTGCCCAACCAAGGAAAATTAGAGACAGGTCTGCTATTGGTCAACTCTGAGGGGTCCAATGCAGGTTTATTCAAATAAGGTATAATAATAGCTTCCTTAAGACAAGGGGGCATCCTGCCCTCCCTCAGAGAAGCATTTATTATATTTACCAGACCATCTCTAATAATGTGTCTGCTAGATGAAATAAGCCAAGTTGGACAAGTGTCAAGAGAGCAGGTGGTAGGGTATACAGTCCAAAGTAGTTTGTTCACATCCTCAGAAGTAACAAACTCAAAGTGATCCAATTCAGTTCTGGAGTTGCTGGACACCTCTACAACAGATTCTGCTGTAACTGTGGAGTCTAGTTCGGCACGAATACAAGAGATTGTATCCACAAAACAGTTGTTAAAAACATCAAAGTGAGTGACAGATGGTTCCATGTGCAAATTCAAGGCAGAGGAGACATGAACTAGCCCCTTCACAACCCTAGACAACTCAGCTGGATGTAGATTTGCAGAAGCAATGCAGGCAGAAAAGAACTTCTTCTTTGCGGCCTGCACGGCCAGAGCATAGATCGTCAAATGAACTCTGTGTTGCACTCTGTCAGATTTGCGCTGAGTCTTCCTCCACTTGCACTCTAGTCATCTATCTTGTCACTTCAGCTCCCATAGTTCTTCTGAATACCATGGGGCTCACTTTAAAGCAAGTCATATTGTGTCTACTGCTCTAGTAAGTTCATTATTCCATATTTGTACCAGAGCATCAACAGAATCACTAGCAGAGCCAGCTTGAAACCCTTCCAAGGCTTCTTGGAATCCGATTGACTCCAATAACCTTTTCAGGCAGACCAACATAATGGGTCCTTCACCCCTGCAGAGGTGGGTGGGTTGTGGTTGCAAGTCCTACCTTAACCAGGTGGTAATCCATCCATGACAATGGGGAGATGACAGGAGTCCCCACCCATGGAACACCACCCTGATCAGAGCAGAAGACCAAGTTGCACATGTGACCTGCATCATGCATCTGTCCAGAAACCACTTGGGATAGGCCCATAGTCATCATGGCCACTATGAACTCCTGAGCCACCCCTGACAACTTGGTCCTGAAATGGACATTGAAGTCCCCTACCACCAACAACCTGGGCTACTCCAATCCCAACACCACAACCAGGTCAGTCAGTTCAGTTAGGGACTCTGTTGGACAGCGGGGTGACCGATACACCAATAGAAGTCCCAATCCATCCTTGGTCCCTAGACTTAGGTAAACACTCATGATATAGGCCAATTCCCTGACAGGGATCCTGGTAAGGGAAATGGTATTCTTATAGACCATAGCCACCCACCTCCCTACCCCACATCCTCTCACCTGCTATAGTATAGCAGTCGCTCCACTCTGCACGGTCGCTTCTTCCACCCGGCTTGCTACCTAAAATGGTGGTGGGCTGGTCGGAAGCCCTGTTACCCAGGGTGATTACTCACATACTCACATAATCACCTAGCAAAGTAGAACAAACCGTTGGTTCATTCTAGCTCAGTAAAGAGCCAGGTAGTGAATTCAGGCTCCAAAGGTCTGCAGCAGCCGGGACCAGAGGGCCCCCAGTGCTCCAGATGACATGAACTTCCAGGGGTAGCCCAGGCCGCTCATGTTGTGTGAATAGCCTCAAGAAATAATGATTCCAGCACTTGTTTCAACACACAACTGAATCTCACATGACAGTGTTGAAATGGGACTCCAGCCCTATCAATGGAACTGCATGTTAATTTTCTGCTTGCCAGTCTGTGGGGTACAACTGATCAGATCAAGGTAGTTGCAAATGATGACCCCTTGAATGCAGTCACAAAGATCACACATTTCAGTACTATAATGCATGTGTTCAGTAGGGGAGTGCATGAGCCTGTTCAGATGCCCTTTTACAGGCCTCCAAACAGGTTTGAAAACTGGCCGGTTTGAAGAGTTTGACAGTGGGGGTTGGATAACTTTAAGGGGTGAAAGGGGCACGTACCCCATCCTCTGCTTTTCCCCCACTGGCGCTCGCTGGAAAACTGGTCCGGCAGGGCAGTAGTGTACCTCCCTACCACCCCGTCCCCTCTTTGGACTGGAAATAGGTGGAAGTAGCTTGTGCGTATACGCACATTTGGCACAGGCACGTGCATGACGTGTGCATGCGTGCAACCTATTCAGATGCCAGACTGCCTACTTCCAGTCTGAAGAGTGGATAGGGTGGCAGGGGGGTATGCTGCCGCCCCACTGGACAGGTTTTCTAGCGAGCGCTGGTGGGGGTGAAGCAGAGGGAGGGGTAAGTGCACACTCCCCCGTCCTTAACGTTATCCCACCCCCCAACCATTGAACCGGACCCCACTGGTTCTGCGCACATCCCTAGTGTTTGGAGGTTGGTTTGTTCTTTAAACTAATGGTTCTTTTCACTTTTCAAGCATAAGATGACACTCTAACTGCTGAAGCACTAGCCATTATTTGTGGACATATATGAAGGGGTTTTTTAGTGCATCAGATTGGTGTCATCCAAATTCAGGATCCTTATTAATACTGCATTGTGTTACAAGGCACTTGTCTATACAGGTATGATCAGAGTTTACGCAGAAACAAATAGAGCTTTGCAAATTCACAAATCACATTCAGATAGTTGTTTCCTTTGGCTAATACTTAGATATGCACCCTTGGAGAGCTCCCACATCAAATCATTCGCTCTGGCTACTTCGACATCATTTAATTTGCTACAGCAACCTCCAATTTGTTTAATTTAATTTTTAAACATTGGCTGAAAATGAAGTAGACACTTTGTTTCCACATCTGTAACAAATGAGAGACAAAGGCTAATATAATAAAACAGCCATTCTGGAAAACTGTTCAAAAGATCAGTAGAGGAAATTTGTTGAGGACTGAGCATATTCAACGTGAAGCACCAGAGCGTCCCACAGGCATCATAATTCAATAGTTTCTACTTTTTCCATAGTGTAAAGATGTGAACACATATATTGTCATTGGCACAGTTATGAAGAGTATAAATAAACCTGGACATAAAATATTATTGTAATTCTTCGTAGAAGAGGTGGTGGTGGTGGTGGTGGTAGTATAATGTCATCTATGCACAAGGTGCTTCTTGCTTATAAACAACCAAACCCATAAACAAATTATTCTCAGGTTACCTAAAGAGCCGCCTTCTCCTGTATGTATATATGCCTGGCTATTAAAGTCCATTGGTGAGGCCCTTTTGTGCATCCCATCTCCCTCAAGCGACAGTTTGTAGGGAATCGTTTACTTACTTATTTATCTTGCATTTATCTCCTGACTCCTGCCCTTTCTCCAAAGGGTTCAAGGCAGTGTATATGGTTCTTTTGTTATACCACAACCCTGTAAGGTGGGTTAGATTGGCAGATAAGTGACCAAAGTCATCCAGTGGGCTTCATGCCTGAAGTGGGCTTCATGCCTGAACTTTCTGGCCCTGGGGATATATTTGTCCCAGTCCCACTTCCAGTATTCATCACTGGTTGAAGACTTTTTAAAATATTATTTATTCAAGTTTTCGGTTTATTTGTTATAGGGATGTGCAAATCATTTTGAGGTTGAATTGGTTTGACTCAAATCTGGTTGATTTGAGTGATTCAACCTTGAAACAAATCTGCTCAGTCACCCCTGTCCAACTGTGAGCTCGAAACGAATCTCTCAGATATGATTTGAATCAATTCAAGATTCAAGTTTCCCTTTTTACCCCAGATTCCCAGCTTTCATTTAAAAAACTAAATGAAACCCTAAGCTCTAACCCTTGTAGAAGTGGAGTTATGAAGCAAAATGTGTGGTCACTATTCTACTCAACCACTGGGCTTCAATTAAGGCAGTTAAAGCACAGGAGAGTTAAAGCACTGCCTGGGGAAGATGATTCATTATAAGTAATCCCCTGAGGAATGTTGCCTTTGCTTTTTATCAGCAGGGGACCTCTGTTAGGGCAGTTGAGAGGATAGCTTGATTCTGCCTACCAGGCTGTGTATTATAAATATTTAAAGTCTTTGGCTTTATAATGCAATCCATTCCATGCATGCCTACTTAGAAGTAAATACTGTTGGTTTCAATCAGCTCTTCTCTCAAGTAAGTGTGTACAGAATTGCAGCCCTAACTGAAAAGCTGTGCATTTTGTGGTTCTGCTGCTTCTCTTAATATATCAAATTTAGTGTAGTCTTCATTTATTTTCTATAGATATTATTTTGTTTTTGTGTTTTTACATTTTGCTTTAAGACACCATAAATTCTCCCTGCCCCCTGCTCTTTTTAAAGCCTATAGTCATTTTGGTAGTACAGTTTATGTATTTATCTCAGGATGTATATGATGACCATGGCAAGGCTTAAGCATGACAGCCTTAATCCCTAGTGTCAGTTTTTTACGGTCAATTATAGAATTTAATGGCAATGAAAATGCACTCAGAGTCAGCACTGCACCTTTATCTTCACCATAGGGAATAATGGTGATACGAAGCAGCCCCATTACTCCCCATGGGTAGTGCCAAGGTGATCCAAATGGGTGGGTAGGTAGAGCACACTGGGTGCCAACTACTCCCCAACCTTCAAACCAGTTGGGTACTCAGGTGTGTTTTTAAAGAAATTTTTTGATGTGTTTAGACTCTGGCGTGCTATGACTTTTCCTCATAATGAATCCCTATAAGGATTCATTACACACCAAAGAGTCTACACACTTCAAAAATTCCTAAAAAATAAACTGAGTACCTCACTGTCTTGTGGGTGAGAGGCGGGATTAGTGGCAACTACTTATGTGCCAACTATTCCCCAACCCACAAGGCACTGGTGTACTCACTTCATTTTTGAATTGTTTAGACTTTTTGGTGTGTAATGAATCATCAAAAGGATTCATTATGATAAAAAGTCATAACACACTGAAGAGTCTAAACACTTCAAAAATTCCTAAAGAATAAACTGAGTACCCAACTGGCTTGTAGAATGGGGGTAGTTAGAACCCAATGTGCCCTACCCTGCAACCCATTTTTGACCACCTTGACACAACTCATGAGGTGTAATGGGGCTGCTTCGAATCCCCATTATCCCCTATGGCAGAAACATACAAAATTACTAAAAACTTTAAAACTCATTTAAAAAAATCAACCAAATGCCCCACTGCCTTGAAATATGGGTGGTGGTAGATGGCACCCATAGGGCCTTACCAACCATGCCACTTTGGGAATCAATCAAATTCAAATCTAATCTAATCCAATTTGAATTGAATCTGATCAGATTTGAGTTTGCAGATTTGAGTTTGAAATGAATCTGGCTGATTTGATTTGACCTTGAATCAAATTGCAAAAATTGATTCATGCACATCTTTAATCTACTGCTGGAATTTAAATTATTATTGGCTCTTTCTTGTTTGATGGTTCTATTATACTGTTGATGTCAGTCACCCTGAACTGGAAAAACAAAATAGAAATCCCCTACTAAAGAAATAAATGAAGCAAATTCAATATTTATTTACAATAAAATTTTAAAATTACAATTCTGGAAATTTGTGGAATATATGAAAACAATACATATATTAAAAAGAGACAACAAGGGACAACCATAAAATGAAAAGAAATAAAATGTTTTTAAAACTGAGGAAAAGGCCCCTTTCAAATATTTTCCATGAAGCTGATGTGCAAAAGAGCCTCACCAACTGATCTCAGTGGCTAGACATGGGACCAGATAGTCCTTTGGGCATCTTGATATTGTTGTGAATGACGTGGTGGGTTTTTATTTTTTATTTTTGTTTTGTTTTCTTAATTGTAAAACAAAAGCCACAATGTGCATTGATTACCTTGGGTTATTATGACTCCTACCACTACTACGTAGTACTGCTACTACTGCTTTATGAATATTACTTAAGAAGGCTTTCATAATGTCCACCAGCAGTACCTGTTTAATAGGTACAATACCTACGTTTTCATCTCTGTTGCTCTTGTGTACTAAATATGTTGCTACCCTGTCCATTGTATGCATTTGCCAATCAACATACTTAATTAGACTTTGCTAGTATGTAATGCAAATCACCTTAAATGGTACAGCAGGGAAATGCTTGATTAACAAGTAGAAGGTTGCCAGTTCGAATCCCCGCTGGTACTATATCGGGCAGCAGTGATATAGGAAGATGCTGAAAGGCATCATCTCATACTGTGTGGGAGGAGGCAATGGTAAACCCCACCTGTATTCTACCAAAGAAAACCACAGGGCTCTGTGGGTGTAAGGAGTCGAAATTGATTTGATGGCACACTTTGCCTTTAGTATGTAGTGCACGTGGCTAGCATGTTTGCTACATAGGAAATTATATGAGAATAACAATCTTGCTAGTACACACTGAATATGTTGCACGTATGTTTGCTATGCATGACTCATAGTCATGGCAGTTATCACTTCCTCTCTGTCTTGGGTTTTGCCCAGAGAAAGATGAGACATGGACGTTGGGCTTTTACAGTTCCGTCACCACTGTCGTCATAGTAGTGCAAGCTAAGAGATTTGCAGAACCTCACTGGTTCTTGTTTGACCTCTCTTGGAAATTCTTACATGTTTCACCTCCGGAATCTTGTTTTGAATGTCAGTTTTTCAAAACTTTGGCATAAATCTCTTAAAGAGGGATTAGTCTCTCAAGACCAGGGGAAATCCAACATGCAAATTACCACAAGATTTCCAAGTTTAGGTGTTGACATTTCACTAAGGCGAGAACAGTGAAGGGACAGGTAAGAAGCAGAACAGAGATGTAAGTTTGGGGTAGTATAAAAATATGTTAAATAAATAAAATAAACATAAGCATATGAATGGGTGTGAAACAAAGGTCTGTTCCCAATACATCCCTGGAAAGAATCCTGAGCAGAGGAACTGGCATCTGAATAGGTTGTAAATGAGAATACTAATCATGACAGGATATGTCATGCTTCTCATGCCACCAATCTCCCTAAGGACAAGACCTTCAGAGTGGACTAGTATGATTTGAAAATTCCCTGAATGTATTGGACAGCATAGCAACTACATTGTAAACATGGTACTTATATTCTTTGGCTGTCCAGTATTTTGTTATATGGCCCATGTCTTCCACCAAACAACAAAGGTTTACAGTAATAACAACTGATTTGTAACCCCATTTAAAAAGTGTTCTGCTTTTGTTGTGTGCTCCCTGATGCATTACAGCCTGGGTATTACTCTAAGCTGGTTTGTGTCAAATTATGCTGCTGCTTGGCCTCAAGTCAAAAGTAAAAATGTTTTGTTAAATAATTGATCTAAGACGAGAGAATGAAGCTATTTATCACTAAGTCATGATTTTGAGTCTGTTTCCAGTAAATTGTTACAGGGTAATTTCCTTCAGTAATTCATTTTAACGGACCTCTAATACTTAATGGCATCACACAGTACTGAATTTACCACTTATACATGTTTAGAAAGAGGATTAGGCATTTATGTGAACATTAAGAATATCTGTAGACCCCTTTAAAATGAAAGAATAATTAAGCATTAACTCTTTATGAAATTGCTGTGCCTCTCCTTAGAAATAAATGTCAGTTATAGAAAGAATGGGACTTTGGATATAATGACAAGCTATGTCAGATATTTGGATGGGAAGGTGTAGAAAGGAGAAATATAAGTGGATTGAAAAACTAGCCACTTCTGAGTTTTCTATTATGGAAAATCTGCAGAATTCCATGGCACAAGGCAGCGTCAGGAGTTGACCAACGCTTAAGGTCTCCCTGTCTCTGTAACAAAGCTATGGGAAAAGGTGAATTTTGGGGCAAGATGGCTTACTTCCCCCAAATTGGGTGTGGTTAGAATTTTTCTCTCCGTACTGGTCTTAGCTGGTGTATGTGCCATATCCCTTGTAGTGACAAAGAATGGAGAACTTGTCTCTGGAGTGGAACACAGAGGCCGCATTCACATGTAACCACCACTGCCCCCCACTCTCCCATCTGAATTCAGACACTTAGGAGAGCAGTCTCTCTGCAGTCAGCGATACTGCTGTGCAGTCTTTCTTCTTTACTGAAGGACAGCCCACACAGCAATCACACTGGAGTTGAGGGAGGAGCTTCGCCCTTCAACTCCAGTTCCAGGGGAAGCAGCCTTCCGTTCTGAATTTGGATGTACCTCAAGCTGCCTGGAACCTCAGATTGCAGCAACAGAACTCATGACAACCGAGGGTTCAGATTGGAGTTCCAATTCTGAACCCTCAGTTTTGTTGCCATGCCATACTCTGGTTACCTGCATTTGGACCTAACATCCATGGAACCACAGGCCTATTCAACTGTGGTTCCGTGTTACATGCAAATATGGTCAGAATGTTGATGGCGGGTGGGAATAGAAAGGAGATAAGGGAGAAACCAGCACTGCATTCACTGCATACTATCATCTCTGGGTAATGAGGAGAAAGCATTGCTTAATTTTTACAAACAGAAATGAGTGTGGCATTTCTCACATACCTTGAAAAACTGCATCCTACAGGAGAGCAGTGAGGCAAGGTGAAGTTGTTCAGTAGTGAGGGAAATGCATGTTCCATATGCTCAGAGGCACTTTTCTTTACATGAATTAGGAAGCTAATCCATTAAACATTTGGGCTTGGTTCAGGTTCAGGGTCACCTATATCTTTTTAAACTCTTTGGTTCAGTTCCAGTTCGGAGACTAAGTGGTATAGAAATCAGTTGAAACCCTTTGCACTGATTTAGATACATTTAATGCAGAATAATAGAGAACACTTACTCACAATGCAGCTCTAAATGACTTCACTGCCAAGTTGTTGTTTTTTAAAAAATACTAGGCAGCATCCAGGCTCTAGAAATTAAGTAGTCCTACAGAGTAACTCCAGAGCAGAACTACTGAATGAATGAATCAGGATGCTGTTCATTTTTTTTTAATGTTTACTTTTGAAATGTTTAAACAAAAACCCAGAAGAAAAACAAGAAGAAAATGCACTGATTAGGATGAATGTGCAATGGCAACAAGGAGGACCCGGAATTCAAAATCATTGCAAGAAACGTCCACAGTCCACTTTAGTTAAAGAAATGGCCACACTGAGGCCTTGACACTGGACAGCAGCCTGTGAGTGGGCAAGGCTCTACTTGTGGACAAGGATGGCTGCAAGTCCTAGACCTTGCAGCTCATCTCTCCTGATCCTCCTTCTCATCTCTGAATAGAGTTTCTCCAAATATCATTAGGACAGAGAGAAGTTTTTACCACCTCTTAAAAGAATCTTCTGAGTGTCTGGTTATTGAATCAGTTTTGAATTGCTTACCACTCTTTGTGTTTAGGGCGGGGTTCCATTCTAGTACATTAAGGAAGGGGAGGGAACCTTGGAAATAAATTGCTGTCCCCTACAGAAGTGGAACGAGAGCAGGGAAGGGAGAGGGAGAGGGCGCCTGCACAGGAGGGGTTCTATGATTTTGGCATCAACTGAATTGAATTCAGACTTTATAAAATTGCCTCCACTGTAGCTGTGTACAGTGGGGCAAAGTGGGAGGAAGTCCTGCCATTGCCACACCAATCAGCAGCTTGTCTAAACAGGTAAAAGCCCAATGTGTGATGCTGGGGGCTTCCGTGATTGTTGAATCAAGGAAGTGCCCCCATCATGCATTAGGCTTTTCCCTCTTCAGACAAGTCCCACTGTAAGTGTGAGTGGTGTGGCATGCTGCTGATTGATGTTGCATGAACAGGACTTCCTCTCACCCCGCTTCACCCTGCTGTACCAGACGACAGTGCGGCAATTTTATAATTTTGAATGAGGCCTGAGTAGTGTACGGTAGAGATGCACCAAATTGGGGGTAAGTAATGAATGGATTTGACTGTGAATCAAATCACCCCTTAAATTAAGGGGCTGATTCAAGGTTGAATCTAATCAGCCCCGATTTGGCGTAAATCGATTTGTACAATTTGAGTGGCCATTTTGGTGGGCTTTTCCTCTTTACTGATTTGTTTTCTGGCACTGGCTTCCAATTGGCTTGAGATCTCCTTGCTTTTTAGATGGCTTGTAACCATACAAATCATGCAAGTCCTGGGATGGGCAACTGTGCCTCCATTGGCTGACGGGGAGGGAGGAGGGCAGGGACACTTTGGGAAGGAATTTCAAAATGTACATTCAAAGAGAGAGAGAGAGAGCCCTTATGATGAAGAAGATACATCAGTACAGAAGGAAGCAAGGAGGAAGGAAGGTTTGATTTTGTGGTTTTCTTTTCTCAGCACTGAGTATATGCGTTTGCTATTGCTGCTATAACTTTTTTGCGGGATCTCCGATTGACAAGGCGGGAACAAAAAAGGAGGAATTTCAAAATGTATCCAAAGCGACTGGGAAGCAGATAGAGTCCTTACATGAGCAGAGGAGGAAGGAATTAAGGAAAGTTTGATTTCATGGTGTGTATTTTCCTCATCACTGAGTATAATGCTATGCTACCTATTGCTGCTATAACTATCTGGTTATGCTGGATGTCAGATTGCCAAAGGCAGAACTTGGGTGCCGGCCTTGAGTTGTGGTTTTGGTTTGGTCAGTTTGAGTGATGGTGTTGTGGTGAGAAATGGACAGTGGCAGCTCTCTAGCTCTCTCTCTGCATGTGTGTGGGGTATTTCTTGGTGATTGCTGTGATGTGCTCCATGTCTGGCCTTAAGATGAACTTGTGCTTCACTCACTGCTCTGCAATCTCCATTCTGCATTGCAAGGTGTACTCACTCAGTCAGAATGTGGCTGCTGGAGACATTGCTGTAGTGTTGCTTATGGCTTTGTTTGCTGGCTGCAAAGGGTGCTGCTGTGCTGTAGCAGCTGTTGCAAGCAGGACAGAGTCATAATTGCATATGAGAGAGCAACTTGTGCCAATGATGTTACTGCAGTGTAGGCACTGTGGCTGGCAGCAGATTCTGGGTCAGTTACTCTTTTTTTGGCCATCTTTGGACTCTGTGTTTGGCAAAATGTGTTGTTCTGTTTTGGGAGGGATTGTGTACTTCTGTTCTACAGTGTTTTTCAAGGCAGGGTTGCAGAATTTGAGCTCTCTGCTTGTTTTGCCCATGGGGAACAATAGGAAACTTGTATCACCCCATTGTTCCCCATGGTAGGTCTTAGGGACACCAAATTGGGTTGGGTGGTAAGATGCTATCGGTGCTACTCACAGAACCCACAAAAGAAATGAGGCAATTTAAAAAGCAGGCAATTTTTAAAAATTGAACCTAAACCCCCATATAATCTTATGTGTTTTTGGGGAAGGTTTTTTAAAAAAATTAAAAATTGCCCACTTGCCCGTTTCTTTTGTGGGTTGGATGGTAGGTGTCACCCATCATGCCCTACCACCTAACCCACTCTGGTGCCCCTAAGACCTATTCATGGGGAACAATAGAGTGATCCAAGTTCCCCCTTATTCCCTAGGTGTGAATTGAATTCTAATGGACCTACAGTTTCCCTCAATCTTAGGCTCCTTCACCTCCAGTTCCCCATTATGTGTGAATGTGGCCATGATGTCTTTATATTGAGAGATCAATATTATGCCAACTTGGCTTGTGGCTATTAAATCAAAGCCCTCAGTCCTGTCACATCGACGTTCTTTCTTTTTCTGGCTAATTCCCAACTCACAGCTAACTTTGAAACATCCTTGCTAACAATTCAAAAGTGCAGGGAATGCATACCTCCCTATATCTAGCATGAAATTCATTTATCATGAAAACTGCTGTTTAAAAAAACCCTTAGCATAGCACAATGAAATAACTTATTTCTGAAGCAATTTTATAATGCTTTGCTTTTAAAAGTGCAGCTGTTGTCCTTGCTACCATGACAAAAAATAACAGGGGTGGGGTGGGGGCAGGGCAGAAGCACAACACTATCATTGCTGTTTTAACAAATGTTTGGGTATCAGAATCTGTATTTGCTGAAACCCTCTTTCTGTTTTTCTTGAGCTGGTGAAGCCCTGCTCCCTCATTTGTAGTAGTAGCTTGAATGAATTGGACCAGTAAGTGACAGGCTTGACTAGCTCTGGTTTGCTTGCCAAGCACTGGAAGCTGCTGTTTGTTCTCATCTGCAGATGAAGACCAGACACATCAGTGGTATTGAGCCAGGGCAATCCAACCTTATGAAATAGTGTGACTGATCGGTAATGGAATAACTAGTTAACTACCCATCTTTTGTTTATCTGCCACCCAGAGGTCACAAGGAAACCATGTCTCCTGATGCCTGCCTTGTTTGGGAAAGAGTGACCACCCTGACTCATTCATTCAAGTGGCCATTCACTGCCCACACAGCATTATGGCATGCCAAGGACGCCCTGACAGCATCATCAAGCTTCCTCCAGAAGAGGAAGTCAATGAAGGAGACAGGAAGTCAATGAAGGAGTATGCTGCTCACATGGAATGCTGGAGAAGCGAGGGGTGTACTCCAGATGGTGAGACAATGGGGAATCTGGCCAGCTGGCAATCAAAGAGGGGAATGGAGACACATCTTATGGAGTGGGAAGAGGGAAGAAGTTAGCTACTTCCTTCCTTGCTTGCTCACTCGCTCGCTTGCTTACTCACTGCATTGGTGCAAAGCAAAGAGGGGAAAATCATTTCCCAGAAAAGAGAGAGAGGACAAAGACCCCAGGATAGTCATTTTAAAATAATAACCCAGCAATGTGGAGGGCTGCAACACTAAGCACTCTTCCAAGAAGTAAGTCCCATTGCACTGAATGGGACTGCCTTCTGAGCAGTATTCTTTCTCCCCCTCAAAAATCATCTCTGTGCGGAATGAGTTTTGTTCTGGGCAGCAGTATCAATGCAGTGTGTGCGCACATGCATTCAGAGAGGGGCCTTCCTGATTCAACCTGAGCGGGATCTAAAATTGATGAAGTGGACATTAAAAAACATATGAGAGTGTGCACACATGTTTGCCTTAGAGGGAACACCGCTTCTGAGTAAGCACCCTAAGATCTCATTGTAAGGCTGCAGCCCTAGCTGAAAGTTATAACCCACTTCTTCTTTTTTCTCCTTCTCTCTCCCCCTGCCCCTTGCTCCGACCCTGGGATCACACATTCAACAACCAGCCCAGGAACAACTCAAGCCAAATTGAATAGTATGTCTGTGGGCACACAAGCCGTATTCCCACCATCCATATTGGTAAGCTGCAATTCCACACTTATATAATACATGTACATAAGCAATAGTTCTTGCCGTTAGATTGTGGATGTGGGGTGAGTGGGGTACAATCTAGCCATCTATGTACAGTGTAGATTGGTAGAGCCTAGACAATCCTGTAGCAGGCACCTTAGCCCTTGGTTTTATTCATACATTACTCTCTGCTCTGAATAGCCTTTGCATGCCCTACTCTGAATACTTAATGGGATTAGATTTCAAAACCGTATCAAAAGGTAGGATACAGTATATGAGTGGATAGATAAGCTTCAAGATAGGGTAATGATTTGAGTGCAAATACATACCCATATATGAATACACAGTACAACTGCATCTGCTACATTTCTAAGAAATGTACTAAGAATATTGATGGCAGTTTGAGACTTCAGCACGGGACTGGGAATTGCTAGTGTACCTGTGGTGTTCTACTATTGGCAACAATTTGTAAATGCCATTTCTTGATAGATTGCAAATAATTAACGACTGAATGGCTAAACAGATTGTTTGGAAAGAAAGCCACAGTAAGCTTTGATCACAGACAGAAAATAATTTTCTTTTTTAAAAAAACTGTGGCTAACAGTAGGTAAAAAGTTAATG
This sequence comes from Hemicordylus capensis, assembly GCF_027244095.1. Taxonomy (NCBI): domain Eukaryota; kingdom Metazoa; phylum Chordata; class Lepidosauria; order Squamata; family Cordylidae; genus Hemicordylus; species Hemicordylus capensis. Next base: position 172,926,597 of record NC_069657.1, read on the forward strand.
AGAAAGATGCAAATGAGAAACATGTAAATAATTAATACATGCTTCAGTTCTGAGAAAGATTTGTAGATGCTGCTGCTTAATAATCTATATGTGCATTGTCGTCTTAATCCATTACAATATGGGTTGGGTTGCTCAACCCATATATATATATATTTAAAGGAGGTAAATTGTTGCACTAATTGCTTAGTAAATGTGGCTTTTCATGTGCCTACCTCCCCAACATCGTCTTGGGATGCTTAGAGCAAATCTCTTGATAATATTAAGCAAGGAGGAGCACACTGGGGCATTGCAAACTGAAAAGAGCTGATCAGATTTGCTAAAAAGAAGTGTCAACTGCATGGCTGTAATTGCACAAATAGACTCGTTGTTGTTGTTGTTGTTGTTGTTGTTGTTGTTGTGATTATGATTTTTGCTGCTGGTGCTGTGAGCTGAGGTGGCTGGGGCAAAGCAGCCTAATGTTTAAGCCACCCCTGAAGCTAGAAATGGGATTTTCTATTAGTACTTTGTGTTCCTGTTATCTTCTTAAGCCCTCAGAATAGGATGCTGTTGTTATAGACATAATGCTGCTGGGAGAGATCGACCATTTCTTTGACCCAATTTGGTAGCTCTGATGTTATTACATTCTCACATCCTCATTGAAAGACACGCTCAGTTATTAAGACGGTCTGCACATTATCCCATTATAACCTCTTGTGCCATTTTGCAACATAGTATCTTGGTTTGTTTGCTTGTTCGTTATTAATTGCACTCATAATACAAAGAGCTCCCTCAGCATGGAAATAATTCAGGTCAGAATGAATACAGAGCTGAGCAGCAAGTTTCGATTTTTTGGTTCAGAATTGGCATGTTTGATGAGGGAGAGCCTTTCCTCAAACAGCTAAGCAAGTTACACACAAATCGAAAGGGTTTCTTTGCTTTTCATCCAAGTCTGGGTCATGAATCACTACACAGGGAGAGTTGTGTAAAAGGTTGGTTTTAAACTCAGTTGGTTTAAAACCAACAAGGGCTGGTTTTAAAGGTCTAGGGATAAGACCACAGCCTGAAGGATCTCACAGGGCACAGTACAGAGAAGCTTCCCAACTGAATTGAGCTAAAGTTTAATCTGAGGTCTTTGATACAGTGTCTGGCATACCAGGCAAGGGTACATCAGCCTAGTGACATTGCAGGCCCATACATCGTACAAATGATGCTATACACGAGTGAGCCCATTATTGACAGTTTGTGTGCACACAATCTTACTGCGCTGACATATCCTTACATGGTATCTCAGTCAGTATCTATAACCCTTTCCCCCCACCATGTGACTATAGGCACGACTGGGGGCAGGAACTAGAGTGGAACTTTTACCAGTCACATGTGCAAAGGGATGGGTTTGCAAAGACATGGGTTGGATCCCATAGATTGATTACTTAAGTGGAATGTATGTAATCTGGGGGTGGGGTGCCATTTCCACCCATTTCCCCCACTTCATTGGTAGCCCCCTGATGTGCTATTCCTGAGGGGAACCTGGCCCCTAGGATTGGCTATTGGGGCATTGCTGGGAGCTGCAGAATGGAGAAGAGAATTGGAAAGCCCCATTTTGTGATTGAAGCCCTGCTCGCCCAAGCCTGTATATAAAGCCTCTTGCCTAAACATTAGTTTTATTAGATCAAGAAGCTTGGTCAGACATGGATTGCATAGGTCCTCTGCTTCCCAGCCTTGAAGTGCCTATAATCTACCACAGGAAATGCTACATTTCCTAATATCCTTGGTGCCTGGGAAGCTGCAGTGTTTCAAGCAACAGTTTCACATAAGGTTTGTTCAGACCAATAGAGCAGTGAGTATCTGATATAGCTTGATAAGAGGATAGTGTGAAGGAGACCAGCAGCTCTAGGCTAATATCATTTTACACTATCTAGGGGTGGTCTTCATCCATTTGTATTCACACACAAGTGGTACGGCACATGAATATTGCACATTCAGCAACACCTGCAGGAAACAATCCAGTTTCATTAGCCCTAATCCAATGAATCCTCTGTGCATATATTCAAGGTGTGGTTGAGAGAACAGAGCTGCCCACATCATTCATATGCTCCTAACCTATGTTTAAATGTCAGTGGAACCTAAGAAAGGAAAGTATGTGTACTGCTATAACCAAAGGGTTGAGTGCCTATGTGTATGAATCTGTATGCATGAAACCCCTTTCCGATGTTCCACTAAATATGCAGATGTGACAGGCACTGTTCCATCTAAGGCGTGCGCATGTGCGCCTGGCTCAGCTGTTCTCCTCACGAGGAGACTTGGCAGGGTGACGGAGGTTGGCCCTCTGTGCACTCTTCAGCCCAAATCAGCCATCCTCCTTGCGAGGAGACTCAGCAAGGTGACACGACGAAGTGGAGGCCGCCAGTAAGAGCCGACCTAGGCCACTATGATGCCGTTCTAACCAGGAAGGGGAGGGGAGGGGGAGGCTGGGGGATGGGGGAGGCTGAGGGATGGGGGAGAGTGAGAGCTAGAGAGTTGGGGGGGAGCAAGAGAGTTGTGGGGGGAGAGAGAGAGAGTTGTGTGTGTGAGGGAGAGGGAGAGAGAGTTTGTGGGGGGAGTGAGAAAGGGAGAGCTGTGGGGGGGGGAAGAGAGAGTTGTGTGTATAGGGGAAGAGCGAGAGAGAGTTGTGGGGGGGAGAGAGAGAGTTGGGGGGAGTGGTAAAGGTTTTGCCACCTCTGCTGCCATCCTGGTTGCCAACCTGGATGACTCAAGGAGGGGGAAGGCAGGGCAGGGAGCCAGATCATCCAGGGAGGGGTGGGAGATGGAGAACTAGGGCACAGATGTTCTGCACCAGGTCAGCTAGTTTATTCTATTCTGTTTATTTATTTGTTTATTTTTACAATATTATATTTCACTGCCCAAAAGTATGTCTCTGGGAGTGGGTTTTTTTTGGGGGGGGGGTCACAATTGGCTTCAGAAGAAAGGAAAAATCAACAACAATCATCCTTCTCTGGACGTGCTCGTGCAATGACACTGCATCAGCACTTCCTTAGTTTAGATGATGTTGGCCAGTTTCTATCCAATGGTCAAAAGATTATCTTCATATTGTATATTTATTATCAAAATGGTTTTCCTATCATTATTCCTATCATCTTCATTCTGAGTTCCATCCACACACTTTGTGTGAATTTGTGCTAAAGTGATTTAAAAGATCAGCAAGCAAATCAGAAAATTCAGTCTCTCTCTGCTGGCACCTTAACTTTGCCCTGCTGTGCCAAATTGATATTGTACACAGCATGAAATCTGAGCCAATGTCTCCATTGCTAAAGGGTGCCAAAGCTACCATTTGGCATTCAGGTCATACTTCCAAGAGCACGGTTATCTTGATATGACACACTGCTGCAATGCTCGTTCTGAGCATAAGATTCCACAGTAGTCGTTAATTTTACACTCCCCAGTTCTTCTGCTTAGCAGATGCTGATTCTAAATCCTGATCTTTTCCCGAAATGATAGTTTTGGTAATTGGTTTATGTTTTAATGCTACAGATTCACATCGTTACCAGCCTCAACATCATAATACCAAGAACCATGATTTATATTGGATTTTTCATTCAAATAGCTACTGTTGATGAAAGAAACTAAAAGCAGTTGGGATTTGTGCTAGATTTTGAATTCAGGTTTTTGTTGTTTGAATCAGATGAGGATTGCCCCAGTCCCCGCGTTTGGAGGGGCCCCACAGTGGCAGCTGTGGCAGTGCTGCGAGTGCTGATGCCAACTAGCAGCTTGCTTGGCCACCTCACTCATGCCACGTGCCCACCTTGAAACCAGTCACCAGGATATGTGCTTGTGGCTGGGTGGCAGAGGGAGGAGCTGCTTACCCCTCCACTTGTGCGTCCCTCCAGCTTGCCCTGCAACCATCTCTCCAGCTGGGCCTTCTGAGCCTGCCTCCTCCTCCTCTTTCTTCTCCTCCTTCCTCCCAGCGCCCCTCACTCACCCGCCTGGGAGCCTTTTGAAAATAAACTTTTGAGAAACTTTTAAAACTTGAAAATAAACTTTTGAGAAACTTTTGAAACTTTCCCCCAGCCCTCAATGGGGAGTTCGCTTCACATGGGGCTTCCCGGAGGCTCCCCTCAGAGTCAGGCACTGCTCTGAAGCGGTGCAGACGTAGCCGCCTGAGCAGTTTGTTTTGATTTGGAGCGGTTGTTTGTGTTTATTTGCTGCTCTCAGGCTTCACTTTCGCTCAGGAGCCATGGGATTGCCAGTGTGCCGTAGCCGTGAGTTTTCAGGTAGCCCTCCTGTTGCTCCTTGCCTCCCTTACCAGAAGAGAGCCCTTTTCTGTGAGCTTCCTTCTTCTGCACGCTCCTGCATAAACAGATGCCTGTTTTGCCCGTACAGCATTTCCTGGTGGACTGATCTGGGTTTCTCACTTTAGGCGTGCAACACAAGTGACCATCAGCATCCCTCTACCCTCCCCTGCCCCTCACCCCTTTTCCTTCTGTGGCTAGTGGGCCCAGCGCAGATAATTTTCTAGTCTCTGGCCAAGCAGATTTCATGCTTCCCGCTCCCCTCTAGCTGCATCTCACTTTCAATCTCCACCCTCCTGTTCCCTGGCACAAGAGTCCAATGCCTCCAGTGATACATGGCAGGAAGGGGGGCAGGGTCAGCAACATGTTTTGGGGGGGGCCTGCCTCTTAGTCCGTGGTGGAGAGAGCTCACCTCTTTTGCCTCTCAGGCTGTGCCCAGTCCTTTCTCCCTTCCACCGCCTGGCTTAGAGTCAGGATGACAAACGGCCTTGCATGTGCCCCACTGCACCCCTCCCCTAGCCTGTCCCTCAGCAGTGCACAGCAGCACCAGCCCACCTGGCCGGCTGAAAAGGAGCATCTTTTGCTCACTTGCAGTTTGCTCAGCCAATCAGCACAGGGCCTTTCCTCTCTCCCCCCACCTTTTCTTGAGGGGAGAGGGAAGAAAGGGAATAAATATATATATGGGATTGCCACCTTCAAAATGCATACATGGAAGCAGGCCCATGCAGGGCGGGGGAGGCAGCAAGCCATGGCCGAGGCGTGCAGCGAGCAGGCAGCAAGAAATGTTAGGGGGGCCTCGCACATGCTGATTCACCCAGCCCCACACACCCCTAGGGATGGCCCTGAGGACATTATTTAATTGTACAAGCTTCTGTACTTTCTGTCATTTTCAGGCAAGACTGAATATGGGACTGTTGTCAACATGGGGACATCCCAGGGGGAAGTATTTCCCTAGGTTAGTTTCCATGGTTCAGTTTGGTACAATAGCTCTCATTCAGGTTTACAAGCAGCTTTGATTGATGTATTCTCAGTTTATGTGTCTGGATGGATGCCATAACTTTTAGATTGTGAGCCCTTTGGGGACAGGGATCCATCTTATTTATTATTTCTTTATGAAAACCGCCCTGAGCCATTTTTTGGAAGGGCGGTATAGAAATCGAATTATTATTTATCATTATGATTATAACTACCCAGTTTGATTCATCTGAGCTGATAGGACTGTGACATAATCTGTTGGTAAAAATAAATGCTGAGGAGAAGATGTTATAAAGGTCCAAGGGATACCAGGGAATCTGGTTCAGATTCAGGAAATGACATAACTTCCCTAAATGCTTGTCTAGAGCTAGTAATGGACTGGATGAGGGATAACAAACTGAAATTGAATTCAGATAAGATGGAGGTACTGACTGTGCAGGCTCAGGAGCCAAGTTTTGATCTGCCTGTTCTGGATGGGGTTACACTCCCCCTGAAAGATCAGGTATGTAGCTTGGGAGTGCTCCTGGATCCAAAACTCTCTCTGGTTTCTCAGGTTGAGGCAATGGCCAGGAGTGCTTTGTATCAGCTTTGGCTGATACGTCAGCTATGCCCACTTCTGGAGGTAAATAACCTTAGAAAGTGGTGCATATGCTGGTAACCTCCAGGCTCAAATACTGTAATACATTCTATGAGACGATGCCTTTGTATGTAGTCTGGAAATTACAATTGGCACAGAATGTGGCAACCATATTTTTATTCTGTCAAATTGTTTTGTTTTTACTCTGTTTTATATTAATTGTCTTTTAAATTGTGTATGCCATCTAGTGATACACATATCAGGTGGTGAATAAATATGATAGATAGATAGATAGATAGATAGATAGATAGATAGATAGATAGATAGATAGATCTGAAGCAATGACCTTACTCTCTGAGCTATCAGACCAGTTCTCAGGCAGGGGCATAATTGACCTGATACTTGCTGCTCTACAGTGCCATCAAGATGGTGTATTGCATCAGATCTGCCCAGCCAGTTCAGGGGAGCCTGCTGGCCTTGAGTCAAGCTCAGTCCACCAGTCAGAGCAGCTTATTGGCCACAGGTTGCTCTATAGTTGCCTGTGTCCTTCTAGAACCTGACTACTGTTTTGCCCGTACAGAAGAGCCCCTGGTGGCGCAGTGGTAAAACTGCCGCCCTGTAACCAGAAGGTTACAAGTTCGATCCTGACCAGGGGCTCAAGGTTGACTCAGCCTTCCATCCTTCCGAGGTCAGTAAAATGAGTACCCAGAATATTGGGGGCAATATGCTAAATCATTGTAAACCGCTTAGAGAGCTCTGGCTATAAAGCGGTATATAAATGTAAGTGCTATTGCTATTGCTACTTGCCTGTATTGGATGGCATCACTGGCCATCCAGCTAGGGTTGCTGCCTTTAGGACTTGACTTCCTGATTGTAGCAGCTGCCTCTGTTGCTTGTGCACTATCTCTGGAAACTAACCTGTGCTTGCCTGGACCATGCTACTCACCTCTGGTATCACCAACAAAAAAACCACTACTTCCACAAACCTGAAACCTGCCTGAACCCATAGGACCTTGATGGGTATTGGAGTGGGGGCTATCATGGGGTAAGGGTAAATTCTATAGGGTGCAGAGAGCAGAATAAGAGTGGTGTGGCAGGCAGAGTACTTGAAGTATTATGAACAATCTCCATTCATAATTGCAAGATTCTGTTGTAGGACATGGCTGTGAATGTTGCCACTGGATCATACATAGTAGTATCTGAAAAGTTCAGAGGAAGAAGAGTTGCCCAGTTTATTACCTACAGTTCCTCAATCACAGTTTCCCTAGTGATCAAGATATAGAAAACAAAAAATCAGTCTATAGATTAGTAGTAAAAAGAAATGGAGAGCTAGAATCCAACAGCTATGCATTTGTGCAGCTAATATCTGATACTTTTTTCTTTATTTTTGAATGCATCCATAATAATGATTACACATTGTCCAGTAGATGGTGGTGTTATTTCAGCATCTCTCTCTCATCTGTCACTGCTAACCCGAGCAGTCTCTGTCTGTGGTAACAGCAAGCAACATTTGAGTTGCAATGGCTTAATGGGAAACCAAGCTGATAATTAGCACTATAACCCAACCAAAAATAAAATAAAAATAAAAATTGATCATCATTCTGAAAAGGCAAATATTATTGCAGTATATTTAGACAAAGCTTCAGTTTTCACAAGTTAATGAGAACAGTGTGAAGAAGAAACTGCAGCTTCTGATTCTCAATTTTCTGTGCTCTTCATTTAATTTTGAAACTGTATGTCTGAAAGAAGCTGCTTACGCTTTTCACATTTTAGTTTAGTTCATTCCTAGGCTGGTATCCTTCCCCCACCCAGCAAGGAATATAAGAAAAGAATCTTCAAGTAATACATCTGAATTTGGTCTTGCAAGAAAGTTGACAGAGTAGTAAATCTTCAAGGCACTAGATGACTCTTTGCATATCATCTTCATAATAATTAATAATAATAAAGTGCCTAACACATGCAAGGTGCTGTACAATAAATAAGAACCAAAACAAAGCATTGCCCACAAGATGCAAATTATATCAGCATATACTTACCAGCATATATTTACCAAAAAAAGGGCCCCATGGAACTCAGTGGACTAAGAGGATGCCTGTTTGCAATTGTGTTCGCTCTTTTGCAGAAAATTTTGCTATATTTATCCATTTGCTCAACATTTTCTCTCTCCTGAGCAAGAACCTCACGTGAAATTTGGTGGCATATCTATTACTTCCTTGACCACATAGAGATTTTTTTCACCAGCTTTGGACTTTCCACAAGACCCCTGTCAAAAGGGCATAGAGGCATCTTTTAAGTGATGCTTCTTATCAGTGTTCCCTCTAACAGGGATTCCCAGATGTTTTTGACTACAACTCCCAGGATCCCCAGCTGCAATGGCTTTTGCTTGGGGACTATGGGAGGTGTAGTCAACAACATCTGGGAATCCTGTTAGAGGGAATACTGCTTCTTATATATTTTGAAGGAAGACAGCAACTGTCCCTGTTCATCCCCAGCATAGCATCTTTTCAAGCTGCTGTTTCTGTTATCTCTGTTGTGCCTTCTTTCTTTCCTCTTTCCTTTCCTTTCCTTTTGACTGTGAGTCCCTTTGGGACAGTGAACCATTTCTTTTCTGTTTCTCATCTATGCGAACTATGTTGAGAAGTGCTATATACATCATCATCATCATCATCATCATCATCCTATGCTAGTAAGAAGCCGAAGATGAAAACAATATAGCTTGACAGCTTTCATATTTTCTCTGTACAATGCCCTTTGAGAAATGCCATTAGTTCTTTAGAAACATTTCCCCCTGTAAAATTTCTAAAATGTTTTGCAGGAGCAGGAGAATCCAGATTTACCTCAGACTTTCGTTAGGTACTTGCAGTTCTTGAGAGCTTTGTTAGCAAACAATGCTCTTTGTGCTATCATAGGTACACACATTTTAGGAGTAGGGTGACGGACACAGTATGAAAATGCTGCTGTGGCAACAAACTCTCAATTCCACACAGGGATCTACTACAAACAAACAAACAAAACCATTCACATCCAATCAGCAATGCAAGGGAAGGCTTTAAAATGGAAAGCACATGCGCATGAGGCTGCCTTTAAAAATACACAGAACATTTTTTAATAATATAAAGCAATTTATATGTAAAGCATCTGTAATCGCAGAAGTGCCTTAAATACAATATTCAAATTTCAGCAATAAGAGCTCCATATCTGACAGTGATAAATCAACATATTAGAAGGCAGGCTGCTCTCTGCAGCAGATGCTATTTGGAAGGAAAACAACAAGTGAGGTTTGTAATGTGGAGTGAAAATAGTGACAGCTCAAAGAAGGGAAGCAGGTGAAGGCCAGAATACCTCTACAGCTGCTATGTAGAGGCAGAAGAGGGAGAGAAGGAACAATTCCTGATGCCACTGTCTAACAGCAAGGAGCCTCATGAGTTATTGGAGTTTGAATTGTGTGGTTCTGTCGCTTCCAAATACTGGCTGACATCTAGACTAATGTTCCATGTGTCTGCCATGGGCAGTATTGATAGCACATAGACTCAAATAGAGAATGATTCAAAATATGCATTTCGGAATTCTGCCTTCCATTCTAAGCTCATGTTGAGCTAAGAGCCCAGACCTTCCAACTTCCACACACACCCAGTCAGTGGTGCTATTACCCCTGGACTTCGGGGCCAAGTCCAGGGCCTCCACACACCCCAAATCCTCTTTGATCTGCCCTTGGTGTTGTGGTCACCGCTGGCCTGCACTGTGCCAGGTGGCCGAATGTGATAGTGACCTGTGTTGGGTGCTTTAGAGACAGAGGGGAGAGTGGGAAATAAATATGTGGGATAAGAATAGGTGGATGATGCTTAACTTTCAGTGGGCAGGCCTCCAGCAAAGGGGGCCCCTCCAAAGGCCTTTAGGTCCAGGCTCCAAAATTACTGAGGTGCACCTCTGCACTCAGCTTGGGTTTGTTTTGCCCGTCTCCCTAAATAGATGCCCCAGCCCTGCATCCACACGGTGAGTAAGCCCTGAACCACAGGAACCCTGCTGAACCCAGAAAGAACCCCAGGAGGAACAACTTGTGGACAAATAAGAAGGATAAGCATTCCCTCAGGTGAGGGGTCATTCTCTAAGATTTGAGGAGAAAGAAAGCCTGTTTTAAGCTGCAAAATCTGAGTACTTATCCGTGGTCCAGTGAGTAGAGCTGGGTTTGAGACAGTCTACAGCAGGGGAACTGGTTAAACCAGGATATATGGTGGGGGAGATTATTTTTCTTTATAACTCCTAAACTGATAGTTTAGGGAGGGAAATTTTAAATCAAACTCGGTTTGATTCGGAACAGTTCTGCACACTCTTATGAGCTTAACTAAACCACAAATCAGAGCAAGTTTCTGGTGCCCAGGTATGTACAAACACATTGAAAATATAATCAGGCACTGTATGGCTTGTGCGGTGTCTGACACACACCCTTGACTCCATTAGAGTATCCCAATGGTCCCTGGGGAAAACGTGCTTTGGATATAAGGGGGCCTTTTCATTAAAAAAAAAATCCACAAAACAAAGATGTGTTATAGTGATTGTGGACTACTATTCCAGGTATGCAGAAGTTTCATTTGCTGACAACATTACTACAGACAAGGTGATCCAGGACATGGCTGCAGCTTTTGCAATGGAAGATCTTCCTAAAGAACTAGTGACTGACAATGGAACACAGCTTACCTCTTTTGAAATGGAGGAATGCTTGCATAACCATGGGATAAACCACAAGACTCTTTCCTTGCACCATCCTCGAAGGAATGGCTTAGTGGAAAGGACAAATAGATTAGTGAAAGAAAGTTCACAACTGGCTACTATGCAGCAACAACCCTGGAAAGAGGCAACCCATGAAACTCTATTTGCTTATCCAACTACTCCTCATTCTAGTACAGCTTAGAATGAGCTGAAAATCATCAGCTGAGAGGATGCAAAGCTACCACCAAACTTACCCGGTGGCAACACCTGATAGGGCTTTCCATGCCATGCACCCTGAAGATATAGAGATTTTTGATCAGGTAAGGAAGAAGCAACAAAAATACAAATTGTATGTGGATCAGAAACAGAGTGCAAAGCAGCAAACATTTCCGGTAGGAACTTTGTTCAAGTATAGCTGCCTTATAAAGTGAGAAAGGGACATTCCCGATATTCTGGACCAAAACAAATTATTGAAATCCAAGAAGATTCTGTAATACTGAATGATGGAAAGAAATGGAACAGTTTGGGAATGATCAAACTTTCCAGCGTGTATACTATGAGACAAGAGGGAAGGGAGTCTGATCTTAAAATAGGAACTAGAGAGGAATTTGATCTTGTCTTCAGTTTTGACGTCACAGAGAAGGCTGGTGAAAGTGATGGACAATCCTCTGTACAAGGAAAAACATCACTAACAGCTCCTGTGCCAGAGAACCCAAGAATTAAGAGAAGTGTGTGTGACTAGAGAGCATCTAAAAGACTTCAATACTCTGTCACTGAATTTTAAAATTAATTCAATTCTGGTTGTTCTAAAGGGAATCTAGGAAAATAGGAAGCTGCCATATACTGAGTCAGACCATTGGTCCATCTAGCTCAGTATTGTCTGCAAAGACTGACAGTGGCTTCTCCAAAGTTGCAGGCAGGAATCTCTCTCAGCCCTATCTTGGAGAAGCCAGAGAGGGAACTTGGAACCTTCTCCTCTACCCAGAGCAGCTCCATTCCCTAAGGGGAATATCTTACAGTGCTCACACATGTAATCTCCCATTCATATGCAACCAGGGTGGACCCTGCTTAGCTAAGGGGATAAGTCATGCTTGCTACCACAAGACCAGCTCTCCCCTCCTAGGGGAGAGATGTGTTGTATTCTATCTAGTACTCTTTTATGTTGTGTTGTTGAGAAGTTTATCCCAGTGGGGATCTTATAGAAAGTGGGAAGGGGTGGAATCAGAGAGAGAAAGGGAATGAAAGGAGAAGGAGATAAACCTTTAGTTAAATCTGCATGAAATTTCTTTGTTTCTTTGAGGGAAGCATGTATAAAACACACTTTTTACCAAGAACTGTCAATTACCAAGAAATTAATAGTAATATTTGGCAGGTCCAGAACTGATTATATATCACAACACAGATATTTAAATACCATAATTATGTTTCTCCTTTCAGTAACCATCCGTAATTACTCCCCATTACTCTAATAGTCTCAAAGCAGTGTTCACTTGTTTTATTTAATTTCCACTCAGCGATTTTACTTCTTTGAATATCCTTCATTTTATGCCTCAAAGACTTTATTTTTTTCATTTTTTCTTTTCACCCTAGAATAGGCACCACCATAATAGTATCAAGTAGGGGTGTGCACAAAACCAGATTTCCTTGTTTGGTTTGAGTTCAAACTGGACTTAAATTGGGGCCCCTGGTTTGAGTACTGGTTCAATCTGGTTCGGCTCAAATTTGAACTGGGGTCCAAGTGGTTGTGCCTTAGGGAATAATGGAAATATGAACTGGGCCATTATTCCCTATGGGTAGTGCCTAGGGACACCAAAATGGGTGGGGTGGTACATCTTGATGGGTGCCACACAACTCGCAAAAACAATTGGGTAATCAGGCTATTTTTAAATGCATTTTTGATTCCACCCCGCAGGATCATCAGCAGATCAACCCTTGATTTATGGATGCTGGAAAAAAATTCAAAAATGTCTTTAAATGGCTTTGCCCAATTGCCCAATGGGTTGGGTGATAGGTAGCACACATCATGATGTACCACCCAACCCATTTTGGTGTCCCTAGGTGCTACCCATATGGAATAATGGGCCAGTTAGAATTCCCATTATTCTCTATGGCAGAACCAAACAGCACTGCAGGTTCACACACATTAATTTAAAGCAAGTTATTCCAATAAGAACTAATCTGCCTACTTTCCTTTCACTATCACTACAAATGGATTACATTTGGTCCATATTAGTTAGGCAGTTCACAAGTTAGCTCACTTGCGTCTGAAACATTCATGCATCTGCCATCTTGAATTGGGGTGGATGACATCATCATGGACTATGTGTTTCAGGTGTTCCTACAACTGTAACAAATTTGGTCCAAATCGGTTCCCATTTGCACCTCAGATGTTCATGTGTCCACCATCTTGAATCAGAGTGGATGGCATCTTTATAAACTATGACCTTGGGCTGTCTCTTTTGCCCTCGAGCCCTTTTGCAGCTCAAACATCCACCGTCTTGGATTAGGATGGATGACATGATTACAAACTACATCATTGAAGTATCCCTACATACCACGCACTACAACTGTACCAGATTTGGTTCAAATCAGTTAGACAGTCCTCAGCTAGCCCAATTGTACCTCAAATGTTTATGCATCCTCCATTTTGAATTGGGATGGATTACATCATCACAAACTATGCCATTGATGTGTACCTATTAGGGATGTGCATGGAACCAGACAGAGAACTTTTGAAGGCAGGGAGGGGATAACTTTATGGGCGGGGGAGAGTGCACTTACCCCTCCCTCTGCTTTCTCCCTGCCGGCACTCCATTAGTAAAGGCTATGTCAGGGCAGCAGCATACCTCCCTGCTGTCCCGTTCCCTCTTTGGCCAGAAGTGGCACCTGGCATCTGGCACTTCCGGCCAAAGAAGGAATGGAGCTGCAGGGAGGTATGCTGCCGCTCCAATGGAGCCTTTACTCATGGAGCAATGGCAGGGAGAAAGCGGAGGGAGGGGTAAGTTCACCCTCCCCCACCCTTAAAGTTACCTTCACCTTCAAGCCTCCAAACTGCCCAGTGTTCAAACCTGTTTGAACACATCCCTAGTCTCTATATGTCCCTACAGCTGTAGCAAATTTGGCTCAAATTGGTTAGGCAGTTCACAAGTTAGCCCACTTGAGGCTCAAACATTTATGCATCTGCCATCTTGAATCAGGGTGGATGACATCATCACAAACGACATGATTGAGTTATCCCTGTGTGTCATTGACTACAGCTGTACCAAATTTGGTTAAAATCGTTTGACAGTCCACAAATTAGCCCACTTGTGCCTCAGGCATTCACGTGTCCACCATCATGAATCAGAGTGAATGACATCATCACAAACAATGCCATTGAGGTGTCCCTATGTGTCCCTAGAACTGTCGCTGATTTGGTCCAGGCATTACAAAGCTGATGGGGGGAACAGACACATGAATAAGCAGATGGGAGACACATAGACGGAATGCTAATGATCTCAGAAGCCTACTGGAAAATAGGCTAAAAGGGGGATTTCCCCACCAAACACGGTGCAAAGCAGACCAATAAAGTATCACTGACCCAGATTCTGTGCCAGCCACAGTGCCTTGCCCAGTCCCCAATGCTGCATCATTACCAGTGCCACAAGTTGCTCTCCAGAGTACACACAAACACTTATTCCACAGCAGCAGCAGCAGCAGCTGGCGGCACCCTTTTGATAGAAGAACATTAGAACAGCCATGCTGGATCAGGCCCCAAACCTATCTAGTCCAGGATCCTGTTTCACAAGGTGGCTCACCAGGTGCCCCTGACTCTGAGTCTACATGCAGAATGCACATAGTCACATAGTCAGACCATAGTCCAGCATACTGAGATCCAGCAAAACAAGCAGAATTGAATTGTGTGTGAGAGTGCACACAGAGAATGAAAAAAGGAAACCACATGAGAAGTCTTCTTTCTTCTCTTTGTGTGTGCAGTAAGTTGGCCTCAGGCAGGGCTGGGCCCTGGTTAACAGCTGTGCTGTTCAGGGTGACATATGCCAGGGAACTAGTCTAGTGAGTGAGTGTGTGTTTGTGCATGTGTGTCCATGTGTGTTTGGCCATGCTGCAGAGAGCTAACAACAGAAAAACAATCAATAACCTGATCAGTTTCAGTTTGTGACTGGTGAGGATGTGGACGAGCTGCTTGGAGCAATGCGGCCTACCACCTGTTCTCTTGACCCTTGCCGAACTTGGCTAATACAACTGGCAGGGAGGTTGTTGTAGAAGGCCTAGTAGAGATCATAAATGCTTCTCTGAGGGAGGGCAGGATGCCTCCTTGTCTTAAGGAGGCAATTATTAGACCACTTCTGAAGTAGCCTGACTTGGATCCCTCAGAACTGAGCAACTATAGGCCTGTTTCCAACCCTCTGTGGCTGGGCAAGGTAATTGAGAGGGTGGTGGCCTCCCATCTCCAGGCAGTCTTGGATGAAATTGATTATCTAGACCCGTTTCAGACCGGCTTTCGGGCTGGCTATGGGGTGGAGACTGCCTTGGTCGGCCTGATGGATGATCTTCAATTGGGAATTGACAGAGAAAGTGTGACTCTTTTGGTCCTTTTGGACCTCTCGGCGGCTTTCAATACTATTGACCATAGTATCCTTCTGGAGCATCTGAAGGGGTTGGGGGTGGGAGGCAGCGCTTTGCAGTGGTTCCACTCCTCTCTCTCGGGCATATTCCAGATGGTGTCTCTTGGGGACTGTTCTTCAAAAACTGAACTTCGGTATGGTATCCCTCACAGCTCACTATTGTCTCTGATGTTGTTTAACATCTACATGAAACCAATGGGAGAGATCATCAGGAGATTTGGTGCAGGGTGCTATCAGTATGCTGATGACACCCAAATCTATTTCTGCATGTCAGCATCATCGGGAGAAGGCATAACCACCCTAAATGCCTGCCTGGAGGCAGTGATGGGCTGGATGAGAGGTAACAAGCTGAGACCGAATCCAGATAAGATGGAGGTACTTATTGTGCAGGGTCAGAACTTGGGAGATGATTTTGATCTGCTTGTTCTGGATGGGGTCACACTTCCCCAGAAGGAACAGGTACGCAGTCTGTGGGTGCTTCTGGACACAAAACTCTCCCTGGTGTCCCTGGTTGGCAGTGGCCAGAGGAGCCTTTTATCGTCTTCAGCTGATACGCCAGCTGCGTCCATTTCTTGAGATAAATGACCTCAGAACAATAGTATATCTGCTGGTCACCTCCAGACTTGACTACTGCAATGCACTCTGTGTGGGGTTGCCTTTGTATATAGTGCAGAAACTGCAGTTAGTCCAGAATGTGGCGGCCAGATTGGTCTCTGGGTCATCTTGGAGAGACCATATCACTCCTATCTTAAAACATCTACACGGGCTACCAGTAAGTTTCCGGGCAGAGTACAAGGTTTTGGTTATAACCTATAAAGCCCCAAACAGCTTGGGCCCTAGGTATTTAAGAGAATGTCTTCTTCACTATGAACTACACTGCCCATTGAGATCATCGGGAGAGGTCCGTCTGCATTTGCCACTGGCTTGTCTGGTGGCTACTCAGGGACGGGCCTTCTCCATTGCTGCCCCAAGGCTTTGGAACACACTTCCTGCTGAAATAAGAGCCTCCCCATCTCTTACAACTTTTAAAAGGGCAGTCAAGATGCATTTGTTCATTTTAATTAGATACTGTTTTAGTTGTGTTTTAATTGTATTTTAATAATTTTAATTTTAATTATTGAAATGTTTTAATCTTTTATGGGCTGTTTTTATTGTTTTGTAAACCACTCAGAGAACTTGCATTTTGTACGGTATAGAAATATATTAATTAATTAATTAAATATATAAAATAACCAACGACCAAAGCAACCAACACAAAAGCCAGCCGGCAAGCCATCCTAGCTGCTGCTCCACAGCCTCAAATGGAAGCTGGCCCTGTGCCAGTCAATCCTCACAAGCCTAGCGGTGCCAACACAAGCCAAACGTCCTGATGACTTCACCCAGCGGTTTCATGTAGATGTTAAAAAGCATTGGTGACAGAATGGAGCCCTGGGGGACTCCATATAACAGCTCCTGTTTTGACGAGCAACTGTCACCAAGCTCCACCATCTGGAATCTACTCAAGAGATAGGAGTGGAACCACTGCAAAGCAGTGCCCCCAATCCCCAACTCCCCCAGGCGATCCATGGTTGATGGTATCGAACGCCGCCGAGAGATCCAGAAGAACCAGCAGAGTCACACTCCCTCTGTCGATTCCCGCTAAAGGTCATCTATCTGGCCAACCAAGGCTGTATCAACCCCATAGCCAGCTCTAAAGCCAGTTTGAAATGGATCTAGATAATCAGTTTCCTCCAAGACAGCCTGGAGCTGGTCAGCCACCACCCTCTCAATCACCTTGCCTAACCAAGGGAGATTGGAGATTGGCCTGAACTGTCCATCACTAAGGGATCCAAGGAAGGCTTCTTGAGGAGTGGTCTAACCATTGCCTCCTTCAGACAGGGGGGCACCCTACCCTCCCTCAGCGATGCATTTATGATATTAACTAGGCCACCTCCAACAATCTCCTTGCTAGATAGAAGCAGCCAAGTCAGGCAAGGATCCAGAGAACAGGTGATAGGCCGCACCGCCCCAAGCAGCTTGTCTACATCCTCAGGAGTCACAGATTGAAACTGATCCAATCTAATACTGCAAGAGGGATCGCTGGACACCTCCTCCACAGACCTTGCAGAAATAGTGGAGTCCAAGTTGGCCCGAATACAGGAGATCTTATTTGCAAAGAACCCATTAAAGGCATTAATACTGCCACTCCCACAGCATTCACCTACCTTTCTCACTGCAGTGGAAATAGGTTGCTGTTTTGTGGCACTTGTCCACAAGGGCAGCCATGGCAGCAGCTACCCCTGAGAGTGGGAGCCCCCGACGATTCCTTGCCTTGCCTCCTTGATGCCAAGTACATCTGTCAAAACCAGGTGAAGAGTGTGTGCCATGCAGCGTATGGACACAAACTCCAGCCAGTGTGCCACCCTCAGCACATTGACACCATGGTCAGTGACCATGGAGCCCCTGTAGAGGTTTGGCCACCCGGCCAGCCATTCTTCCACCTGGTGCCCGATGACCACCAACAGTTCATCTGCTGTGTAGTTAGTGTCCCGCAGCTCCACATGCAACAGATCCCACCTGGGCTTTTCTGCCTGGGAGGATATGCTGGCCATGCCAACGGCAGCAGATCTCATCCCCTCTCTTTCCTGCCCCCACCAGGTTGCATTGAGGGACAGGAAAGCAGTCTGCACTCCACTACAGCTGGTCCACACATTCAATGTGAAGTGCAAATTGGTTTGGGCCCTACTGACTCCAGCAGCCCCAACACAGTCTCCATAGATTCCTGGTACAAGGAGGGCAACACCCTCCTACTGAAGGTGGTACGTGAGGGGATTTTGTATTCAGGGGCAAGAAGCTGGCTCAGCCAGCTGAAGCTGGTGTTCTCCACCATCTGAAAAGTCTGGTCATCCAGAGTCATCATCTCCTCAATGGCCCAGGTAATAAGATGTGCCTCTGTGCAACATCCCCGAATGTGTGCACTGTATAACAGGCAATGAGCCCTGCTTGAGAGCAGGAGCAGGAGCATGTCCCTTGCCACTGCTGGTCAAGGGCACATAAAGCAGCCTAGCACCGCCAGCAGGAATGAGGACACCCAGATTACAGTGGTCAATGTGCTTCCACATTGGTGATGTCTCCAGGCACGTGGTGTCCTTTTCCTTGCTGACCTGTTCCCTGAAGTGGATGCAGACAGCATGTGTAGTCACCCTGACAGCACTCACAATGCTCCCAAACTGCTGCCAGTGGTCTTGGACCACTTGGGTACTGGTGGCACTACTGAGCCTGATGGTTGACCACCAGCAGCACCCCCACTGCTCTCTGCTGTCCGTGAAGGCCCTGAAACAACAGGATTGACATCTTCCTGGCTAAACTCCTCCTTGGACTGGAGGTGGGGGATGGGATCACACTGAGGGGGGGATCAGTGGGGAGGAGGAGGGGGATCTGGCTGGGCTATCAGCTGCCAACATCTCCCCTACCATGGGAAGAAGAGGTCCTTCTTCCCTGGCTGGACTCTCCCTCCCACCCCACTACCAGCACCTCAGCTGCCATAGGCGGCTGTGCTGTGTGAGAAGGTATCACTGGAAAGGTGAGCCTGTGTACAATCACCTCTATGGGGACTTGGGAGACTTGGGGTGTAGGCCACTCTCACGACCCTTGACCCCCCAACCAGCATCACCCCTGTTAGATCCTGTTGGCTTCACCCCTGCTTTTATTCACAATAAAGAAAGTCTGCTTTCTAAACATCCTACTTCCTTTACATCTTAAATAATTAGATGCCCATAGTGCTTTTTACAGGATTGGTTTCTGTTGATGGCAGACTTGAATCTTATGCTTCCAAATCCTGAGAACCATGAGATGCAATGATGATGACAATGATGACAATGACAACAACATCGTCAGGATAATTTACTCATATCAGAATTGGCGGCTAGATTGATTTAAGAAGAAGTCACTTTCTATACTCCCGCACCCACAATTTCCAGCAGTGAGGTCAGCATTAAAACCCATCACTTCTTCCATTCTTGTGATCTTGCTGGTCATTCCCTTCTGTTTGTGGTAATGTTTTAAAAAATAATTTGCAAAGGTGCATAGGAGAACACATTGGTGGTCGGAATTGGGGAAACATTCTACCCCACTTGCAATCCAGGATCTCTGTGATGTTTGTTCCAGAATTGGTATATGTTTCTTTCGGTTGCTAGGCATTTTCCTGTGGTTATTTTGTTTATGGAACAGTGAGTGAAGTACAGGCCAGTTCACACGTGACAAAGAAAATAATGTGGATTTGCTACTGAACGTACACTCAGAAAAGGAACTTCTGGCAGCCACAGCTTTCTAACAAGTCTATACGGCTATGGGTTTGCAAGGATATATTTGTTGCGCGTATACACTTTATAATATTCGATGTACGAAATGTAAGTGGCTTGTAACTTAGTTTAGGTATGTAAGTGTGCAATAGTAAAAGCCATGATACTCTATGAGAAAGACATCCCTACAATCTTTGTTTCTGGTGCAGTTGCGACATTAAAGTCTTGGAGATTCTTTTCATGTTCAGAGGTGCTGACCTTGTTGCCAAGAATAATGACATATCTGCCTTGGACTTACACACACACACACACACACACACACACACACTGAATTCCAAAGTTTAGGGGTTATTTTTAGTCCAAGGTGTGCTTCTGTGAATTACAAACACTACCCAACGCTGCCTATGAGAGAATCATTTCTATCTAGCAGGTCGCAGTTCTATCTAGAATATCCAGCTATACTGAGCTGAAACAGCAGTGAGAAGTTAGCTTCTACTTATCCAAGACTTTCCCTTTCCCTAATCTAGCATGAAACGGACACATTTTGGACTTCCTGCTTACTTATTATATGGTTGTGCCTGCGTAAGATAAGGTGTAAAAGGCACATGCCATCACTGTAAGGCCTGAACAGACTTTTGTCATCAACTGCAAGGTTTACGGATTTACCAAACTGTTTGAAACTAGGTGACAACTTGCCAAATTTCAGGCAGATCCATGGAGAAATGATCAAGATGCAGCAGTTCAAAATTGATCCCTAATAAGCTGTTTTTCACATGAAAGGGGCCTGCTTTCGGTTGAGGGCAGTATACTCTTTTCTTTTTCCTTTCCTTTCTAATCCCTTTCAATATGTTTACAAGTTCCGGTCAATAGAGGCATATGTGCTTTCATTGTTTTGAACAACAACAAAAATCTATTGAATATTTCTCAAGTTATTAGCTTTTGAAATCGCCATTATAATAGACCTGGCATAGACTACAGCCCATGGCAGAAGAAGGACTCATTTGATTCTACAGCAGAATATTTGCTCACAGTAATAATGGCAGCTGCCTGCTCAGCCATATGTGGAGGAGGCAGCCTGAGATGAACATTCTTGTGATCATAAAAACAAAACCATTCGTCCAATCTGGCTGAAATGTGGCATGAAATGTCCAGTATTGTGACTTTCCCAAATTAAGTGTAAGAAATGATCTAGATATATCCGTTTGAAAATAAAACCTGAAAAACCTGCAAAAATGAGTTTTTTTGCATCAGTTTCTGCACAATGAATATACATTGTATTTGTGCTTATCATCAGCATTTTTTCCACAGGCACAAGAGCATCTGTATAGCTCAGGAGTAAAAAGGAACAGCTGACATCCAGACTAAATTATTAAATAATGGGTAATTCCATTGAAAGAAGTGGGATCACCTCTAACTTACCCATTAATTTCAATGGGACTGCTCATGAGCAATTTAGTCTAAATGTCAGTCAATGTTCCACCATCTTAAGCCCTGAACACTCTGGTCATAAAATTAAACCATATGTCTGATCTATCCCAAATTTGGCACAAAGTAAGTAGACTGAATCACCTGCCTAACTTCAGTGCAGCTGTTGATAAATGACTGAGACACATCATTTTGAAAACTTGCCTGAAGAATCTAAACATTAAGACAATACAGTCAAATTAAAGCATAGCTCTAAGTAGCAAGTCCATTTGAACTATTTTTTTTTTACTTCTAAGTTTGTCTGAGACTATTTGCAAAAGTTTAAAAATTAGATTGCATTTCAGTTCTGTGGTAATTTGAGGGATGTTGTTGATGATGTCATAATGCATTAGGCAGAAATCCATCAGTTATTGAATTGAAATCCAGTAAGTTACTGTTGATTTTTAAAAGATATTTTTCTCATGATGAGGCCTGCGTTATCAACAAGATGTGGGTAGTTACCCTAGGATTCTGTTAGCTTCCACTTACCGTTACAAGGGAGGATATAATTAAAATGTCCAGAAATAACAGTTCCTGAGAATGAACTTGACTCAGGGATAATTAGAGCAGTATGTTATAAAACAGAAATGACTTCAGAATATAGCACAAACATATCAGGCAAAATTGTTGGCAATCACACTTCCATTTTCTGTCATTTCTCTGTAGGAAAATGTGTATTTTAAGGAGATTGCCCTGTCTAGTGGATGAAACCAATGGCAGTGTTCAGTTGTGTCACAAGATAGCTGTGTAATTTGAGGTATGGAACTGAAGACCTCCTTTCACCTCAGCATAAAACCTGGCTGAAGCATAAAACTGGAATAAGACCTGGGCAGAGCATCCCATTATTGTCTCATGCTAGGTAAATTACAAAAATACATGCATCATTATTGGTCCTGCTGTCTGTTATGGAGAGCAATATGTAGCTGTCTGATGTGTTAGCAAAAACTCTTCAACCTCAAAGAATACACTATGCATTCAGGTACCTTGTCTAATGTGAAAGCAATAAGCTTAACCTAGTCTTGACTTGCTTTTTGTCCTTTAAGGTTTGGGCTCTGTGGTTTGTATTACCAGCCTCCCTCATAATTCAAGATAAAGAAATGCAAGTAGCACATGATTATATAAAAAAGCAGGAGTCCTTGGTTCACATTATGAGGAGTCTTAAAATAGCTATTTTGTAGCAAGCCATAAAGTTTAATGTAGAGGCTGAATCCAATGCAAAAGAACTCACTTCAATCTCTCTTGTGTAGGGCTGCAACTTTTATTCATGCATATCTTGTTTATTGGTTACATAATATGGGGAAAGGGGTTAAAGTAGGGCCAAAGTGACAAAATATGAACTTTTGGATAATTATGCAGTTCTGTGAAGTTGGTCCTTGTATGGCAACACGTGTCTTCTGGTGGATGATCACAGATCCTGCTTGATAGTAGAGAGAGGGGTGAAAGTCCCGCAAGATTTTGTAGCTTTATGTAACATGATAGGACTTGCAAGGAATAATAGCCCCTGAACTTGCTACAGAGGGGGTTTGTTTACAAGACTTCAGCTAGAGACTGGAGTTCATTTGAAAGAGGTGGGGGGGAGGTCATTCATCTCAAACTGGGTGAGCCTGTAGGGCTCATTAGGAGCAGAGGTGCATCTAGGTAATTTTGGAGCCTGGATCTAAAGGCCTTTGGAGGGCCCCTCTTTGCTGGAGGCCCACCCACTGTAAGTTAAGCATCATCTGCCTACTCTTATCCCACATATTTCTTTCCCCACAATCACTCTCAGCTGCTTGGCACAGTGCATGCTAGCGGTGACCACACACCGAGGACAGACCAGAGGATATGGGGGGCCCCGGAGGGTGTGGAGGCCCTGGACTTTGGCCCTGAAGTCCAGGGGTAAGAGCACCACTGATTAGGAGTAAGCTTCATAGTGCCATAGGGAACCACATTTGAAGCAGTTTGATTTAAAATATTATTTATTTATTTATTTAACATATTTTTATACCACTCAAAACCTATGTCTCTGGGCAGTTTACAACAAATACAGAAAAGTTAAAGCATTAGTTAAAACAGATAAATGACAACTAAGACATTACAACTTTGGTTAAAATAAATGACAGCAAAAAGTTAAAAGGTTCCAAAAATTTAAAACCTTAGAACAATATTTTAAAACAATGTTAAAACTATTAAAACGGTATTTAATTAAAAGCCTGGGTGAATAAATGTTTCTTTAAAGTTTTTTTTTAAAAAAAAAAAATATCAGAGATGGGGAGGCTCTTACTTCAGCAGGGAGCGCATTCCATAGCATTGGGGCAGCAACTGAGAAGGCCCGTTCCCGAGTAGCCACCAAATGAGCTGGTGGCAACTGCAGACAGACCTCTCTGAGGCAGTAGGGTTCTCTTAATAGTAAGCAGAAAGAGTTAAGGTGAACCTCCCTGCCTCCGGAGTTCATCATTCTTTGTGACAGGGATTTGTCTCAGGACCACAACCCAGAAATCACACTGATTCCTGTGTATGGAGGCAGAACTAGAGAGTGGCTTTGGGCATTGCATAATGTGTTGGAAATGCAGGAACAGAGGAAAACCCAATTCACACTATTGTCAATGGGGTAGGACACTTGCACAGCTTTGGGAGCTGTGTGCACTCCCAATTTTGTGCTAGCAAAAATGTAGGTAGGAAGACGGTGAAGTTATTCTCTGTGAGACATGAGCTGGGGAGGGCAGCACTGTCCTACCCAGCATTTGTAGCCATTTCTTTACCAAGGTAGGAGGAAAGTCATCCTCCACAGCTCCTGTCTTAACGATTACTCTCCACTCCTCCTACTTACGCTTTTGCTAGCACATGACCAAAAATCGGGACTGTGCACAATGCATGAATCTGGGTAGGACACTTCTCCTACCCCATTAATGATCATGTGAACTGGACTGAAGTGTAACATCCAAACTAGAAAGTTATTTTTCCTCCCCATGCAAATTCTCTACCCCTCTTCATCTCATCTGGAACCTTTCTCTCAGGGAACAGTGTTCTGTACTTTATATCTTACACAAGATGCCTCTTCAGGTATTCTGGGGCTTGCCTTGTACATGCATTCAATGAATGTGTTTAAGGAGAGAGTAGCAAATTTACAATGGAACATGCATAGGGCAGGGCTTCAGCCCTCCAAACGTCTGAAGAGAGCTAGGATCCATGAATAAAGGCCCACCCTGTTCCCTCAGCTTGTCATTACATCATCTGTCAGCCAGTGCCATCTTTGGTTACCTGATGCAGAAGCAGAAGAGAAATGAGAGAAGGAAAGGAACAAGGTTTTTCATTCTTCCTACGACTCTCTCAGCCATTGCTGACCATTGTATGTTTCAGCCCTTTATTAACCACTTTTACTGAACTAACAGGTACTCCATTTCTTTGCGGTTTTTCTTATTTTTCTGAAGCCTGTTTAAATGGACAGAGTCTAGACACTATGTCATGCATTGAAGTCAGCTATTTTATTATTTGTTAAAGCTGTGCACTGCTGCACATTATCAGATATTCTAAACACTCCCTAAGAACAGGAATGGTGTGGGTATAAGCGCGCGCACACACACACACACACACACACACTGATAGCTGGAGCAGAAGATACTTGATTGCCCACCCTTACAATGCAGAATGCAAGAAATCTACCATCACAGATGGCAGGACTTTTTGAGTGGGTTTCAATTGCCCCAGGCCTCATACATGGGAGGTAGCAGCATCCAAACTATGGTTCAGTATATAACTCTGGAATCAAGAGTTATTCCAGTATTTTGAAACACATACTCCATTGACTGACCATTGGCTTAAGTGGACAATGATAGTTCTGGGGTTTGAATTGCACATTTATTCAATATATTGATGTCATTACAGATGGTTTTTTAAAAGTTTATATTAATATCTAGCTTTTAAAACAACAACTGAGAAAACAATTACATTGACATAGGATGCAATGAGAAGAAAGTGGTGGTTTGCGGGGCGGATTCAAATGAACATTCTGCCCTTGGGCCACTCAAAGTCTTAAAAACTAAGGTCCTGTTAGAAGAGTATCCATAGGAGGGAGAGCTATTTGCTATCTTAAGAAGGCTTCTGAATAACAATGGCTGATAGACACAGTTTCCCAAAAATGACTCATAACATTCCATTCTAACTTGTCCTTGACAAGTTGCCAGGCTTGTTCACTTTGCCATTTTGCATGCATCTCAAGGCACCCCCAGTCCAGAAACTTGGCCATTTTAGTGTATTTGGAAGTGAAGAATTAGTCATCTGGTTAGGCATTTCCTGGTGCCCCCAGATCATTAAAGTGTCTGTAATGGACTGGGAAATGCCACTCTGATTGCATCTGAGCACAGGCAGGGGACTCAGGGCAAGACCAGCCAGGTGAACAAAGGAACAGAATGTAATAGAATGCCAGCTTCCTTCCACCTCTTAACCTCGTAGATAACACAAGCCAAGGACACATGTTCCCTCTTTTCCACTTAACAGTTTTGTGAGTAATGCCAGAGAGATCTCCCCTTCCTATCTCTATTCATACAGCTACTTGTAGGAAAGTGCCTGTTAAGCAAATATTTGTTTAAGACAAATATACACCCAGGATATATGATCAATACAGAATCACACATATATGGAACAAGTACTCAAACTATTTCGCTGTATGTATGTATTTATGTATGTATGTATACATACATACATGGAATATTTTGCTTTCCCCCAAAATTACTACATCATGCTCTCCAGCTATCTATCAATCAATCAATCAATCAATCAATCAATCAATTTTTATTGGTATGGTCACAAACCAGCAAATAACTCCATACAGATTAGAGAAAAGAGAACTAATTACACATAATACAGTACAATATCACAGTTAATACTGTATCCAATGCTGACCCCCTATAGAGAGTAAATTTGAGCCCCCTTCATTATCTCAGTCCGCTATGCAGGAGCTAATGTTTGTTGCTGGATTTTACTGGCAATTAGCAGAACCTGGCAACATAAGGATGTCTCTTCTTTCTGGTGTGATAACAGAAAGAGAGCTGGTCTTGTGGTAGCAAGCATGACTTGTCCCCTTAGCTAAGCAGGGTCCACCCTGGTTGCATATGAAAGGGAGAGTGGAAGTGTGAGCACTGTAAGATATTCCCCTCTGGGGATGGAGCCACTCTGGGAAGAGCATCTGTGTTCCAAGTTCCCTCCCTGGCAGCATCTCCAAGATAGGGCTGAGAGAGATTCCTGCCTGCAACCTTGGAAAAGCTGCTGCCAGTCTGTGAAGACAATATTGAGCTAGAAAGACCAGTGGTCTGACTCAGTACATGGCAGTTTCCTATGTTCCTATATAAAAGAAATCTGAATGATCTTGAAAACTGGTTAAAAGCAGGGAGCTCTCCAGCTTTGTGTGGACTATTAAAACCACTCCTACAAGGGCCTCACTTTCTTGCTCTTGTGTGTCTTCCTCTCGTCACTCCTAGCACCTTGTCCATGCACCCCTGGAGAGAAGCACCCTATCTGGAACACAGGTAGCTATGAAGGCATTGTTTTTATCCCATCTCTTTCTCTTCCTTAGCACTATGAAATGGTGAATGTGTATTAGAGGCAACCCAAGCCATTACCAGAGAGTCTGCAAACACCTTATGGCAAAGATCATTGTTAGGAAGCTTGCTGTGCACAAATCTTGGCTTAACTACCCTCTTTTCTAATTCTGTACCCTTCTTGCCCCTCAGTAAAGTAACTCTTGGTTCTCAAGGCACATGTTTGTGTTTCCTAGCTTCAGCATCCTATCTTCCAGTGTGGGCACAATACCACAATCAATTTTCCCTGGTACTTTAAGGTGAAAAATAGCTGTATACAAATTTGTGCCAATTAGAGCTAATTTCCCCCACTTTGAGCAAAGCATAGTCATGAAGGGTGATTACTATCACATGTCAGAGCAAACCTGGTAACAGCAACTGGGAGAATTAACAAAATGGTGGTGAAAGGACAAATCCACCTGGAGCAAAATGTCATTTTCTCTTATATACTGCTAAAAACAAACCACTTTTATACAGGTGAAACTCGGAAAATTAGAATATCGTGCAAAAGTCCATTAATTTCAGTAATGCAAATTAAAAGGTGAAACTGATATATGAGACAGACGCATTACATGCAAAGAGAGATAAGTCAAGCCTTAATTTGTTATAATTGTGATGATCATGGCGTAGAGCTCATGAAAACCCCAAATCCACAATCTCAGAAAATTAGAATATTACATGGAACCAAGAAGACATGAACATGCACAGATTTGCATCACCATACAAATTTACATGGTGATGTAAATGGCCTCTGTTCATGTGTGATCACTCTAATGGCCTCTGTGCTTACATGGAGGCCTGGACCAGGCCCCTGCCAGCCCGGGCCAATGGGAGGCAGCGATGGGGTTTAGGGGAGCCGCTGCTGGCCTGCTGCCACTGAAGAGCTGCACTGCTATGGCGGCATGTAAGGTAACCTCCTGTCCACCCCCACCTGCCTTTTTCTTTAAAAAAACATACACCCTGATCCTTGTAAAGGGGAATCCTAACCAGAGTATCTTTTATAAGCATCTGAACTGGTTCAAAATGGTTCCACCCAGTTTGACCATTCAGACCAGACTGACTCCAGTTCAATTGAATTGGCTGATGGACTGGGCAGTCCAGTTCAAGTTGGGATCGAACTCGAATCAAACCACCCTTAGCTGTTCCATGCACACCCCTAATTATGGTGCTTTGGTTTCTGAAAATCAGTCTGCAGCAGAATGGTGCTGTACTGATTTAAAACAGCTGGGGATCTGACCCATTAGGTTTTGTGAAACCCTCTTGTCAGCAAGTCAGGAAGTCAGGAAGTCAGTGGTCCATGGAGTTGTTTTTAGGCATCGATAGAAGGATGTTTTCCTCTATAGTAGCATGAGACTTGAAAGACAGAAAATAGTCTTTCTTGAAGCCATGCATCAAATCTGGGGGAAATGCCTACATAAGAAGACTAATGGTTCTTCGTGTTTTCCTGAGCTTTTTGAAGCATCTGTTCACCCCTCTACTCCACTTGCTAGGCTAGGCTCTATTAATGGAAACAGAATCCTGAACAAGATGGACTTTGTTCTTGAAAGATCATTTAACATTTCTTAAAATATCTAACTCTAAGAATGTTGTTAAATCATATTTCCCCACCATGGTCCTTTATATGATCTGTTGCCTTTACCAATGATGACATACTATATCATTCTTTCCTGCCTACCTTATGGAGGTCTTCAGTATGACTTCACTATCACAAAACTTCCATCTCTTGTTTTGCACAGTGTCTGCTAAGTGTGAATGTCAGAGCAGAAGACCACTTACAGTGACAGGAGATAAAGTAAGTCTGAGAGTCAACTGTGATGGTGGCAGAGTATTTTATTTCAGTCTTCTCTCACAGCTGGAATTATCTTCCCATCTAGTTGAAATGATTCAGTCAATTTAATGCAAGGAACAATTCATGTCTCCAGATAACTTGGTTGACAAAACTATCACTCAAGAAAAACTTGTTGGTACATAAAGGAGATGACTTTGGGTTTCATTTTGCTTTCTGCAGATAAGGGAGCATTTTCAGAACCTGCATTATAATTACTGGTTTACTACCTGACCAGAAATTACTATGGGGGATGTTAGCTTCATCACTGAAAAGAACAATTAAGTATTACTTAAGGGGCCCAGAACTCAGCCACTTCAGTCTTATCAGACATTACACCCTTTCTTGCATACTTTTCAGTCCAATGAATTTAATTTCTGGACCGTGCATTGGTATTGTATTTATTTAATAGTATATAGTGGTTTTCTAAATAATATTCAAAGCAGTTTACAAAACAATCCCAATAACTCCAAATAAATGGAGACGTGGAAACCTAATAGCTGTTTCCACTTCTGGCTGTCCTGCCAGCTCTTTGACCTTGGGGAGCAGTGCCGACCATGCTTGGAACCTCACCTTGCTCCTCTGTAATGCCAGGTTGGTGACCGTCAGTCCAGAACAAATCAGAAACCATCCACGATTTGATTCTGGATGAAGGTGCCAACCTGGTATGTATTACAGAGACCTGGCTGGGGGAGGCTGGGGGCCCAGTGTGGTCCCAGCTTCTCCCTCCAGGGTACTTTGTTGAGGAGCAGGTGAGGGACTACGGGCGGGGAGGTGGAGTGGCTATGGTCTATAAGAATAACCTTTCCTTTACCAGGATCCCTGTTGAAGTGTTGGACCATATCAAATGTGTGTACTTAAGTTTGGGGACTAGGGATAGACTGGGACTTATGTTGGTGTATCAATTTCCCCGCTGCTGAACAGAGTCCCTAACTGAGCTGATGGACTTGGTTTCAGGTTTGGTGTTGGACTTGCCGAGGCTTGTTGTGCTGGGGGACTTAAATGTTCGTTTTGGGACCAATTTGTCTGGGACAGCTCAGGAGTTCATAGCAGTCATGACAACTATGGGCCTATCTCAAGTGGTCTCGGGACCAACACACATTGCTGGTCACACGCTTGATTTGGTCTTTCACTCTGATCAGGGTGGTGTTCCATGGGTGGGGAATTCTGTTATTTCCCCATTGTCATGGACAGACCACCATCTGGTTAATGTTGGACTCACAATCTCTTCCCACCTTCACAGGGGTGAGGAACCTACTAGGATGGTTCGTCCAAGAAGGTTATTGGATCCAATAGGATTTCAAGAAGCCTTGGAGGGATTTAGTATTGGCTCTGCCAGTGATTCTGTTGATGCCCTGGTGGAGAATTGGAACAGCAAAATCACCAGGGCAGTAGACATGATTGCACCTAAGCGTCCTCTCCAACCCGCTTCAAAACTGGCCCCTTGGTATGCGGAAGAACTATGGGAGCTGAAGCGGAGAGGTAGATGACTGGAGCACAAGTGGAGAAAGACTCAGCTCGAATCCGACAGATTGCAACATAGAATATATTTGAAGATTTATGCTCAAGCAATACATGCAGCAAAAAAGCGATTCTTTTCTGCCTGTATTGCATCTGTAAGTTCATGTCCAGCCGAGTTGTTCAGGGTTGTGAGAGGGCTAGTATGTGCTAGGGTTGTGCATTTTGTTTTGTTTTCTGTTTTGTTTTTGACCCAAATCCAAAACACTCCCACTGTATTCTTTGTTCGATATCAGCCAATCCGAAACACCCCAATTTTGTTCTTTGTTTGGAATTGCAAAATCTGAATCATTTTGTATATTAAAAAATGTCTCCAGGGCAAAACTAGTGGGTGAGGGTGGTAGTGCCCAATGGGTGGAAGCTACCACCCAAATTTCAGAGGAATTGGGCAAAGGGCTGATATTTGGTGAATTTTTGAAGTTTAAGATTTTCCCCATAGAGAATAATGGAGGTTTCAGCAAAAGTGTAGCTTCATGTTGGGAGGAATGGGATGGCCCAGAGCAGAGTAGGGTGGGTGGTAGTGCCCTGTGGGGGTAAGGGAGCTATCAGAACTATTTCAAAGGAATTGGGCTGAGGGCTGATTTTTAAAAGATTTAATGGAGTTTACACATCTTTAAAGTTCTTCCCCATAAGAAATGATGGAGGTTTCAGCAGCCCCATAACTGCAATTGGGGGCCACCGGGGTGGCCCAGAGCGAGTGGTGTTGTAGAGCACATAGGGTGCCAACAACCCCTATGGGTTGCTAACCCATGGGGTACTGGGTTCTATTGTTTCTTAGTGTAGATTCTCTGGTAGCATATGAGAGTGGTTTCATGGTTTGTTGTTGAAAATCTCATATTCTACCAGAGAATCTACACTCAGAAGACCTCAGAAACAACAGAACCCAGCACCCCATGGGTTAGCAACCCGTGGGGGTGGGGTTTGGCAACCTATGTGCACTACACCACCACTCGCTCCCAGCCACCCCAGTGCCCCCCCCCCCGGTGGAGATATGGGTCTGCTGAAACCTACCTTATTCCCGGGGGGGGGGACCTTAAAGATGCACAAACTTCAACAATTCCTAAGAAATCAGCCCTTTGCCCTATTCCTTTGGAATCTGTGTTGTGGCAGGCACCCCTTGGGGCACTGCCACCCAACCCACTGTTTTGCCCCTCAGGTCCTCTTGCTGCCCCAAATCTGCCCCAAAGACATGGAAACTTCAGACATTCTTTAGAAATCAACCCTTTTCCCAATCCCTTTGGAATCTGGGTGGCAGCAGGCACCTCTTGGGGCACTACCACCTGACCCACTCTTCTGCATCCAAGACCCCTTTCTGCCCTGAATCCACCCCAAATAACATCAACATCACACATCAACAACAACAGCAGAGCTTTGCAAAGAACCAGGCAGATTTCCAAAGGTCATGCACATCCACACACACCCCTGAAATGCAATTGATCTACACACAACAGTGTGAAACAACAATGAAATGCACACTGCCCCACACAGTGGGCACACTGGCCAATGAAGGTAAATGCACACTGCCCCACTGGCTAATGAGGGTTAATCTACTATATTAATTCTCATAGACGTGCCTCTGTGGGGATGTGTCCCGGCAACCCAGAGGATTGGCTGGGCGGTGGAGACACCGGATTGGCTGGGCAGCGGTTGGCCATTTGGGGAGTAATTCCGTAGGGAAGTGGCCGTTTGGGGAGGAAAGGAAAGGAAGGCAAGCAGGCAAGTGGAGACGAGAACTGAACGGACTGGGGCAGAAGGGAGGGGGGAAGCTGAGGGGAGAGAAAGCGGGGGAGCCTGGCTGGGCAGAGACAAACAGTTGGCCGCTTCGGAAGATGCTCTCTAGAGGGAGGGCTGAAGGAAGGAGCTGGCTGAACGCTTGGCGGCCCGACACCAGGGACTGGAGAAAGGAGGATGCTGCAATGGCCAGCAGTGAAAAGACAAGCAGGCTAAAAAGCTGAGGTGGGGGGAGGGAGCATGAATGAGAGAGAGAAAAAGAGAGAGAAAGAGGTGGAAACGGAGGAGGGAGCAAGCTGGGGCAGAAGGATTGCGGGGAGGGGACTGAGGCAGAAGGCTTGGGGGGAGGGGAGTAGGGCAGAAGGTGGGGGAGTGTACAGAGCGAGCGAGAGAGGCACGCGGGGGAGAGGCAGAGCGAGTGAGAGAGGCGTGTGCGGGGAGAGGCAGAGCGAGCGAGAGAGGCGCGCGGGGGGAGAAACAGAGCGAGCGTGAGAGGCACGGGGGGAGAGACAGAGTGAGCAAGAGAGGCACGGGGGGAGAGACAGAGCGAGCGAGCGAGGCGCGGGGGGAGAGACAGAGCAAGCGAGAGAGGCGCTGTGGGGGGGCAGAGCGAGCAAGAGAGTCGCGTAGGGGGAGAGACAGAGCAAGCAAGAGAGGCGCGCGGGGGAGAGACAGAGCGAGCGAGAGAGTCGCGGGGGAGGAAACAGAGCGAGCGAGAGAGGCGCTGTGGGGGGGGACAGAGTGAGCAAGAGAGTCGTGTAGGGGGGAGAGACAGAGAGAGAGAGGCACACGGGGAGAGACAGAGCGAGTGAGAGGCGGGCGGGGGAGAGACAGAGCGAGAGAGGCGCTATGGGGTGGACAGAGCGAGAGAGGCAATGTGGGGGGGACAGAGTGAGAGAGGCGCTGTGGGAGGGACAGAGCAAGCGAGAGAGGCACGCGGGGGAAGAGACAGAGCGAGCGAGAGAGGCGCGCAGGGGGAGAGACAGAGTGAGCGAGAGAGTTGCGGAGGGGAGGAAACAGAGCGAGCGAGAGAGGCACTGGGGTGGGGACAGAGCGAGCAAGAGAGCTGTTGTGTGGGGGGGGACAGAGCGATCGAGAGAGGTGCACAGGGGGAGAGACAGAGCGAGCGAGAGAGTTGCGGAGGGGAGAGAGACAGAGCGAGCGAGAGAGTCGCGGGGGGAGGAAACAGAGCGAGCGAGAGAGGCACTGGGGTGGGGACAGAGCGAGCGAGAGAGCTGTTGTGTGTGTGGGGGGGGACAGAGTGAGTGAGAGAGCTGTGGGAGGACCAGCCAAACGAATTCTCCCAACTAAACCCAAAAAGGAAGTGAACTACCGCACAGATGCTCTGTGCAGGTTCAGCTAGTTTACCCTTAAATTTCCTTAAAAGGAATAAGGAGGCAATTGCCAGCAGATCAGCCCATGCTTTTGCTGGCCAATCTGCAGGCTGGAAGGGCCGGAAATTCAAACAGATGTCAAAATGCAAAATGGAGACTGAAGGAGAAAGACTTTTCATGATTGCAAAATGGAGTTCCAAAACAGCTGAAACAACAAAACATTTTGTATCCGAAATAAGGACATTTTGTTTCAGCTACAAAATTTTTCTGTTTTGAGCATTGGGTATTTTGTTTCAGCTACAAAACAGCCGAAATGACCTATTTTGGACACAAACTGTTTTGTATCTGAAACGAAACGTACACCCCTAGTATGTGCCCCTCCTCCTTTGAATCAGAATCTGGAACCATCAATTACCCACTGTGATGTGTTTAACGAATTCTTTGTGGGGGGAAATCACTCGTACTCGGGCCGACTTAGACTCCATCTCCACAATTACTTCAGTGTCTGATGTGGAGGTGTCCAGAAACTCCTCTTGTGTGATTAGGTTGGATCAGTTCCAGTTTTTTACTCCTGAGGATGTGGACAAATTGATTGGAATGGTACATCCTGCCACCTGTTTTCTTGAACCTTGCCTGACATGGCTTATACTATCTGCCATGGGGGTGGTTGTAGAGGGCCTCCTTGCAACTGTTTTATTTTCTATGTACAGCCTCAAAACTCGATGACAACTTTAGATTTGCATATTTTACATGAATTTCTGTAAGCAAATGAGCCTGGATTACTACCAGTCAGATCGCTACTGATCTCTAGAGATTTATAGTCGTCCCTTGCCAACCATGACGATTCCGTTCCTGGAAACTCTTGCAGATGGTGAATTCATGGTAGATGAGCCATTGGTTTCAGTGGCAAACAGGGCATTAGGGGAATCACAGCCGTGAAGTGACTGAAAACAAGATAAAACAGTGATAGAATTTCCCCCAGACCACCAAAAATGACCCCCTCACCCCCAGAAATGTCCCCCTCACCCCTGGAAATGACCCCCATGAACCACCCAAATCACCCCTGATCCCCCCAAAATCACCCCTGACCCACAAATATGACCCTCTGACCCCCCCATTACCCCAAATATCCCCCCTTTTAAAAAAAAATCACCAAACCATGGATCCTCAGGTCGTGGTTGGCGGGGGTGGTCACAATTTCCCAGTTGTGGATATTCAAATCCATCATTGGAAAAACTGCAATAGGTGAGGGATGACTGTACCTTTTAGGACACTGTAGCTACCTAGAGATAAATGCAATAGTTACTTCTTAGTGCAGTAACCAAGGAATAAAGTATAATTAGCTTAACCTACACAGAGCATCTGCGTGCTAGTACTTGATTGCTCCCCTCACCCTCCTGCCAAAGCCCCCCTCACCTCAGAGATCTCTCCACCCTCACCTGAGCTGTTGTACTCCATCTGGTTGCTTCCATCCCCCTCACCTTTCTTGGTCATGCCTCCATCCCTTTACTCCATCCACCTCTCCCTTCTTGGTCATGGCTGCAGCATTGCTGGCACCTATTGGCTAAGCTGCAGCCCCCTACCCCCAGAGACCTCCCCATGCTTGCCCGAGCTCCACTCCTGCTTCTCCCCAGAGGAGCAGCAGCAGTGGTTGACCAGGCCATTCCTCGATGCTGCCATCGCCATGGCCACTCATTCCCCTCAGGCTGCTGAAAGGCCCGGGCCCGTCCCTTGCCTGTCTGCCTCCCTCCAGCAATGGCCTCAGTAGCCCCAAACAGCAGCAGTGGTTGACTGGGCCCTTCCTTGTGCCAATAGACACTGCCATGGCTGCTCATTCCCCTCAGGCTGATGACAGGCCGGGGTCCGTCCCTCGCCCTTCCTTCTTTTTATCTTCCCATCCCTTCTTTTTCTCTCTTTCTCTCTCCTCCA
Organism: Hemicordylus capensis; assembly: GCF_027244095.1. NCBI lineage: Eukaryota > Metazoa > Chordata > Lepidosauria > Squamata > Cordylidae > Hemicordylus > Hemicordylus capensis. The sequence continues at coordinate 172,961,379 of NC_069657.1, forward strand.
CTAGCTCTTCCCTGCTTTCTTCCCCTCCTTTATCCTCTCTCTCTCTCTCTCTTTCTCCCTCTCCCTCTCCCTTGCTGAGTTAACAGATCTTGTTCATCTAAAACCTAATCTCCCCCCGCCCATTCCCATTCACTTAAGGAGGCTCTTCTCATGATCGGTAGCCTGGATGGGGTTTGCGGGGGGAGTGGGCTAAGCCCACTCTCCCTGCCAACAAGCAGTCAGTCTTCTCTGGGCGGCTGAATTGTCTGCCCACATGACTGCCGGCTCCGTTATGGAGCGGCAGGGTCTGGGGAGATCGGGGGCTGTGCAGCCCCCGGAAGCTCCAGCATGCCCTGCACAAGCATGCAAGTAGGAGTGAGTCCGAACCGGTCTGGCGGCCATTCTAAAGAATGGCCGAACTGCCGGACCGGTTCAGCGCTTGCTGGTTCGGGTCCGGGTGGGGGGTATTGCTTTAAGGGCGGGAGGGCTTGCTTACCCCTCCCGCCCCTTTACCCCCTCCAGTGCCCGTATTTAATAGACTAACGGGGCGCTGGAAACCAGGGTAGACCGGGCCACCAGCGATCGGCGTCCTTTGCGGCGCGCGCATGCGCACACGCGCAAAGCACCTTCATTCTGCAGCAGGCCTTCATAACGAGAGGAGCTCTGTCCGAGAGCTCCTCTCGTTTGTTAACAAAGCATTCCGGTGAGGACTCGGGCGGGCGGGCGGGCAGCTGGGAGGGAGGGAGGAAGGGCTGGCTGGCTGGCGGGCTACGGCGGCGGGAGGGGTATGGGTACTTCTTGGAGAAATCTGCTCGCGGCGGGGGGGGGCGGGGGGGCGGCTGGTTTCCAGGGCCCCGTTAGTCTATTAAATACGGGCGCTGGACAGGGCAAAGAGGCGGGAGGGGTAAGTAAGCCCTCCCTGCCCTAAAAGTAAGGCCCCCCCTTCAGTGCCGGTCCGGACTGCTCCGGACCGTGCACATCCCTAGCATGCAGGGCGTGCTGGAGAGACCCCCAAGTCAAGAGACTGCTTTTAAGCCTCCCAGTTGGGGGTCTACTCATGAGTTGCCATGGCGCAGAGCTGTGCTGCAGCAACACATGAGCACAAAGATGGGGTTAGCAGAGCGCTCGCTCCGCTAACCTCAGCTAAAGGCAGGGGCAATTAAGTGAGTCTGGTGGTTTACACAACCAGCAAAAATTGGGCTAGGCTCTCCTAGCCTGATTTTTGCTGGTCGTGAGAATTGCCTCAAGGTCTTCTTATCTGTGGTTTCATTATCCGCAGTTGTAGCTGAGAATGGAACTCCCGCAGATAATGAAGGCCACCTGTATTGACAAAAATGAATACAAATTGGCTATTGTTATATTCCTCCCTGACCTTGGGTCTTAGTTCTCTCTAGGCCACTTGCATTTTTAAGATATTGAGATCTCCAAAGCACAGTGTGAGCACTGCCACAAATAAATACAATGAAGGCTAAACATGAATGCATGGATTGGATTGTATAGAAAGAAGGTCATGTGAGTGTCAGCCATTTGGGTGCTTCCATGAGATTTGAAGCTTGCACAACCTTCTTTATTACTTTCTTATGTGACCATCAATCTCTAATCAAAAGTAGGGAGAACTGATCGGCTTTAATAGTATATATAATTACCTTTTTAAAAAACTGAAACAGTCAGGTGTCCTTTAAAATGGGTCAGACTATAAATAAGTTAAATGTAACTTGACCATGTCCTTTAAATCCTTACGTCCCTTTCTGCTTCTGTAACTTGATGCTGACCAAACAGGTCTTTCCCCCCTACATCTTCTCCTTCTCCTTCTTCTTTGCAAACATCATCTTCTGAGGAAAGGCAATGCACAGCAAGCTTTATGGATATCAACTTGTGAAAAAGAAGTTTACAATGGATTTGCTGACAGACCTTCAACTATTATAGACCTCGCCATCCAGCTATAATAAAGGGATTTATCTTGGATTAGAGTTCCTGGAATTAATCATTAATTGGATTAATGAACAGCAATTCATCATGCATGCCAGGCTTTGCCTGCTTCTGACTTCCTGCTCCAATCCCCTTGTAAAAATGTATCAAGGGGACCCTCTGTTTGTAGAACATTCAGGAAGAAGTTTAAAATATCTGCAGTTTTGTCTTCACTTGAAATGCCCAAAGTGATCAAAAGTCATTTTGTCCTCTTTGAATACTGCTGTAGTTTTACTATGACATTATTCATTTGCCCACTTTGGCTGATTAATTTTATTTCAGATATAGAGGTTACAAAAAATACCTGCACTGTTACTTTTCCAAAGTACAAATGAAGGTGGGTGGTTTTCTTGAAATATGAGGGAAATACGGCATGTTTTAAAGGCAGCAAGCAAAGTTGATCTCAGTGGGACTTCAAAGTGCTTACATTTGGCAGGATCATGTCCTATGTAACTAGTGCTGCTACTCTAATAAGGAAATGCGTCTTTCATAGCAGTCAACAGCATTTAAGCATTCCTATGGAGGTGGGGAGAAGAGTTTTAATTCTCTCACCATAGCTCGCTGAAGATGATAAATGACCAGAAATATTAAAGTGTAGTTTGCAACTTTTTTCTTGGTTAAGCAATTTACACCTTCAAAGGAAGCCATTCCCTGGCTATGAACTTGTCAAATGAAGAGATTCTAAAATAGTAACAATAGTGCTGTTTAGTTTTTCAAAGGATGAAAAATAAAATTAGAGAATGTTTCATCCTTCTGGAGTTGCTAATCATTTCCTTCTAAGACTCTTGGCAGTTAAGAAATGCTTATAATACCTCCATTAACAGCAGGTCTGAATTAGAAAGGCAAATAATGTTTGAAACTTCAAAGTCACTTCATTGTAGATCTTCCTATTGTGTATGCACAGCCTCCAAGTTGGAATCAAAGGAGATTTCGCATGCAAAATTATGTAAATCATTACTCTGCAATACTGCACATAGGCTGTTTAAAGCCCATTGACTTTAATGGAATTTAAGCAGCCTAACTACATGCAGGATGGCAGTCGAAGATTAAAAGGAAAATGAATAGAGCAGAAGCTTCACAGCAGAAAATGGCAGTCCACATCAAAGTAAGCATACCTGTGCAGGAGGGCTGTGTAGGGGGTAAGTCAACTATAAGTATGGAGACCTCTGTCCATTTACTTTCCTCTTTTGCAGTACACCCTGATCCAGATAAAATGCAAGTGTTATCACAGCACTGCCTAAATGGCACTCAACAGATCTGTGGTGGGAAACGTCTTTATTCCTCATGCAGGGCTGGCTGAGTAATGCGCTATGGGGATTCAGCTCAGAGCATTTTAGAAGACGGTCTTGTAGTTAAGTAGTCACGCACAGGGAACCAGCTTGCTTATCTACGAAACATATCAGCCCTTGCCTTCTTGCCTTTGGAAATGTAATGTGGAAATCATTCTATTCCTTCTCACAGCTCTCCACTGATATGAGGAAGTCATCAGGGCTGTAGGGCAGTGTAAAATTGCCAGGCCTGATTTACCCCATCCAGTAGCAAGAGGCTTTATTCCAGTGCCAGCCAACACACTGTAATCTCCGCTGCTGTTCACTAAGATTGCAGGCAAATCATCAGGTTTATTTTGAGAGAAGCCCTTTTCAGATGTTTTTAGTGTGTTTATAATGAATGTGAAATGGGCTAGGGGTCAGCCTCAAACCTCGATATATGCATGGATTTATCTGGAAAGACTTCTGTAAACACAGTAGAGTTCCTGGATGCATGTAGAAGAGTCCTCTTCTAGGGATGTGGAGAAACTATCTTGGGAAAATTCTCCAGTATTTCATCTTAGAAGCAAACCTGAAATTCTTTTCAAATGTCACTTTGGGAAAAGTCTGGTCCCAACCCTACCTTCAGCACAAACAACTGTAAACATTAAAGATCTTTTCATGTAGCATAATGATTGCATGCTTTGTTAGCTAAAATGCCTTGGAGCAATTGGCTAGGGCACTCCGGCTATGCTTTTGGCTGAAGTGGGGAAATTAGTTTGGATTGGGGAGCAGTTCAGTTCCAGTATCAATTGAGCAGTTCTGGCGTACTTGGAAAGGATGAGGAGATGTATGTGCAGTTTCAAAGCTTTATTAAGGGCAAAAATGGGGAATAACAAAAGGCAAAAAGTCAGCAATTTGGCTGAGGTTCTAAATGAGAGTCTTGGTTAGAGGCTTGTAATGATTTGGCTAAAGTCTGGATAGGTGCCTACTTAGAGGTTTGCATTATCAGGTGCCTGGAGAGTGGGGAGGGAAGTGGAGAAAGAAGCAAGGAGGCTTAGAGATAGATGGCTCAAGAAGTTAGCATTACCTCTCCTTCCTGGGCACATTAAGTTGCATGATGGCCGGGCAGATATGCCTCCTCTCGAATAAAGCGTAGGGCAGAAGCAGGGATAAAGAGTGAGAGAGCAGTAGTCACTGCTCACAGCAGCATGTGAGAGTCTGTAAGGTTGCAGGATCCAAACTGAGGCCATGGTGGTGGCCTGGCTGGTGTATTTATTTCAAAAAATGTGCCCTGAGGCAACTATTGACTCAATCAGGTAGCTATCCCAGAGCAAGGAGTAGCTGTGCAAAACAACAGAGTCCATTACTACATGGACTTAGTCACTTTAAGTGGGTCCTTCTGGACAAAGGCGATAGGCAGCTATGCAAATGCAATAGACTATGGTCGTTTACAATTTCAAGGAACCGTGATATCTCCAGATACATGTATTATATTCAGTTATGAGCATCTCTCCCTTCTCCTTGTTAGTCAATCAATCCATTTTAATGGGGTGGGAAATAGCCATTTCAGAGCTCTTTGCTAAGAGGCATTACAAATGCTTATCTCTAAGTAGAGGATCTCCCCCCAAAAAATTTGCTTTGGCTGGTCTACTTGCTGACTTACCTGTGATAGAGGAGGGATGGGCATGTCCTTTTCCACTTTGTTGTCTCCTTAACCTGAAGGCACACTGCCAAGCTCAGTCTGTTGCATAATGACCTATTTTTGCCAAAGAGTGAGGTAAAAGTTCATGGAGACTACAATCTCATGGTCTCATGCTAGAAATGTATTGAGAGGGGTCCTCTGTGTGTCACCCCCAAAACATGGCTTTCTGGCAACAGGACACAGCCTGCTACCATGATGCCTCAAACCCTCTGCTAGGTGTTTTTCCACAATCCTGTCATTAAAAATGCTAGAAAATAGGTAAGACCAAGTAAATTTGGGTGAGGAATGTTGCGATCAAATGCTACCGGTGCCTACAGTGAAATTTTAGATGAATTCAGTAGGGATGTGCACAAAACCGGTTTGCTCGGTTCGGTTCAAATCTGAACCAGGTTAGAACCAGGAGGGGGTGGTTCGGTTTTGGTTTTGCTCGAACCTCCCCCTGGTTCGGTTTGAATCTGAACCATTTTGAACCAGTTTGGAAATCCAAAAATTGGTAGGATGGTAGCTGGCACCCAGGGGTACCTGCCACCTAAACCCCAAAGCAATCAGACACTCATACGATTTTTAAATGAAATTTGAAAATTATTATTATTTTTTCTCATAGGGTATAATGGGACTCGAACCAGCCCATTATTCCCTATTGTGGATCACCCATGGGTGCCAAAAACCACACAAACTGCAAAGCAATTGGACACCCCTATGATTTTTTTAATGAATATTTGAAATATTTTTAATTATTTTTCTCATAGGGTATAATGGGACCTGAACCAGCCCATATCCCCTATTGTGGAGCACCTAGGGGCACAAAAGTGGGGTGGCACAACCAGGGGTGCCTACTATCCACAAAGTTCCAAGGCAATCAGAAACTCCTCTGATTATTGGTGAATTTTAAAATTATTTTGGAATTCCTCATAGAAAATAATGAGGATTGCAGCAAATGTATAGCTTCACGACGGGGAGAAAGGGGTATCCTAGAGTGGAGTGTGGTGGGTGGTAGTTCCCAAGGTGGGCAAGGAAGCTATCAGAATTATTTGAAAGGAATTGGGCAAAAGGCTGATTTTTAAGTGATTTTTGAAGTTTATGCGACTTTAAGGTTTTTCTCCATAAAGAAGCATGGAGGTGTGAGCAAATGTATAGCTTCATGTCGGGCGGAAAGGGGTGTCCAAGAGCAGAGTGTGGTGGGTGGTAGTGCCCAAGGGCGGCCAGGAAGCTATCAGAATTATTTGAAAGGAATTGGGCAAAGGGCTGATTTTTAAGTGATTTTTGAAGTTTATGTGTCTTAAAGGTTAGCAGATGAGAGTGGATTCATGGTTTGTCATTGAAAATCTTATATGCTACCAAAGAATCTACACTCAGAACACTTCAGAAACAACAAAACCCAGTACCCCATGGGTTAGCAACCCATGGAGGTGGTTGGCACCCTCGCTCTGGGCCACCCCAGCACCCCCCAAGTGTAGTTATGGGGCTGCTGAAACCTGCATTCTTCCCTATGGAGAAAAACCTTAAAGCCACTTGTGGGGTGCTGGGGTGGCCCAGAGTGAGTGGTGGTCTAGTGCAAAGAGGGTGCCAACCACCTTATATATATTTTATATCCCACTCTTTCTCCAAGGAGCCCAGTACTACAAACTTAGGTTTCTCATAAGTCTGTGTTTAACCCTATATGTGCACAACCATGGTGATTTAGAAGACAGTTAAAAAGATGATTAAAATTTGATGGGACACTGTGGACTACATATATTGCTTTCGTGTGGATCTGGCCTACAGGTCTGGTGATCACCTTCCCAAAAGAAAGGAAAGGAGAAGCATGTGGAGTAGAGTAATAACTGAGTCACAGAGTTATCAGATACTAGGATAATTGGAGATGGGGTTGACAGCAGGGGCATGCACATGTCCTAGAGTTTTTTAAGGGTATATAGTAAGCTATCCAGAGACTATAGCTCAGTCAGAAAATGCAGGGCTGGGGGTCAAGTATGGTGTTCATTGTCATGATGTGTTTGGGATGTGTTGACTGATTGAGCCTTAAGATGTGGCAAGGCAAATGGGGTAGGTATGTATGTAAAAGTTGTGCCATCAAGTTGGTGTTGACACAGAGCCATGTAGTTTTCTTTGGTAGAATACAGGAGGGGTTTACCATTGCCGTAGCCACCTAATGGCGTAGCAGGGAAATGCTTGACTAACAAGCAGAAGATTGCCCATTCTAATCCCCGCTGGTATGTTTCCCAGACTATGGGAAACACCTATATTGAGCAGGAGCAATATAGGAAAATGCTGAAAGGCATCATCTCATACTGTGTGGGAGGAGGCAATGGCAAACCCCTCCTGTATTCTTCCAAGGACAACCACAGGGCTCTGTGGTCACCAGGAGTCAACACCAACTCGAGGGCACACTTTACCTTTACCTTTACCACTGCCATCTTCTGTGCAGTATGAGATGTTGCCTTTCAACATCTTCCTGTATCACTGCTGCCTGATATAGTTGTTTCTCATAGTCTGGGAAACATACCAGCTGGGATGTACTGCATTGTAATCCCTGCAATATTTCAAACTCAGTAAGAAGTGCTATATGTTCTTCAAAGCACTAAGAATGAGTTGACAGGATCAGTTCCATATAACTGCTTCTAATGGACTTAATGGCAATGTTTAAAGTAAGGGTTTCTCCCCCTCCCTCCGGCTTTACCATTGACATTAGCAGAGGCAAAGTTAGGCCAATACTGAGCACTTCTGCAAATCCTTTAAGCTCCTTAGCTGAACTATTGTAGAGCTCTCTTTTAACACTGCTCATGCTAATGTGAGTTAGATGTGTTTTTCTGGTCCCTGTGGAGGCATCAAACTGTCTTTAATTGAGTTTAGAAAACCATGTTTCTATCTTAGGCATAGACCCAAAATGCTGCTGCCCGAATGGAATGAAACAAAAATGAATTCTGAAACAACTCAGATGGAATGGTTAAAGAAACATTTATGGAGGTGGAGAAAAGCCATATCATCCATCAGGTACAACATACTGCTATAGAGAGTGCATTTGCTGAACAGTGTGCTCACAATTTAAAGATGGAAGCACCTTACCCTAGGGAATTATTTCTGCACAGTTGTGTGTCTGGGATAGAGTTTGTCTGGCTGAAATCCCTTACAAGATAAATAATGACATGTGCTTCACAGAAGTGTGAATGCAACTGCATTAAAGAAAAAGTTTATTACATATAATTGCTCGCTCTGTTTATGCGACTTCTGTAGAACTTGGACAAGCAATTTAGTTTACAGAGATTTATAATGGTTTTCATGAAGATGTATGAAACTAAAAAGCTGCAAGCTTTTCCAAACCACCTATAAATCATTTTACACATTTAATTTCTCCTGGTTGTATATGAAAAAAATAAAATTTAAAATTAAGACTAGTTTTCTGAAGAAGCAGGTAGTTTAGAATTTCCCCCGCTATCCAGTATGGTACAGCATTCCTTGATGCATTTCATAGAATAAATTGCAACAGTTTAATGCAGGGTTTATGGATTCTATAGTTATATTTACTGAAATATTTGCAGGAAATAATAAATATGTCTAATACCAGGAGGTGTAGAGGACTTATATATCTGACTGGTTAGCTGACTAATAATAAGCAACCTGATGGAGGGTGGGAGGAAGGAACCAAAGGGGCTGTTGTGATAGATAGGTATAATGTGGGGAGGTCCCTGTATCTCCTAATCAGCCCTCAGAACTACTGTAATGGGTTGAGGCTATATCCATACATTCCAACATTTCCCAGTTGAAAGCAGGGCAATCTTGTACACTTGTCCCACTGCATTTGTTTGACCTGAATTCATTTACGCTATATTCATTTACCCTGAAATAGCTTGTCATTCATTGGCTCCTGAAGTGGTTGGTTTACTGAAATGATTTAGTAAAAGTATGTTTAAAAAAGCTTTAGAATATTTAAACTCACAGTGGACCAAGTTGTTATTGATTATAAACCAGCTGTGATTCTGACACCCTGGTCTCTGGTAAACATGGACAGTTGAATGTCTGCAGTTCTCCAGGGGGTGCTTCCAGCTCTTTCATCTACTGGGGCAATTGCTTGTTAACTAGGGATGTGCATAAAACCGGTTCTCCCGGTTCGGTTCGGGTCCGAACCGGGTCCGGACCGGACCGGGGTGGTTCGGTTTTGGTTTTGCCAGACCACCCCCCCGGTCCGGTTCGGTTTCGAACCGGTTCGGATCCGAACCGAACCGGTTCGGATCACAAAAAGTGGCTGGTTTTGAAGGGGACATTGTGTTCTACCTGCCACCCAAATTTCAAGTCGATTGGACCTTCCTCTGATTTTTTACAAATTTTTTTCAAAAAATAAATTTTTGCCCATAACTCACAATTTGGAGCCCTTAGGGGCAAAAAAGCTGGGGTGGGTGGTAGCCACCCATGGGTGTCCTCCACCCCAAAAATCCCAAGGCAATTGGTGGCTCCTAGTATTATTGGTGAATTTCTGAAGAAAATTTTTTTCCCCATTGGCTAGAATGGGGGTTCGGGGCTGCCCCAGACCCACCTCTGTGGGGTGGCAGCACCCCCAAAGTGGGTCCGGGGCCATGGCAAAAATGCCCTCAGTCCCTCCCAGCAATCCCCGTAGAGATAGGAGTGATGGTTCTGTTGTTTTTCTGAGGTATTCTGAGTGTAGATTCTATGATAGCTTATGAGATTTCCAATGAGACACCATGAATCCACTCTCATTTGCTATCACAGAATCCACACTCACTCAGAACACCTCAGAAAAACAACAGAACCATCACTCCTATCTCTACGGGGATTGCTGGGAGGGACTGAGGGCATTTTTGCCATGGCCCCGGACCCACTTTGGCGGTGCTGCCACCCCACAGAGGCGGGTCTGGGGCAGCCCCGAACCCCCATTCTAGCCAATGGAAAAAAAATTTTTCTTCATAAATTCACCAATAATACTAGGAGCAACCCAACAATTGCCACCCCATCTTTTTGGCCCCTCTCTCTGGGCGCCCTAACACGTAACACCTAGTCAGTCCATCTTAATGCCTACCTACTACCACCACTCCTATCCAAGCAAGTAAGAGGAGGACACTCAGAGAGACAACACCCACTCTCTGATCTAACAAAAAGGCCACTGCTGTGCTGCCTGCCAGCACAGCAGCAGCAGCGGAGCAGCACACTAAGCACAAGAGCAGCACACACAGAGAAGAAGCAGGAGGCGGAGCAGCAGAGCAGCAGACCTGCCGCTCTGCATGATGGGTGACGTGATGCCCAAAGGAACCACCGCCTCACTCAGTGCCTGCCACTGACTAGGCCCGACAGACAGAAGCCAGCCAACCTGCTCTGCTCTGCTCTGATGCTCCCCATGGATGATGCACACACACCCTACATCTGCATCCCAATGACCAGACCAGACCAGACCAAGTGCGCAGAGTCAGCACAGGCCAGCAGCCACCAGCCCAGCAACAACAACAGCTACTACTGCTACCACCACAACCAGTGTTGCCGCTACAATAACATTCCCAGTCCAGTCACGCGCGCCACAGCCTGAGCCTAGCACACAGCCAACAGCTGCTGCCAGCCAGTGCCTGGCAAGCCCAGCCAACATGAGGAGGAGAGAGCTAACAAGTAGACGGCGCACGCACATCACCAACCCATCACGACGGCGCAACTGCAAGGGGAGAGGGCACAATTACAGGCAGGAGGAGGAGGAGGAGGAGGAGGAGGAGGCGGGCGAGGCAATCCTAGCACAGATTTGAAAGTTTAAAATCCACCAGGACATCTTCTAGAATCTAGACTTCTGTTTTTTCTACCACCAGCTGTAGTGTCTAGTTAGTCAGTGTGCTGTGCAGCTGAGCTGAGCTGAGCTGAGCTGCATGTGAGGAAGGGTGATTGTAGCTAGTTCTTTAGTTTCAGCAGACTGAGCATTGAGCATGGGCAGTGGCCTTGGGAAGCAACACAATTACACGACACTCACCTGCTGCTGCTGGTTCTAGAAGTTGCCTCTTCTCGTCTTCACCTCTTCGTGTGTGTGTGTGTGTGTGTGTGTGTGCAGTGAGTGCATGCCTTTTGCCTTGCTGGAAAGAAATGCTTCTCTGGTCCACCACCACATATCTGCTCAAGGACACAGAGGCCCAAGGCAGAGGTGGTGGCACCAGTGTGAGTGCATGTGTGCTGGTGGTGTTTGCCACCACAGGTGTTTTGTGTGTGTATGTGTGCGCTGCTAGCTAGGAGGGGGGAGGGAGGCAGGGAGGGAGGCTGGGAGGCAGGGGGGAGGAAAGGGGAGGGGGAGAGGGATGTAGAGGGGATTGAAGGGGGGAGGGTCCGGCTCAGAGTTGGTCAGCCACATATTTGTGCACACACGTGCTCACGTGTGTGCTTCGGTGGGAGAGACCAGACTCTCATCATCTGCCAGACCGGGGTTGGGGGCAGGTGAGGCGGTGGTGGGCTGGAAGGGAGGGAGGATGGAAGGTGGTGAAGAGGAAGGGGAGAGGATGAGAGGGGAAGGATGGAGGGAGGCATGGGGGGGAGGAAAAAAAACATGTAGACAGACACACACCACACTACACACAGAAAGCATCCACACACAGAGACAGTGCTAGGCATCCATTCACACAGACAGACAGACAGACAGACAGACACACAACAGGAAGAGACAGACTGAGCCTGCACCACACACACACACACAGACCCAATTCCCCCCCTGCACAGTTATCAATCAATATGTTGTGTTGGCAGCCAGTTCATTGCTATTCTGATGGTTTTGGGTTTTTTGCCATCAGCCAACATCAACAGTGACCACAATCAAGATGAACATAAGATGATAATAATTCATTCGTTTCATTTCAAAAAATCACCCAATCATCTTCTCCATGTAAACCAAGCCCCCCACACATGATTTCTGGTGACATTTTCAATAAAATCAATTCATTTGGCATTCATCATTTTGTTCTCCCTTTGTCACCTTTTTTTCTTTCTTTTGCATAATTTTGAGGCTTGATTTTGACATGGGGTTTTTAAAGAAAAAATTATTTACATGTTTATTTACATACAGTATTTACATATCTACACTGCATTTTTGAACGTATACCCGCCGCTGCCGCTAAGTCTAGTACTCCGTGGGCTGTGCTACTTTGGGGGGGTGTGCCGTGCCCACGCCAGGTCCCCAAATGCTGACAGGTGGATAGATAAAGGGCCTGTGCTGGTCAGCATTGGGTTTCTTTTTAGGTGGGCGTGGGCATTGTAAACATCTGGCCAGTCGCAGCACTACAACTACTACTACAACTGCATCTCTGTGTGGGCACACTACACGCTGCGACTGGCTGGCACGGCTCAGCATCTGTCACGTCAGCTCAGCTAGAGGTGGAAGGGGGGAGGGTAGGGATAAGCACAGAGTTCGAGCCAGGCAGGTGACCAACCATGGGGCAACCCACGGTAATCACTCGCCCGTCTCAAACTGCAGCTTGGGGTAGCCCAACAGGGGGAGGTTCACCTTAAGGAAGACCAGCTGCTCCACCAGACCAGGGTCCAAGCGGGAGCGAGAGGGTGTCACCACGTCCCCGGCACGTGAAAACACCCGCTCGCTCTGGACACTGGTTGGGGGGCAGGAGAGGAGGCGCACAGCCACCACCGCCAGGTCCGGCCAGACTTGGCGGCGGCTCGCCCAGAACTGTGCGCAGTCCACGCCGTCTCCCTCCACAGGCTCCTCCAAGTACTGCGCAACGCATTGCTCAGCACTGGAGGGGGGCCTGGCAGGTCGAGCCTCCCGCATACCAGGCATGGCGCCATAGCAGAACCGCTGAAACCACTGGGCGGATCTCGAGTCGGTAGCAAATGGCTGCTGCGATGGCGCCGCCTAGGATGCCGCGCTGCTGGACTGGGAAGAGGGAGGGGAAGGGGAAGCTGACGCCGGCTGGCCGCCCATGCTGCTGCTGGGTGCGGGTTGGGCCGCGAGGGCTGCCCCCGCACCACTACCAACACCCTGGTCTCTGCGGGCCCTAGCGGCCTCCTCCTCCCTAACCTTCTCGACCAGGATGCCCTTCCACCTGGGCAAGTCGTCGGCACTCACGGCATTGCCCTTGAGGGCTGGGTGACAGAGACAAGCGAGGACATACTCCTCCCTGTCTCCCAGCACATCAACGAGCCGCTTGTCAACCCCAGACCTCAGCCTCCCAGCCAGAGCACGACCCTCTGGCGTGGTCAGAGAGATATGGAGTCCACCCATCAGCTTCTCGAGACCAACAGCTGTGGGCAGCGCCTGGCTCAAGGGAGTGGTGTCGCCACACAAGCCCTTCGTGGCAAGCTGGAAGGGCTCGAGTGCCGACACCGCCTCGGACATCTGCTTCCACTCTGCGTTCGAGAAGTCGCAGACATCCAAGGACTCATCCCTCGCCAGGGCGACAAGGGCTCTCTCCTGCTCCAACAGGCGCTGGAACAGGAGGAAGGTGGAGTTCCACCGCGTCTCCACATCCGTAGGGATGAGATGGCGAGGAAGGCCAAGGTCATCCTGCTTCTGGCGAAGCAGTCTCCTGGACTTCTCGCTGCGGTGGAAGTGGGCGGCCAGCTTGCGGGACTTATCCACAAGCGTAGCCGTGGCAGCAACAGCACCTGCGATGGGGCGGGCCCCCTTCTCCTGGGACGCCCTCAGCTCCTTAAGGCCAAGGGCGTCCCTGACGGTCAGATGGAGCGTGTGTGCCATACACCGTATGTTCACACAGTCCATGACTGTCTCGACAGCGGCGGTAACGTTGGCTCCATTGTCGGTGACAATGAAGCCGCGGGAGAGGTGTGGACACCCGCCAATCCACTCCTCTATCTGGCGGTCGAGTACGGCCGCCACCTCCTCCGCGGTGTGCCTCGTGTCCATCGTCTCCACGTGCAGGACGGCCCACCTGTGCCGTAGTGCATCGGGAGCCGCGCCGGACCCGGAAGCATCGCCCGCGGAGGTCCCCTCACTCTCCGGTCCCCACCAGTGGGCAGTGAGGGCCAGAAAAGAAGCGTGCATCCCACTGACACTGGTCCAGAGGTCAGTCGTGAAATGCACGCTTGTCCCGGCCGGAGCTGCACGCAGCTCGGCCGACACGAGCTCCCTGCACCGGCGGTACAGGGAGGGGACCACGTTCCGGCTGAACGTCGTCCTTGAGGGGATGACGTATTCGGGAGCCAGGTATTGGAGAATACGGCGGAAGCCGTTGTTCTCGACCACCTGAAACGGCTGGTCATCGGTGGAAATCATCTCCCCTATGAGGCGGGTGAGGTGATGATGGTCCACGCGAACAATACGCTGGCTGCCCGAGGACTGCGTCCACCGCTGGACGGGCAGTGTAGCCTGCCTGCTGGCTGGCACACTGCCGCTGCCCGCCCTAGTGGCAGATGCACAAGGCGCACTAGCGCTGCCAGCCTGTCCCCTGAGACCTGGGTGGTGACGCTCTAGGTGTCTCCACATAGGCGTCGTACCCAGGTGCGCAGGGTCCCTTCCACGGCTGACAAGCATCCTGCAGTGGACACAGCGGGCGTGGAATGGGGCATCTTGAGGGACCTCAAAATGCACCCATGCACCACTGCCCTTGGCCTCCTGCGCCCTGGGCGCCGTCCTAGGCCGTTTCTCGCAGGGTGGCTGCAGTCCTAGGGGGGGGGGCGGCCGCCGCTGCCTGCCCACTGCTGCCACCCAACCCGCCCCTTCCGCCCTCCACAGCGGAGGAAGGGCCCGGCTCAACTGGCATCGGAGAGGCAGGCCTCTCCTCCACCACCTCGCCAGACCGCTCCCCACCAGAGTGTCGGGCTTCACGAGGGGGGGCCCCACTGAGCGGCGAAAGGATAGGGGGAAGGGGCCCCAGAGGGAGGGAGAACCTGGCTGCATCGCTGCCAGCCGCACGGTCCTCACCGCCCTCTACCTGCTCTTCCAACTCCACAGTCTCCTCCACCTCAACAACTGGCGGTAGCTCAGCAGCACCTGGTGCCGCCGGCGAGGAGGGACCCGCCACAGCCCTAACAGTGCCTCTGCCTCTGCCGCGATTGGCGGCAGCAGGCGTGGGGAACTGAATCCTGCGCACCAAAGATGGGGCCGGAGCAAAGAATTCTCCAATGGGGAGAACTGGGGTGTCCTCAGGCTCCCCGCGTCCTCTCCCTCCCCGTGCCGCAGGCGCACCCCGCACCTGGCCTCTCCCACCTCTGCCTGCCAGCCTTGAGCGAGCCCTGCCCGCCACACGGCGCTCAGACATGCTGCTAGGTCAGAAGGAGGGAGACTTTAGGAGGAAGGCCAGACAGGGTCAAAAAAATAATTTGGAGGGGCTTAGGGGCCAAAAAAAAGGCAGCTGATTTGGAGGCGGCGGGGGGGAAGTTTGTTTTCAAAAAAGGAAGCCAATTGGGGGGAAAGGAAGACTTTTTGATATGGGGGGGGAAGCCAATCGAAGTGAGGGGGAGGGTGTCCTTTTTGAATTTGGGAGTCAACCACCAAGCCAATTGGGGAGATGGGTCTGGGAGGGGTTTTTTTTAGAAAAATAGGGGGTTAAAGGGTGGAACCCCGGTGTGGGAGGGTGGCACGGGCAGTTGGGTGGAGTAGTTGTGGTGTGGGTGGCAAGTTTTTAGCTTTTTTGGGGGGGGAGAGTGGATGGGGGGAGGGCACAGCACCTACCGGGGGTGGGGGAGGGATGCAGTCAACGCTTGGGAACCTGCAGATCAAAGGAGGAAACCCTTATTTAGTGAACTGGAACACAAAGTGTGGGTTCTGGGGGGTGGTTCTCAAGTAATGCTCCTGTGGGGGGAGCATCAAACTCAATGCAGCCTATTTAGTGACTCTAAATTGCACACAACCAAAACCAGAACCCAGTCACACCAACACAGAGGTTGAACCCACCCACTCTGTGACTCTGCCTGCCCAATGCCATGGCAAGCAAGCAGCAGCAAACACTTGATGGCAGCCTCATGGATTGAACATCATGATCATCATCATACGTGTGTATTGGCCCAGCATGTAGTGGCAGCATCAGAGCCCAGCCAGGACCCCACTCAGACTGCCCCAGAGGCAAGGAAGCACTCTGGCATGGCATGGGCCCAGCATGTAGTGGCAGCATCAGAGCCCAGCCAGGACCCCACTCAGACTGCCCCAGAGGCAAGGAAGCACTCTGGCATGGCATGGGCCCAGCATGTAGTGGCAGCATCGCATCAGAACCCTGGACCCCACTCAGACTGCCCCAGAGGCAAGGAAGCACTCTGGAAGGCACCTGTTCAAAAACCACCTGCAAGACGCATGCAATGCAACGCAACACACAGCAGCAATTTCTTTACTGGGCATGGGCATGAAGACACAAGTTTTACAACAGTACATCTCCTCTCCAAGGTTCCCTCCCTCCTCCCCACACCCAAATGCATTTCAGAATAGGGGTGTCCCTATTTAAAACCGCCAGCTAGGGAGAGAAAGGGGCAACAAAAGGTGCACAATCGCACACGCACTAACCCCTCTTCTTCCGGTCCTTCTCCTGCCGCTCACTGCTGGTCACGGATTCGCCGCCGCCAGCCAGCCACCCTGGGCTGAGACACAGCAGGGCGGCCGCACGAGGCACACAGGCAACCGGGGTAGTTCAACAACGATGGAGGGGCAGAAGTGAGGAGACAACACTATTTGTGTCGCTCAACTCACCCCCAAGCAGAGACAAAATCAACCAAAAACTATAAAAAGAAAAAAAAAACCGATGGCAGCCGCCAGGTGGGTAGGCTACTGTGTGCGGCTGCAGCTGTGGGAGAGGAGGTGGAAAGTGAAGGGGAGCAGAGAGAGAAAAGACTAAGAGAGAGAGAAAAGAGAGGGGGGGCAGGGACAAAGAGAAAGAGAGGAGAGAGAGAGAAAAGAAAGAGAGAGAGAGGAGAAAGAGAGATGATAGAGAGAAAGAGGAGAGAGGAGAAGCGCAGCGCAGCAGGGAGGGGGGATTCAGGTGTGGGGGGAGGACACAGCAGTAGCAGCGGTCCAAAGAGGTGGGGGGAGCAGAGAGGGTGTGTGTGGTTGGGGGCTAGTGTGTGGCAGGGGGCCTGGGGTAAGTGGAGAGAGTCGGGGGCAAGGAGGAAAAGAGGTGGGGTGGGGGGAGCAGAGAGGGTGTGTGTGGTTGGGGGCTAGTGTGTGGCAGGGGGCCTGGGGTAAGTGGAGAGAGTTGGGGGCAAGGAGAAAAAGAGGTGGGGTGGGGGGAGCAGAGAGGGTGTGTGTGGTTGGGGGCTAGTGTGTGGCAGGGGGCCTGGGGTAAGTGGAGAGAGTCGGGGGCAAGGAGAAAAAGAGGTGGGGTGGGGGGAGCAGAGAGGGTGTGTGTGGTTGGGGCTAGTGTGTGGCAGGGGGCCTGGGGTAAGTGGAGAGAGTCGGGGGCAAGGAGAAAAAGAGGTGGGGTGGGGGGAGCAGAGAGGGTGTGTGTGGTTGGGGGCTAGTGTGTGGCAGGGGGCCTGGGGTAAGTGGAGAGAGTCGGGGGCAAGGAGAAAAAGAGGTGGGGTGGGGGGAGCAGAGAGGGTGTGTGTGGTTGGGGCTAGTGTGTGGCAGGGGGCCTGGGGTAAGTGGAGAGAGTCGGGGGCAAGGAGGAAAAGAGGTGGGGTGGGGGGAGCAGAGAGGGTGTGTGTGGTTGGGGGCTAGTGTGTGGCAGGGGGCCTGGGGTAAGTGGAGAGAGTCGGGGGCAAGGAGAAAAAGAGGTGGGGTGGGGGGAGCAGAGAGGGTGTGTGTGGTTGGGGCTAGTGTGTGGCAGGGGGCCTGGGGTAAGTGGAGAGAGTCAGGGGCAAGGAGGAAAAGAGGTGGGGTGGGGGGAGCAGAGAGGGTGTGTGTGGTTGGGGGCTAGTGTGTGGCAGGGGGCCTGGGGTGAGTGGAGAGAGTCAGGGGCAAGGAGAAAAAGAGGTGGGGTGGGGGGAGCAGAGAGGGTGTGTGTGGTTGGGGGCTAGTGTGTGGCAGAGGGGTGTTGGGGGGAAGGGGAGGGGGGCAACAACAAACAGCAAAGGAGAAACTGGAACAACTCGGGCAGCAGCAGCGATTAGGCTGGATGGGGTGGTTGGGGGAGGAGCTGGGCCTGGGCTAGGGTAGGGTCTGGGAGGAGGGAGGGTGGGGGGGGCAGGCAGGGGGGGAGGAGGAGGAGGAGGGTAGCAAAATATATAAAGCAATATATATCAAGAGAACACAAGCCAGAAGTTTAAAAAAAAAATTAAAAGAAAGACTATAACCAGCAGAAAAAACTTGGGGGTGGGGGTGTGGGGAGGGGGAACCAAACACAGACTCTGAGGGGGGCCACTAAGTGAACAGAGACAATGAAACCACAATTGCTGCAAATTAATAATAGCAAATGAATAAGTGGAACCAAGCAAAGAAAACTGGACTCGGTTTGGCAGCAGCAAACTTGGGAGAAGGCTGGATGGGGTGGGGTTGGGGTGGGGTGTGGTTGGACTTGGAGGGGCAAGTTTGGAGCAGGGAACCAAAACTGATTATATGGGACAACAAGAAACAACAACAGAATCCTCTGGGGGTGGGGGGGAGGGATTCAGGGAACCAACTCGCAGGGCAGCAGCAGTCAGCAGAAACAAACAAAATGGTACAATTTAAGCAAAACCAGCAAGCAATATATAACTGAAACCAATGGAATGCAATGTGAAAATCAAAAAGTTGGACAACAACAAGGCAGGACAAAGAGCAATAATTAATGGAAGAAGATTTAAAGCAATGAGGATGCAGTGGGTGGGAGTGGGGGAGGGGGAGGGTAGGCCCAAAGGATGAGAAGGGAAAGGGGGGGGGGAGGGGGGGGAGAAAAGCAGACAGACAAGGAACAGGGAAAATTGGGGGAAATTAAGAAGAAAGTAAAGTGAAGTAACACACAGTATACAGACAAGAGACAGACAGAGAGAGGAGACACACAGAGAGTCACAAAGGGCAGGTGGACAAAGGATTAGACAGAGCACACACAGAGAGACACAGGACACAGTCAGGACTCACAGAGACACCAGAGCAGCCAGCAAAGGGCAAGCAGGTCTCAGAGATGATCCCACAACTGCAGCCAAGAGAAGTTTCCAGAGAAGAGGCTTGGGTTTATATAGGTTTGAAATTCCCTCCTTTGGGAGCCCCCACCTTTGCACTCCCCCCACGGCCAACAGGGTGCCAGCTCTCAACAGTGCAACAGCCAAGCAGCCTACCAGACCAAAGGACTCATTCTGGCCAATCAAGGATCAATAGCGCAGCCAATACAATGCCTGGAAATAGCATCACAAAATGGATGCAAGGAGGAGCAAAAGTTTCGGGAAGGAGACACAAAATGGAGGACACACTTTAAAGAGACACTGAGTGAGACTCAATTTCATTCCCGAACCGGTTCGGGAAACCCGAGCCGGTTCGGTACCGAACCGGCTCGAATTCGGTCCGGCTCGGTCCCCGGGAGGGCCCGATTCGGTCCGGGATCGAGCCGTCGGATCCGGACCGGTTCGGACGAACCGGTCCGGATCCGAACCGAACCGCACATCCCTATTGTTAACTGCAGGAGAATACATACATCAGATTTCTGCATTCACAGATGGGATTGTAATTCCCTAATCTCACAAGATTACTGGGTTTACAGCAGCCCCGATAAGAGCAACTGAAAATGCTGAAACTTCTAAACCATAATAAGCAATCGTTCAAGTCCCCTGCCACATGCTTGTTATGGCAGACCAAAAGCAGAATACTGTTTTTGGTACTACCTACACACTATTGGCAGGCCATGACCTGGAAGCTGTGGGCTGGGAGATGCCAGCTTTCTCCCAACCCACAAGCAGATCCCGTCTCTCCAGGTCTGCATTGCATGGGCATAATTGGGGGGGGGGGCAGCCAGGGCATGTGCCCTAGGTGCCACTGAGGGGGGGCACCATGCCAGTGCTTGCCCCCCCATTGCCCACCTGCCCAGCCCCAGAGTCCCTCAGCCACTTGCTGTCCTGCTTGCCTTGCCCTCCAGCCTAGGATTGGCCTGCAAACTGCAGAGCTCTTCTCTCTCCGCCTCTCAGCTGATCGGCGGGTGGGCAGGGCTTACAGAGAGGTCTCCAAGTTGGCCTCCCTGAAGCCTGAACTCGGCAGGCCCCAAGCAAGCAAGGACCAGGCAGGCAGAGTTATCTGCAGCAGAAGACCCTCTGCCCAGACCATCCAGCCCAGCTTTTGCCAGGTAGAATGGGGATTTCTTTTTGTGGTTACCCCCCACCCCATATATAGGGATGTGCTTGCCATAGGGCTTTAATATGGGGTGTGGGGGGGAGACTGAGAAGCCTCTGAATATTTATTTTAAAACAGATTGGAAAATTTGCTGGCTTTAAAAACAAAAACTGTCTAAAAAGGCCTATAAGTGGCTTGTTTCATGGCAGAAAATTACAAAAACTTCTGGAACAATATTATATTCTTTCTTTCTTTCTTTCTTTCTTTCTTTCTTTCTTCCTTTCATTCATTTATAAATGCACTTACGTTCAAGTTGTTTTGCAACCCAGAAGGTCTTAGTGAGAACTGTGAAGCATGTGTTGTGCTTTTATTTTATTTTATTTTATTTTATTTTATTTTATTCTATTTTTCTTGTGTGTGAACTGCTCCCCAATAACTCGCAGGGACTTCAGGGTAAATCTAGCCAACATGTGAATGCAGCACCTCCATTCCAGAGGAGATGTGTGTTAAAGGGTTTTAAAAGCCTCCTGTGAAAAACCTCCTGGAATCAAACTTGACTGAATTTGTTCAGAATTCTAAGAAAATATACATAGGCTCACCCTGCATGGTTGAAAGTCTCCTTTGCTAATCTGCAGCGAGGGGGCCATTTTAATAATTAGTGTTTCAAGTGTGTTCTAGGCATTAAAAGTAGCACAAATATATAGTACTCAATGTATATCACTATATATCGTGAAGTGTGCATGTGTGTATTCAGTGAAAGGTATTTCCAGGCAGCATACTTATTTTGAAATATCAGACTTAAATTCTTCGGGGCCTGGGGTGTGTGGAGGCCCTGGACTTTGAGGGGCTGGGGGCCCATTTTAAAATCTTGTCTCTGGACCCATTCCAATCTTGCTATGCCCCTGGCGGAATAGATACATATGTATTGATCACTACACATGGGTTTCTGCACAACACCTGCACAGAAGAAACTTCCAGGTAGAAAATGTGTCTCTTATAAATTGACCGTGAATTTTCCATCCATGACTGGGATATCTGAGAGTTACAGTCAATAATAAAAGAACAGCACACTGCTTGTGACAGGAAGGGGCAAATTACAATGATTTCTTAGTCTGGCAGGGGCTGGTTTTGGCCCTGGCAGAACTTGGCTGTCTGCTCCTGTTGCAAATGCCTCTGTCTAGTGTGGCAAACTAATGTATCCTCCTCCCTCCTGGTGTCAAAGTAAGCACTAGAATGGTGAATGCACATATACCCCATCATGAGCCAACAGTCATTACAAGGCAAAGGCTGGCAGGAATCATTCACTAGTTTATAGACTTCCTCCACCCTGCCACCTTCTTCTTCCCCTATTTTGCTAGTGGCTGTTTGGGCAGGTGATCCTCTAGGACAAAGTCATGTTTGTTTGTTTTTAAAAGCATGAGATGAGACAGAGAAAATGACACTTGGAATCCTCACATAACTCCTGACTGTTCTAAGTCTTTAACAGAGATGGCTCATGTTTTCAGGTTTTGATCAACAACCATGTCTAGATGGTACAGTGTTCCTTTTAACAGGGATTTCCAGATATTGTTGACTACAAGTCCCATCATCCCTGTTTGGATAGGGGCACTATTTTCCCTAGATATGCCTCTGCTGCATTGTGCAGTCTCCAGAGGGCCTTCCCTTGAAAGAGGCATCAAGGTGTCATACACACACCATCTCCATCTCTTGGTAAAGTTTCCATCTTCTTTCTAAACTAGCAAGCCAGTCTTATGACCTGCTGAATTCAATGGAGCTTGCTTCCAAATAAGTGTGTGTATCAGGGGTGTAGGGAGCTTGCCGGTGGCCATGGGTCATGCTCAACCAATGACCCCCTGCCCCTCTGCTAATGTGTGCACATGTCAGTGTGTGCCGGCCAAACCCCCTGCATATGACATAATATGCAAGGGGTGTGGCCACCAGCAGCAAGATGGGTGAGATGCCCATCTGCTTGCTGCACTTGGTACCTCATTTGTGTGCCACTGGAGACGGAATTCCAATGGCATGTGAACAAGGCGCAGAGTGCATTATGCCCAGAGAGGGGGGATCAGTGCCAGTGGCCCCTGAAGGTGTGGGGGAAAGTGGAGGTAAGCCTCAGGCAGTCCCCGGAAGTGTCTGGGGCCATGGTTGCGAGGGGGTGCTCATCCTCCCCTGTTCAATGGTGGCCATGAGCCTGATGTGTAGGAAGGCAGCCTTAATCTCCTCTTTTGTGTATTCCTATAACCACTCTAACCACACCTTGGGGCAAAAATGTGCAACCAGACACAAAATGTGTAGTGTTTTGGGGTTTTTTTAAGTGCAGTTCTAAGAACATTTGTGCAGTTCAAAAATTCAAGTCAGGCAAAAGTTGTATTTTGTTAGTAGATTATGCCAAAAGTGACTGATAGTAAGAAAAGTGAAGTGAATAGTCCAGGATCCAGTCCTTATTTCTCCACTTGGCAAAGAACTACCTGCAGACTCTATTATTGCTCCCCATATAGTCTTTACCAGGCACTATAACACACGTCTGTGATAGCACTGTCAAATTCCCGGTTCTGAGCATTTTTCTCCCATCCATAGGATTCTGAATGTCCTGGAATGTGACTCTATGCAACAAAGTTATGTGTGCACAGACAAGGAAAATGGACAAGTGTGTGTTGTAGCAGTTGTAGTTATACACACCATTGTGCAGTTTTGAATTATACAGTAATCCCTCGACCTACGAACTACTCGACTTACGTTGTTTTCGAGTTACGAGCGACAAAAAAGACCGGAAGTAGTTGCCGGTTTAGATTCAGCTTACTCGACCTACGAATGTTTAGATGCGGTTTCCTCGAATTACGAATGTTTAGATGCGGCTTCCTCGAATTACGAATGTTTTCAGACTTCCGTGGTGCGCTCCTTGACTTACGAAAATTTCGACCTCCGAACGTGCGTTCGGAATGGATTATTTACGTAAGTCGAGGGACCACTGTACTTTTAAAAAAGCTCTGCATCAGCTTTGGTGTTTAAGCCATTTCCAGACCTTTGCTCTTCCCCCCACCCCTGCCCTCTGGCCTCTTCCACTATTTTTTATTTCCTACAGGAACTTCTCCCAAACTCTCCAGAGATGGTGCCCATTAAATTAATATAATCCTGCTTATTAGGAACACTTAACCTAATTTGAAAGTAACTCGGTTTCTCATCTGTACAGACTTGGTTGGGTTTTATGGTTATTCTTTTTTTTTTAAAAAAAAACCCTAAGTTAAAATTGTAATTAATATTTTCATTTTGATACTGTTGAAATGGCCACGTCTCCAAGAAAAAAGAGATGATACAATTGTGTGATCCAGAAAGTGGTTCTGCTACTAAGTACATTCTGGAGTTGTCTGAAGTATTGGTATTCAAGTTCAAACTGAATGCCTGGCATGAAGTGCTATGCATGGTGTTGCCAAGGTGAGTGAGTCTATTGTCCCCCATTGGTTATGTGCAAATTGCTTTTTCTGCTGCTGATAATATGGACTACATTTTACAAAAGACTTCACACATCTTGCATTAGGCTGGTACGGGGGCGGGGAGCAGCAAAGGAAAAATGTGTCTCCTTTCTTTTTTTTAATCACTCTGAACCAATGCAACTGTGAGTATTGTGGCTCATTAGCAACATTTCATTCCATCTATTTGTTTGTGTGTTTGTGTACACATCATAGGGGCTATTCTCACGATTAACAAAAATCGGGCTAGGATTTTTGTTAATTGTAAGAAGCAACAGGCTTGCAAACGAGCCTGATGGTTCTTGAGCGGCTAACCCGCTCAAGTAGCCCACCCCTTAGCCCAGGCTTGCAGAGCGAGTGCTCCGCAAACCCAGGCTATCTGCTCGTGAGTAGCCACAGTGCGGCTCCGCACTGCAGCTACTCATGAGTAGACGCCCGAGCGGGAGGCGAAAAGCCGCCTTCCAGCTCCGAGGGTCTCCCCAGTTGTGCAGGGCATACTGGGACTTCCGGGGCCGCGCGGCCCCCGCTCCCCCCAGCCCCTGCTGGCTTTGTCTCAGAGCCGGCAATCGTGTGGGTGGCCGATCCGGCCACCCAGGGCTCCCTCTCCGCTCGTGATATATATAAAAATATTCCATATTTTTGGAAGCTATGGTGTCATTGAAATTCTGCTAATGAAAGATTTAAGGAGAGAGAAGTGAGCCAGCAAATTTCTGGTCTGTACTTTTCACAACCAGCAGTTCTTTTAAGCATCATACCTTCTAACATAAAGAGCCAGATACAGTCTGACTCATTCATGTAGTCTTGCAGGTGGGGTGGGGGGCAGGATTGAAACATATTGAGGGGATTCTCACGATCAGGCAAAAGTGGGCTAAGGGAGCCTAGCCCACTCTTGCCCAATCGTCTGCTGCCACGGGAGCTGCATGTCTGCTGGCAGCAAACCCTCCTAATTCGCCCTCCCCTTAGATGAGGTTAGCTGAGCAAGCGCTCCACTAACCCTGTCTTTTCAATCGTGTGTTGCTGTGGCGCAAAACCATACCATAGCAACACACAAGGAGACCCCCACCGGGAGGCGGAAACAAGCCTCCTTGCCCTGGGGGTCTCTCCAGGATGCCCCACGCACTCGCACAAGGCATCCTGGGACTTCCAGGAGCCGCATGGCCCCCGATCCTCACAGCGTCCACCGGCTGTGTGACGGAGCCGGCAGTCGTGTAAGTGGTCGATCCGGACACCAAGGGCTGCTTTCCTGCTCGTCTGCGGAGAAATCAGACTAAGTGCTCTCTCCCCACAAACTCCCTAAAGGTGTCTCTCTCACTGATTGTGAGACTCGCCTCTTAGGCTTTGTTCATGTGAACAAAGGCAAACTGTGGTATATCATTAGGGGTTCTTAAGAGCAGGGGAGAACAATGCTTGATTTCTCTCTGAGCTGGATCTCACAATCAGTGAGACCCAGTTTTGGCAGAGTGCGCGGGGAGAGCGGGTCACCGCACATGAGCAGGGAGGCAGCCCTGGGTGGCCGGATCGGCTGCTCACACAATTGCCGGCTCCATGACGGAGCCGGTGGGGCCTTGGGAGCTTGGGGGCCACGCAGCCCCGGAAGCTACAGTATGCCCTGCACGAGTGCACAGGGCCCACTGGGGAGACCCCCGGAGTAGGGAGGCAGCTCTTCACCTCACCTCCGGGGGTCTACTCATGAGTAACTGCATTGCGGAGCCACACTGCAGCTACTCACGATCTTTAAAACCAGGTTTGCTGAGCGCTCACTCTTTAAAACCAGGTTTGTAGAGGGCAGGGGTAGGGATCTTTAAAAACAGGTTTGCAGAGGGCAGGGGTAGTTAGGCGGGTTACCCACCTAGGAACCACCGGGCTCACAGCCGAGCCCGGTGTTTCACACAATGGGGTGAAATCGGGCTAGCCTCCGCTAGCTGATTTCGCCCCATCATTTGACTAGCCTCTCGGTATTTCAATTCTGGTGCATTCAGTGCAGAAAGTCATGTTAGCATCTTCTGTACTTTTGGTGTAGAACTCAATGTGAGAGAAGAGAAGAGAAGAGAAGAGAAGAGAAGAGAAGAGAAGAGAAGAGAAGAGAAGAGAAGAGAAGAGAAGATCCTGGAAATGTAATGACTTGGACATGAACTACTGATCGTGTCCTTTCCACTTTTACTACCTGTCCTGAAGCCTGCCCCCAAACCCTGAACTGCACTATCGGGTCTTGATCTGGGCTGGCAGTCTTGATCAGAAGCCCTTCTTTTAAGGGTTGTGATCCTCCCTCCCTCCTTCCCTCTCTTCCCCCTCCCCCACACCTACCACGGCTGTTGTGAGGATAAAAGTGAGAGAACAAAAACCATGTATGCTGCCCCGAGCTCCTTGGAGGAAGGGTGGGGTACAAATGTCATACAGAGAAATTCAGGCAGATAGATGTAAAACATAGTGCTTTTAAAGACAGTCAATCAAGTTTTTATTGCAGGCAACAGACCAGAGCAAGTGCTTTTAAAATTTCCTTTGCTGTTTGTGTTTCTTTCGGTCCTAAATTTTTTATAATTAAATTAGGCAGTCTTGCCTCCTTGCATTTTCTCTGGTTATTAGGAAGAGTATTTTGACTTCAGAAATTAAATAGCCCATTCTTTAAGATTCTCTTTTAATCAGAATTAGATTTGTAATAATAATTAAGGACATGTTTGAATTAAGATGCACATATGTTTCTACAAATATACAGGGAATGAATCAGAGACAGTGTTTGGGATTCCAAAGAGGTAAATAAAGACCCCTTCATATCACACTGTTCACAAGAATGGAAATGAAGGAATACTGTATGGTCTCTGGGGTGTGGGCTCATGCTTGTATCTGCAGAACATGCAGAACAATATGTGCATTGAGTTACATGTTGGCACCTGTACACACATACTTATGATCATTCCATATCAAAAAAAAGTAGTGACAGAGGATATAGGAGATAGCACACTGAAGCTGACGTATGTACTTCTAAACACATGTTCTTTGTTGCAGTTTTCCCCTTTTATTTTATGCAATAAAAAGATCTGGAGAGAAGTAGTGACAGAATAAATAAAAATAATAAACTTTATTTGTTAGATGCCACAAACAAATTGTTTTCTGGGCAGTTCACAACAACGCAGCAATAAAAACATCCAATTAAAATACATAGCATAAAACAAACATCACAGGAACATAGGAAGCTGCCATATACTGCGTCAGACCATTGATTGTCTACACAGACTGGCAGCGGCTCCTCCAAGGTTGCAGGCAGGAGTCTCTCTCAGCCCTACCTTGGAGATGCCAGGGAGGGAACTTGGGACCTTCTGCTCTTCCCAGAGCGGCTCCGTCCCCTGAGGGGAATATCTTACAGTGCTCACACATCAAGTCTCCCATTCACATGCAACCAGGGCAGACTCTAGCTAAGGGGACAAGTCATGCTTGCTACCACAATAGAAAATAGAATATACAAAATACAATACAAAACATATTAAAACTTTAAACATTTTTAATTACAGCAATGGGGCATATTATACATGTAAATTACGTATGTCCATCAGTTGCATGTGCTGCATTGCATGCACAATGGCAGGCCCTCTTCCATTGCATCTACTTTTCCAGCTGTGTAAACTGGCCCTTAATCTCTTATTCATTTGTAACTGCAGTACAAATGCAAAGGTTGCAGTCTACCAACCACTTATAACTCTAAATAGAAAATCAGACATGTGACATTATGAGCCCATTCTTATGACACGAGCGGCTTGGGGAGGAGAGAGTTCATTCAAGCAGGAGGAGGCCCGGCCCAGCTGTTCCAGACTCGGGTGGCCCATATTCACTACCCGGGTACAGAGTGAGGAAGGAGGGAAACAGAACCTGTCCTACTTCACTTTGTGCTTGGCTGGAGAACCATGGCTCTTCAAATGGCTGCCAGGAGTGGTGGCCATAGAGTCCACTGGAAAGTGTGGCCAGGGAGAGGAGCACTTCTGCACTGCTACAGGTGGCCTCTTTGCTGCTTGCACAGTGCATTGCGGGATATGGGATGACTTTTTCCTCCAGATCCCACTTGGGGAGTCTGCTTCCACACTGTCCATGTGGGCACACAAGTGGCAAAGCTCTGAAGAGGCTCTGATCATCTGGGGGAAGATAGGTAGGACTCAGCCCAGCCGACTTTAGTTATGTGAACAGTCTTATGTTATATCTTGCACTGTAGTCCTAAACTGAATGTTTGTTGTATTTCACACATCTATGTGATGATGTAAGGAAGGATAAAATTGGGTAGATTCAAATATTAGAGTCCTCATATTCTAAACAAACAATGACACCGCTTTCATTTTTTACAGCAAAAAAATCTATGGTCTCAAGAAGAGTGGGTCCCAGACCTGAAGACTGCTGCTTGAGAGACACTCATTCTAATTGGTGAAGAATAGCAACACTCTACTTATTCCTCCTATTGACATGACCATGAATAACATCCTAGCTCATTAGTCCTTATTTAGAAAGCTTGGTCCTTCTCGACTAATTCTTCCTGTGGCATATTTGCATGGACAAGCAACAGTAAACAAATTAGTTCTCCCCAAGCTGCTTTATGGGGCAGTTTTAAAATTCCACGCTTTTCCATTACCACTGCAAAACTTACCAGTTGGGACCTTCAGCTAAAAAAATATGTTTCTGTTCAGTGCTTAAAATGGCACCATTGTTGAGTATCAACTTGCATTTTAGAGCAGTAAATCCTCAAAATTACGTTGCGCTTATACTTGTCATCAAAATATAAAAGAGAGCATTAATCTTCCAGAATTTAATTTTGCCTGAATTTTAATTCCTCTCTTTATTACCAAGGGGATTTATAGATTTTTCTCTCTCTCCCTTAATGTATCTGACTTTACAAAGTTTATGCTTGAGTAAATGACATGCTACAGTACTAAAGTAATTTTCTAGCTGATAGTTTTAGCATTGTCCTCTTATTTTCTAATAATTTACATACAACTATTATGATACTAAATTTATGTCTCAATTCAGCACAAGTGTTATGGTTGCAATGTTTCCACACTCGACTACTCTCTCAGCTAGATGTGCCTTTGCCTAGGGAGAAGGCTGGATATTTCCAGCTGCATTTCTTCTTTCTGTTGATCTAAGCTGGGTCTAATTTACATAGATGTGGAGGCATTTTAAAATCTCTCTCACACACACACACATGCACTCTATGTAATGTGATTCAGACAGTCAGTTCAGAGAGTATAAGGTTGTCCTCACGAGCAGCCAAGACTGAGCAAGGGTAGCTAAGCCTGGGGTCAGCTGCCCGTGAGAACCACTGGGAGATGCATGGCTCCCAGCAGCGCCTCAGCTACCCTGGTTCACTGAGGTAAAGGGGCACAGGTGCAGCCTTTAACCTGGGCTAATTGCTCATGCGTCAGCACCAGCTGCTCCCAGCTGGCACTCATGCGGGAGCAGGCTCCCAGCCTTCGCTGGGGGGACCCCCACAATGCACCGTGCACTTGTGCGGTGCATTGTGAGATTTCTGGGGGCCAAGGTGATATGTCCCAGACCTCCACACTGCCTGGGGCAGCAGTGGCTTGTCTGGGTGTGTGATCTGCATGCCCAGCAACATTTCTAGATCATCTGTGGGGGAGTTAAGCTTCCGCAGCCTTCCCTGCCGCCCACGCTCAAGCTGGCTCATGGAATCGTGAGGAAGGGCTCTATGACTCTGGCATTTTTTTCTTTGTCTTGTAAGTCCTGGTCCAAAGGCAGCCGAAACCTGGTGTAGCTTATTGGCTGTACCACAATGAACTATTAATCAGGAGGCACAGAATCCCTGGTCTGAATCTCACCACTGCCATGAACTCTCTAGGTGGCCTTAGGCAAGCCACTCCCTCACAAAGAAAAATATGTGTGAAACACTGTACAAATTGAGTGGATTCAACTAATGCAAATATCTGTCTTTCCCCACTTTTTAAAGGCTGCATGGTGTGGTGCTCATGAGGTACTAAAGATGCTGACATGAGTTTCTGCAATGAATGAACTAGAATCAGGAACATCCCTCTCATGAGATGAGGTGAGGCGGTTGCCACAGGCAACAGATTATTGGGGCACCAATGGACAGTATGATGCCCTCCTGCCCCAGCTTTTACAGCGGTGGCAGGGGGAGGAAGGAATGTGCATGCAACATTTGGCATAGTGCCTCAGGCACACAGCTGCCACTGACCAACATTATACTAGCATAGAATAATTACCCCAGAGCATCAACTTCCAAGTGAAGCCTATAAGTAAAACTGGAAGCTGACATCCATCAGCATCATAGCTGAAACTGATAAGCCTCGTGGCACAGTTGGGAGAAGCATTCACAGTCTTCCTGAGTTTTCAAGGTGCAAAGAGTTCCCTGCATTGACAAGTCAGTCATTACTCATATCCACATCCCCTCTTAGGAGACTAGAAGGTGATGTTTGTGCTAAACCATGCTTTCAAAAACAGCATGTCATGACCTACCTAGTGTGAGATAGAAAACTTTCTTTATGTCGGAAGAAAATATCTAGAACAGTCTGAAGAAAGCATTTTATTCAGGGTGGTTTCACACAGCACAGTGGCAAGTAAGGTACTACCAACCACTAACTGCTGGCAAGTGCATGCTCCTAGTGTGAGCTAGGGATGTGCACAAAACCGGCTTGGCCTGTTTGGTTCAAATTCGAACCATCTTCAAACCAGGCTGGGTAGTTTTGGTTTTGCTCAAACCCCCCACCCCACCCCCGGTTAGGTTCAAATTTGGACCCAATTCAAACTGGTTCTAAAAGGTTCTACATAGAGTATAATGGGGACTTGAACTGGCCCATTATTCCCTATATGGATAGGGGCACAAAACTGGGTTGGGTGCTAGGCACCCAGGGGTGCCTACCACCCACCAAACCCAAAAGCAATCGGACACTCCTGTGATTATTAATGATTTTTTTGAAAATCTTTTCAATTTTTGTATTTCTCCCATAGGGAATAATGGGGATTTGAAGATGTCCCATTCCCCCCCCATTGGGGTGGATCTGGGGGCATGGCAGGTTGTGCCACAACTCCCCCCAGGCAGCCCCAAGTTGCTTGGGTTTATGTTTTTTTCCCCCAATCATTTTTTAGTTCTGGCCTCTATTATTTATTTATTTATTTGACATATTTTTATACTGCCCAAAACATTAGTTTTCTGGGCAGTTTGCAAAACAATAAAAACAACCAATAAAAAGATTGACACATTTCGACAATTAAGATTTAAAAAGTTAAAACTATTACAACACAATTAAAACACAATTAAAACCATATCTAATTAAAAGCCCGGGTCTATAGTCTATCTCTATCAGAATGGATTCTCTGGTTTGTATATAATATTATGAAAAGCTCTTCATAGAAATAACTCAAACAGCAACCAAGAAATTGGATTCTTATTTGCTGTATGAGTTCTCTCAATAAGCCCCTATGAAGAGCTTTTCATATCTATCTGAGTGGATTCTCTGGTTTGTACAGTATATAATATTATTACTACCACCCAAACCCCAAAGCAATCAGACACTCCTACAATTTTAAATGATTTTTTTTGAAGAAGTAAAATTGGATTTCCCCCATAGGGTATAATGGGGACCCAAACTGGCCCATTATTCCCTATGCAGAGCACCTAATAATCTTTTGAAGACATTTTGAATTTTTGCATTTCTCCCACAGGGAATAATGGGGATTTGAGAATGCCCAATTGCCCCCCTTGGAGAGGTGCTTGGGCACCCCAAAGTGGGTCTGGGGACATGGCAGGTTGTCTCTGAACTCCTCTCAGGTAGCCCCAAGTCGGTGGCATTTATGGGTTTTAAGACATAATTTTTAAAATTCTTTAACCTGTTTCAATGCAATGAATGAACAGTCTGTGACCTTCCTTGCTGTGAACGCTCTGAGTTCACAGTTCTACTTATGAATGGGGGAGGGACTCCGATTCATTGCATTGAAAAAGGATAATTATCTATCTGTCTATCTGAAATAAGCCATGAACCCCACCGACTTGGGGCTGCCTGGCGGGAGTTGTGGCACAACCTTCCATGCCCCCAGACCCACTTTGGGGTGCCCAGGCAGCCCCCGAAGGGGGAATATATCTGATTGCTTTTGGGTTTGGGTGGTAGTTGGCACTCATGAGTGCCTACCACCCAACCCAGTTTTGGAGGATTGAACCAGTTTGAACTGGTTCGAATAGAACCAGGTCCTGTTTGGTTCAAACTCAGTTCAGCATTACCAATTCAATGCCCTGTTTGGTTCAAGTTTGAACCTTCAAATTCAAACCTGTTCTTACATCCCTAGTGTGAGCCTCTAGATAGCTGGTTTTTGTCTTATCCGAACCTACCAATGTCAGGTGGTCAAGCAGCCAACTGACATCTCTAACAAAGATTTGAAGTTGGGTGGCTGATGCCAGATGGTAGAGGGAATTACTGCTCAGCCACCCAACACTGAGTTCAGATAATATGAAATCTCGGTAACTAGCAGCTTGCTCCAGGAGCATATGTTTGGAAGGCCTGGTGGTTGGTGGCCCATTACTTGTGGCTATGTCATGTGAAACCACCCTTAGACTAGCACAAGCCAGGCTACAGAGACCTAGCTTTCTTCTCTGGATCTTCTGCAAAACCAGATCTGGATTAGCCTTGTACATTGTCCACTTACAACTACAGGTGAACTCCAGTATCTGCGGGGGTTCATTCTCCGCTACAACTGTGGGTAAGGGAACCGTGGATACTGAGTCATTGGGTCAATCAAACTCGGAGGTTCGGTACCTGGAGGTTCCAAAGCGGGGGGCAACAAAGGGTCCTAAAAACTCATTTAAAAGTGCCCTATCATGCTCCACAAGTCTCCAGTGTCCAACAATGACCCCCGTCTCAAATCTGGCATTTTAACGTGAAAAATCGTGGGTTTTAAAAAATTATTTTTAAACAAATGAGTCATAAAATGGCTCCTCTCCTTAAAATGGAAGTCATTTCCAGCCACCCCAACCTGTGAATACATGAATTTTTCCCCATGTATCCCAAGGTCAGGTGTCAGTTTCCTGACTGCAGATATGTGAAAACGCGGATGTTGGATCCATGAATGGTGAGGCTCACCTATACAACAAGAATGTGAACTGGAAATCTCACACTACATCAAGGCCATCATCCTTAATATCATAGCCCTGTATAACTTCAGAATGCTGGTGGAAGAACCATACATTGAATGATACCCCACATAACACCTTCCCTGCACAGAGATGACTAGAATCCTTTTTGACAGGCTAGCTTTCTAGAGGCAGGGAGTTTTGGTTATGGAAGAGTCATGAAATCTCCCACCTGCTCTCTGAAGTGGTATAGTCCCAGAAGGATTGTACCATGTGCCATTTCTAATGGTGAAAAACACCCTTTGGGGTCCAGGAATGCAACATTTCAGACAGCACTCAAAATGGCAGTAGCAGAACTAGCTGAAGAAATAATAGCATTTTGTTCAACAGCTTCTTTATGAAGGCACAGAATTCTGATGGAAGAAGGTGAAGAGGTTTAAGTGAGGATATATTCGTTTAGATGATCCTTTTAGTAGTCTTTATGCGGAGACAATGAATAATTTATAAATATTTAAATGGAGAAATGTGACATAGCTATGTTAATTCAAGTTATAAATATTCTATAGACTGCCTAAGATTGTATATTGTGTTTTCTTCCAGTTTCCTAACTTGCACTATCTATTTTTAGGATTCAATTATCATATCAGGAAGAGCGTTAGCATCATTTTCTACAAGAAAAACTTTGATTTTAATTCTGGGGGATTTTTTTTTATATAAACCAAGTTTTCTTTTTCAAAGTGTTTATTTTCCAATTAGCTTTTTATTATTTTAAAAAGGTGTTTCAAAACCTTGCATTCAATTTAAGATAAATATGTTATGAAGTGGTTCATAAATGGCTATGCCAACAAACTAGTGTTTAGGGAAATGCAAAGACTGCTATGTGAGCTAGGAAGTGGAAGTAAACCCATTTATGAGGTGGTGAGGGGAATCAGGGAAGAATCTGAAACAAAGCATAAAATCCCTTGGTTACTTACAAATGGATCCTGAACCAAAATGCTAAGCACAGAAAGATAGTAATCAGATCAAACTACACGGTTCAATCATTAGAAGCTCAGCTTCTTTTCAGACTGTAAAAAAGGAATTTTCTTTCTCTCCCTATATTATTATTATTACATTTATATCCCGCTCTTCCTCCAAGGAGCACAGAGTGGTGCACTACATACTTGAGTTTCTCTTTCACAACAACCCTGTGAAGTAGGTTAGGCTGAGAGAGAAGTGACTGGCCCAGAGTCACTCAGCAAGTATCATGGCTGAATGGGGATTTGAACTTGGATCTCCCCAGTCCTAGTCCAGCACTCTACCCACTACACCATGCTGGCTCTCTTCCTATGCTATAGCCTTTTTTTCAAATTAAAACTGGCTTAAAACAAATTTGTTTCCTACAAATTAAATAGCAGCCATGGAAGGTGTTGATCTGGATCGAGGCCATGGCAAGGGCAAAGGGTTAGTCCCCCTCTTCCCCACTGAAACACACACACAATGGTCCAAATCAGGATTGGCCTCCCACAGTTGCTGTAAAAGTTGTAAAAAAAATCAAATATATTAGCCTAAATCTTAACCTAATGTGAGTTTGGCCCTAAGAACATATGAATTGCCTTGCTTCAGCTTTCAATATCCATCAATGGTGCGTCAAGTGCCACTGGAAGTTTATAAGTAGGTCATGATGTGATAAATGATCATTAGATAAGCTGTCCCTTCCGTCTATTAATGAGGGGTATACTGCTTCTGAACGTGGAAGTCAGTTTAGTTTTCATGCCTTTGATAGTGCTAGCCTTCAAGAATATATCTAGTCAATTCAAAAAGTTATCTAAGCTAATGGCTATTGCTACAATTTAGGATCCTCTAATTTAATTATCTCACTGTGTGCATTCAGTTTAAGAGAAGTACCGGTATGTTATGAGGTGGTTCATTAATGGCTCTACCAACTAACTAGCATTTAGGGCAGGACTGCTCAACTTAAGCCCCTCAGCTGTTTTTTTTACTACAATTCCCATAATCTCCTAAGGGAGCCCAGCCGCTTTCCTGCGGTCGTGGG
Organism: Hemicordylus capensis; assembly: GCF_027244095.1. Lineage (NCBI taxonomy): Eukaryota > Metazoa > Chordata > Lepidosauria > Squamata > Cordylidae > Hemicordylus > Hemicordylus capensis. Next base: position 172,995,953 of record NC_069657.1, read on the forward strand.
AACGGCAAGGAGCTGCATGGCTGCCAGCGGTTAGTTCCGCCCTCCCCTTAAATGAGTTTAGCAGAGTGAGCGCTCCACTAACCCCAGTTGACTGAGCATGTGCCACCATGGCATGCCTCTATGCCGCAGCAACACATGAGTAGAGTTCTGACTAGGAGGCTACAAGCAGCCTCCCTGGCTTCGGGGGTCTCCCCAGAATACCCCATGCACTTGTATGGAGCATCCTTGGACTTCCAGGGGCCAAGCAGCCCCTGATCCCTGCCAACCCCCATTGCGAGAACCACCAGGCTTGCCGGCAAAAGTCGCCCCGGCAGTGCACCAAATTAGCCCTACCCTCAAATGAGGTTAGCGAAGTGAGCACTCTGGTAACCCCTTTTTTCCAGTCATGAGATGTGCCGTGGCAACTCATGAGGAGTCTCCTGACTGGGAGGCTCCCCAGAATGCCCTGCGCACTTGCACGTGGCATTCTGGGACTTCCGGGGGCCAGGAGGCCCCCAATCCCCACTGCCCCTACTGGCTCCGTGATGAAGCCGGTAGTCATGTGGGCGGCTGATCCGGCTGCCCAGGGACGGCTCCCTGCTCGTCTCCCTCCCACAGAGCCCAGTAAGGCTCTCCACATTTGCTTGTGCGGAGAGCCTCAGTAGTTCAGTTTAGGGCAAATCAGGACAAACTGAACCAAATCCAAATAGGTCTCTGAAGCTTCACACAGCCCTAGAAATGGCAAAACTTTAAAATTAATCATTCTGTATAAAATATAACTTGAACGGTTCAAAACCTATGTAATGTAGTTGAATTGATCGCTGAGCCATTTTGTTTACATTAGTGTCTGAACTAGAATAGAAAAGAAGCAGAACAGAGCAGAAATAAGAGGAGTACAACACAGCACCTTGAAGCAATGGCCTCAAACCCACTGAACTTTGCCCACCCCCCACCCCCTGCAAAAATCCACAAATACTGGTGTGTGTGATGGGGGAGAAGCTCCAGCATGGGTCCATGCTGCCTCTTAGCCAGAAATGACACCGGAAATTATACTGGAAGTGACAGCAAAAGTGTCCAAACCCAGGATCCTTTCCCTGCGTAACGTAAAAACTAGTGCCCTTCTGCATTTCCCAGTGCCTGTAATTGTGCTTGTGTGAGACCATATGGTTGCAAGGCGCTTGCAAGGGCAGTGGTGCAAATGGTGTGAGAAAAGGTTTTACATGCCTTTTTCCTGCTGAGGGAGGGCGATCGATACCAAAAAGACACGATTGTACTGGCCGCGCCCCCTCGAAGATCATGGCCAATGGTTGCCACTCAACTGATGTCCTGGCACCTTGCCCAGAGTCTGGCGACGTGAACCGCACAGAGCTTGCTGGGATGCAGCCTTGGTGGACCAGTAGGAGGGAGGGGCCCCTCTGACCAGAAGCCAAAGGTTGTGAAACTGTGGCTGGAAGATCATATGCAGGAATGCTCCCAGCTTCACAGATTAACCACAGGTTTGTCTACCCAAAGTTTTTGCTATGTCCGAAGGTAGCCTGAATAAATAATAATCCATTGCAATTTGCCTCTGTACTCACACGAAAAGTCTTTCTCCCATATGTTTTACTCTCTGGGAAGCCATTATACCTTTCATTCCGGGCATGCTTTACTCATTTTTTTTGGAAAAGGTTAACACCCTTTTCTATTTAATAGCCACTTGATCATTGCAGAAGTCATGCTGCAGACATTAGTCATGCAGACCAAGGAATATATCTTGATGTCTTACCCAATTATAAAGAGAGTTTTTCTTTAACTGGGATCTCTATATTAGCACAGCTGGGATTGAGCAGACATGTTTATTAGGGAAGAGGGCACTGGGTTCAATGAGTTTTGGGTGTCTGCCAGTTGCCTGGGTGTTTGCCTAGATGCTTGCCATCTGGACAGTCAGTTCTTTTGACTATATAACCCATCCTGACAATGTGTGGTAGCAACATGTCATGCTCTTGCTTTTATGCTGTTCTTCCCTGAGAGATATACTTTCACACTGTTGCTTGCTTAAGAAGCGCAGTCGTGCAATGAACAGAGCTATTACTGATAGGTATAAAGATACGTATTTCCAGTACAGAATACTTAGTACATCCAATTCTGTTGGAGGTATAAGTATGTACTGAATACTGATCCTGAGATTATTGGTGTTGAATATGCACAGAGACTGAAGCCCTGCACACATGTTATACAAAAATAGGGACACTCTGAAGAAATAGATATGTGTTACTTTGGTTCTCAAGGAGCAATTCTCCTCATGGTGTAGAATTCTGGAGCACCCATCGTTTCACATCACAGGAATTTATTTTTATTTTATTTATTTTTTACATTTATATCCCGCTCTTCCTCCAAGGAGCCCAGAGCGGTGTACTACACTGAGAGAGAAGTGATTGGCCCAGAGTCACCCAGCTAGCATCATGGCTGAATGGGGATTTGAACTCAGGTCTCCCCGGTCCTAGTCCAGCACTCTAACCACTACACCACGCTGGCTCGTTCCTCACATACAGCATTTGTCTCTTCAGACAAATACAGTAAGCATGGCGAGCTGGGAGGTAGGGCATCATGGTGAATCACTCATAGGGCAGGGCTCCCAAGATGGAAGTTTGGGGCGGGATACAAATAAAATAAAGCAAGCAAGTAAACATGACCTTGGGGATGCTGATTCCAAATAAAGTGACCCTCCTTTGTGTAACATCTGAGCAGGTCTAGAGAAAATACAATATGTGAATAAAGCATTTAATTTGTAAAAATCAAGCTGTCCATACAACTCTAATTAGTATGTTTAATTATACATGCTAACTTTTAAAAATATAAAAATGGGAGATAGATTTTTGGCTCCAATGTTAAGATCCTGATCCTATTCTTTTCATTTAATATTTGAACTATGATCAGAGTAAAACCAAGAAAATCAGGCATGATATTTAACTATTTGTGTGCATTCTACATACTTGTTAATATATGCTAAAATGTTAACATATCACGTGAGAGAGGGCCTCCTCATCAGTGATGCTCAGATGATGAATTCCATGCACTGAGAGATTAGGCTTACCTGCTCGATCTGCTGCTCCTGCAGGTTAAAAACATAATTACCAAAAATGGCTTTTAATTTGCCTTAAATTATCTTTGTGATAGCTGTTTTATTTGATATCTAGATATTCTGTCTCCAGTTATCATCTCCTTTACTTCATATTATTATTATTTATTTACACAGTCAGACAGGTGTTATTGACTGGTTTGTTTTATCCAGACATCGAGTTCTTCCCAAGGACCTGGGATGGCTGAATTTTATTGTCAATTGTTATACAGGTGAAACTCAGAAAATTAGAATATTGTGCAAAAGTCCATTAATTTCAGTAATGCAAATTAAAAGGTGAAACTGATATATGAGACAGACGCATTACATGCAAAGCGAGATAAGTCAAGCCTTAATTTGTTATAATTGTGATGATCATGGAGTACAGCTCATGAAAACCCCAAATCCACAATTCCAGAAAATTAGAATATTACATGGAACCAAGAAGACAAGGATTGTAGAATAGAACAATATCGGACCTCTGAAAAGTATACAGTGTACTGTGCTTGATTGGCCAGCAAACTCGCCTGACCTGACCCCATAGAGAATCTATGGGGCATTGCCAAGAGAAGGATGAGAGACATGAGACCAAACAATGCAGAAGAGCTGAAGGCCACTAATGAAGCATCCTGGTCTTCCATAACACCTCATCAGTGCCACAGGCTGATAGCATTCATGCCACGCCGCATTGAGGCAGTAATTGCTGCAAAAGGGGCCCAAACCAAGTACTGAATACATATGCATGCTTATACTTTTCAGAGGTCCGATATTGTTCTATTCTACAATCCTTGTCTTCTTGGTTCCATGTAATATTCTAATTTTCTGGGATTGTGGATTTGGGGTTTTCATGAGCTCTACGCCATGATCATCACAATTATAACAAATTAAGGCTTGACTTATCTCGCTTTGCATGTAATGCATCTGTCTCATATATCAGTTTCACCTTTTAATTTGCATTACTGAAATTAATGGACTTTTGCACAATATTCTAATTTTCCGAGTTTCACCTGTAGATATCATCGCAGAATATAGGCTGTTCCCAGTAAAGTTGTTTTTTGTAATTGGCTGATGGTGATTTCTGTGGCCCCCTATGGTGTTGAGGTGCTCTTCAAGGTCTTTTGGAACTGCACCCAGGGCCCCAATTACCACTGGGATTATTTGGGTCTTTTTCTGCCACAGCCTTTCAATTTCAATTTGTAGATCTTTGTATTTGGTGATTTTTTCACTTGTTTTTCTTTCTTCTCGGCTAGTTATATCTGGTGTATTGTGTGGCAGATGTTTGTCTGTTTGTAGTTGGAAGTCCCATAATATTTTTGCATCTTCATTTTCTACTACTTTTTCAATTTTATGGTCCCACCAATTTTTGGCTGCAGGTAGTTTGTATTTTTTGCAGATGCTCCAGTGTATCACCCCTGCTGCCTTGTCATGCCTTTGTTTGTAGTCAGTCTGTGCGATCTTTTTACAACAGCTGATTAGGTGGTCCACTGTTTCATCTGCATTATTATTATTATTATTATTATTATAAATTAATTAATTAATTGTTGTAAGCCCACTTGGGTATCGTTGGAAAGATGAAATACAAATATTTTAAACAAACATTTGAAAAAATGGATGCTTCGCGTAGGTTTGCCTGCTGACCAGAAAAATAAGGCTTGCCCTACACTTTTAATAGCACTTTAATCTACAGAAATCAGTATATTAAATTCATATTAGGTTCATATGGATCAGTGGGTTCCTGCATTTTCTTTGATCCAGAGCGAGTGTGGGCTGCATACACATTTCGAGGCCCACAGTGGCAGAAAAAGGAGGGAGGCGTAGAAGGAAGAGAGAGAGAGAGGACCTAGTGAACTGAGGACAGAAAGTGGAAAGGACTCCTCCCCCTCCCTCCCGCCATTCTCAGAAGGACAGTCACGCCATTCACACTTCCTATGGAAACCTGTCAGAAGTAGATACATAGACCCTCCCACATTCAATGCAGGGGGAAAGGTGATTTATTTATTTTTTTGCTCAACTTTTAGCATGGATTTGGGGGCCAACTGTGGCGGGGAAGTGTGGATATCTATATGTGTCATGTATACAGCCAGCAACATCCGCCATTGAAATCAGGACTGAATGTGCTTCAAGTTGGCATTTGGAAGTGCTGCTTGTCCCTTTTTCTCTCGCTGCCACCAGACTCACTTGCTCCATATCTTTCCTAGTGTACTCCCCACTGCCCCACCACCACCACCACCACTACTGACTACCCTTGTTGGTACCATCCACTATCTGTAAAAACTGGTACAGGAGGATCCTTCTCTGCCAAAAGATTTGTGTAAGCCTGAATCCACATGCATGCCCCATGCTCTATATATTATGATAACCTTCTTTAAACAAGACTGCTGAACATGGCACAAGCCTTCTCTATGGCACCCATCACTATGAGGTCCTTTTTTAAAATTCTGGAGTTGGACATTTCTATCATGTAAATCAAATGTCTGAATTTTTTAAGAAGATAAACGCTTTTGACATATTTATAGTAATTAGTTTTATTCTTTGATTTCAGCCAATCACTCTGACTTCATCTCAATGAAGACATGAGGCCATAAATGTATTAAATTAACAGACAACTCAAACAACAAAAATTGGCTGGCCACCCCCTGCCCCGCACAGCATGGGAACCAACTTGCCACCCAAGCTGCAAGTCCCTACCAATATCATGTTGGGCGATACACCCTGACTCAGAGCAGCTTCATGGCCTAGGGCCAATTTCTGCTCTTCTTAGCCAGCCAAAGGTGCCAAGCATGTGCATGAAGCATCACCTGCCCCCACATCCGTATAGCCTTTAAGGTTGCTGATGCCTAAAGGACCCCACCCCTGCCATCAGCACTCCCTGAACCGTGAAACCTCTAGGAACTAAGGACTCTGCTTAATGCCAAACACCTGCCTGAGAGTGCTCACCAATACACTATCTGACATTCCCCAAACACACCCTGTACTTCACTTGTTTAAAAGCCCCCTAATGGCACAGTGAGTTAGTAACTTGCCTAGGGAACAAGAGGTTGCTGGTTTGAATCCCCACTGGTATGTTTCCCAGACTATGGGAAACACCTATATTGGTCAGCAGCGATATAGGAAGATGCTGAAAGGCATTATCTCAGACTGCACAGGAGGAGGCAATGGTAAACCCCTCCTGTATTCTACCAAAAGAAACCCACAGGGCTCTGTGGGCGCCAGGAGTCAACATCGACTCGATGGCACAGCATTACCTTTACTGCACTTGTTACCAGAAATGAATTTAAATAACTTTATAGAATAGTATACAGTAGACAAAAAACTCCTCTCACCACTTGCCAACCAAAACATTCCTACTCATTACCCAAAGGATGATGAGCTGAAATCTTCAAGCTTCTGGGCAGGAGGAAAGAGTTGCCTCTCAAACGCCAAATGAGAATTCAATGGCTGACAAACTCTACCCACCCAGGTTCCTCAGCCAGTTGGCTTACCCAAGTGCCTTATGTTTCATTAAGAAGATGGGATTAGGCAAAGAAGCCACACCCAGCACATGATTGACTACATATCCACAGATGCTATAATAAAGAAGCAGTATTTTCTACCCTTTAGAAGTAGACCATCACTACAAGAAAATGTTTCTTTTCTGTATTCAGAGATAACACTTTTTTATTATTCGGAGGAGTTCTGAACATCTCCAAAGCAATATAAAGCTTTAAAAATGCAACTGAAAACTGGTAGTTTGGAAAATGGCATTTTAGAAATTGTAATGTCTATTCTACTCTTCCATTACCAGAAAAAATTGGGCCTGACATTTGGCAATATTGAAATATAGTTAAACATTCTTCCAAATCAGGCATAGAGTTAAATCAATGATGAGCTTAACATAATACAGAAAAGCATGGGGCTCCTGCCTTTGTTTTTCACACATGGGATTATATTATGATTCTGAAAATAGGTAATTTATATATAGATAGGTACTCAGTGAAGCAAAATTATAGTTATTTCCAAAACACTGGAGTGTTTTGGACTTTACAGTGTTTCCCCTACAATGGGGGAATTATGTTGCCATGCCTGCCTGTCTCAATGGTACCCCAAGGCACCCACAGACTAAATCTTGGCTGTCTGCAGTGATTACATCACTGTTTCTAGTAAGGAAGAAGCCACTGCCCGAGTGCATTCCTCTAATTCAAGGCAAGGAAAAGAATCATTCTGGTCAGGTTTTAGACAAAGCTTTGAAGCACTGAGACTGGAATGCAGTTTCCCCTTCCTATTAAGCAGACACTCAGGTACGGCAAGGAAACAAGGGAATCTTCCCTCCTATAGATAAGACCTTTAGAATCAATCAGTCGAGTCATGGTGAAGCTTCATTACCCCTCCAGATTGTCTCCCTTGGGAGGACACCTATTCAGCTTTTTGTTTTAAGAGGAATGTCTAAGAGAACACCCATAGGGATATACAACTTTGAGATTCTCCCCTGCACCCACACAAACCCCAAAAGCTCATCAACACCAAGATCAGAATTCTAGAAGGTGGAAAGCCACCCAAAAAGGACATAGCCCCCCCCCTTAGGTTTAGCACTTTGTTCAGTGTTTGTGTAGACTCTAGTTCAATGTATGTCCAGCCTTCAGCATTTGGTTAGCCTTGCCCTCTAACACCCATTTGGATGTGCTTTGCTGTTCCCAAGGATTGAGGCTGTCCACCTCTCACTAACCCGGCCATCCACCCCACTGGAAGCCCAGAGAGAAAAGTGCCTCCTGTGGATGAAACCTAGAGGTTCTCAAGCCTGAGAATCTCTGAGATTAAATCATATTTCAATCTGAGATTTTTGAAATCAGAAATTTCACTAATTTTGGGCCCTTCCATTCCTTGTAAGTCAAGAACATATAGCCTCCCGGAGACTCCCCTACCCTGGCAATTCTCCCAGCTCACCACTCCAGCTCAAGGCAAAGTGGCTAGGCAGGTAGCTATAGACCTCTCCTCTCTCTCCTGTTTCCTAGTGTCAGCAACTGTATCCTCTGTCCCTCAGGGAGCTGCTACCCTGTGAATGTGTATTGGAGGCAACTCTATGCCATTCTCAGGACATTAACGTCCTAAGGGAAGATCACTGCCAGCAAATCTGCTGAAGTGCTAGCCATTGCCCTTATTGTAAATCTTTGCTCTTCAGTGAAACCTAGCCATGCTTTCAAAGAACATAACTGTACAGTATTGTGCCCTTCTGAGTATTCTAACATGGGTGTATCCTATTCATGGGCAGCTTTCCAAGTACCTTAATTTATAAGTTGGCTGAATGCAGGTTTGCACTAAATTGAGTTAAATTTCCCATATTAAGCCAAAGCATAGTCATGAAGAGTGGTAACTACCATGTTTAAGAGTACACCTGGTAACACTATGGACCCCAAGAGCTCAGACTGCAATATTTTGCCTTGGTTGTTGATGCACTGGTATGTTCCGATATTTTTCTTTCCTTGATCTTTCCTCTCTGCAGTTCTTCCTTAACTATAAAAGACTGTTCAATATTGTTGACACATTTTTACATGGCATGTATGGCAATGCGTTGCTAATCAGAGAGCCATCCCAGATAAGTAAATAACATAAGGAAGCTTATCACTAAATATTCTAGAAATGTATATTCTAATTAAAATATAGTTGAACTACCTCATTTAAAAAACTGCCTCTACAAATGTTGAGACATTTAAAATATTGCTCAGGTGGCTGTTCAAGTAAGAGTAATAGAAATGTGATTTGGATCTGAAAATAACCATAATCTAGCACATGGGAGCATGTTTTAAATGAGGTGCAGAGAGGTCTGTATCAAATACAAATGTGAAACATATAATTATACACCAAGTGTATCATTAAGAAGTCTACACTCACCCAAATTTTCTGTGGCAGTGCTGTGTCACAAAGCACCATTAGAGATTAAAAAAAATAGAGCAAATTTGTATTATGATCAAAAGTGGACTTTTAAATTATTTCCCTTGTTTTCTTGTTAAGATTTTATTAAGAGAAATATAGAAATATTGGACAGACAATAAATTGCCAGTCACTGTTTGTATGTATGTATGTATGTATGTATGTATGTATGTATGTATGTATGTATTTACCACACTTGTATACCACCCGAAACTTACATCTGTGGGCGGTTTGCAATAAAATGCGAATTAAAACAGTATTAAAATGTTAAAACATTAAAATTTAAAACTTAAACACAATGTTAAAACTATTAAAAATGTGAAGCTAATCAAAAGCATAGATGAATAATCTCTCTTAACTGCCTTCTTAAAAATTGTCAGAGATGAGGAGGCTCTTCATTCAGCAGGGAGCCCATTTCAGACTCTTGGGGCAGCAATGGAGAAGGCCTGTCCCTATATGGCCACCAGATGAGCTGGTGGCAACTGCAGACAAACTTCTCCAGATGATCTCTATGGGCCATGGGGCTCATGGTGAAGAAGACATTCTCTTAAATACCCAGGACCTAAGCCATTTAGGCTTCATGGGTTATCACCAGCACCTCGTATTTTGCCCAGAAACTTATCAGAAGCCAGCATAGATCTTTAAAAAAAGGAGTAATATGGTCTCTCTGTGATGACTCAGAGACCAACCTGGCTGCCACATTTTGTACATACTGCAGTTTCTGGACTATGTATAAAGCCAGCCATACATAGAGCACATTGTAGGAGTCAGTTCTGAAGGTGTCCAGCATATGTACCTCCATTTATCTCAAGAAATGGACGCAGCTGGTGAATCAACCAAAGCTGATTGCACCTCTAGCCACCGCCTCAACCTGGAACGCCAGGGAGAGATGTGGATCCAGAAGCACCCTCAGACTGCGTCCTTGTTCCTTCTGGGGAAGTGTGATCCCATCCAGAACCAGCAGGTCAGAATCATCTCCTGAGTTCCAAACACGCACAATAAGTAGGTCTGTCTTATCTGGATTCAATCTCAGTTTGTTATCCCTCATCCAACCCATCACTGTCTCAAGGCAGGCATTTAGGTAGGTTAAGCCTACCCCTGATGAAGTTGACATGGAGAAATAGATTTGGGTGACCAGCCACTCCTCTTCCCTAAAGAGTTAACCAAAGGTGAACCCTGTCCTGACTGACAGGCTGGTGAACTCCAGGGATCAGCCAACCAGCACACCAGGTGGGTGGAACCTAGAGGGCTGTTGGAGAGGAAGAAGGGTTATTTGTTAGAAGAAGCTGACTGGAGGAGCAGAGGAGAACATATGACCATGAGCTGCAGGAAAATCTCTGTGCAAGTCCAGGGAAAGCCAGGAGGGCAGGACATTTGAATCCCCTACCATGGTTTGGTGAGTTCAAGAAGGAATCCAGTGCTTTTGGCTTTGGGAGGTTAGTCTAGGGAACAGTCTGTTTTCTAAAAGATTTTGTGTTAGACTTTCTGCTTGCTTTTGTGTGCTTTTGCATATTCCTGATACTGATCTATTATGGTTTACCTGTAACGTAACTAAGCTAAGAAGCACTAGCCTATGCCCATCTAGCCAGGGAGTTGCAAAAGACTCTGTAAGCTTTTAAAGGTGCATTTGTATTTTCCTACAGCCCTATTCCTTGCAACTGGGGTGTTTTTTGAAGTATTCTTGTAACCACTGAGTATTTTTACTGGTAACTAAAAAGCTGAGGGAGTCTCAGACCGAAGCAGTCTATAGCATTGAATAAAGTTTTTTTCCTTTTTGTTCTTTGCATTTTACAAGCCTCTCTGAGTGGATTTTTTACTCAGGAAAGTGCGGGGGCTAGAAGGGAGCCTCATTCTGGTGCCCACAGGCCTCAGACAGCTAGCAATCTACCACTTTTGTCACCACATGTAGGCTTGCACATGAGAGGATTTTTGAGTATTTTTCCCATAGCAAAAGAAGGCGAGTTTCCCTGAGATTTCCACCTCAAGCCCAGGGAGGGTCAAACTATGAGATAAAGAGGGGTGGTGTTGGCAGCCATTTTTGAAATTACCAGAAATACTGGGAAGGAGGGAAAAGCCTTTGCTCAGAAAGCATTGAGAGGATGATTCTGCATTTTTCTTCCCCTCACATGGGCTTGATCTGAGACAAAGGCTTTAATCCACTACAGGGTGTCATTAGCATACCAATAACATCTTGCACCCAGTCTCCTGATGATCTCTTCCAGAGGTATCATGAACATGTTAAACAACATTGGAAACAATATGGAGCCCTGAGGGACACCATATGAAAGTTCAGATTTTGAAGAGCAACTTTCTTCAAGGGACTCCATCTGGAATCTGCCTGAGAGGTAGGAGCAGAACCACTGCAAAGCAGTGCTCCTGACCCCACAACCCCCTCAGATGCTCCAGAAGTTTACTATGGTTGATATTATCAAAAGACACTGAGAGACCCAAAAGGACCAACAGAGTCACACTCCCTCTGTCAATTCACCACTGGAGATCATCCATCAGGCCAAAACCAAGGCAGTTTCCACCCCATAGCCCACCCGAAAACCAGTTTGAAATGGGTCCAGATAATCAGTTCCCTCCAAGAATGTCTGGAGGTGGGAGGCCACCACCCTCTCAATTACCTTGCTTAGCCACGGAAGGTTGAATACAGGTCTGTAGTTGCTCAACTCTGAGAGAGCCAATGCAGGCTTCTTCAGAAGAGGTCTAATGATTGCCTCCTTAAGACAAGGAGGCATCCTGCCCTCCCTCAGCGAAGCATTTATAATGTCTATCAGGCCTTCTACAACTCCCCTGCCTGAAAGTAAAAGCCATGTCAGACAAAGATCAAGAGAACAGGTGGTAGGCTGCGCCATTCCAAGCAGCTTGTCCACATCCTCAGGAGTCACAAACTGGAACTGATCCAGCCTAACAGTGTAAGAGCAGTTGCTGGACATCTCTGCATCAGACACTGTAGTAATCATGGGGTTTAAGATAAGTAGGCCTGAATGCAAGAGATTTTATCCACAAAGAACTCATTAAAAACATCACAGTGGGTAATTGATGATTCCAAATTCTGATTCAAGGGAGAAGGGGCATGTTTTAGCCTTCTCACAACCCTGAACAACTGCACTGGGCATGAGGTTGCAGGTGCAATACACTCAGAAAAGAAGCTCTTCTTCGCCACACGGATTGCCAAAGCATAGATCTTCAAATGTGCTCTGTGTTGTAATCTGACAGATTCAAGTTGAGTCTTTCTCCACCTGTGCATTCAGAACAGCAGTCCATGTACACCCCATGTACACCTTGGGCCACAGTCTGTATACACCCCTAAGTATCTTTCCTATTATTCCAAATCCATCTAAATCACCAGTCTAAATCTGCAGGTAATTCTACATTAACCATTAACATTTGGTTTGCTCCAAAGAGTCTTCATGACAAAGTGAAAGAATTTCCAGTCATGCAAGGGTTTGTCTGAGATTCAGCTGATGCACTCTCCATCTGGAATGCCATATACTACATCTATGCTGTTCCTGAAAGTTCCCCAACCTTTATGACTGGATTTTCAAGGCTTGCAGAAAACTGCAGCAGGGAGGAAGGTGCAGGAACAACCCAGTTCCTTTGTGCACCTCCAGATTCTTAAGCATTACCCATGACCCCCACCTATATACTTATTGACACTGTGCACTTGAGCAGCCCTACCCAGATTAGGAAAGCAGGGCTGCTCGTGTGCAGCATTGGGATCAAACCCATTCCCAGCAGTGCCTCTCCTCAAGCCCGTTTTTTTACCTGGGTGTTTACCTGGATTAAAGTGTATGAGCATGCCCTTTACCCCAGGTACAGGGCCATGTGTATGCTTGGGCTGAATGACACAGGGAACTTTAAGGATAATCTGGGGGGAAGGTAGATTCATCCCTGCCTTCCCCACACCTGCCCACCCTGCCTCAGTAATAATTGTGTATATAGTCTTAGAATATTTTCACTAAAAGTGAAGAAGACGACCTGTGAAACTTCATTGGGATCCCAGAAGTGCTGCAGGGGAACACTGCCAGCAAATTACTGAGAGGTAGTCTGGGCCCTTTTCATATGCATTGCAGCGAAAAACTGAGAATAGTCAATCCTGTTATGTTCTGGTGTTGCTTGTCAACAGTGAAGGTATAATTAAAATTCAAGAAATAAAGGACGTACCATATCTGATTACAAATGATGTTTTGGGTGAGCGCTCTTTAATGATACATTTACATTTTCACAATCCACCTGGATGATAACACATGGACCCCCAAGGGGTTCCCAAGTTAAAAAAAAAACCCTGCTCAGCTGGGTAGAGCTTGTTAGTGTATATCCTTGTATAGGAAAACTAAGTATGAGCTGAATGAAAGAAAGTGGGAGAGAGTAGCAAAATAATTAACATTAGCATTAACATATTGACATCCTGCTCTAGCCCATTTTCCACAATCTCCTTATATGTAGGTAAAGAGTGGTTCAGAGGTCTCATTGACACTAGATGTACTTCCCTCTTTATCTCTGTTCAAATACAACATTATATATGCATACAGGTATCTGTTTATTATGTACATGTTTTGTGTGAATGACTGTAGATGTGTTCCTTTTAAAAGGGACCAGATTCAAAAGCAAAGAATTCCTGCATGTGCACTGAACATGATGGGTATGTGCATACACAAGTGTATATGTGTACACTGTGTGGAGAATGTAAATGCATTAAAGATAATGGCCACCTTTGGATATAACGGTGAGCCTGAGGTGAACTCACCTCAGGTTTGCCCACAGTGTTGTCCAAATGATCAGAACCATGGTTCCAGGACCCAACCGTGGTTCTGATTTCACCACCAAACCTCAGAATGAACCTTCAGTCTGTAGTGTGTTTCACTCATCTAACTGAGGGTCCATTCCCTCTTCCATGTCATCCGGATTAGGATTTTACCCCAAACTGGAGGAAGCTCCTCCTACATGTGTCCCTCCCATTGGCTTGCATGTGCTGTCCTTCCAGAGTTGGAGGAAACCTGTGCAGCCAATCCTGCCCCCATTGCCAGCTCCCAGATTGGGATCATCTGGGAGCATGGCAGGGAGGGATGGGCAGGAAAGGTCCTTGGATGTGGGTCAGTTGGACTTGTGGTTTGCCATTATATGTGAAGGGGGCCATTGTGAGACCAGGGCTTATGTCTCTACTCATCCAAACAGTTTCCATAGGAAAGAGAATAATGCCAACAAAAATGAAGTTTTTTTGAACTTATGGCTGGTTTTCTAAAGTATACTGCTCTGGGAAGAGGAAGACAGATGAAATATTCAGCTTTCCTCTGCTCCAACAATCTGAATGCAGCCAGATTTGTGTTGCCACATATGAAAAATTGCCACTTAATTAAAATCTTATCATCAGGTGTCTCTTTAAATCGCCAACTGAAAAACTATTAGAATCCAAGGACCCATTTTATGTATTAATCTTTTCATTAAATATAATGATTAAATGTATACATTTCAGTTTGTTACACTGGGTTATATCCTAAGAACTTCTTTTGTTAGCGGAAGAAGTTCTATTTGCATAAATGGGAAGGAACCTTTTTAAAAAAACTGACCTCCCTATTCTGTCTGCAGCCTGGAAAAATGGCTCCAGGAGCCCCCTGTTAACATGAGAAATATATGTTATCTATCTATACATGTATATGACAACCCATGTAATATACAAACAAAACATATACTTAGCTAGAAAGAAAATCTGGTAAGGCTCTAGCACTGATTCTGCAAAATGCCTGCAGTTGTCTAAATTAAATATATATATCATGTATTTATTATTTAGTGTATTTCTATACTGCCCTAAACTTGCATCTCTGGGCAGTTTATAATAAATACATCATAATACAGCGTAATAAAACGACAATTAAACATTAAGACACATTTAAATTCCTATTAACATCTTATTAAAAGCTTGGGTGAATAGGTGTGTTTTAAGCAAGTTCTTCAAAGCGGCCAGAGATTTATTTATTTATTTATTCGAGACATTTAATATACCGCCCACTCCGAAGACTCTGGGCAGTGCACAACAACATGTAAACAGGAACATTAAAAATTACATTAAATTAATAATTTAAAATTATATTTTAAAAAAACAACTAAAGTAACTACCAAAGAACAGAAAAATGTACTACAGGGCAAAAGCCTGCTGAAAAAGAAGTCTTCAATAGCAATTTGAAGATCGGTAAGGAAGGGGCTAGCCGGATCTGTAGGGGGAGAGAGTTCCAAAGGAGTGGGTCAGCAACTGAAAAGGCCCTTTCAAGGGTTCTAGAGCCCCGAACATCTTGGAAATCAGGGACTGAAAGAAGAGCCACCTGTGCTGATCTAACTGGATGGGATGTAACTGGATGGGAGAGGCAGGTCTGAAGGTAGACAGATGCTAGGCCCCACAAGGCTTTGAAGGTCAGAACCAGGACCTTAAATTGAGCTCGGAAGCCAATAGGCAACCAGTGCAATGACTGTAGGAGAAGTGGCACCCATGAGTAGGCGAGCCGCTGCATTCTGGACCCTCTGCAGCTTCCCAATTGTCCTCAAAGGTAACCCTAGATAAAGAGCATTACAATAATCTAAACAGGAGATAACAAGGGCATGGGTCACTGTCATTAATGCCGGCCGATCAAGGTAAGGGCGTAATTGGTGAACCAGATGAAGCTGGGCAAAAGCACTTCTGGCCACAGCTTCCACTTGCTGCTCATGCAGGAGGTCCAAAAGGGAGTCCAAGGACCCCCAAGTCATGAACAAGCTCTTTTGAGGGCAGTGTCACCCCATCTAAAACGAGGTTCACATCCAGCTGTTGGCCATTACAAGGGCTGAATAAAAGTAATTCAGTCTTAGTGGGATTCAGTCTGAGCTTGTTTTGATTCATCCAGACCTTAATGGCTTCCAGGCATCGAGTAAGCACAGAAACAGCATCTCTAGAATGGTCTGGGATGACAGTATATAGCTGAGTATTGATGAAATCTCACCCCAAACTGAGAAATGACCTGACACAGCAGCTTCATATAGATGTTAAAAAGGACAGGGGCAAGAACTGAACCCTGGGGAACTCCATAAAGGAGTGACCATGGGTCAGAGCACCTGTCTTCAATGCATACCGACTGGACACGCCCGCTAAGGTAAGAACGGAACCACTGTAAGACAGTGCCCCTGATACCCAACCCATGCAGGTAGTTGAGAAGGATAGCATGATCGATAGTGTCAAAAGCCGCTGAGAAATCTAAAAGGACCAAGAGAGGGACACTACCCTTGTCAAGGTCCCGAAGAAGGTCATCTACCAGAGTGACAAGTGCAGTCTCTGTGCTATGCCGAGGCCTGAAGTCCGACTGATAAGAATTAAGAAAACTAGTTTCTTCTAAAACCCTCTCAAGCTGGGCACATACAACCCTCTCTAACGCCTTTGCTTAAAAAGGGAGGTTGGAGATTGGTCTATAGTTGCCAAGGATCTCAGGGTCCAGGGAGGGTTTCTTCAAGTGAGGGCGAACTGTCGCCTCTTAAAGGGCTGCTGGCACAAAACCTTCATGTAACAAGGATTTAGCCAACTCCCGTAGCCAAGAATTAAGTACATAGTACACCGCTCTGGGCTCCGTGGAGGGGGAGTGGGATAGAAAATGTAAAAAGAAAAAGAAAAAAAGGGGGAAAAAGAATTAACATTTAGGGATGTGCAAAAAATTTCGGGCACAGAACGATCTGTGCCCGAAATGAAAAATTTTGGGTGATTCGGGGCCGAACCGAATCACCCCTGATGTCCCCCGATATTTTTCGGTCATTAGCCGAATCACACAAATTTCGGACCTGAAAAATTCGGGTGATTTGGTTCATGGTTGATTCACACCTCAGAGGTGTGAATTCTCATTCTATCATAGGAAATGAGATTTTTTTCAATCAAACAACTCTCATGACCCCACTTTCACTTTTTCACACTTTCCTTTACTATGAATAATATGAGGAAGTAATCAATTTAGCACACTTCACCTTAGGAAGACAAACCTCATAAAAATAAATTCACCAAAATTCACCCCTCTGCCCAATCACTCTTAAATTGGGGATGGGTGGTAGCCTCCACCCATTAGGCACTATCTACCAGCCCACCCCACCCCCTTGGGGCAGATCCACTTTCTGTCCCCAATCTGCCCCAAAGACACCCAAACTTCAAAAATTCTCAAAAAATCAGCCCTCTGCCCAATCCCCCTGAAATTGGGGTGGTAGCCTCCACCCATTAGGCACTACCACCCCACCCCACTCTTTTGGGGCAGATCCACTTTCTGCCCCCAAACTGCCCCAAAGTCACTAAAACTTCAAAAATTCTCAAAAAATCACCCCTTTGTCCAAACCCCCTGAAATTGGGGTGGTAGCCTCCACCCATTAGGCACCCCACCCCACTATTCTGCCCCAGGCCCCACTTTCTGCCCCAATATGCCCCAATCTGCCCCAAAGACATGAAAATTTCAGAAATTCACCAAAAATCAGGACTTTGCCCAATCCCCCTGAAATTGGGGTGGTAGACTCTACCCTTTGGGCACTACCACCCCAACCCAAAATTTTGCCCCTGGGCCCCTTTTTACCCCCCCCAAAAAAGGGTGATTCGGGTGACCCAGATTTGGGCACAAAACAGAACAGGCGTGATTCGGTTCGGGTCCGAGCTGAATCACCCCAAAACCCGAATTGCACACCCCTATTAACATTCCCACCAGCTGTTCTAACCAGCCAGGAGGGGCAAGGGTCCAAGCAACATGTTGCTGCACCCATACCCGAAAGAATTGTGTCCATGTCCTTGACCAACACAAAGGTGTCCCATGTAACGTCACAGAGTGGAATATCCTCTATCTGATCCTATAGAAGAGGAGTCCAACTCTAGCCAAAGGCGGGTGACTTTATCAGCAAAGAATCGAGCAAATTGATCACAGCAGCCAGACTGAACATCTACCAGATCCACTTTCCTAAGAAGGGAGCAGGTAATCCAGAATAAGGCCGCTGGACAAGAGTCAGCTGATGCGATAAGAGCAGAGAAATAGTGAGATTTTGCCGCTCTTATCATCCTAGAATATTCCCGAATATAAGCAAGTAATCGCATTCGGTCAATTTCGCCACCAGTTTTCTTCCAACGATGTTCCAAGCATCTTTTGGTTTGCTTCATCTGCCTAAGCTCCGGAGAAAACCAAGGGAGAAAACCACGCACCTTAAAAGGGCGGTTGGGAGCAATTTCATCCAATGCTTTTGTGGCCTCGATGTTCCAAGATTCCATGAGCTGAGTTGGAGAAACACCCACCAAATTGTAAGGAATGTCCCCAAGAGCCTCCTGGAATCTGACAGGATCCATAAGGCACCTGGGGCGGACCATCTGTGTTGTAATGTTGTCCTGGTGTAGACAGGGGGCTGCTACAATCTGCATATTAACCAGAAAATGATCGGACCATGGCAGGGGAGAGATGGCAGTGTCTCCTTTGATCAGATCCTCCTGCCACTGCTCATATAGATAAACCAAGTCCAAAGTATGTCCACCCACATGAGTCAGGCCCGAAATGATCTGAGAGAAGCCCATGGTAACCATAGAGCTCATGATCTCCTGGACTATCGAACCCCCATCAGGAACCGGAAGATTGAATTCCTGCAGAACCATAAGTCTAGGAGTCATAATGACCAGTCCTGATTCCAAATCAAGGAGCTCGGAAAGGGCAACAGATGGACAATGAGGAGGTCAATAAACCAGGAGAAGCCCAAGTTTGTCACATTGACCCAGACTTACAGAAAGACATTCACATCCCGTCACCTGTGGGGTGAGGGAAGCTCATACTTCAACAGAGTTAACAAAAACTGATAAATAGTAACCAATATACTTAAAAGTTTATTTTATTTCTCCCCCACATTATCATATAAGTTCAGTTAATTCTGAAAATTCTTCGCTTTCCTAAATGTTAAATAATTATTCTTCAGCAAAGTACATGATTGAGGAATGACGTTTGGAACATACCAGAATTTTAGTCACAGTTCAAAAGCTAGATATTAAAATTTTATATCACCTTAGAGAGTTATTTATAGTACACAGAAAAATATTTATTGGATTCTTTGAAATATATTGGTCATTAGCTTAATAGCATAAATCACTTCCTTACCCATCCCACAAATCATATGTGTTAGGGCAACTCCACTAATAAAGTCTGCTGCTGGTTCGTACAATATTGCCTATGTTTCTACATTTTATTAAACCTTTGAGGAGTAAAGAATGAGTAAAATAATCTTATACACTGATTCTAGGATTAACACTGTAGGATGTTGCAGGACCTTTTGTGAAAGTTTGAAAACCAAACATCTTCCGGCATATGTATAGTAGTCATTATTTCCTAATTTAATTTATATTCATCTTCTAGTTCTAATAAACTGGAATATATTTTAACAAGAGAACCTTTAGTGACTGGATATTCTTTTAAAAGTTCTTCATTGTGGCTTTTCAGATCCTATTTATCTTGGCTGAAAATTCTGAAACCACCAAATGCTCTTATTATTCATAGAACACCTATTCCATCTAAGGAAAATGGGTTTCCTCTCTCACTTAGGTCTATGGATCTTACAAACTCATGAATAATCTAGCTGTATTTATTTCCAGGCAGAGCAAAGCTTTGATTAAATATAAAATAAGTTAACAATGATATTTCAAGCCTCAGCATTTTTTAAAAAGTATGCTAGGCAGATTGTGTTTTGTAATATGAAAGAATTGTTACGTAGGTTTGGATAAGATTAAAATGATCGTCCGTAAAACCAAATAAAGTACCCTAGAGGTACAGGAGAGCATTTTTGCACCAGTATTCACCATTCTTATCCATTATCCACAAATTATATCCAAGGCTTGGTTGGAAGAAGGATTAGACTCAAAAGGTACATCTTACCCAAGGCCACAATACAATTTTTCAGCCTAACCTGGCCCTAGGAAACTGTGCTGCTCCTTGAAGGACAGGCAGGGTAGTGCCAGAACATAGCATTTTGCTGCCTGAAGCCATGTATCAAGCACCTTCCCCTTTTCTTTTCAGAAAAAGACTCTCCACACAAGCAGTTTGGAGAATGGGGTTGGTGGGGAGAGTGGGCTTGACCCTTTATCCCCACACATGAGCAGGAAGCCCTGCCTGGGCAGCTGTATTGGCCGCCCAGACAATTACCAGCTCTGTCACGGAGCTGGTTGGGACAGTGGGGTTTGGGGGCCTCCTGTGGAGCCCCCCCCTCCATGACACTGGGAGGTTTGTTGTAGCCTCCAGTCGGAAGGTTACTTGTGAGTGATGGTGCGGAGCCACACTGTGGCAACACATGATCAGAAAAATGGGGTTAGTGGAGTGTGTGCTCTGCTAACCTCGTTTAAGGGGGGCATTTAAAGGGGTTGCTGCCAGGAGCCACATAGCTCCCATAGCAACACACAACCAGCCGAAACCAGACATGGACAAACTGATTCAGACTGTACGCCCCACCACCTGCTCTCTTGACCCATGCCCAAGTTGGCTTATTTCATCTGGCAATCATACTATCAGAGAGGGTCTGGTAAATATAATAAATGCTTCTCTGAGGGAGGGCAGGATGCCTCCTTGTCTTAAGGAAGCTATTATTAGACCTTATTTGAAGAAACCTGCATTGGATCCTTCAGAGTTAGCTAATTACAGACCTGACTCTAATCTTCTTTGGTTGGGCAAGGTGATTGAGTGAGTGGTAGCTTCTCAGCTCCAGGCAGTTTTGGATGACACAGATTATTTAGATCCTTTCCAGACTGGCTTCTGGGTGGTCTATGGGGTTGAGACTGCCTTGGTTGGCCTGATGGATGATCTCAATTGGTGATCAAGAGAGGGAGTGTGACTCTGCTGATCCTTTTGGATCTCTCAGTGGCTTTCGATACCATTGACCATGGTATCCTGCTGGGTTGCTTGAAGGAGGTGGTCTTGGGTAGCACTGTTTAACAGTGGTTCTGCTCCTACCTCACTTGGAAACTGTTGCTTTGAAAAATGAGAGCTAAAGTGTGGGGTTCCACAATGCTCCATACTGTCTTCAGTGCTTTTTAACATCTACAAGAAACCACTGGGAGAGATTGTTAGGAAGTTTGGTCTTGGATGATATCAATATGCCGATGACACCCAGATCTATTTCTCCATAACAACTTCATCAGGAAATGGCATGACCCCCCTAAGTGCCTGCCTGGAGGTGATATTGAGCTGGATGAGAGATAAGAAACTGAAGTTGAATCCTAACAAGATGGAGGTACTGTCTGTAGGGGCTTGGGATCTGAGAGATGGTTTAGAACTGCCTTTTCTGGATGGGGTTACACTCCCCCTAAAAGATCAGGTTCATAGTCTGGGAGTGCTCCTGGATCACAAACTCTCCCTGGTTTCTCAGGTTGAGGCTGTGGCCAGGAGTGCTTTTTATCAGCTTTGGCTGATACACCAGATACATACATTTCTGGAGACAAATGACCTTAAAACAGTGGTACATATATTGGTAACCTCTAGGCTTGACTGCTGTAATGCACTCTACATGGGGCTGCCTTTGTATGTAGTTCGGAAACTACAATTGGTACAGAATACAGCAGCCGGACTGGTCTCTGGGGTTTATCCAAAGGGACAATATAACACCAATTCTAAAAGAACTGCACTGGCTGCTGCTATGTATCTGAATGAAATACAAAGTGCTGGTTATTACCTATAAGGCTCTTAACGGCTTAGGTCCAGGGTACTTAAGAGAGCACCTTCTCCATTGTGAACCCTGCCGCCTATTAAGATCATCTGGAGAGGTCTGGCTATGGTTGCCACCAACCCATTTTGTGGCAACTCAGGGCCAGGCCTTCTCTGTGATTGCCTCAGGGCTTTGGAATGCGCTCTCTGCTGAGTTAAGAGCATCTCCTTCTCTGCTTTTAGGAGGACCCTGAAGACATACCTGTTTTCCCAAGCTTTTAATTGAAATTTTAAATTTTAAATTGTCCTTTTCTCTATTGTAATTTTTATCTGTTTTTATGGATTTTAAATGTTTTATTTTATATTATGTTTTAATCTGTATACCATCTATCTATGGTATGGTATACAATTTTAAATGTTTTATTTTATATTATGTTTTAATCTGTATACCATCTATCTATACTAGGCAGTATAGAAATGCAATAAACAAACAAAGTTTGCATGTGTGTGTGTCACACACAGACACACACACAGCTATTAAACCACTCCACTGATAAGCGCAATCTGGCAAATGCCCTAACATCAGCTACCTGGAGTGGCCTGCTTCACCTGATTCATTGCAGGGCCAGCCCTAGGGCCAGGTGCAAATTTAATTCCTTTTAAGAGGTCAAAGTGACACACTGGCTGTCATGGAACAGTAATAACTTTGCAACCCTGGTGATTTGACATTTGCTTTAACAACTTTGACCCCTGACCAGTGTTCTCTCTATTTTTTTCTTCCATGTTTGTGTGGAATGAAGCAATGCACATGCACTTCCATTCAGAGTGGGGCCTCCGCGATTCAACCTGAGTGGGATCTAAAATTAACTGAATGGCCATTTAAAAAAATGCCTTAGAGGGTACATTGCCTTTGACTCCAGTCATTCATATGACTTGGCAGAAAATAATAACCAGTGTCATATAGCAGGAAAGTGCCCAAGGCCACTTAGAGAGCCTGAACTAATTTCCTACATCCAAACCCATTCATGCCACACTTCTTGTTCTGGAGTTGTATATCATTTAAAATAACATAAGTGACCATATACATGCAAAATAACACCTCCCACTATGGTTTCTAAAAGAACTGTCTTCATTTTCAATAGACTTACATAAAGGAGGTTGCATTCTTTCACTAAGTTGCATGTAGAAGGGGGCAATGAACTTCACTGGGGTTTACATATGGGTAACTGTGCACAGAATTGCTGTCTCCATTGGACTTCTGTGCTCCCTCCACTGACTTCATCTCAAGTATAACAGTAGTACAGTCAATGTCCTAGTCAAAATTCAAAAGAACAGCAATTACAAGATAAATAACATACTGCCTGCTACCATTCACCTCACAGGGTCATTTATAATGAAGCACTAGAATCCCTAAGAGAGAATATCAAAGAGCTGAACCAGTGTTTAATGTCTGACATCCTGAAAAATATAGTCCAAAGGACCATGCTATTGCCATTATAAGAATCCCTTTGGACTGTTTGATTTAAGAAGCTGAAGGCAGGGGGCAAACTCTAACCAGATGCAACTAGGACATAAGATTAACAGCAGAGTTATAGAAAAGAGTTATAGAAAAGTTTACAACTAAATGTGAGCTCAGAAGCACAGAGACATCTTTAGCAGTAATCTGCAAAATAATTTACTTTTGAAACAGAAGAAAGCGAATCTGAACACAGGTGACAGAACAGTCACATGACAGAACAACAACGGACTCCAATTTTACACACAGATGCTTTATCACACAGAAAAAGCCATAGCAGTGCTTCTGTCCCCAATCCTAATAGCTGAAATCCAGAGCACTGTTGCCATGAGAGGAGCACCAGTATAGCTCCAGTGTTTTGAAGAGATGCAGACTAACATACCACCAGTACTTGCATAGGGTGGGGGGATTTTGATGACCTTCCCTCCCTTCCCCAGGATGCATCCTGTGCCACCTGCACAGCCCTCAAGGACATGTTTTTGGATGGCACAGAGTGCTTCAGAGAGAAAGAGGGGGTTGTTGAAAGTGCCAGACATGTGCGTGCACCCTGCTGCATGAGTGGTGGAATTGAGCGAGATGAAGTCGTGCTTCTCCCATAGTTCACCAAACTCTGTTAGGTTAGTCTGACCACTGCTTTGTTAGTCTGTATGTCTGGGTTCAGCTGTGCCTGGACCCAGAATTTTTTTCCCCTAAAAAAAATATTTTTGTTCGTGAACCCCCCAGACCAAACTGAACTGAACGGGGGGGGGGGGGTGTTCAAGGGAGTGCCAGACTGAACTGGCCCAGTCTGGTTTGGGTCCAGTTCAGACTCGAACCAGACCGGACCAGCCGGTATCATGCACAAGCCTTGTTTCCCCTTCCATTTATCTTCTCCTTTTCTCTTACCTTTCTTGTAGTGTAACTCATTCTTTTTCTGCTCAGCTCTGGGAAAGTTCTCCTTTTTCTTTCCATCTCAGTTTTCCTTCTATTTCATATTTCAATTAGATTGTAAGCCAGAAGGCAGTGACATGTCACTTTTAGTGTTATGCAGTGCCTAGAATATTTTAGGCACTCTAATTAAATGATGAAGAAAAGAGGAAAGTTGTGAAACATTTATAGTTTCCTACTAGTAGATAGGGATAACAAAGCAAGGTCAAAGCAGCATATGGGAAAGCGTATTTATAAAAGTTTGATCAATTAAAGTAAAACACTGCCGTTTATGCTAAAGAACAAGGAACTGTGGTGATTATGCAGATCTTCAAGGAGCCTGCTTTTGTTCAGTCAAATTCAAAGGGTCAGTTTTGTTCTAGGGCCTGTTCTTAACTTTACAATGTCACAGAGCAATCTACACTCATCTGAAAACCTCCTTCTTGATTAATTCTTGCTGCTGTGTGATTCAGTACTTCTAAGATATTCAGGATTCAGTTCTTTTTTTTCCAAGTGCCACTTCTCTAATTTGTGAAGGGTAAATATAACCTATTAAACCATTAAAGAAATGTAAAGATTCAGGTAAAATTTCCTTGCATATAAGCAAAAAAAGAAGGAATACGTACCGTTTCTGAATATAGAGGTTCCATTAGCTATCTTGACTAATAGTTCTTGGTTTTTCAATAAATTTTGCTAAATAATTTGTCTCCATTTCCTAATGCCATCCTCTTTGCTCTCTCTATGGCTGTATCCATTTAAAAACAATTCCCACCAGATCCATAGCCAGATGGTGGAATGGAGTCCCCAAAAAGTTCTTCTTCCTCCTCAGCAGCCACCAGGAGCTCAGCTGAAGAGGAAGAAGAATAGTTCGCCTTGCAGCCTGCTGCACCAGCACTCCAGCAACTCCTCCTCCTCCCATTCCCAAGTGAGCAAGCAAGCAGCTGTTAGGCTGTGCTTTCATTTTATTTTCTCCCTCAAAGAGCCAGTGTGAGTGAGGCTGGCTTGAGGTGCTGAGAGAGACGGTAGGAGAGAATTGAAACAGCTGACATGATGGCCACTGCCGAGAGAGAGGCTCTGCAGCTGCAGCTCAGAGCAGCAGAACATGGAGGAGAGAAGACTAGTCTCTAGTGCTCCCCTTCAGCTGGGAATATTGGGCAAGTGGCTGGTTGTGTCTGTCTTGGTAATGTATGATGATCTGTTTTCTTGACTTGATTGAAATTAAGTCATTATGTGGGGGGGGGGGTGTTTACAGGTGAGGTCAGAGGTGCACCTAGATAATTTTGGAGGTTTGTGTCAGTGTATGCCTGTCTGTCTTCCTCCTCCCCTATGATGGTTCCTGGCAGCAGGCTGCTGCTAGCAAAGCAAAAAGAGAGGCTAAGGGGATGGGATGTGTGACTCTTGTCTGGGGCTCTGCAAGAGAGAGAGAGACTGTATGTACAGAATGTACATAGGCATGGCTGATGCTCTGCAAAGGGGATAGACTTTCTCTGTGGCTTCCCCAGGGCTTTGGAATATGCTTCCTACTGAAATAAGAGCATCTCCTTCTCTATTTGTTTTCAGGAAGAACCTCAAGATATGGTAAAATAAATAAAGGTGGGCAGCCTTGATTCTTCAGCTGTTGCTATATAACCTGACCCCCCACACCCTTGTGATCCCACCTCAAAACATTTTAAGCTGGCTACGGGCCTGATTCCCACTATCTTTCATGCTTAGAGTCCTAAACCTAACTCAAAGGGAGGGAAAGGGGTCCTTTACAAGCCGCAAGATGAACAGCCAGGAGGCTGCTTGTTGAATACTTCTTATAGGGTAGGGAGCAAACAGTATGCTGTTTCCTGGCTCTCATCTGGTCCCAGGAAGAGAAGGCAGGACACAATAGGGGAAAGATACTGTGGGTCCTGTCAGGCCCAACAGGAATATCAGAACTCCAAAAGAGTTTATACATGATAGGCAGGGATCTCAGTTAGATTTCTGAATGTTGAGAGAGACTCCCTGCTTTTGTGTTAGAACTTTGTCCAGTAGTGCCCATCAGAAAGCATACGAGGTCTAACATGCCTGTCAGGCTGACATGACTACACAGTTCTACCTTTCAGAGCATGAATTGCAATTTTGATGATTTTTCCTGTATTTTTCAGCATTCACAGGACTAATAAAAAGCACAAAAATTGCAAGGTGTTCACTTCCCTTCTACACCATGTAATCACTAAAGACGTTGTACAGTCTAATATAGTATGCTTATTTTACAAACAGGCTCAATGCTCTCAGACTTTTTCAGCCATGGCTTTTTCACAAAAGAGGAGGAGGGGTTCCATCTTGGAGTGACTCTATGCCCAGATGTGTGGCACCACTTGGCCAAAAGCTGCTCCTGTGGTGGTGGGCAGCAGAGGGAGGCAGGTGAGCCAGTGTTGGGGGGGTGCATTTTGCCACCCTGGTGTTGTCCAAAAAACCTGCTGCTCCAGGATGTCACTTCATCTAATGGAAAAACCACCGCTGCCTTGAATTGCTCAGAAAGCTACAAGAAGACCAAGTGATGGATTCACATCAATAGGCTTGTCATACCAGCAGAACAGAAATATAACAAATACACTACTGATCATCCATTCCTCATAATAAAATTGGCAAGGAAGCGAAAAAACATTTATGGGTAAAATAATGAACAATGTGAGACAATACAAAGTTGAGTCACTTTTTGTATGGCACCAAACAAGTTTCTATCAGTAAAGTAACAAGGCATATCCCTTTCCAGATGTTTTATTGAATTATTTAAATACATGAGTCTATTAGCACCAATTCATGTCACTGTTACTCTTCAGGTGTGAAATGATCTTAAATGAATATCAGATAAAGGATGGACCTGTTGCAGCAATAGATTTACTGTTATGGATTTAAGAGGTCTCCCCTGTATTCACATTACTTTATTACCATTTAGTGCACTCTAATTAAAAATAAAAAGACTTCTCCTTGCCTTCCCCCCTTGCGCATTTCTGAAGTGATTTAGCTTTAAAGAGAAAGAGCAAATGACAGATCACAGGAAAATGTTAAACTATAAATCACCTACTTCTCGGGACATACTGACTATTTATGAGGTTGGAGGGTGAATTCTAGTTAAGTTTCTCAGCCATTTAGATGCATTAATTCACCTGAGTCACTATATCCATGATGCACTGTATTTCTGTGGATGCCTGTAACTGCCTACCATTTAATGGAAAACCTGACAAATACTTAGCATGTTGGCCTGCTCCAGCTCAGCAGGCTGGCAGCCTAACACAATTATTTCAGGGAACCTTTCCAGTGTGGCATTCCCCATGTTATATCTCAATGGGCAGGTTCAGACAACATGCAACATGTCCAACTAGCACTTGTTGGCAATCCAACTCCAGATGGCATTGACCTTTTGCACCAGTAACCCTAATGATCACTAGGGGCATTGGAAGTAGAGACAGAGAGTTAAGGTCTCCTTCTCTTTCCTGTTTATCCCTGCCTCTATGACCCCTCTATGGATAGAATGTACTTCAGAACTTCCTGGGGCCTCCTCCTCCTCCTTCCCCCCAGAATGTTTCTAACTCTCTCTTTCTGAGCACCATGCTTCTATAGCTCTCTCTCTCTGACCACCATGTAGCCAGTGTAGTCTTTCCTATCATAATGGACTTCTGAAGGAAGTAGATTAAACCTTACGTGAATCTCCATACTTATCATTTACAAGCTGTTGCCTCAAGACCCTGTTAACTTCCTGGAGTGAGTTAGCTTCTGAAATACTCTGCTATATAAGTAATTACCCCAAACAGCACTAGCCTCCAGCTTTTGCTAGTGTGTGCTTTTCATGAGAGCCACACCTTTAGCTCAGATCATGTCATTTGAAACCACCAATGTCCAATTTCTGAGCTGCAGATCCCTCCACCAGCCAACATTTGTTACCTACATTTGAAGTTAGATGGTGGATGTCCGGTGGTAGAGGGAAGTGCTGCCCAGTAACCAGACATTGGCAGGTTTGGACAACACCATTTGAGCGGAAATTGCAGCTTGCACCATGAGTGTGGGCTCATAGAAACCTGAGATTCATGCCAGCTGGACTTGCCCCAGTTCATCTAAGCCCACTCAGTATATCAATTCTGTCTACCATGGCACACCTCCAGATATTGTGAAGTAAATGATGGCACCCAGTAATTGACACAGGGATGTTTAAATTCCTCCATGTTGAAATGGTGTTTTGGTAGCAGTCACATCACACAGGTAAAGTATGAACTAGGGCAGGAAGAGTGGAAGAGGAAGGAAAAGTGAGATGTTCATAGAAAGTTGTATCACAAGTTGAATGTTAGTTAGGTAAATGTGCACTTCAGTTTCATCACTGAAACACGACATGTCTTGCATTGCTTCACAAAAGAATGCACTCAGATCTGTTCCATCTGTATTAGAAAGTCGCTATCCAAGCTAAGAACATCTTCTTGTGGATTTTCAGATGAAAATCCTATGCATTCTTATTTGGGAGCAAATTCCATATTCCCTGAGGGTCAGGGACATGTTCCCACTGCTTCTGAAGCATGGGGAGAGTGTCAAAAATAGTTCTGCTCTTGCACAAGAGTGTCAGCACTTCAGAAGTGGGATACTAGCATGGGGGCTAGTGCTTCATGTGTGCTGTTGTTAGAAGCATGCATGCAGTTTTAGTCAGGATGTTTTAGTCAGCCACTGAGAATCCCTTCTGAGCAGCCATGCATAATGTTGGATTGCATAGCCATATACTTGCTTGAGTAGATGTCCCAATGAACTGCCACCATGTAAAGGTTTCAGCAGTTTATTCTTTATCCTTGCTGAATGAGTTGAATCACCATCTTTTAACCTAGTTTGCCTTTCTACTTTGCCATTTCTATGGAGCTAGGAAGCTTTATTGGTAACGGGAGAGTTCTTATATGATGTGCAAAACAAGGCAGTTATTTTGTCTCATGCGTATTCTGTTGTTTTAAAGCAGATTTTCAATATGCCTGTAGCTGAAAACATTTTGTGTTTCGTTTTCATTATCTCTTTCTGGTAGCAGCTGATTTTTCAATATTCATAAAAATAAAAGGTCCATTGTGCAGTGGATAGACACACACACACTCCTGCCAGAAGCTGCTTAGTTTTCCCCTTGAAAGCTGAGTGAATCCTGCTTAGCATTATATAGCTGTCCTTAGACCTCTTTTTAGTAGTGACTGCCAATCTGTTTGGAATTACTTGCTGTCTTTGTAAGTTCCACAAATGCCCAATGGGGACTGAGATTAATACCAATTCAGAGCATAAAAACCTTTTCAACCCTGCCTCACTCACACTATTAGGACTGTCTTTTCCTAGCAGGGACAGAAAAAGAGGGTGATTTCCCTTGCTATAGGCTTCCCTGGTTGAAGGGTATTCTTTCTGTGCTGATCCATAGTTTGTTGTTTTTTCTCTCTCCCTGTTGTTGATCCAGCTGTCTTTGCAAGTTCCAACTGTTTCCTTGTTAGAGGAAGGCTGACTGAACTGAAAACATTCCAGTGCAAACATCCTTTCTTAAGGCTCCGCCAGTTTGAATTCACTCTGACTTGAACAAGCCCATGCCTAAAGATATTCACCATGAACTGGACCAAAAAGTACATTATAAACAGCTTTCTTTGTAGCATTAAAAAAAGGAGAGAGGCAATTTTCCTCTAGCCATTAATTTTCCCTTCAAATGCTTCTATTCCACTCTTCAGCTCCTCCTATTCAAGAATTGTGACAGGTGTTTAATAATGAATAGTGAAGTGTTAAATTGTACATATATAGAACCATTTTTCTTGATCACTGAAATTCCAAAAACCTTTAGCAACTGCAAGTTAAATTTTGCAGGTTATGTTTCCAGAAAAAACCAATTCCTAACCCGCATAGAAAGAGCCATTCACATAGAATGCAGCAATGTATGGGAAGGAAGCAACTACAGGGGAAAGAATAATTTATCTAATTTTCACAATGAGAGAAATGTGGTCAGCAATGAGGTAATTATCTTGATGATGTTTGGGGCTCTAGTTTCAGTACTCACTAGGGTTCCCAGATGTGGAATTTCACTCTGGATTTGTAACTATTTAAACCCCCCACCCCACAACTATTTATGTGCTGGAGAGGGTTTCCAAAGTTCCAGTGATCCTGCTGCAACTGTTGAGTGGCTCAAATCACTCAGTGGATGTTACCCAGGAGTAGACCCATTGGAAACAATGAGATTACTCATGTGTTACATTTGTTGTGTGGTGTCAGGAGGTGCTCATTTGTATGCTGCTTCTGACCTGGTAATTCCCATCCTATTTCCCCAGCTAGGTGTTTTTTGCAGCAGCCTGACTGGCCACCTTGCTTTCTCAGTGACTCACTGTGACTGGCCCAGTGGCCCCAAGGAGGGACTTCTTCTGACTTGCACCACTGTGGAAGGGAGGCTATTGTTGAGAGGGGATGTGTTCCCCACAATGAAATTAAAACACCCCATTTGCCTCATGGGGTTCTGTGGTCCAGAGGTTACTGGTGTTTGAACTGTGTGGAAAGGGTTCTGTGGTGGTTTCTCTCCACCTTGAAAATGAAAAGAAAATGCATCATTTGTCCCAAAGGATTCTGTGATCTACTTATAAGAAGGCTAGCGTGTGGAAAAAAGGGGTGTGTGAATTGTATTTATTCTCAAATTATCCTGTTTTTAGCAAAGCATGCATACATTATACCAATTAGCATATGTAAATTTTATGCAATTTTCAAATGCAAAATGACACTTTTTTTGTTGAACAGCACCAACTATTTCCACTTTTTTGTTGGCAGATTTCATCGATTTTCACAGTTATATATACAGACAGATTATACTACATTCAGATAAGAAGTAAATCATGCAGAATATACCAACATACAAGCCATATGTAACAACATCTAAAAAGAAAGACTAGAGGTTAGCTGCTGACGGATCTTAACAGCAGCTGCACAAAATTTGGAAACCTTGTAGAAGGTTTCTTATAGTATGGCATAAAATTCAGCAGTCCAGAGTTATATCAAGGGAGAAATAAGACTGCACCGGCTATCGTTATAAAAAGGACAAAACAACAGCACGTAGTGGACAGATTTGACCTCACCTGAGCCACAGGAGCATAACCAACTGGTCAGAGGGTTTTTGAAAAAAAAACCCTTCCCAATAAGACCGCTGATGGTAAGGCATCATATCTTGCTCTAAGGAAAACCCTGTGATGGCTCGGTAAAGAAAGGGACAATAGCTAGCTAGCAGTTTCCTGGCTGAAGTCACCAAGGCACCCTCTCACGGTCCCTGAGATGGAGCTTAAATCGTTCTGATGTTCAACTTCCAAGACCCTCTGTTTGAGCCTGATTGTAATCTAAAAATGACAAATGTTCAGCAGAGAGGCCGAGTGATGTCAATTTACCCATCAGTGCTTGTGTCCAGGTGGATTGAAACCTATTGGCCAACATAAGAGGGATCAATCCCAGAGGGGAGAAATGTATCCTAAGCAAATAACTGAGGATTAAAATCCATGCTTTTGTTTCCACCCTCTGGAAGCCCGCTTCCAACCTCAATGCTGCATTGGAGATACATCAAGGCGAACTGAATACTGCTTTAAGAAATTTAGATTGGTTTCCAGCAGCCTATAGTTAGGGTAGGGACCCAGTTGTGAGCCATACAAAAGTTGGGCCAATAATTTAGCAGCAAATAACTTTAGCCCTGCAGGGATAGCTTCTCTACCTTTGGAGTGAAATAATCTTAACATTGCTGAAGCGCTTCTTCTTTGTGCCTGTTGGGCAATGTAGTCCACATGGGCCTTCCATGACCCAGTGGCATGAAAAACCACACCCAGATATTTAAAACTATTGACCTGCTCTATACGATGGCCTTCTATACACCAGTTAAATCTTTTAGGCCTCTTGGCAAAGACCATCACTTTGGATTTCTGGAAGTTAATTACCAATTGGTTGTCCTTGCAGTAAGTGGCCAAGAGCCTAAGCACTCTCCTTAGGCCTACAGGAGTTCGTGAGATGATAGCAGCGTTATCTGCATACAGCATGATTGGGATAGCTGTGCCCGCAATAGTTGGGGAATGTAGCACTGGATCAGAGAGATCATTAGCTAGGGTATTTATGTAAAGATTAAACAGGGAGGGTGCCCAAATGCACCCTTGTTTAACTCCTTTACTAGTGAAAGTGAGCCTTGAGGATTACATCTCATTCTTACACTGGTATTATCGTAGAGTTTCTGAATAAGAAAGAATAAGCACCTATCAATATTAGTGTCTGAGTTTTCCCCAGAGGCTTATCTTCAAGACTGAATCAAAGGCTGCTTTGAAATCCACAAAGGCCACATACAAGGAAGACTTAGGCTTGTTGCTATATTTCTCAGTCAGATGGCGTAATACCAGGGCATCGTCCATGGTTGACCACCTAATTCTAAAACCAGCCTGTTCATCACCCAGAATACCTTCATTCTCTATCCAGTCTTGCAACTTCCAATCTAAATGCCTTGCATAAAGCTTACTCACAACACTCAGCAGGCTAACTGGGCAACAGTTGGCAGGATCACATCTATCCCCCCTTTTAAATGTGGGCACTATTATGGCTATGCCCCAGTCTTCAGGTATGACTCCAGTTCGATCTATGCATGTAAAGAGGGCTGCCAATACAGGGGCCCACCAATTTGAGTTAATCGTTTCAGAGGAGATACAATCACAGCCTGAGGCCTTGCCAGCTTTTAAGGAGTCAATAAGCTTCTTAACTTCGGCAACTTGAACAGGTGGCCAACCAGGGAGCAGGTCATTTTAAAAATCTACTGGGGCTAGTTCCTCCTCCTGGGCCGAAAAGAGAGCTTTACAGCATAATTCTCATGTCTCCATAGGGACCTGACTAGTCAAATGGGGGGAATAATGCTCCAAGCAACCAACTGCAATACGCCAGAAGAGAGGGGAATTCTTCTCTCTGAACGGAAACAATCAGCCACTGCCAGGACAACCTTTGTGCCTCTCTTTTCTTAGCTTTGATCAAGGATTTATATTGTTTTTTTCAGGACTAATAGTGTTGAAGGAGTTGTATGTTGAGGCTCTTGTTGGTACAATTTATACTTTGCCACTATAGCCTTCTTGGCAGCTACACACTCTTGGTTGCACCAACCTCTAGCCCTACCCATTGGCCGGCAGTTATAATTAGTTCTTTGCCGCACAAGATGGTCTCGAATCATATGAATGAGTGTCCCATAATGATCATCTACAAGCCCAACTTCTCCCCTTATTAACTCATCATGAAGTCCCATCATATCGTCTGAGTTTACAAAATATCCATAATCTGAGCCCATCTCTCATTCCATTAAGTCTGTACTTCCCCTGCCACCACTTCCAAAGCAAAATTGGGCTTATCCTTAGAATGAGATGTCCCAGCTGTCAGGTTCGTCCTTAGAATCAAAGAGAGATGGTCGCTTTCAGGGCGAGTGTCAACCTCCATTTGAACAACACTACTGGCCAGGTTATGGGATGTAAGCCAGTAATCCACAGTTGACATCCTGTTCCCAGACCAGTAGGTAAATTCTGTTGGGTGGTCTCCACTCGCTGCTCCATTTAGAAAATACAAATCAAATTGATTGGCCAACTGGGCCAAACACAGGCCGCAAAATTGTATTTCCGATCCTTGGCCAGCTGGGGTGGGGAAGAAGGGAGTCTTCCATATCTTCTGGTGGGACAACATGGTAATAGGTATATAAAGCTGTGTCATCCTGCCCCATCCTTGCATTGAAATCACCTCCCACTAGAATATAAGCTAGGAGGTTGGCTTCAATGCATTCCTCTAGATATTTGAGGCACCCGTGCTATTTGTACATGAGATTTGTTTTGCTGAATATGACTTCCGTGTTGTTTTGAATGTCTGAATTGATTTTAAAGCTTTGAGATACAATCTTTGATTTATGTAAACAGATATAGTTTATTGCCAACATAGAAGAACTGTCTCACATGGAAGAAATATTGAAATTACAGTAAATAGATATAGTGTGGTGGCTAGAGTGCCGGACTAGGACCGGGAAGACCCGAGTTCAAATCCCCATTCAGCCATGAAACTAGCTGGGTGACTCTGGGCCAGTCACTCTTTCTCAGCCTAACCTACTTCACAGGGTTGTTGTTGTGAGGAGAAACCTAAGTATGTGGTACACCGCTCTGGGCTCCTTGGAGGAAGAGCAGGGTATAAAATGTAAAACAAACAAACAAACAAACATTCCCTATAGGGGAGCTGTAGCAAGACATGGACAAGATTATTCTCCAGCCACAATTTAAAATATATATATATACCCTGTTTCCCCAAACCTACCCCGAAAGTAAGACCTAGCAGTAATTTCTGATGTACCGCTAATTGCCCTAGTGCATTTTTGGGGCTAAAATTAATATAAGACACTGTCTTATTTTGGGGGGAACATGGTATATTATTCACATGAAGGAGAAAGAATGCTTAAGAGAATAATTTATTTATCAGTTGCATTTATATACTGCCCCATATAAAATCTCTGGGCAATTTACAAATTAAAACACAACTATTACAACCTTAAATCATATAAAACAAATTAAAATAACCATCCATAAAATTTAAAAAGATGGCTTCTATGCTCCACTCTCCTCTGGGTGGGGAAGGGTCTGGCCAAGGCTTTTTCTTTGCTCTTGTCCTCCTTGCTGTAGCCTGTTTGCTATCAGAGGCTGAGCTCACTCTAATTGTGTTCAGATATACTCTGCACCTGGCCAAACTGCCTGATTGGTATGGGTGTGAGACACACTCACTGGGCTTCTGAGATCTTGGCCTTTATTGGAGTGGGCTGCAGCCGCCAAAGGGGCCGGCCTTTGGAGGTGGCCTTTGGAGGTGGGACTGAGGGCTGGGGCCGACATCCTAACTTGAATGGCTAGAGAAGATACTTGCTCACTTCATTGTTGGTGAGATTGGGTCAAAGTAGTTATGTGTTTGGGTTCATCTAGAGATGGGGAGACCCCTTGGTTGAATGTGGGGCAGCTATTCCGGTGGTGATGGGGAATAGAAGAAGTAACGTTGGCAGGTCAGCAAGCCATTCCAGGGGAATAGTAGCCAGAAATTTAATACCTGTCACCCCTTCCAGCTGTCCTGCCAGCTCTATGACCTCGAGGAGTACTGCCAACAACCCACATAGCCTTACCTTGCTCTTCTGCAATGCCAGGCCAGTCCAAAATAAACCCGTGCTCATCCATGATTTGATTATGGATGAAGGGGCTGACCTGGTATGTATCACCAAGACTTGATTGGGGGAGGCTGGTGGCCCAGTCTGGTCCCAGCTTCTTCCTCCAGGGTATTCTGTAGAGGAGCAGGTGAGGGGACATGGGTGGGGAGGTGGAGTGGCTGTTGTCTCTAAGGATAACATCTCCCTTAGCAGGGTCCCTGTTGAGGTATCTGACCACATTGAATGTGTGTACCTAAGTTTGGGGACCAGGGATAGACTGGAACTTCTGTTGCTGTACCAATCGCCCCGCTGCCCAATGGAATCCCTTACTGAGCTCATGGACTTGGTCGCGGAACTTGCGTTGGAGTCTCCCAGACTTTTGGTGCTGGGAGACTTCAATGTTCACTTTGGGACCAATTTGTCCGGGGCAGCTCAGGAGTTCATAGCAGCCATGACAACTATGGGCCTATCCCAAGTGGTCTCCGGACTGATGCATATTGCAGGTCACACACTTGATTTGGTCTTTTACTCTGATTAGGGTGGTGTTCCATGGTTGGTGTTCCATGGGTGGGGACTCCTGTGATTTCCCCATTGTCATGGATGGACCACCATCTGGTTAAGGTTAGGCTTACAACCACTTTCCATCTCTGCAGAGGAGAGGGGCCTATTAGAAATAGGGATGGGCCCAGACTGGTCCGGAGGCCATTGTAAAGGCCTCCGGACCAGTCCGGACCTGGGAGGTCCGGTTTGGGTGTGGGGTAGCTTTAAGAGCGGCGGGAGGGTTTACTTACCCCTCCCGCCGCTTTCCCACTCTGGCGCCGTAATTGTAGGAGTAATTGGGGTGGCAGGATACCTCCCTGCCACCCCTTCCCCACTGTCGCTGTAAAAAACTCCCTGCCGCCCCAATTACTCCTACAATTACGGTGCCAGAGCGGGAAAGCAGTGGGAGGGGGTAAGTAAACCCTCCCCCCGCTCTTAAAGCTACCCCCCACCCCAGTGCCAGACCGCAGTTTGGCGGTTCCGTGCACACCCCTAATTAGAAATGCCCGCCCGAAGAGGTTATTGGATCCAATAGGATTCCAAGAAGCCTTGGGGGGATTTAATGTTGGCTCTGACAGTGATCCTGTTGATGCCCTGGTGCAAAACTGGAACAACATGCTCACCAGGGCAGTAGACATGATTGCTCCTAAGCGTCCCCTTCGAACCGCTTCAAAACAGGCCCCTTGGTATACGGAAGATTTACAGGGGCAGAAGCTGCAAAGTAGGCGACTGAAGCACAAGTGGAGGAAGACTCGACTCGAATCCGACAGATTATGACATAGAGCACATTTAAAGATCTACGCTCAGGCAATACATGCAGCAAAGAAGCTGTTCTTTTCTGCCCGTATTGCATCTGCGAGTTCACATCCAGTGGAGTTGTTCAGGGTTGTGAAGGGCCTAATAAGTGCCCCCCTTCCTTGAATCAGAATTTGGAAGCATCACTTACCTGCTGTGATGTGTTTAAAGAGTTTTTTGCAGATAAAATCTCTCGGATTCGGGCCGACTTTAGATG
Organism: Hemicordylus capensis; assembly: GCF_027244095.1. Classification (NCBI taxonomy): domain Eukaryota; kingdom Metazoa; phylum Chordata; class Lepidosauria; order Squamata; family Cordylidae; genus Hemicordylus; species Hemicordylus capensis. The sequence goes on from NC_069657.1 coordinate 173,032,718, forward strand.
GAGACTCCACAATCAATTTGATGTCTGAACTGGAGGTGTCAGGCAACTCCTCTTATGTGGTTTGACTGGATTGGTTTCAGTTTGTGACTCCCGAGGACGTAGACAAGCTGCTCGGAACGGTGAGGCCTACCACTTGTTCTCTTGACCCTTGTCCAACATGGCTTGTTCTATCTAGCAGGGAGGCTGTTGTAGGAGGCCTGGTAGAAATCATAAATGCTTCTCTGAGGGAGGACAGGATGCCTCCTTGTCTTAAGGAGGTAATTATTAGATCTCTTCTTAAGAAGCCTGCATTAGATCCTTCAGAGTTGAGCAACTATAGACCTGTTTCCAACCTCCCATGGCTGGGCAAGGTAATTGAGAGGGTGGTGGCCTCTCAGCTCCAGGTGGTCTTGGATGAAACTGATTATCTAGAGCCATTTCAAACTGGTTTTGGGGCGGGCTATGGGGTGGAGACTGCCTTGGTCAGCCAGATGGATGATCTCCAATTGGCAATTGACAGAAGAAGTGTGACTCTGTTGGTCCTTTTGGATCTCTCGGTGGCTTTCGATACTATTGACCATAGTATCCTTCTGGAACGTCTGAAGGTGTTGGGGGTGGGGGGTACTGTTTTACAGTGGTTCCACTCCTACCTCTCGGACAGATTCCAGATGGTGTCAATTGGAGACTGTTGCTCTTCAAAATCTGAGCTTAAGTATGGTGTCCCACAAGGTTCCATACTTTCTCCAATGCTCTTTAACATCTACATAAAACCGCTGGGAGAGATAATCAGGGGATTTGAAGCAGGGTGATGAATATGCTGATGACACCCAGATCTACTTCTCCATGTCAACTTCTTCAGGAGATGGCATATCCTCCCTAAATGCTTGCCTGGAAGCAGTAATGGGCTGGATGAGGGAGAATAAACTGAAATTGAATCCAGATAAGATGGAGGTACTTGTTGTGCGAGGTCAGAACTCTAGAGACTATTTTGATCTGCCTGTTCTAGATGGGGTCACACTTCCCCAAAAGGAACAGGTTCTGGATCCACACCTCCCCACACTTCCCCAAAAGGAACAGTACTTCTGGATCCACACCTCTCCCTGATTTCTCAGGTTGAGGCGGTGGCCAGGGGTGCTTTTTATCTGCTCTGCTTGATACACCAGCTGCTTCTGTTTCTTAAGACGAACGACCTCAAAACAGTGGTACATATGTTGGTAACCTCCATACTTGACTTCTGCAATGCGCTCTATGTGGGGCTGCCTTTGTATGTAGTCCGGAAGCTTCAGTTGGTCCAGAACGTGGCGGCCAGGTTGGTCTCTGGGTCATCTCGGAGAGAACACATCACTCCTATGATGACAGAGCGGCAGTTCGGCAAGAGGCTTTGCACAGAGAGGAGCTCTGCTTGCGAGCTCCTCTCTGCCTCTTAAATTAAGGGCTGTCTTCGGCCGACAGCAGTCGGCCAGGGTAAGGGGGGCTCGGCAGCTGGGAGGGAGGGTGGGCGGTCGGTGGCGTCGGCCACGGGAGCATTTTAAAAAAAAGTTATATGGCCTCCGCTCCGCCCCCGGCCTCCGTCTATTTTGGCCGAGGCAGCGGCTCTGCCGCCGCCTCGGTCACTTTCCCCCGCCGCCGCTTCTCCAGCTTCTTCGGGGCGGCCGCTTCTAGCTGCCCGAGATGGCTGCCGGGTGCCGGCGATCGTGTCTCCCTTGCCCTGTTCTGGGCATGCGCTTTGCGCATGCCCAGAAAAGGGCAGGGAGGCACAGACACACGCTTGGTGTCCGTCCACGGACGGACACCAAGCGTTTTATTAGAGAGGATAACCAATACTTTGTATTTTGTCCAGAAACTTATTGGCAATCAGTGTTGTTTTTTAAAAATAGGAATGATGTGGTCTCTTCGGGTAGCTCTGGAAACCAGCCTGGCTGCTGCATTCTGCACCAGTTTCTGGACCATGAACAAAGGCAGCCAACATAGAGTGCATTGCAGTAGTTAAGCCTGGATGTCACCAGCATATGCACCACTGTTTTAAGATCCTTTATCTTGAGAAATGGATGTAGCTGGTATGTCAGCCAAAGCTGATAAAAAGCACTCCTGGTCCCTGCTTCAGCTTGAGATCTCAGGGAGAGTTTTGGACCCAGAAATACTCCCAGACTACATACCTGTTATTTCAGGGGGAGTGTAACCCCATCCAGAACAGGCAAATCTTCCAAAGTTCCAACCTCCCACAATAAGTACCTCCATCTTGTTTGGATTTAACTTCAGTTTGTTCTCCCTTATCCAGTCCATTACCAATTCCAGGAAAGTCCTGCTGAAGTTAATATGGGTAAATAGATTTGGGTGTCATAAGCATATTTATAACACCCTGCACCAAATCTTGTGATGATATCTCCCAGTAGTTTTACATAGATGTTTAAAAGTCCTGCAAGACTCCACACAATAGCTATTGTTTTTGATGAGCAATAGTCTCCAAGTAACATCACCTGGCAGGGGTGAATACCTGGTTTGGTTCAAGTCTAAACCAGACTCTAACTGAACTGGGCATGTTTGCCGCTTCCCTATCATCTGGAATCTACCCAAGAAGAATCTATGTACAGCAACTGCAGAGCAGTGGTAAAATTTTGTTCTAATCAAGTTTTTAAAATAAAAAAAACACATACAAACAGAAGAAAAGAAAAAAACTTCAGAGCAGTGCCTCCCCTTCCCAATCCCCTCAGGTGGTCCAGAAGGATACCATCGTCAATTATACCGAAAGCCGTCAAATTATTCTTCAATTTGCAAATTCTTACCTCATAAATTTCTTCACACAGGAATAAATCACATATTCCTAGATGGCTCCTTGGGAGCATTCATAACAGTGAAAGTGTAGTCTAAAAGTTTGTGTAAAGGACTAACAAACTGACATTCTTTGTCTCTTGACAAGAGCATTCTCCTGTTTGTTTCCAGACTAATAATAATAACAGACAAACATCTGCCACACAATACACCAGATATAACTGTAGTCGAGAAGAAAGAAAAACAAGTTAAAATAATTGACATAGCAATACCAGGGGATAGCAGAATAGAAGAAAAAGAAATAGAAAAAATCACCAAATACAAAGATCTACAAACTGAAATTGAAAGGCTGTGGCAGAAGAAGACCAAAATAATCCCAGTGGTAATTGGCGCCCTGGGTACAGCTCCAAAAGACCTTGAAGAGCACCTCAACACCACAGGGGCCACAGAAATCACCACCAGCCAATTACAAAAAGCAACTTTACTGGGAACAGCCTATATTTTGCGACGATATCTATAACAACAGCAACAACATTGACAATAAAATTCAGCCATCCCAGGTCCTTGGGAAGGACTTGATGTCTGGATAAAACAAGCCAGTCAATAACACCTGTCAGACTGTATAAATAAATAAATAAATAGCAATAGCAATAGCAATAGCAATAGCACTGACATTTCTATACCGCTCTATAGCCGGAGCTCTCTAAGCAGTTTACAATGATTTAGCATATTGCCCCCAACATTCTGGGTACTCATTTTACCGACCTCGGAAGGATGGAAGGCTGAGTCAACCTTGAGCCCCTGGTCAGGATTGAACTTGTAACCTTCTGGTTACAGGGCGGCAGTTTTACCACTGCGCCACCAGGGGCTTGTTTTATACTATTATACTAACTTGTTTTATACTATTGTTAAGCGCCCAGAGACAAAAGTTTGGGGTCGTGTACAAATGTAATAAATAAATGAAAATAAATAAATAAAATAAAAACATTATAAACTAAAAGCTTGCTTTAAAAGGTAATGAATAATGAATAATTAATAAGTCTTCTACCATCCTGGCTACACTGCCTTCTGCAGCTTGTTCTAAGGCAAGTGAATTGGGTTTCTTTAAACAATGGAGACCTTTTAAAATAATTAATTCAAGCTAATAAGCTATAGGAACATAATATACTATGGATATATTGTCTGATATTTTTGCTGTAGAGTTTCAATCTGGTGTATGGAGTGATGGCCTGCTACCCCTTGGAGTCATCCCTATTTTGGACAAATCAATCAACAACAACCCAAACCCAGTTTGGGGGAGTCTGCTTATAGCTTGTCAACTGATGTGTAGAAATCTTTAAAGACTTGCAGAAACCCATCTTTTTAGCCTGGCTTTTAATGATATTTAATTTTAATTGCAATTCTAATCTGCTTTTAATTATCTGATATTAATTGTTAAGTATGTCTGATTTTAGTGTAAACTGCCCTGAGCCACTTTAGGGTAGGTGGTATATCAATCAATCAAATAGATAAATAAATAAATAAAAATCCTTATTCTAGAGTAGTATTATTAAAGTTCCAATATCATTAACAGAGTTTTACACAATTTTGAATACTGTACTCTAAGTATAGCTGTCCAGTGATAAGCATTCTCTTTTTAGATGAAAGATATTTGTGATAACTTTTGTGATATTTTGTGATATTTGCATACATACAATCCCCATCCCCAAAGAAAAAGTGCATTTTCAATCATAAATCTAGAGGTTTAGAAATTATTAAAAAGACAAGAGTATGTGGCTCAGTAGTCATAGCAGCAAATTGGGGTGGGGTGGGGAGCCACATAGAATTTAAAAAACCATGATGTAGTATTAGAAAGATCGGATGATACAGCCAGACAATTCTATGGTTTTGCTATGAATTGGTTTTTAATTGGTTAATGGTTATAATTTTAAATTGATTTATGATTGCTTTATTTCTAGCACTTATATTGTAAGCATTATTACATGATATTGTACATGATAATGTTGGCATTTCTGAACCACTGTAAACCGCCCAGAGACGTAAGTTTTGGGTGGTATATAATATGTTACATATAAACAAACAAACAAACAAACCTGGTTTGGGTATTTAAAATAATTACTTTCAACAACAACAGACAGCCAAGCAGGTGTTTTATTTTTGGAAGGGTATTGATAATGTGAAATTGAAACAAACATTTTTCAAATATACCAGAATGTATTATAGTAAAAGTAAAAGAATAAAGGAAAAGTGTGCTGCTGAGTCGATGTTGTAGCCTAAAGATAATGCTTTGCAGATTTCATATAGCACATTTTTAAAAGAGACTAATCTTTGCCCTGTATGCATAAACCCTGAAAAACAGCAAGAAATGGGATCCTAATTAAAGTATATTTAAATCAGTAGAAATTAAAAATAAATGATGAAATTATAAAACAATCATGAAAAAATACTAACATTTTCAAGAGTGCTGAAATTACCAGAAGTTGACACTTTTCTGTCTCTCACTAAAAGTCTCTCATGGTTAGGTTATATTTTAAAACTGACTAGGCCACCTAATGGTGCAGAGAGGAAGTAACTTGCCTAGGGAGCAAAAGGTTGCTGGTTCAAATCCCCGCTGGTGGTAAGCAGCGATATAGGAATAGCTGAAAGGCATTATTTCATACTACCCAGGAGATGGCAATGGAAAAGCCCTCCTGTATTCTACCAAAGAAAATCACAGGGCTCTGTGGGCGCCAGGAATCGACACTGATTCGACTGCACAACTTTACCTTTAGGTGCAGATACTACACTTCTAGGAAGCATATTCTGATGCAATGAGTCAAAACTTGAAACAAACAACTCCATCTGCCATAATAAAAAAGTAAAGCATTTGACAATATTCAAAATTTGATCGTGAGCAAATTCACCTTGTCACGTTGCTAAGATACATATTTTTCTTTTTCTGGCAGGTTTCTTCTGCCTTTAATATTGGAATGAAATGTTAAAATTTAAGAGATTAATCCCTTTCTTGCGTTTAAGATACAGTTGTTGTTTCACTCCATACTTCCTTGGGTGTAAGAAAGTTCCAGAACAACCTTTGACATGGCTGTTTTCTTTTTGAGACATTACCTTTTTAAAATCAAGATATGTATTTCCACAGCGAGTCCATTAGTGCATACGCGCTGAGAGCCAAAATGGGTGGAGGGCTGGGTGGAAGAGAATCTGTGCCAATCCTTACCACTCTCCCCACAAGAAAATATTAGAAGACAAAATGGCACTCCACATTTCCCCAAGTTGGTATGTACATCCAGGCTGCAGCTTTGAACTGGTATGGGAACTTTGTTGCGGTGGAGACCGGCAACAAGGGAAGCTTTGTGTTGAATATGCTGGTCTTGGACCATAATAAAGATGATTGATTGATTGGTTAGTTGGTTGGTTTGTGTTTAATGTACGCGTGTTGTTGGAGTTGCAAACAGACATAGATTTAGGTGTGCACCATATAATTAGTTTTAAATTTGTCTAAATCTATAATGGATTATGGCGCTGAATTTTGCATGCCTTATTTTTGAGGTTTGCCTTATGTATTATGGTCTAACAGTTCAGGGTATATTTGAGCTTTCTGACAGCCAAGGCTCACTACCAGGAGACTGAACAAAATAATGATGTAGGACCATGACAGTTGTGTAAATTTGTCTTAGTTTTTAAACTAAGTTACTTAGTTGTGTAAATTTGTCTTAGTCTCTGTTAAGACACTGCAACATAGGAAATAAGTGTGTTTTAAACTACTGAAACATAAGCACACCAATCTTTCTTTCAACTGGGTCTTGGGGATGGAACAAAAATGTGAAACTGTTGCCAAAAGTTGCTCTTAAGCAAAACAACAATCGGTTCAATTTAGCAGCAGGAAATGTGCCTAATTTGCACCTCACCTTCTGCTACAATCAAAGCAAACAGAGCAGTGACTCCAAAAGGCCTTTTGATTAATGACCACAAAATCTTTATGATTCCCTTACTTGGGTGAACAGTGTAAGTGAAAAGAGTAGTATGCAGGATCCTCTCAAAAGCCGGATGCCATCAACTAAGAATGAAGCAAGAGAGTATTAATTGTACTCATCAAAAATCCATCAGCATATCCCTCTCTCTATAGTAGGTGAGAACAGAAAGGTGTATCTGAATCTGAAAGGTGTATCTGAAAATGCTATCAAACATTTCTAGCCAGAGAAATGATGCAATACACTCAGATATAATATAGCATTCACATAAATAATTTACATTAGAGAAGCTATGTTAAGAACGACCATGAAAGATAAATGTATATGGCTGAAGGGCTCTTCTTTCTGTTTTAAAAGTATTTCATATTAATTGGATAATAAAACTGAAAACAAAGCCGTTGGTTGGAGAAAAACAGGAAAGACCTATGAAGGAGAAAATGGCTGGGATATCAAATTATTATGATATAAGGAAATGCCATTTGTTTGATGTTTCAAATACTTATGATTCATGCATTGATTAGAGCAACATAAATCTACATTTATGTTGAGGGAAATGTTTCCTTGTAACTTAAGATAAACCTGTAATAAATCCAGTTCATTGTATCGGAGAAACGTAAATTAAATTTATGGATAACTCTAAACCCAATATTTTGGATTCTGAGTGTGAAGGCAGTCCTGGCAATTCAGACTTAAGTTCCACCTCCTAAATGAAAACTGACTAATGAGCCTCAGTATATCAACCCAGTTCTTCCTGAATGCTGTTTTGGAGGGGTTCATAAATCTTGCAGTGCTAGACCAGCTTTAAACCCGAGAGTGTCATGAGATTTCCCATGCAATGCATATGCTTCCAAAATATGAAGAGCAAATAAAGCCATATTTGCAGTCTTCTGAGCAACAAAACAAAGAGGCTATTCCCATGATCAGCTGAAATCGGGCTAGGGGAGCCTAGCCCGATTTTGGGTGATTGTGGGAGCCACTGGGCTCACAGCCGATCCCAGTTGCCTCCCGGTGGTTAACTCGCCTATGTACCCCTCCCCTAAAATTGGGTTTGAAGAGCGAGCGCTCAGCAAACCTGTTTTTTAAAATCATGAGTAGCCGTGGCATGGCTTTGCGCCGTGGCTACTCATGAGTAGACCCCCAGAGGGGAGGTGAAAAGCCACCTCCCGGCTCCAGGGGTTTCTCCAGCATACCCTGTGCGCTTGCGCGGGGCATGCTGGCCTTGCTCCCCCAGCACCCGCCGGCTCCGTTATGGACCCGTCAGTCGTTTGGGTGGCTGGTTCGGCCGCCCAGAGCAGACTGTCTGCTTGTGTGCGGGGAAAGCGGGCTAAGCCCGCTCTCCCTGCTCACCCTTAGAAACCAGATGAGACCCGGCTCAAAGTCTCTGTATACAAGTAAGGGAAATTAATAAGGGCTTAACACCCAGGTTCAAGCAGTTTTTCTAGATTTTACAGCTCCAACAATTGGATGGAAGAAGATACAGTATACAGGTATCTGACTCTGACAACTTGGTTCTTCTCAGTTGTATGCACTACTAATCCATAAAGAATAATAATAGCATAGATCTTCTGACAAAAGCACAAACACTTGATTAGAGAGCTGTGTGGGTATTACACCAATAACCAACAACTGATCTTTATAATGCTATCCTCAAAAATTCACTCTAGAGACAAACCAGGGGCAGAAAGAGCCAAGAAGCAGCAGTGGTGAAAGATGAGCACACTCCTCTGCTTTTTACATACCTTGTGCATGCTTATTGACCCACATCTTTTCAATGTGATTGGCACCTTTCTCACAGGAGGATGCCAATCAGGTGGGAATGACCCATGTAACTGACCTACCCATAAGTTTGCAATGTGTACGTACACACACACACACACACACACACACACACACACACACACACAGACCTTTCTCACAAGCAGTGAGAAAGGGTTACAGAGTTTGTGAGGAGAAAGCCCAAAAGAGCCTACCTCCCCACACACAATCAGTTCTCTGTACTTGGGCAGGAGGATCACCCGCCCAGATGAGCACCAGCTGCTGCCAGCAGCTCCGAGGGTCGGGATGCCAGGATGTGTCGCCTCACATTGCCCTGTCCCCTGGAGCGCCAATAATGCATAGTGCAACTGTGCAGTGCATCATGGGGATTCCCCCCTCCCCGAGGGCACTGCAGACTGTCAGCCATGGCAATCCAAAAACAGAGGTTAGTTTTGCATGCATGTGTGAATAGCCTCACAGTGTAGGGTCTAGGGATGTGCAAAAAATTTCGGGCACAGAATGATCTGTGCCCGAAACGAACAATTTCGGGTGATTTGGGGCCGAACCGAATCACCCCCGATGTCCCCCGAATTTTTTCGGGCACGAGCCGAATCACCCGAATTTCGGGGGAAAAAAATTCGGGTGATTCGGTTCATGGTTGATTTTTGGCGATTTTTTAAAGTTTTAGTGACTTTGGGGCAGTTCGGGGGCATAGCATGGGATCTGGGCAAAAGGAGTGGGGTGGGGTGGTAGTGCATAATGGGTGCAGACTAACACCCCAATTTCAGGGGGATTGGGCAAAGGGCTGATTTTTGGTAAATTTCTGAAATTTTCATGTCTTTGGGGCAGATTGGGGCATATTGGGGCAGAAAGTGGGGCCTGGGGCAGAATAGTGGGGTGGGGTGGTAGTGCCTAATGGGTGCAGGCTACCACCCCAATTTCAGGGGGTTTGGACAAAGGGCTGATTTTTTGAGAAATTTTTAAGTTTTGGTGACTTTGGGGCAATTTGGGGGCAGAAAGTGGATCTTCCCCAAAAGAGTGGGGTGGAGTGGTAGTGCCTAATGGGTGGAGGCTACCACACCAATTTCAGGGGGATTGGGCAGAAGGCTGATTTTTTGAGAATTTTTGAAGTTTGGGTGTCTTTGGGGCAGATTGGGGGCAGAAAGTGGATCTGCCCCAAAGGAGTGGGGTGGGCTGGTAGATAGTGCCTAATGGCTGGAGGCTACCACCCATCCCCAATTTAAGAGTGATTGGGCAGAGGGGGGAATTTTGGTGAATTTATTTTTATGAGGTTTTTCTTCATAAGGTGAAGTGTGCTAAATTGATTACTTCCTCATATTATTCATAGTAAAGGAAAGTGTGAAAAAGTGAAAGTGGGGTCATGAGAGTTGTTTAATTGAAAAAAATCTCATTTGCTATGATAGAATGAGAATTCACACCTCAGAAAAAACTTTTTTTTTCCCTGAGGTGTGAATTCTCATTCTATCATAGCAAATGAGATTTTTTTCAATTAAACAACTCTCATGACCCCACTTTCGCTTTTTCACACTTTCCTTTACTATGAATAATATGAGGAAGTAATCAATTTAGCACACTTCACCTTATGAAGACAAACCTCATAAAAATAAATTCACCAAAATTCCCCCCTCTGCCCAATCACTCTTAAATTGGGGATGGGTGGTAGCCTCCACCCATTAGGCACTATCTACCAGCCCACCCCACTCCTTTGGGGCAGATCCACTTTCTGCCCCCAATCTGCCCCAAAGACACCCAAACTTCAAAAATTCTCAAAAAATCAGCCTTCTTCCCAATCCCCCTGAAATTGGTATGGTAGTCTCCACCCATTAGGCACTACCACCCCACCCCACTCTTTTGGGGCAGATCCACTTTCTGCCCCCAAACTGCCCCAAAGTCACCAAAACTTCAAAAATTCTCAAAAAAATCACCCCTTTGTCCAAACCCCCTGAAATTGGGGTGGTAGCCTGCACCCATTAGGCACTACCACCCCACCCCACTCCTTTTGCCCAAATCCCATGCTATGCCCCCAAACTGCCCCAAAGTCACTAAAACTTTAAAAATTCACAAAAAATCAGGACTTTGCCCAATCCCCCTGAAATTGGGGTGGTAGACTCTTCCCATTGGGCACTACCACCCCACCCCAAAATTTTGCCCCTGGGCCCCTTTTTACCCCCCGAATCGATTCGGATTCGGATTCAGATGAAATCTGAATCCGAACCGAATCAAGGGTGATTCGGGTGACCCAGATTCGGGCACAAAACAGAACGGGGGTTATTCGGCTTGGGTCTGAGCCGAATCACCCGAAAATCCGAATTGCACACCCCTAGTAGGGTCACATTTATTTATTTATTTAAAATATTTATAACCCACCCCTCCAGTACACTACTGCTTGGGGCGGCTCACAACAATAAAATAGATAAATATACAATAAAAGTAATAAAGTTAACCAAATTAAGTAAACAAGTTAAAAGTCTGGTTAAACACCACAATCAGTATTAAGTTCAAATTAAAAGTTATTTTTAAAGCTAAAAACTAAGAATTATAAAAACTAAAGAACCCACCAGATATAACCAAAGATGGAGCCTTAAAAAAACCTCATTTAAAAGGTGCGTTTTAGTTGTTTTTTTAAAACACTGAGGGAGGGGGCATGGCGAGGCTCTTCACGGAGGGCGTTCCCAAGCCAAGGGACCACAACTGAAAAGTCCCCGCCAACTGGATCTCTTTTAGTGGTGGGGTAATGAGCAGGGTACAAGACGATGAACAGAGGGCCCTGGCAGATTCATATGGGCAAATGTGGTCCAACAGGTACGCCAGCCCCAAGCCATCTAGAGCTTTAAAGGTCAAGACCAGCACCTTGAATCTAGCCCAGAAGTGGACTGGTAACCAATGGAGCTGCCACAGGATGTGTGTGATACTCATGAAATGACTTGCACCCATGAGCATCCTTGCAGCAGCATCCTGGATCACATGAAGGACAGCCCCACATAGAACGTAATGAAGTAGTCCCATCATGATGTTACCAATGCATGAGTGACTGAGGTCAGGCCCGACTTCTCCAAACAGAGTCACAGCTAGCGTACCAGCCATTGTTGGTAAAAGGCGCTCCTGCACACTGCCACCACCTGCACCTCCAAGGACAACGTCAGGTCCAGAAGCAACCCCAAGCTGCGGACTTTGTCTTTCAAAACAACATGCCTTTGTTTGGAAGGTCTCAATCCTTCTTTCAGGGTTCCAAGATGTTAGATATATTTGAGTTATTTGTTGAATCTGGAAATAGGTTTCTCTGTACTGGAGTACGTTGAATCTGCCAACGAATCTGCTGTCTTTATTTGGTGTACTTGTTGCTCAATGAAAATGCATTTTTCTGTGTCTGCCTGGTGTTATTATATGTGAATACTACACAAGAGAGCTATTCTGATGATCAGTGGAAAGTGGGCTAAGGGTGCTTAGCCCACTTTCCACCGATCATGAGACTCACCAGGCTTGCAGCCGAACCTGGTTGAGTCAAAGCGGGTCACCCGCTTTTGTAGCCCTCCCCTAAGCCCGGGTTAGCAGACTGAGTGCTCCGCTAACCCGGGCTTCCCAATCGTGAGTAGCTGCGGTGCGGCTCCGCACTGTGACTACTCATGAGTAACCCCCCAGAGCGGAGGCGAAAAGCCGCCTCCTGGCTCCGGGGGTCTCTCCAGTATGCCCTGCACACTCGTGCAGGGCATACTTGAGCTTCTGTGGGCCACGTGGCCCCCAAACTCCCCAGCCCCCACTGGCTCCGTCATGGAGCTGGCAATTGTGTGGGTGGCCAATCTGGCCACCCAGGGCTCCCGCCCTGATAGTCTGTGGGGAGAGCGGGCTAAGCTTCACTTAGCTTCACAAACCGGGTCTAACTGATTGTGAGACCCAGATCACTGACTCTTCTCACAATTTCGGAGAAGAGCTAGAGGGTAGTCTGCCAGGAAGGTAGGTTAAAATTACCTTCTCTGCAGACAATCCCGCTTGTGTTGATGGGTGCACTCCCTGCATGCCCAAACAATTATCCATTTGGCCAGGCAGCAGGGAAGGTTGTGGGCCGAGAAGTGGTGTCCCGGCCCCCAGGACTATCAGGATGCACCACGAGACTGCACAGTGAGTACCCCCTTCCCTCCCCAGGCTCCTCACAGTGTGGCAGCCATGGCTGCTTGCAGCCACGGCTGCCACACAATTAAAAAAAAACAGGTTAAGGCAGCGCTCGGTCCCTTAACATCGTTTTAAAGGGTGTCCATTTAGGCAGGTTTGCTGCTGTGTTGCCACCAGCATCATGCCTGATCCCAGTGGTTCATACACGCATGCAAAACCGGGCTGAGCTCCCTTAGCCTGGTTTTACACGCAAGTGTGAATAGCCTCAAGATCTTACACGACATAATAGATAGTTTTCCTTCCTTCCTTCCTTCGACATTTTTAAATTTTAGATTCAAAACTATTCTAAATAAATGATATGAGGTAACTATAGTGCTGGATTTTGAATCTACCAGACCACATTTATATTTATGCTTCAAGCTGGAATGGCCCTTTTCTTTTTATCAACTGGAATGATGCATAAATGACTATGAAATTACCTTATATGCTCATAGAAAAAGTTGCACCTTATCTACAGCAACTGCCTAACCATCTTTCCAAAGGAAGAAAGTACAAAAAAAAAAAAAAAATTAGAGCAAATTTTCTGAAAAAAAAGAAGTCTTTTCTTCAGGAACAGTTTGTTCTTTTTAAAGCACACCAGACTGCAGACATTAAAATTAAATTGGAGCAATTTCATGAAAATAACAAAAAAATGTCAAGACCAGTGAAACACATGCATAACTACATAATGAAGAATTCAAGAGGAAAACCGGTTAGAAAAAAGTATGGTGTGTGTGTGTGTGTGTGTGTATGAAAACATATTCTTAAAATCTACAAAGCAGCAGCTATTTCAAATGGGCATGTGCACGAAACTTGGTTTGTGCACAAGTTTGAATATATGAACAAGTTCGTCTTACCACCGAACCAGATTCGCGGTTTGGATGAGGGTGGGGGTCGGTGATGAGCAACACCTTTAAAGTGAGTGAGGCAGGTCCTACCTGTGAGTTTGTTGCTCTAGGCAGCTTCCTGCTACAGTAGCACTCCCTGCAGCAGCCCACATGCAATGGTGTAGCACCAGCATGTACATGGCCACCGTGCATGCACAGGCTCTTACCTGCCTCTTCCCAGATGACTGGTGGCAGTTTTTCACTCTGCCAATTGGGTGCCCACACAAGCAGTGCGGCAGCAAATGACAGAGCCAGAAGATGGAGGCTAGAGTCTTCTGGCATCCCATAATGCACCATGCCAGGAGCACAGTGCACTGAGAGGTTTCCCTGCTACCAGGAGCTCTAGTTGCCTGGCTCCGTGGACGCTCAGCAAGTGGGGTAGGAGGAACACATGCATCCTCCTACCTCACTTTTAGTCCAGGTTTTAAAACTGGACTACATGATTGAGGACTGCTGGGATCGGGACCAATCCTGGCTGTTCTCATTGTAGCCCTGCCTGGGCTACAGCTTTCATAACCAGGTAGGGCTCACTGTGAGATCAACCTCATTATCTTTTGCAAATATGCTGTTGACTGTCATTTTACGTATTAAGATAAGTGAATCCAGTGAATGTCAAAATTGTGTGTGGGGGTGTGTGTGTTGGACATCCCAGCCCACTTTGACATGCTTAATCCTTCTCTTAAATTTGGGCCCAGCTCACAATGGTTACACCACCACAGCCTGCGGTCTCATCCCTGCTAATCAACCTTACCCTTGTAAAAAGTGAGGAACCCACAGAGAAGAGGGTTGGTTAGCAAAAGGAGAATACTTAAAGAACACATCTTTATGACTTGGGTGTTTCTAAGCATGATCCTTTGCCATGAGATGAGATGGGCCATGTCATTTCCAGTGTTTCCTGACACTGGAACCAGGAGGCCCTGGAAACTACGAAGCTATTCTCATGGGTGAGCAAAACTGGGCTAAGGGAGCCCAGGCTGGTTTTGCTTGCTCATGAGAACCACCAGGCTCAAGGATGAGCTTGGTGGCTCCACGGCGGCAAGCCCACCTAAATAGCCACCCCCTTAAATGAGGTTAATGGAGCAAGTGTTCTATTAACCTCATTTTATGGATTGGATGTCCACTGCGGCTGCTTGCAGCTGCGGTTGACACACTGGGGGGGGGGGGATGACAGAAATGCAGCACGCACTTGTGTGGTGCATTACTGGGGCACCGGGGGTGGGGCACCAGGGTGGCGTTTCCCTGTGCCCAACCCCCAGAGCTGCTGGGCGAGCCATGGTGAGGTGTGGGCCCGCAGGTGAGACACCACTCATCTGGGTGGGTCATCTGCCCGACCAGCACAGGGCAAGGGGTCGTCTGTGCGGAGGGGAGGGCAAACCTGGTCTCCCTGCAGACCTTGAAGAAGGTCTTCTCACTGACTTTGAGAAGAGCTTCTACAACTCCTATACATCAACAACAGCAAAACCATTCTCAGGATCATTCAGCCATTAAATAAAAGGCTTGCTAGACCTCTCCAGTCACCGATTGCCCTCCCTGTTGCTGGTTCTCCACTATTTAGCAAGGGTACATTTGCACGGGAAGGGCAAGACCTGTTATGGCCAAGCTGCTCTCTGGCTTGATTATTCTGAGCTTTCTTAGGGAACTCTGAGGAAAAACCCTCTTTCCCCAATAATTATCTGGGAAACTTTCAGAGCACAAGCTAATTATGGGGGAAGCTGGAATAGAGCTTCTGCATCATTAATTAGGATTATATTTTGCTGTGCTCTGAAGTAGCCCTTGACCCAGTAGAGTCTATGTGTATACGTTCTTGTTTCTAATGCAATCTCACTCAAAAACATTTGCACAATCCAGAAAAAAGGAAAAGAGCACAGAAATAGGTTCCTCCACATCAGAATCCACTCTTCAGATGAGAATTCACAAAATAAAACAGTGGACAAAACAACAACCACCCCACAAATTCAGTGAGGTATGAAGAAACCCCATAATTTTGTACGTGTGTTTGGAAATGAGATTTACCATAGTAACACAGAAACTGTGAGCAAAATTTATTTCAACCAATTATGTAGAGACCATAAAAGCATGAATATCTATTAAGATGTGTTTTTGCCTACCTTACCTACCCTGTATATAAAAAGAACAGAAAAGAAAAAGAAATACTGGGCATAATTTTATATAATTCCTGATTTTTATTACTTGAGTGATAATGAAACCTTCTAATAACCTAATTTATTAAACAACAGATCTTTGACTTGACTGGTCTGGAATATATGATTTACATCAGCAAGTTAGACTAATTTTAGTAAGTGTAGGTCGGGAAGATTTGAAATTTGAAGGAAAAGTCATGGGTCGACATTTTGTTCAGTGTTAGAACTGTGTAACAGGAGTGGTATCAGTGGAAGACTCACTATCACAACTCCATGCAGCATGTTGCCAAACAAGGAAATGTGGATGGAGGGGAAGCGGGACTTATTCTTGCTGCTCTCTCTTCCTCCTTTCAAAAGGACATTTGGACTTCAAGAATATGTCTTTGAGGGCTGTGCAGGATTGCAACACCTAGTAGTGTGAGAGGCTGCTACTACTGTTCCTAGGCTTTACCAACAAGCTATATATTTATTCCTCCTAGGCATACCCGTCGTTAATCCCATGAGTGGCAGCTCTTGCCAGAGTTTGTGAGCAGCTGCCAATTAGTGATGGGGATGGGAAGAAAATAGGGATTCTGGCTGGCCGGCCAGTGGGAGCAGGTGGTGGCGGGCCGGCCTGGCCGCTGGGAGTAGCAGGTGGTGGTGCACTGGGCTGGCCCAGCCACAGGGAATTGGCAGGCAGGTGGGAGGAGGTGGTGGACCGGCTTTCCAGCTGGCCCACCAACCAGAAAGTGGGGGGGGGGGGGAGAAGCAGGCTGCTCCTACCAGGGAGGAGCGGGGGTGGCAGGGAGCAGGTGGGGGCGGGGCATGCTGGCCCAGTCACCGGGAGCAGTAGGTGGTGGTGGTGGGCTGGGCTGGCTGCCAGGAATTGGTGGGTGGGAGGAGGTGGCAGGCCTGCTTTCCAGCTGGCCCACCAGCCAGAAACCGTGGGTGGGCGGTGGGGCAGGGGCACAGATGCTGTGCGCCTGGCCCAGCTTGTACCCATGAAAAGGCCTCAGAACTACTTCTCAGTGATTTGCTGCCTTGCTGCCAGTGCTGTCCTGATCCAGTTCTGGGATCCCACTGAAGTCTTACAGGCTGCCTGCAGCTTCTCCTTCAGTCTTCTTTCCTCTTTTCCCCTAGCTCACTGCAGTCAGTGGACTCAATGACAGCGAGCCACTGAGCTCAACTTAGCACCCCCTGGGCGACAGCCCAGCCCTCCCAGCTCTAAATCCCAGTCCTCCCAGCTCCCAGTCCTACTTGTTTACAAGAAATGGCTCAAAGTGTACGGTAAATTTCACTTCATCAGCGAAGTCCTAGATTGTTACAGGCATGTGACATACAGATTGAATAACATTTTCAAATTGAGTGCAGCAACAAGAAAGAAAGAGGTGTGGGGGGGGGGGTGCGCGCACGCGCGTGCGCGCGCAAGCACACAAATTCCTAGTTCAGTACGTCACTAAGGATACACCCTTTCCTCCATAGTGGTATATTCATCACCATATCGTATGATATGATCCTAAATGTCATATGCTATGATATACACAGAACTGTTCATCTGAAGGGGCTAAGTGCATGATAGTCCTATGGCCACTACATTTTTAGTATCTTGTAAAAATCTGACTTGCTGAAAACTCAGAGCCTATGGAGTTTATCATGTTTTCATTAGGGATGTGCACGAATCAATTTTTTTGTTTTGAATTGTACCTGAATTGAAACACCCCCAATTTGTTTTGGGTCTGAATCTGACACAAACACACCCCGATTCAATCCAGATTTGATTTGTACTCGAATTTTCTGAATCCAAATGGATTTGGATCAAAGAAAAGGGTACCAGGGCCAAAAGAGTGGTGGGTGGTAGTGCCCAGTGGGTAGAAGCTACCACCCAAATTTCATAGAAACTGGACAAAGGAGTGATTTTTAAAGAATGTTTGAAGTTTACATGTCTTTAAGATTTTCCCCATAGAGAATAATGGGGATTGCAGCAACCTTATAGCTCAACGTGGTGGGCACCAGGGTGGCCCAGGGTGGCGTGTGGTGGGTGGTAGGGCCCAATGGGTGCAAGGAAGCTACCACCCATATTTCAAAGGAATTGGGCAAAGGGGTGATTTTTAAATTATTTTTGAAGTCTACGCGTCTTTAAGCTTTTTCCCATAGGGAATAATGGGGATTTCAGCAGCCTTAGTTATAACTTCTGGGGGAGTGGCACCAGGGTGGGTTGTGGTGGGTGGTAGTGCCCAATGGTGCAAGGAAGCTACCACCCAGATTTCAAAGAAATTGGGCAAAGGGCTGATTTTTAAATGATTTTTAAAGTTGGTAAGTCTTTGGGACAGATTTGGGGCAGAAGGGGGTTTCAGGGGCAGAAGAGTGTGTCAAGTGGTAGTGCCTCAGTGCGTGCCTGCTACCATCCAGGTGTCAAAGGAATTGGGCAAAGGGATGATTTTTAAAGAATTTGTGAAGTTTGTGCATCTTTAAGCTTTTTCCCCATAGGGAATAATAGGGATTTCAGTAGACCCATAACTCCACTTGGGGGGCACCAGGGTGGCCCAGAGGGAGTAGTGGTGTAGTGCACATAGGATGCCAACCACCCCCATACTCACAAGCCCATGGGGTACTGGGTTTTGTTGTTTCTGAGGTGTTCTGAGTGTAGATTCTCTGGTAGCAAATGAGAGTGGATTCATTTTCAGTGACAAACAGTATTCTACTTCTGTGATCTGGTCTCTGAAAGTCTGCTCTTTCTTCTTCAATCTTAAGTCTTCAGATGGGGGGCTGGGGCAAAAGCCTGGAAAATCAGGGGGGAGGGGTTGGCTGGCTGGCCAGGTGGCCAGTGGCCGCAGGAGCTCTGGGGCTGGTGGCTGGCACAGGCAGGCAGTGATTCTCTCAGCAGCAGGGAGGGGGTCAAAAAGAATCAGATAGAATTTCTTTTTTTCTCTAGAAAAAAGCAATGAATGCAGCAGAGAATCCACCCCAGGCTGGCACAGGCACTGGCAAGCAAGGCAGGCTGGTGAGCCAGAACAACAGGCAGCAAAGCAAAGCAAAGCAAAGCAAAGCAAAGCAAAGCAAAGCAAAGATCTCTCTCTTCTCCCACGAGGCAGAAAGGCAGAATGGTGGTTACTGCCTCTTTGAAAATCCCTCCATGACCTCCCCTCACCTTTGTCCCTTCTTTGACCTTCCCCTGGCCAATGCAGGGTCATTTAGCACTTACCAGAGCTAAAAGAGCCAATCAGGAACAAGGAGAACATTGTCAGCTGATCAGCCCATGCTTTTGTTTACCAATCTGAACCCTGGAAGGGCAGGGAATTCAAATCGATGTCAAACAGAAAATGGGGACTACACATAGAGATTGTCACAAAATGGAGGTCTGAAACAACAAAACTTTCAGCTCCAAAATTCGGGCAATTTGTTTTGGAGCCTAATCTTTCGAGACTTGCAGATGGGCGATTTGTTTTGTGTAAAAATCGCCTGAAACAGGCAGATTCTGGTACAGATCGTTCTGTACTCGAAACGTTTCGCACATCGCTAGTATTCATGTACTTCAGATGACCCAATCCCATGTGAATTCTGCAGCATACTATCTGCAGATATCATCACATATTTGGTGGAACTGGCTATCTAAAAGCAACTTAAATCTTTGATTACTAAAGTCGAGCAATGAATCATAAATAGATTACACAGAATGTGATCTCATATGCTTTTCCTGAGGGAGGGCACTGCTGAAGACAAAATACTTGATGATATGGAGTGAACTTATTGAAGTTGTTATGCTGCTTTTATAAATTAGGCCAGGTGAAAAACATAGAGGTTATTTCACCTCTGAGACAACTTGACATGATTCAGTGGAGCTCCAAATTACAGCAATGAATAGTGACTCCACATTTGTAAATTTCAGGTTAAATTTACAATGCTATAAAAATATTTTTAATAATATAAATAAAGATAAATCCCACAACCTGCTGCCTTTTGCCAGAGGGATTCAACCCCAATTCATTTTCAGTGCCTTCCAGAGTATAGAGCTCCTCAGCAAAGACACTCAGGGTAACTTTTAACTTTTTATTCTTTTGATGTATTTCAGCCTGTTACTAAAAATGTTTAAATAATTTATCACCATCCTCACTTGGGAGACATAATGTCTGCTTCAGAATACCTGAGCAGAAGACAAGAGGGATTTTTGAGTCTCACCAGATCTCAGAGCTTAACAGAGAACCATAAATGAATTTAAAATCAAGGTGGACTGGCACATGATTCCCACTATCCTGACGTGTCCAAATTGGTTCAATGAGCCCCGCCCCCCTTTTGTAACCACAGGAAGAGCTTCAACAGTTGACATCACTGAACTGATGCCAAAGGCCAACTGCTGATCCCTGAAGTCACCTCTGTAGCCATAGCCATGTGGTGGTACCAGAGTGACTTTCTCGAAGCCCACCTAAGAAGAAGGGGGCCAGTGAAAGACATCTTGCTGAGAAACCTAGACCTGGCTCTGGGTGAATACATACCATGCTGTTGTGTTTAGAAGTCCAGTTATTTTTGCAATTCTAATTGGGTAGTGTATGAAGTGAATCTGTAGTAATGTGCACAAAATGGATTTTGCATTTCATTTTGAGCTTGAAATGAAATGCAAAATGCTTGAAACATTTCGTCAAAACAGCAAGCAAGCCAGCTATTTCAAGAAAACAAACTCAAAAGCTTTTGAATGTTTTTGCCATAGAGAACAATGGAGAACTTGAAACACCCCATTGTTCATCACTAGTAGCTCTTAGGGGTTGTCAGTAGGGATGTGCACAAAACCAGGTTGCCCGGGTCGGTTTGAGTATGGACCAGACTCGAACTGGACTCAGCATATTCGGTTTTGGCACCCCTGAACAGCCCACTGGATCGGTTCAGGGGGTTTCATGAGGGTTTTTTTAAAAAAACTTAAAAAAATTAAATTCTACTTACTGCCACCTAGTCCAGGGGTTTAGATTTGGCCATGGGGGGTGTCTACAGAAGTCTCCCGCCACCTGGCTGGCATCCATTTATGTACAAATTGCCCAATTCAGGCTGACTTCAGCCCATTCTGGGTCTGCCCTGTATTGCAGTGGCCATTTTGGAGGTCACTACACATGCCCAATGGGCCTTTGCATGGTGGCCTGGGTCATGTGTTATCATGTGGCATGATGGGTGCTACCTACCAACCAACCCACAAAAGAAATGGGCAAGCAGGCGATTTTAAACAAATTTTAACCTTTCCCCCAAACCCCCATAAGATCGCCAAACCATAGAATTGTTTCGATTAGTGAAGCCAAAACAAGCAGCACTCACAAAGTGCACATGGCAAGTTTTGCACTGCAATTAGCAATGCATTTTGTGACCCTGCATTGCAAAACACTGCAGATTAGAAGCACACAGTAAAGCGAATCTAACCTTATCAACACAGAACACATATTTTTTTCAAAGTCAAAAAATTGTCAAAAAAGAATCACTGTCCCAGAATCTACTCCACTGCCGACCACAGTGCCTGTGCTGCAGTAACATCATTGGCATAAGTTGTTCCTTCTCACACAATTATGACTCCTTGCTTCAGCATTTCAACAGCTGCCACAGCAGCACTCTTAGCAGCAAGCATAGCCATAAGTTCAACTAGAGCAATGTCTTCCGCTAGGGGTGTGCACGAAACCAGCTGGTCCAGTTTGGTTCAAGTCTGAACTGGACCCGAACTGGACTGGAGCAGTTTGTTCCAACACCTCTTCAAACCCTTCAGTTCGGTTCAGTCGGGGGGGGGGGGATTCGCCCGTTGTTGTTTTAATTTTTTTTTACACTTACCCCCTCCGGGGATGTTGTCTGAGGCGGCATGGGAGCCCACAGAGGTTCTCCCTCCACGCACTGGCCTCCCTTATTTAAGAAATGACCCAGGCCATGCAGAGACCCATTGCGCAGGTGTGGCAGCTTCCAAAATGGCTGCCATGCCAAGGGGGAAAGGCCAAAGAGTGGCCAAAGAGCTGCCGAACGGCCAATTTCTTAAATAAAGGAGGCCAGTGGGGGGAGGGGGAAACTCCATGGACACACACACACAGACCCGCCTCCTCAAACAACTCCCCCGGAGTTCCAATGGGGGAACAGTTGCCCTTGACAAGACTTGATCTATATGATAACAAGTCAACCAAGCAGGAGATCTCAAGCCATTTGGTGCTAGAAAACCAATCAGCAAGGGGAAAACAGCCCGCCAAAATGGCATTTGAAACTCAAAACGTTTTGAGCTCTAAATGGGGTCATTTTGTTTCGAGCTCAAAACAGGCCCTTTATTTTAAGGGTATTTTGTTTTGAACTTGAAACACTCAAAATGGCCCATTTCGAGCTCGAAACATTTTGAGCATGAAACGTTTTTCACATCCACAATAATCTGGGTCAGGTTTTGCAGAAGGTCCAGAAAGGGAAACAAGGAATCAGGAACCTGATTCTATGATTCTAAGTAAAACTGTCATCAGACTGTTCTCTCTTTGCTTCAGACATAAAGGCCACATTCAGACATAACTCAAAACCGGAGTTGAAGGGGCCTCCAGTTTCAATTTGTGTACATCTGAATGCATGCAACCCCAGTTTCAACCGAAAATGAACCCATGATTTCCCTCTCCAGACTCTGATTTGTACCTTCAGGTTGTAGTGAGTTTCACCACCTGTGCCTCCAATGTAGCAGTGCCAGTGTTACATCCAAATGCAATCCTGGATTTTCATTGTTTGGCAACCGGAGTTGAGGGTGGATGCTTCTTCCTTGCTACAGATGCTATTGGCAGTCAAGAAGGAAACCCAGGCTGCCAGATCCCCCTCCTCTCTGCTGGCTCACTGACTGCAGAGCGGGAAGCTCTCTGTTATGTCCAAATCTAAATGGGAGGGTGCGAGGAAGGGAGCAGAACCCGCAGTTCCATGTTACATGCATATGTGGTCAAAGAAAAGCTTAGTTTTATAATTTAGCTGTTAATTGTTAAAATTTCTTGGTTTTATTGTTGTAAACTGCTTAGAGACTTCGGTAGTGGGCGGTACACAAATATGTTAATAAATAAAATAAAATAAATAGTATCTCTTACAGTACATGCCAGTGAAAAAGAGCTGCTTGCTGCCATGATCCAGGGCAACACACAGAAGGCAATAACTCTTAACTTGCATATGCCAATCCACATTTCAAAGATTATCTAGGAATTCAGATCAGCTGCTGGGGAAAATAGCTACAAATGACTGGGAACGGGGTCTTTCTTTTGCATTGTTCCATAGTTTATTCCTGTTTTCCTAGAGCCAACAGTATTGTACTTTACTTCTGCTAACTATTAAGACATGTAAGTAAGGATTTCTAATAGACTGCAATACTCTCAGATTAACGGGGGGTGGGGGGATGCTGCTATTAAGAACTTTTTATCACCCTTCTGCTGCTGTCTTCATTGACATTTCATGGGGATAGATCAGGATTTAGATCTACTTGCTACTTGGTAGCAACATCTGTAATTCCAGTAACCCTATAATTATCTCTTAAAAACCTATGGAATCCTCCAAATTACTTAATTCCCATTGTGGCAATTTCCCTTCTCACTAAATCCAGATACACTTCAAAATGGCTGATGAATTTGCAGTTCTATAGAGGTATTTCTAATGATCTAATTTTCTCCTGTCATTTCTCCAACTTGTAACTCTTCTGGGTTTTATCTGTTCAATTTCATGAAAATGTTAAGAGGAAAGAAATTAAAGCTTTGAGATTTCACATGAAGACAGGTGGGTGGCAAATAATACACTAACACCAAACCTCTAATAAATAGAATTTATAGGTAGGTAGGAAACTCACCTACTGCAAGACTCTTTTTTAAAACACTATAATTCTATTACTTCCACTATTTTAAGATGTAACTGGAAAACAATATTATAAATCTATGTGCTAAAAGAGGAGCTGAAGTACTTAATTTTCTTCTAATTGATGCAGACATTCTAACTACAATGGCGTTCAGCTATCTTACTACATTTAAGGTAAAGGTAAAGTGTGCCGTTAAGTCGATTTTGACTCCTGGCACCCACAGAGCCCTGTGGTTTTCTTTGGTAGAATACAGGAGGGGTTTCCCATTGCCTCCTCCCGTGCAGTATGAGAAAGCTGATTCTTTAGGGAGAATGTGAGAAATCCAGGAGAGAAATGCAGCGCCTGGTCTCTTTTCCTTTGCTTAGGGGCAAGCTACAACTAGAAAATAAGCATAAAAGGTGTAAACTAGTTGTTTATGGCATGCTACGAGTTGCAGATTACAAACCTTTGGGTAAACCTTTAGATGGATGCTGCATAGGAGCACTTCTTGGTACCTTTCCTTCTTGCTCAGTGAAGACATATTCTATTTCCCTGACACTTGCCAGTGGTGCCAGTGTCCTAAGGAGGCCTTGTGAAATTTCATAACCACTGCACCATAACCATTCTTATTACATTGAAATCTCCCATGGATCTGTATATATTTGTTGTTTGCATTTATTTTATCTGTCTATAAAATGAAAATTCTCAACAATCAGTTGGGGGCTGCGGACACCCCAAACATTCAACACACAGATTTCGAAATGCTGGTTGACATTCTCCACAGGGCAATGGAAATAGAAGTCGCCCTGAAGAGATGCAAATAGACTGGAGCTTAACTGCACTCCAGTTTTCCCTGCAGCCCCAGTGGCAACAGAGGGAGTGGAGGGTGCAGTTTTTGTTGCTCTGTCCTCTCTCCAGATAGAATTTTTGCTTCCAAGAATTTTCCCCTGTGGCTTGTGCAGGCCCCAGGGACAGATTTCTGGAAGGAAAATCTCTCCCTGGAGAGAGGAGAGAGCAATGGAAATTGCCCACTCCCTCCTCTCTGCTGCCACTGGGGTTACAGTGACAGACTGAACTTAAGAACATAAGAACAGCCCTGCTGGATCAGGCCCATGGAGGCCCATCTAGTCCAGCATCCTGTTTTGCACAGTGGCTCACCAGATGCCGCTGGAAGCCACAGGCAGGAGTTGAGGGCATGCCCTCTCTCCTGCTGTTACTCCCCTGCAACTGGTACTCAGAGGCATCATGCCTTTGAGGCTGGAGGTGGCCCAGAGCCCTCCGACTAGTAGCCATTGATAGACCTCTCCTCCATGAAGTCATCCAAACCCCTCTTAAAGCCATCCAAGTTGTTGGCTGTCACCACATCCTGTGGCAGAGAGTTCCACAAGTGGATCACGCGTTGTGTGAAAAAGTACTTCCATTTGTTGGTCCTAGACCTCCTGGCAATCAATTTCATGGATGGACCCCTGGTTCTAGTGTTGTGTGAGAGGGAAAAGAATTTCTCTCTCTCCACTTTCTCCACACCATGCATGATTTTATAGACCTCTATCATGTCTCCCCGCAGTCGTCTTTTTTCTAAACTAAAAAGCCCCAGGTGTTGTAGCCTTGCCTCATAAGAAAGGTGCTCTAGGCCCCTGATCATCTTGGTTGCCCTCTTCTGCACCTTTTCCAGTTCTACAATGCCCTTTTTGAGATGTGGTGACCAGAATTGTACACAGTACTCTGGGGGTGGCTGCACCATAGTTTTGTATAAGGGCATTATAATATTAGCCGTTTTATTTTCAATCCCCTTCCTAATGATCTCTAGCATGGAATTGGCCTTTTTCAGAGCTGCCGCACATTGAGTCCACACTTTCAACAAGCTGTCCACCACGACCCCACAACTGAAGTGCAATTACACTCCCATCTCTTTGCATCTTTGCAGGTTATTTCTCTAACCCTGCAAAGAAATGCCAGCCAGTGAGATATTAAATGTCCAGGAGAATAAAAAGGCCATTATGCAGCACCAAAAGACATCAGCCCTGTTCAGACATTATTAAAACTGTGGATACAGCACCCAAGTATGGTATCAATCTATATTCTGCCCTTTAATGAAAATCCTTGGATGCATGCCAGCAAGCCCTGCTTCTGTGCTAAAGTGCTTTTAAACCACTCCCCCTCCTTGCCTATGACATTTGTCATCAGAGACAAAGGCTGCACTCAAGGACAGATCCTCTCCATCACTGAGAATGCTGGGCACCCAGCATTCTTTATCTTCTTGAACTCTGTTTCCAAATTATGGTTACATGTTCACATATAATCTGGGTGCAGGGGATGCACATATGGATCTGTGCATATATACACTTATTCATTAATTTTGTTCAACAATTCTACAATAGTATATAGTATACTCCCTGTCTCTACCCTGTATCCAGGTATACTTTTAAAATGAGTGCATGAACAATCATTCACACAAAATTATATACGTGTGTTCCTTGTATGCAGGTACAACATAATGTTGTAATCAGGCACATGGCTACTACGAAACATGGGAGGACAAGGGTTCTCAGGCCATCACCGCCTAGAGCACTTCTGGGGGGCAGCTAGAGGCTCGGGGGCAGCTAGAGGCTGGGGGGCAGCTAGAGGCCCTTCTGGGGGCCAAACTGTTTCTTCATTTGCTATTCACCCAAACTGAATAGCACATGGACGGGGCATCAACTGGAAATGGCGGAAGGGCAGCATGGCTCATCTTGGGATTAGCGGCCATGGCCCCTGCATATGATGTCATATGCAGGGAGCATGGCTGGCGTCCTTGTGCAGGCACACAAACCAATGCAGGGCCGGGGCCATTGCTAAGCCTGTTCTGCAGCTGCCAGTGAGCTCCCTGCACCCCTGGTTGTATACACTTTGCTTTCTTCTTGAAAGAACTCTCACTTTTAAAAGATTACCTAAACATTTTTGGCAAATAAAAAATATCACAAGGAAAATGCTAAAACACATAGGAAAGGATTTGTTCAATATCAACTGTCAGACTATCACCCATAGGCCACTGAAAAGCTCCAATAAAAGGATACACAACTTATGGCGATTTGACATCACTGTGTGTGAAGCTCTGGCAAGCAATAAGACCATCTGGACTGGTCTCCCAGATTCTGGAACGGCACACAAATCTATGACGAAGTGGCCCCTACAGCTTCAGAACATAAGCATGAGAAGTAGAGCATCAGTTATCACCTTTCAATTGGTTTTATACATCCATTTGCAGCAAGTCCTGCCACATATTATTTATTGGTCTCGCCAGACAAATGGGAATCTTATTAATTCAAGAACTCCAAAACAATGCTGGATTTCCGCTGTCTCAGAGACAGAGAATTGTTATAGGTTGATGCTGCTGTTGTTATGCCATATAGTATTATTTCTGCCTGTTTTTATAGAAGTCCTTCTAGAACCATGAGATCTGAGAATATATGTGCAATAAATTGTTTTTTTTCCCCTTTTAAAGAAATTCTCCTTTAGAATCCACAGGAAGGATTTCAAGGAGTTATTTGCAACATTTACCCACCACACAAAGTTAATTTAATTTGCTAGCAGTTTGATTTTCATGGGAGAGCACTGAGACATCTGACTGGGACTCTTTCTGGGATTTCAATTGTGTCTGCCTGTTCTCCTGCTATTGTTTGCTTTACCAGTCATCATGGTTCACCTAACAAATCATGCAACAAAGGGCAATGCCTTCCATCCCTCAAAAATACCTCGGAATAATTAACCTCTGAAGTGTGCCTGTGAGTACATAGATTAGAGTCATTAAACAAATGAAGAAACAAAGGGGTTCTATAATTAAACATCATTGAAGGACAGTCCTGATATTTGCTGAGCTTGTCTGAGCACTTCTTGCTAGAGTTCGTCTGTTCCATACGGGAGAGACCCTGATTTAGGCAGGCTTGAACTGCAAATATGCAATAGGTCCCAAGATACACAACCTCAGAAGTAGGGCTTGGCAATGTATGATGCATAGACTATATTCATCCCACCAGTGCTTTCGCCCCTGCCCCACATATACGTTGTGGCACTAGACACCTCCCCACCCCCACCAATTCCCAAACACAACCAATAGGTATGCTGTTTCAAAGCAAAAGTGGAGGAAACTTTTGGGGAGTGCAGTTGCATCAAAGAGCTTTGCATAACATAACATTAGGGCTTCAAAAATAGGTTCTGACCTGCAAAGGGATTATTTATTTATTATTTATTTATTATTTAACATACTTTACACCACCCAAAACTTAGGTCTCTGGGTGGTTTACAACCAGATATTGGAAATCCAATTGAAATCTCTAAAGACCGTAAATGAGTGTGCCACTTAGAGCAGGTGGCCATAGAACAGACCAGAAGGCAACCCTGGGTGTCATCCCGAGTGGCTGCCAGGACCTGGTACAAAATTAAATATTTGTGAACTGACAGGGAACAGTGAGCATATTGTGCTATCATATTTTCCAGGAAGTAGAAAATTGCCAAGAAAGCCTAACACAGACACATCCAACTTCAAAAGCAGAGACCTAAAAAATTAGGGAACTGGTAAACAGAGATGAAAGGAAAATCAGAATGTGTGGAGATTATTTAAAACCACCACCACAGAAGTTCCACTAGAATATATACCACAAAGGAGGAAATAATAATAACTTATTGGATACCCCATAATGAGGGAAGCAAAACACGGGGTGACTCAATAATCTTTGCTGGGAATGGTGCGTTTTAACTTGTTCATAAATTTTCTGAGTAGGATTAAGTAGAGAGCTGGCCAAGTCTATAAATGACACCAAAATATTCAAGGTGGTGAAAACTAAAACAGATTGCAAAGAGCCCCAAAGCATCTTTCCAATGGGCAACAAAATGGGAAATGTAGTTACATGTAAATGAGTGTAAACACACAGGAACATAGGAAGCTGCCATATCCTGAGTCAGACCATAGGTCCATCTAGCTTAGTATTGTCTACACAGACTGGCAGCGGCTTCTCCAAGGTTTCAGGCAGGAAGCCCTATCTTGGAGATGCCCGGGAACCTAGATGCTCTTCCCAGAGCAGCTCCATCCCCTAAGGGGAATATCTTGCAGTGCTCACACTTCTGGTTTCCCTTTCATATGCAGCCAGGGGGACCCTGCTTAGCTAACAGGACGAGTCATGCTTGCTACCATAAGACCAGCTCTCTTCCCTTGAAGACACATCTGAAACAAAAAATCTCAACTACACTGATTGGGTCTGAGGCTGAGCTGAGTTCAGTGACTAAGCAGAAAAGAGTAATTGTAGTGGATGGCTGAATGAAAATATTGACCCAGTATGCAGCAGTTGTGGAAAAGGTACTTTCCTAGACTCCATGCTAGGAATCATTAGGAAAGGGATTGAAAATAAAATTCCCAATATTATAATGCCCTTATACAAATATCATATTTAGTAAATGGGCAGCACACTCATAATTGTACAACTCATGCCTGAGTTTGTTGGCAGCTCTGCTGGTTAATGGATTTGTTTTTACTACATACCATTAGGGGTGTTCACAAACCATGGTGGTTCGGCCCAACCACAAACTGGTCTGACAGTCCGAGGGCTGGTGATGGCGGCACTGGATGGGCAGCAAGAGGCACCTTTAAAAGGAAATAAGCACACCCTTACCAGCTTTACCGCCTTTCCAGGCAGCTTCCTGCTGCTGCGGTGCTCCCCGCAGCAGCCTGCGGTACAGCCATATCTAGATTTTACCTGGCCTGCGCACATATGGATTTTAAACTATATCAAAGAGAGGGGGGAAGAGGGCAGAGAGAAGAAGACAGGGCTAATCTCAGGATCAGGCAACCCAGGCAGCCGACTGGGGCACCAGACTTGGGAGCGGGTGCTGCACTCTGAGTGCTGTCAGTACCCCCTGATGCCTGTGCCATCCCCTGCCTCCCTTGATGGCTTCTCCCGTTTCCCCTCAGCAAGAAGTTTTCATCATTTGGATGCAGGCTTGCTCACTTGCAAGAACCTTCCATCTGGAGGATTGCCACTGCTGGATTTAGGGTGCCTTCTGCCCCCATGAATGCAACAGTGCAGGATCTCTCCCCCTCCCCCACCTTTCCCTTAACTGCTACCGCCAGCACTGCAGCTGCTGCATGGTTTTGTAGATCGGTAAATCTTGCTGGTGCCAACACTGATCTACAAGACCAAGAAGCAGCTGTGTCAGTAGAGAAAAAGGCACAGGGAGAGTGTGAATCTTGTTCTGCTGCATTCACAGGGGCGGAGGTGCCCCAGATCCACCACTGGCAACTCTCCAACCTGAGGTTCTTGAGTGTGAGGCCATCTCAGCAAGGGGAAAGAGGGGCAGCACCAATGATGGAACAGTGCCAGTGTCAGGGGGTGGCACCAGAGAGAAGGTGCCCGAGAGTTCATCTCATCTGGGGCACAATTTGGGCTAGGACCAGCTCTGAAAGGAGGCATTGAGGTCTTGGTAATTTCCAGCTACTCCTACATAAAAAAATGGGGAAAGGAATGGTTTAGGGTCTCTATCCCAAGATGCTGTGGAAAAACTTAATGATGCTGAATTTTCAGTACATGAATGGGGATGGGTAAAAGGGGGGAGAAATACCAAGATGTAAGGAGCAGTATTTACAGGTGGAATGCAAATTGTTTTTTTCTTCTGATAGCAGTAGAGTTTTCTCCTCTTTGGAGCAGGCCTGCTAAACCTAGCCCCCTCCCCCCGCTGTTTTTGTACTACAACTCCCGTAATCCCCAGCCACAGTGGCCAATAGCCAGGGATTATAGGAGTTGTAGGCCAACATCTGCAGGAGGGCCAAAGTTGAGCAGCCCTGGTCTGGAACATACAAGTGAGAACTGTGGCTGCTACACTTTCTGTTTGGGGTCGGTGGATGATTCCCTCTTTGACAGTTGTAGGGCTTTTAAGGTCATTCTAATTTCATATACTAGGGCACAGCATCATGAGTATACCTATCTATTTTAAGGTATCTCCAACTGGGGCAATTGTTATCTCCTTACAAAAGCCACTATGAATTAGCATTAAATGAATTCATTGAATCAGACTTTAGCTGTCGACATTCAATTTAAACACCTGTCACTTTCCTCTGAAAGCCATGCTCCATGAAAACAAGGGCACACAACATGACAAATCACTTTTCAAATTATGTTACCATAGATAAGTGCCTTTTATACTTTGCCATTGTACCTGCCATAAACTTCTAAAGAGAAAGTTGCTTTGGGTAAGAGCACAAAAATGCCTTCAAGCAGCATAGATACCAGGGGCTTGTTTCTAGAGTCATTTCTGCTGCTGAAATTTCTCC
Source organism: Hemicordylus capensis (assembly GCF_027244095.1). Taxonomy (NCBI): domain Eukaryota; kingdom Metazoa; phylum Chordata; class Lepidosauria; order Squamata; family Cordylidae; genus Hemicordylus; species Hemicordylus capensis. The sequence goes on from NC_069657.1 coordinate 173,063,446, forward strand.
ACATAATTGTTCTCTGGCACATTGTGCCCTCAGATGTTTAGAGAAATAATTTTGAGAACTGGTGCTATACACTTACACTGTGCAGTGATTCTTGTAATCACACACAGCATGTTTCAAAGGTGCCATTATTGAAGAGCCTGCTGTAAAACATATCCATATGCTACCAGTTCACACTATAATTTCTTCACAAGATCATGTACATAATAGAATTGTGCAAAACTTCCCTGATATGTTTTGCTTCATTGAAAACATGTTGACTTCCCCCAGAATTCCTCAGATAGCTTACTTGAAGTGAAACCTCCAAATTCACTTGGTCACTGTCAGCAAAATCTGGCGACAACCTAGGCATATGCAACCTCACTCCTTGCCTTGAAATTTCATGCATCGTAAAAATTCCTCAGCTTTTTCACCTAAAAAGAAACTCTGGATTGGATCAAGAAAGCTTACTAGTGCTCTGATCATGGAACAAGGCTTTCCTGCCCCTTCCTTTGTGCTGCAGCCTCTGCAACACTCCCTGAAGAGGTGATCCTGCAGGTTGTGGGAACCCTCTGGAAAAGAGTGAGATATGGTAGGGGGGTGCTGATGGAGGCAGGAGTGAGCAGAAAATGCACCTTCCCTTGTGTGAGTGGAAACCTCCCCTTTCCACTTTCCAAGGTGGCTCTAAAGGTAACTCTAGAGCTAATTTTGCTGCAAGTTAAATTTCAATAGGAAATCCAGTAGATAAGGGCCAGATCATATGGTATAATCTGGCTATGGTGGTAAATTTGTGGAAATAAGGAATTAATTAAGGAAGGGGAAACCAAATTAATTTTATTTTCAGAAAAAACTGATGTGCTGAACTAGCTCTACAGCAAACAGAAACAAGGATTTTTGCAGTTCAGTCACCACCTTTGCTACACTGTTGTCTTGACTTAGACAAGCGCACTGTTACAAAAATTGAGGAGTCTGTAGAAATAATCAAAGTAGTGTTTCATTTTTTGTTGTTAGGGAATCAAAAACTTTCCAATCATAAGTTATTTTGTAATGCTGTGTTGTTTTTAATGAAGTAATTTCGGCTTTTAGACTCCAGGCTACCTTTCTTCTGAGAAATTCCTAGACAGGACACTAGAAACATAATCCAAAGCATGTTCATCACAGCCAAGAAAACAATTATTTCACTTAAGACTAAAAAAAATCATCCTTTAGCCTCCTGGTGTGCCCGATATTGCCACACATTAGTTAAAGTCACATATTTTACAGAAACAAAAATAATGGCTTGTTCTTAAAACACAGCACATAATGGTACTTTTAAACAGCAAGAAATATGGGGTTTTGTTCTGCTGCAGTTTTTTGCACAGCTTTGCTAGTATAAAATACTTGAACATGCATCTGGAAGCAATAACTTTGATCTGTGCAAGTGACAATCGATACACCAAGTGCTAGAACATTGTTTACATACTGCACTCTGAATTACAGCATTTGAAAAGGGTGAACCATTTAATTTTAGTGGCTTACATACTGTACAGCGCAAGGACCTGAGCAGGGTGCATGTGCTGTTTATGTGTGTCTGAAAATAATGTTCACTTTGTGGTGTTCTGTTAACAATGCTGGAACCATGCCTTCATGGTTCCCCCCCAAAATGTATCAGTGCCTCTCCCATTGGCTCTCCAGCAGAATGAATGCAGTTTTCAGATGGACAGGAACAGCATGGGCTCTTGAGTCAGCAAGTCCATGTGCTTTATGTATGCCACTAGTAACTCTAATCCATAAACACAATCTTGTGTATGAGAAATTAGCTTATATATTTATCACAATTATATTCGTCCCTTCCTTCAGAAAGTTCAGGGCAGTATACATAGTTCTCCCCCTGCCTTTTATCCTCACAACACCCTGTGAGGTAGGTTGCACTGTGAGTTAATGAGGTAATACACAAAATCAACAAGTTGCTATAGTAAGAACTAATCTGCCTACTTTCCTTTCACTTTCTCTACAACTGGACTAAATTTGGTTCAAATCTAGGTTCACAAGTTAGATCTCTTGCACCTCAAATGTTCATGCATCTGCCATTTTGAATTGGAGTGAATGATATCATCACAAACTATGCCATTTTGGTATCCCTGTGTGTCCCTACAGCTGAAGCAAATTTGGTTCAAAATGGTTAAGCTGTTCACAAGTTAGCCCACTTCCACCTCAAAAGTTTATATGTCTTCCATCTTGAATCAGGGTGGATCACATCATCACAAACTATGCAGCTGAGGTGTCCCTGTGTGTCACTCACTACAAATGTACCTAATTTGGTTCAAATCAGTTAGACAGTCCACAAGTTAGCTCACTTCCGCCTCAAATGTTCACGGGCCTGCCATCTTGGAGGGGGGTAGATGACATAATCACAAACTATGTCATTGAGGTTGCCCATGTGCCCCTAAAGCTGTAGCAAATTTGGTTCAAATTGATTAGGCAGTTCACAAGTTAGCCCACTTGCACTTCAAAAGTTTATGTACTCACCAACTTGAACTGGGGTGGATGACATTATCACAAACTATGCAGTTGAGGTGTCCCTATGTGTCCCTACAGTTGAAGCAAATTTGGTTCAAATCGGTTAGGCGGTTCACAAGTTTTCCCACTTGTGCCTCAAAATGTAAGTGTCCGTCATCTTGAACTGGGTTGGATGACATCATCACAAACAACACAGTTGAGCTTCCCCTATGTGTCCAGTTGGTTAGGTGGTTCACAAGTTAGCCCATCTGCGCCTCAAAGGTTTACTCATCTGCCATCTTGAATTGGAGTGAATGACATCATCGCAAACTATGCTTTTGAAGTGTCCCTAGATGTCCCTACAACTGTACCCAGTTTGGTTCATATTGGTCCAGATGTAATGAAGTTGATTAGGAGGGGAGAACACAAAAATACAGGGCTGATGAGGTGGTGGGGAGCCAGTACAAGTTACTGGAGCCCAGTGGTCTGGAAGAGGGCTTGGGGCCCAACTATGTTACATATGCTTCTGTCTTGTCTTCTACCGCCACCTCGTGCCCACCCCACCACGAGGCCAAACCAATGATCTTTAAAATAATTCTAGCCACCATGTGTGCGACCGGGGGTGGGTGGTTGAGCCTATCCTTCTTCCACACAACTGAAAATTGGGAGCACACACAACTCCCAAACCCAGGTATAACACAGTTTTTGATAAACATAATGTGGGGAAATTCTCTTTGATTTACCCGTGGAAGGCAACACAAATGTGTTGTCAGTAGTTTTCAGTCTGTTGATGAAAACTGGAGTTTAAAAGGAGTTAAATTAAAATACTGCATCTCACACCGCTAAGAAGAGGGAACACAGGTGAGCAGTAGCAGCTGGTGATAGGGATGTACACGGAACCAGTTCAGAGGCGCTTTATGTGCACAAACGCAAGTGTGATGTGTGCACACGTGCTGGGTACTTCCTTTAACTTCAGGCCAAGGAGGACACCAGGGTGGCAGGGAGGTATGCTGCCACCCCAACGGAGACTTATTCAATGGAGCGTCAGTGGGGGAAACACAGCAGGGGGTAAAGGCACTCTCCCCTGGCCTTAAAGTATGCTCCCTGCCTTCAAACCGGAAGAACTGCCAGCCGATCGAACCAGTTCAGAGCCGGTTAGAGTTTGGTCAGGGAAGCTATAAAAGGGAAGAAGACTTCCTTCAGAAAATGGAAGTCCTGCCCAAATGAAGAGAACAGGATGGAACATAAACTCTAGCAAAAGAAATGCAAGGAGACAATAAGGGATGCAAAAAGAGAGTTTGAGGAGTGTGTAGCTAGAAGTGTAACAGAGAATAACAAAAAGGTATTTAAATATATCAGAAGCAGAAAACTAGCTGTGAGTGGTTGGACCCTTAGGTGATGAGGGTGTGAAAGGGATTATTAAGGTGGATAAGGAGATTCCAGAGAAACTGAATCTTTGCCTCTGTCTTCTCAATGGAGGATGCTTATCATATGCCCTCTCTGGAACTGAGCTTCAGGTTTAGAGGCTGAAGAACTAGGCCAATTTGAGGTGACAAGGGAAGATATTCTAAATGGTCTTGAAAAACTAAAAATTATAAAATTACTACAGCTAGATGGCATCCACCCAAGAGTTCTGAAGGAACGCAAATGTGATATGTGAAGCACTTTTTCACACAGCACATAATTAATCTATGGAATTCTCTGCCACTGGATGTCGTGATGGCAACTAGCTTAGATGGCTCTAAAATTGGCTTAGACAAATTCATGGAGGACAAGACTATCAATGGCTACTATAGGCCACCTCTGGCCTCAGAGGCAAGATGCCTCTAAATACCAGTTGCAGGGGAGCAACACCAGGAGTGAGGGCATGGCCTTGCCTGTGGGCTTCTCAGAGGCATCTGGTGGGCCACTGTGTGAAACACAATGCTGGACTAGTCAGGGCTTGGGCCTGATCCAACAGGGCTGTTCTTATGTACCCAGAATGCTCTATGGGAAGGAAGCGCCTGACCCTTCATCCTGTAGAGGATTCTGGGTACTGGTGGCAAGTAAGTTTGTTTCCATATAAAATTGTATTTCCTGCCCGCATCGCCCCCCCACCCCGGAGTGGCACTCACCAGCCGCTGCTGCAAGTGAGGCAAGGAGGAAGGAGCACTGGAGTAAAGCCAAAAATGACTCTTGCCCCTTCATGGCTCAGGCTATCCCTGAAAATTCTGAGATGTAGAAAAATCTCCTTCGTGAGTCTGGTGTCTGGCCTATAGAAGCAGCAGAATGAGATGGGAATTAATTGGGAGAGTCATGAGGTGGTAGAAGGGGCTGTGGCACTTCAGATAGCACATGAAAATAACTCACCCTCTACAAGCAGAAAATTACCTCCGCAGGGAGAAATCTGGAGTAGAATCTTTCTTCTTGATGTAATAGGGCATTTTTAGCCAACAAGCTTATGAAATCAGCCAGCTTTCTGTGGGGTGTGTGTGTGTGTGTGTCCCCTTACCAACTTCTTAATGCCTCGACAGATTGAACCAAACTTGGCACAGTTGTATGGACACATAGGTACACCTCAATGAACGGCATAGTTTGTGATGAAGTCAACCACCCCATTTCAAGAAAGCAGATATGTGAACATCTGAGATGCAAGTGGGCTAGCTTGTGAACCACCTTACTGATTTGAACCAAACAGCAGTAGGGACACATAGGGACACCTCAACAGCATAGTTTGTGATGATGTCGTTCACCCCAGTTCAAGATAGCAGACATGAGAACATTTGAGACACCGATGGGCTGACTTGTGAACTGCCTTACCAATTTGAGCCAAATTTGGAACAGTTGTAGGGACACATAGGACCACTTCAACAGCATAGTTTGTGATGTTGTAATCCACACCAATTTAAGAGGGCAAACACATGAACATTTGAGGCAGAAAGTATGAACCTATTTGGTCCAAATTTAGTACACTGTAGGGACACAAAGGGACATCTCAGCAGCATAGTTCGTGATTATGTCATCCGCCCCAATTCAAGATGGCGGACACGTGAATGTTTGAGGGGCAAGCAGGTTAACTTGAGAATCACCTAGCTGATTTAGACCAAATTTACCACTGAGGGGCTGAATAGGGACACCTCAGCAGTGTAGTTTGTGATGATGTCATCGCCCCAATTCAAAATGGCTGATGCATGTATGTTTGGGGCACAAGTGGGCTAACTTGTGAGCCACCTAACTGATCAGTTACCCACTATGATGTTTTTAATGAGTTCTTTGCAGACAAGATCTCTAGTATCCGGGTAGACTTAGATGGAGACTCTACAATTAGTGCAGTGTCTGACTTGAAGGTGTCCAGAAACTCCTCTTATATGGTTCAGCTGGATTAGTTTCAGTTTCTGACTCCTAAGGATGTGGACAAGCTGCTTGGAGCAATGAAGCCTACCACTTCTTCTCTAGACCCTTGTCCAACATGGCTTGTTCTGTCTAGCAGGGAGGCTGTTGTAGGAGGCCTGGTAGAAATCATAAATGCTTCTCTGAGGGAGGACAGGATGCCTCCTTGTCTTAAGGAGGCAATTATTAGACTATTCTAAAGGAGCCTGCATTAGATCTCTCAGAATTGAGCAACTATATCCCTGTCTCCAGCTGCCCATGGCTGGGCAAGGTAATTGAGAGGGTGGTAGCCTCTCAGCTCCAGATGGTCATGGAGGAAACTGGTTATCTAGACCCATTTCAAACTGGTTTTCGGGTGGGCTATGGGGTGGAGACTGCCTTGGTTGGCCTAATGGATGATCTCCAATTGGGAATTGACCAAGGAAGTATGACTCTCTTGGGCCTTTTGGATCTCTCGGTGGCTTTCAATACTATCAACCATAGTATCCTTCGGGAACATCTGAGAGTGTTAGGGGTGGGAGGCTCTGTCTTACAGTGGTTCTGCTCCTACCTCTCGTACAGATTCCAGATGGTGTCGATTGGAGACTGTTGCTCTTTGAAATCTGAGCTTATGTGTGGTGTCTCTCAGGGCTCCATACTGTCTCTAGTGCCCTTTATAAAACTGCTGGAAGAGATCATCAGGGATTTGGTGTGGGGTGTTACCAGTATTCTGATGACACCCAGATCTACTTCTCCATGTCAACATCATCAGGAGATGGCATAAGCTCCCTAAATGCCTGCCTGGAAGCATAATGGGCTGAATGAGGGAGAATAAACTGAAATTGAATTCAGATAAGATGGAGGTACTTATCGTGTGAGGTCAGAACTCCAGGGACGATTCTGATCTGCCTGTTCTAGATGGGGTCACACTTCCCCAGAAGGAACAGGTACGCAGTCTGGGAGTGCTTCTGGATCCACACCTCTCCCCTGTTTCTCAGGTTGAGGCGGTGGTCAGAGGGGCTTTTTATCAGCTTCGGCTGATAGGTCAGCTACTTCTATTTCTAGAGGTAAATGACCTTAAAACAGTGGTACATATTCTGATAACCTCCAGACTTGACTTCTACAATGTGCTCTATGTGGGGCTGCCTTTGTACGTAGTCCAGAAACTCCAGTTGGAACAGAATGCAGCAGCCAGGTTGGTCTCTGGGTCATCTCAGAGAAACCACATCACTCCTTTACTGATATAAGTACACTGGCTGCCAATAGGCTTCCGAGCAAAATACAAAGTGCTAGTTATTACCTATAATGCCCTAAATGGCTTAGGCCCTGGGTATTTAAGAGAACATCTTTTTCATTATGAGCCTCACCACCCATTGAGGTCATCTGAAGAGAGCCATCTGCAGTTGCCACCAGCTCGGCTGGTGGCCACATGGGGACAGGCCTTCTCGGTTGCTGCCCTAAGACCGTGGAATGTGTTCCCTACTGAAATACGATTATCCCCATCTCTGACAATTTTTAAAAAGCACTTGAAAATCTACCTCTTCACCCAAGCTTTTTCAGCTTTTCAAAATTTTAAAGTTTTGATCTGTTTGACTTTTAGATTGCCTAAATTGTTTTAAGATGTTTGTGTTTGTTTTAACTTGTTTATATTATTGTTAACCCCCCAGAGGTGAAAGTTTGGGGTGGTGTACTAAGATAGATAGATAGATAGATAGATAGATAGATAGATAGATAGATAGATTTGGACCAATTTTGTACATTTGTACTAACACATAGAGGCATATCAACAGTGTAGTTTCTGATAACGTCCAATTCAAAACTCAATTCAAAATCCAATTCAAAAATTCAAAAATCCAGTTCAAGATGGTAGATGTATTAATGTTTGAGGCACAAGTGGGGTAGCTTTTGAAGATGATGATTCTCAATTAAGATTATAGTGAAAGGAAAGGAGGAATGTTAGTTTTTACCAGAACTTCTTCAATTTTCCAAGAGTTTTATTTTTTAGTGTGCGGATACAATCTAAAATGTCATGCCACAGCTGCAAAGGTACAGACCACTTCACCATCTCAGGATACTGTCACCTCATTCTTCTACAACTACAGATTGACTTTGGTTCAAGAAATTTCTGTCCTGGGGCTGCAGTGTGAGGCTGTGCCCTACATGATGGGCATGAACAATACTTGCAGCCTATTACTCCTATCTGAGGCCACTGAAGGACTGTGTCAGCATCAATGGCTCTAATTGCCATTGTCCCCTGCTAACTTGGCAAGAGGCACCTTCTAATGTGGTGATTCTCTTCATTTAGCAGGGGGAGAGTAAATGGTACTATCCACCCCCAGCACTGTATCTCCAGTGACTGTTGCTGGTGTATATCTTATATTTCCTTTTAGATTGTGAGCCCTTTGGGGACAGGGATCCATCTTTCTTATTCATTCATTCATTCATTCTTTGTGTAAACCGCCCTGACCCATTTTTGGAAGAGTGGTATAGAAATCAAATAAATAATTAAATTAGCAAAAACATTCAGATATTTATTTAAAAAGCAATGAGCATGTGAAGTACACAGTTAACAATCAATGGCAAGACACTTGGACAGGTTAGCATTAGAAGAGGCATTTTCCAAGGGGACTCACTATCCCCTCTGTTGTTCGTAATCGCCATGACCGCACTCTCACAAATACTAAACAGAACAGGCCTCGGATACCAAACATCTAAACCATCAAGTAAATCAACCATCTGCTGTACATGAATGATCTGAAGTTGTATGGAAAGTCCCAGTCAGAAATCAAATCACTGCTAAACGCTGTCCATATATTCAGTAGTGATATAGCAATGGACTAGACAAGTGTGCTGCATTAATAATGAACAGAGGGAAAATAAGAAAAACAGAAGGAATAGAACTGCCCAATGGAAGCAACATCAAGAACCTGGAAGAGAAAAAACATTACAAATACTTGGGCATTCTCCAGGCTGATAACATCGCACACACTGAAGTTAAAAGAAAAATTGGAAGTGAATACATCAGGAGAGTTAGAAAAATCCTAACATCCAAACTCGATGGCAGGAACACCATACAAGCCATAAACAACTGGGCTATACCTGTTATCAGATACACTGCAGGAATAATAGACTAGACCCAGGCAGAGCTAGAGACACTAGATCATAAGACCAGGAAAATAATGACCATCAATCATGCTCTACACCCCACCCCCTAGTGATGTAGTTAGGCTATACCTCCCTCACAGCTCAGGTGGAAGAGCAATGCTGCAAGTCCATCAAACAGTGGAGGAGGAGAAAAGAGGCCTTGAAGAATATATCAAGGACAGTGAAGAAGATGCACTTCAAATGGTCAGTAACGAGAAACTATTCAACACCAATGAAACAAAGCAGGCCTACAAGAAAGAACAAGTCAAGAACTGAGCAGAAAAATGGAAAAATAAGCCCCTGCATGGTCAATATTTGCACAATGTAAGTGGAAAATCAGACATCACCAAGACCTGGCAATGGCTTAAGAATAGCAACTTGAAGAAAGAAACAGAGGGTTTAATACTGGCTGTACAAGAACAGGCACTAAGAACAAATGCAATAAGAGCAAAAGTAGAAAAGTCAACAACAAACAGCAAGTGCCTCCTTTGTAGAGAAGCAGATGAAACTGTGGACCACCTAATCAGCTGTTGTAAAAGGATCACACAGACTGACTACAAAGGCATGACAAGGTAGTAGGGATGATACACTGGAACATCTGCAAAAAATACAAGCTACCTGTAGCCAAAAATTGGTGGGACCATACAATTGAAAAAGTTGTGAAAATGAAGATGTAAAAATATTATGGGACTTCTGACTACAAACAGACAAACATCTGCCACACAATACACCAGATATAACTGTAGTTGAGAAGAAAGAAAAACAAGTGAAAATAATCGACATAGCAATACCAGGGGATAGCAGAATAGAAGAAAAAGAAATAGAAAAAAATCACAAAATACAAAGATCTACAAATTGAAATTGATAGGCTGTGTCAGAAAAAAACCAAAATAATCCCAGTGGTAATTGGGGCCCTTGGTGCAATCCCAAAACAACTTGAAGAGCACCTCAACACCATAGGGGCCACAGAAATCACCATCAGCCAATTACAAAAAGCAACTTTACTGGGAACAGCCTATACTCTGCGACAATATCTATAATAACAGCAACAACATTGATAAAAGAATTCAACCATCCCAGGTCCTTGGGAAGGACTCGATGTCTGGATAAAACAAACTAGTCAATAACACCTGTCTGATTGTTTAAACAATAATAATAGGTCACAATATACAGAGGAGGACCAACCAGCTGCAACCTTGTGTTGACAATGGGACTCAGGACAGGCCTGTAGGTAAACCTAACAAGAAACTCCAGCTTCTGGCAGTCTGTTTCTCAGTATCATCCTGACTTCATGAATCTTTATTATTCATTTATTCATTCACAATCATATAGATCCAGCTGTCACTGGAGTTTTTCCATTGGAGGTGAGCCAGATCCTTGCCATCGTCGATATGCATGTTTGTGAAGGTTTGGAAGAGATTCCTTGAGAGAAATTTGAGCTTTTTAATTTGTATTTTTATATGGCTCATTGTTATGCTAATGAAATCACAGTGGAACAACACCAGATGTAGTTTTACTGTCATGTACAGGGTTCCTATTTCAAGAATATCCCATTGTGCTGAGTGGCTAATTGACTTACAATATGAATGATGAGTGCAGTATGCTTTAGACCCATTTCCAGCAGTTTCCGCTGTTATTCTGCCATATTTATAGATATTCTGGAATGTATAGAAAGAAATGCCTGCTAAATTATTAGCAGCCTTCTGTCTATTGTAGAATCACAAGGGCCATGCAGACATTCCACTCCACCCCCCATCCCCATAATGTGCGTGAACTGACAGCTTGAGGGGAAAGCAGGACCATATTTCACATTTGCATGAGAGAGCCTGACACACAATCAAGCACTTTGATATCCCAGCAATATCTCTGCCCATTGAAGAGCCTACATGTGTAGGGTCCATTATACACAAAAACACAAAATACACAGCTGCCTGCAGATGTGGTCAACAGGCACATTAATGTTGGGGGTGTGGCTAGCAAGCACCATTTCCTCCCCACCCCCACGTATTCAGAATATGTGAAGGAAGAGGACATCTTCATACTCCATTGGTAGCTTTGCTAATATCTGACTCTCCCCACAGCCAATAGCTTACTGGAGGGGTCCATCCCACTCCAAGCTTCCTCAAAGGATGCTACTCATCACAACCACTTCTACATGCTTCTCTTTATCCTCCTTTTGCTGTGGAGAAGAGAAGGTTCATGTGAGACTGTTGTTATGGGCAATGGTTGCTTAGCAACGCCAATGCCAACTGAAAAACACAAAAATAATAATGCAGCACACAAGGCCTAGCAAGAACCCTCTATGTTAACAGTTCTCCCATTTTTCTTCCCTGCACCTTGGAGGACGAGGAGGAAAAAGAGAGACAAAGCAATATAACAGGGAAGGAGGCACAGTAAGGATGCAATTTCCTAATCTTTTCTGCATCTTTTCATTCACGAATTCTCTGGCCTATCTTCCGCTCATCACCCATATTGTTACAAGCAACATAACAGTTTCCCTTTGTGTTACCTGAAATGGTTCAGATGGTTTATTTAAAACATTTATATTCCACCTTTCTTCCATAGTCATCAAAATGGCTAACATTTTTATTTTTAAAAACCCAAACCTGACCTCACACACAAACCAAAGGCACACATGTGAGATTGTTGCTTAGTAACAACAATGCAAGTTTTCCAAAGCAAAAGCATGAAAAAAATAAAACAGCATACAAGCCCATTGCCTAGCAACAACCTTCTGTGTCAACAGCTAAAATCACCCAAATCCTGTATAATAAAAAGCAGAAACACAAAAAGATTTTTTAAAAACAAACAAACTCTGGGGCAGACACAAAGCTGAATGGAGCAGAGGAGGTGAGCTTAAGCAGGTGAAGGATGGGACTCTTTTTTATTTGCATGGAGTGTACCCTCCTTCCCATTCCCAAAAATGTTTTTTAGGCAGCCAGGATGCTTTATTCTGCATGATCCAAAGCTTCTGGAGGATGAGAGAGGTAAAAGAGAATGAATCAAAGCAGAAGGTAAGAGTGGTTTTGAATGTTGCGAAAAATGAAAAACACTGCCAGTGACTCCAAAAATGAAAAACACTGCCAATGACTCCACTGCCGTGGAGACATTTTCAAATTCAGCTGATGGTGTGTCTTGTAATATTTGAAGGAAAATTGTGAAGGTTGTATCTGAATGTACAGCCTGCACAGGTTATTTCTACAAGTTCCCATACAAATTTTACAAAAAGCACTGCCAGCCAAACATGGAAGTCAAGCGACTACATATTTGACACATTTCTGTCTTGTCTTCTGCTTTCTGTTTCTCTCACCCTCTCCCTCCCTCTCATTCCATAAGCCAACACAAGCAGTATCATGGGAGTAAAGAAGAGACAGATGCCACTCTCTGCCTGGTTGCCAACCATCTTGGGCCATTTACTGACCCGTGTAGCCCCATTAATGTTCAATATGAATACAATATGTATTCATACAATAAGAATACAATCTACCATGTACACACAGTTATTGATCTGCATGCATGTACACTTATTCACACATTATGTTCAGTGGCTAACATCCTGTCTAATGAAGCATGGTGCAACAGAAGCAGCACTGGTGCTTCTGAAAAGTTCAGCTAATTCAGCTCTATGGGTGGTTCAGCAGTAGGGGCCAGTTTTAATGATCTCTTCTTTCCCAGGAACCACTGTGTCCCCCTCAACATATTTCCCTGAGGACTGTACAGTTCCCAAGGATATATTTTCAGCTGACAGTGAGCTTCCAGGAGAAAGAAAAGTTGTTGGAATCCTGAGAGAGAGACTAGCACTGGTGCAGCATTAGTCTGGAACACTTCAGAAGTACTAGTGCTACATCAGTGTTCTCCTGTTGCACCGGTGCTTCATTAGAGAAGATGTCAACCACTGTACATCCAAGAATACACACAATCTGTCTTTTGGAGGAGTATGTATATATGTAATATGTATGTATATGTACATATGTATATGTGTATGTACATGTGTGTGCAGACACCTTATACACAGACAACATTATGTGTGAGTGTTCTCACATTGGTTTATGGAACTGCTAACACTAGCAATCCTACATGCAATCACTAAGTCCAGGATAAATGAAGAAAGTTTCAAGCTACGAATGCAGAGAAATCACATAGCAGCTAGCATGAGAGCATAGATTTACAGAGTGCAGAAGCATGATCATATGTCTGAAGAACATCTCCTTACAGTAGGGCCCTTTTGAACAAGTGAAACAGTGCATAGGCTTACCTGAGGTTAACCTCGGAAGACAAGAATCATACCACAGACGATCCAGCAGCTGTGGTTTTGTTGTCTCCACCTTCAATCTCCCTCCCTCTTCCACCAAGCATGTCTCTTGCCCAGCAACCATTGGCTCTGATATGACAGGGGTATGCGTGTGGGAGAAGCTTGAATGCAAACCCCAAGCTGTTGCATTCAAAAGACACAATGGGGACAGCGGAGCTCCGGTATCAGCAACCTACCAAACTTCAAATTGAGGGTTCAATCTGTGGTTTGAAGGTGGCAACAGAACCACAGTTTCAGGATTTCCCTGCATTTGGATCAGAGGCGTAACTAGGGAAAACGGCGCCCGGGGCAAGCACTGAAATGGCGCCCCCCACCGTGCCCCCCCACCGCCCCCCAACATACTACATTATACTTAAGTTTTTCCTCACAAGCGCCCGCCGCCGCTGCCAAGCCAGGCCACTGACTGGCCGCCAGGCGCCAGCAAAGCAATGGGGGGGGGCCCGCAGGCGGCGCGGAAGGGACCGCTCGTGGGGAGGGGGGCACCGACTCGCTCCCTTGACTGCTGCAGCGCTGCTGCATTGAGCAGGAAACATTTGTATTAAGAAATTTTTTTTAAAAAAAATTAAAAAAAATTGGTCATGGTGGCGCCCCCCCCCCCCACGTGACCAGAAAAGATGGCGCCCGGGGCACGTGCCCCCCCTGCCCCCCCTATAGTTACGCCTCTGATTTGGATAAGAAATGCCAACCTCAGGTAAGTGTAACAGAGGGTTGCCATGTCATCCGAATAGGGCCATACAAATTTAGCATATCAAGCTTTGGCCTTTTCCCCAAAGATGCTACTTTGTTTACAAGTGAGGGGAATTTTTTTTTGCTCATTCCTATTAAGAATACATTCAAAAATTCCATTACTAACCAGCAATTTGAAGGGGTACTTCAGCCCTTGATCTTGCCAGGGACTGTTGATCCATTTAATGCTTATTTCAGCATCTGACTGACTTCTTAAAATGAACATCCATCAGAAGTAGAAAGGACCTCAGGAACTACTATTAGGATAACTGATCTGTGCTACTAGGCCTTTGAAGGAAACCAGCTCTTGGCAGACTGCCTTGAACAGACCCTTTCTGGAATGTGAACATAAGCATGTAAGTCAGTATACCTCTAATGCTATCTTTTGTATGAGAGAAAAAAATTCTGCAAGCTTTCCTTTGTTTCTCCTAAATAAAAGCATGCTTGCCCAAGTCCCTCCAATGGCATGCATGTTAAAAATACCACAAAATACCTTACCTTGCAAGCTAACTATTGTGACAAACATTTGAGAGATTATTGTCTTTGCGGTTAATGAATAAGCATCCTTTGGAAGCTCTTGGAAACCAAGCCACATTGATATGCAGTTCATATAAGTTCAATTATGTCTCTGATGAAAACAATTATAGCTGGATTTCAGAAGCACAGATTAAAAGGTTTGAATACTTGGCAAAAGCGATTTTTAAAAAATATTAAAAGCAAATGGCTTTTTAATTCTATGAATTCATCAATTTGTAAGTTAATGAAATTAATGAAGCAAGAAATGAAATGGAAATTCCAGAAGTTTGCATGCCTATGCTTAGTTTTCTTTCTATGAGCAATCTTAGAATATGCCTTTACCACCAATTAGAGCTCAAGGTAATGAATAGCTTCATTTGAACACAAATTCAATTATACAACTTCATTCCCTCCCATTTACTTGCCCTCCAATAATTTATCAATGTCTGAAGTAGCAGCCTGATGGTTTTTTCCCCTGACCAGTAGAAATCTGCACACACATTGGCCCCAATCCAGCTAAAGTTAATAGTCAAGAAATCTCATTGAAAGTAATGGGACTTCAGTTGTGGAGGGTAATTATTCAATTGTTTCTAACGGGACTTGTTTGCAACTAAGCTGGATTGGGATCACCATGAATATGTTGGTTGAATATACTGTAGAAACTGCAGAACAATTGCCAAGGTCCCAGTTTTGGTACACTTTTCTGTCGAAAAGTAAGATTAGCTCAGTCTTTGTGTTAAAGCTGACCCATTCCATATAGGGACATCACAATGTCTGGAGAAAATATTTCTTGAAATATTTTTATTAGGAAGTGGGGAGTGATGAAGAGGGGACCAAAGGCATTTTCTATAATGTCTGATTCTTTTCAACTCAGTCACCACAAGGCAATTTTGGGAAAGACAAGAAATAAACCAGGAACAGAACTCAAGATTCATAAAGCCTTGAACTTGATGTTTCCTTTTTTATTTTATTTTATTTTGTTCTGCCAGAAAACATAGCAATTTTATATTCTTAGTGATGAACCTTGCCATCACCCACCATTTATAGCCACTTCACACATTGCAATGTCCTCCACAGAGATTAATCCATGTATTGGCAGCTCAAGCTGTGGGGGAAAAACATTCATGCTGTACTTCGTAAATTGCAATCTACGTACATAGAAATCTATATGTAATTCTATAGATTCATATCCTCAACAGACAGTTGTAATGGATGTAGCAGTTTTTATTACAGGACAGAGAGCCACAAGCCTCTATGGAACAACTCTTTAGTAAGTTTGAAGACTGAAGTATAAATGAGGATGTTTGAGATCTGCAGTATAAATGAAACCTAAAAACATCTCCATTTCCCCAGAGCCCCCCGCTTTCCTAAAGGCCCTTGGCATGCAAAGCATACTGCCCCATTTTCTCCCCTCCCCACTGACAGTGTGCGCCCCCACTCCCAAATTCCAATTCCTCCTACATCTTCTTTCCTAGAATTGGTGGTGGTAGAAGCAGCACTTGGGCTCCTCCTCCTCCTTTCTGTTGCTAATCTCGCTCTCCTTGCCTTTTGAAAAGTTGGGAAGTGAAAACGAATGGCAGGAAGTGTGGCAGAGGCATGAGGTGGGATGGCAAGGATGAGTGAGGCAGCCAGTACAGTGGTAGGGCACTCCCACCACCACCAATCTCCTGCTTCACTAGGCCTCATTGCTGGGCTATCCCCGATATTTTTTAATAGAAAGGGGTGGGTGGGTGAGAAAAAGACATAATTTATACATACAATGGCAAAAAAACCACACTACAACAGAAGTGGAGCCCATGTTGCAGGTTGACTGTAGCATCTTCCCCTAGGTGAGGTTGTTAGGCATAGTCACAACCAGT
The DNA here is from genome assembly GCF_027244095.1 of Hemicordylus capensis. Classification (NCBI taxonomy): domain Eukaryota; kingdom Metazoa; phylum Chordata; class Lepidosauria; order Squamata; family Cordylidae; genus Hemicordylus; species Hemicordylus capensis. The sequence goes on from NC_069657.1 coordinate 173,079,805, forward strand.
CACTTTGTTGGCTTTACCTTGGGCCTGAAGGAGCAGGAGACAAAGTAGGCTTAGAAGCCGTCTTTATTCAGACAAGACTGCAACAAACTCTGGGCAGCTTACACTTACAAAGCAGAAAGCTAAGCCATGCCCAACCAAACACAACCTAATCTTAAAGAGACAGGACATATATACTACAAAGACTGCTGATCAGGGGTGTACCAAGGTTGGAGTGGGCCCAGAGACGAGATTGTAAAATGGGCCCCTAACTGCCTTCCTCTCCTTCACCTTCTACTAGGTGCAGAACAGATCTCAGTACATGGGTGGGGGAGGGGGGTGCACTGGGACAAAGAAAAAAGTGGCTGCCCTGCCCCACTTTAATATAAAAGCTAGCAGTTAGTTGAATCTACGTCCAGTACGAAAAAACAAAAAACCTAGCGTTCTTTCAAGGCAGACACCTCCGCCCCTAACTTGACTTAAGCCCTATCAGTCTTAACCTCCAGTACGCCATCTCAAGCCTAACACCAGGATTTGGGGCTTGTCCTTGTCACTTCAACGTTTGCTTATGATATTTTAGTTGGTCCCAAAAATGATATTACCTTACTTTGGATGTTTTTCCTTAATAGACCAATGGTCACCTACTGGTCAAATTCTGGCCACCTAGAATTTCAGGGGCCCTATCCCAACCCTGTCTGACAATGTCATGGATTGAACCTGGGACCCCCCTTCTGCATGCAAAACATGGGCTCTTTTACAGAACTAGAGCCCCATGATCCCTAAAAGACAAAATTCAGTCCTGAACAAAAAAAAAAAATATCTTGAGTTCATCCCAGTGAACATAGGTTTACTATGGAGTAAGTGTATGTGTGTGTGTGTGTTTAGTTTATGCCAGCAACCTTAATAATGTTTAGCCACTCCAGTACTTGTTTCATAGCTAAAATAAGGAGTTTAGACTCTTTGTCTCCTGCACTCATTACCCCACTTAGTTTAAAGTCTGGTTAGAGTGTTGGATGAGAATTGGGTTCAAATCCTTCCAAACTCAGCCAGGAAGCCTAGGGAATAACCTTAGATACTCTCTCTCATTCTAACCCACCTCACAGGATTGTTGTAAGAATGAAAGTAGGAAGAAAAAATCACCCAAACACTACCCTGAGCTTTGCCAACAGAAAGAGAAGTCACCCAGCAGCAATCAGTAATCAGTTTAGACTATCTATCTATCTATCTATCTATCTATCTATCTATCTATCTCCTAATTTGATATCAAACCAGAGAACAGAATGGAATACATGGAGTCATCCCAGTTTCTTGGGATTTAAGTAGTAAGCATTTCATGGACAGGAGAGAAAGGCAGCTTTTTTTAAAAAAAAAAAAAAATCCCCATCATCAACTGATTTGCAAAGTCTTATTTTGATGAAAGTCTTTTTTTTAAAAAGCATTTATTCAGCAGCTCTTTAGCCCCTAATCAAATGGATGACTCTGCCTGCAAGAGCCCAACAGTGAACTCCAACTGTTCTCTCTACGTCCATCATGCTTACTTTTAAAAATACAAGTTTCTTTTACTTTCCATCGTTCCGCCCCTTCTTGTAAGACAGCAGTACCAAGGCAGCTCCCACCCCTTTCTCATCATCTCTCCCTCTATTTTCATTTGTTTTCTTCACATTCTACTTGTTCCCTCGACTCGATGGTTACTTTTTAAAATAAAAGTTCCATTTACCATCCTCCCACTGCCTTGCCTTCTTGAGGGCCAGTCAGCACAGCAGAACAATGAGATTATGCATGCAGCTCTCAGGCAATTTCTTTTCCTTTACATTCTTCTCCCCGGCTCCCCACCTGCCTAATAGGACTTGCATTTACTTTATCCCCTGCCTTCTTGTGAGTCAGTTTGTCAGAAACAAAAACGAAAGCCTGGAGGCTTTTATGCAGCCCCCAGGCAGCCTCCAGCCAGCAGCTTGGCTTCAAAGCTCCAGCACTCCCTCTCGCTGCTGCTGCTGCCTGACGTCACTCAATAGGCATGTTCTCAGTTTCAGTAAGTGAGTCTGCGCAGAGCCTGGTCAGCCAGGAGCAGCCGCGCTGAGAGGCAGGCAGGAGGCAAAAAGAAGAAGAAGTAGGTATTGGATCACTTAGCTGCTGCCGTTGCAACACAGAAAGGGAAAGAGTAAGAAATGGGGAAAAGAGAAAGGGCGAGGGCTGGCCTGGGGGGGCCCTGAGAGGCTGTGGGCCAGGAGACATTTGCCTCCCTTTGCCTAATTAATGGTACACCCCTGCTGCTGATCTATGGCACCCAAGTTCCTATGGTTTGTTCTCTAAGGGGAAACTGTTTAAGTTTGCTGTTCCTCAGGTAACGGCACAAATGCAAACTCTTGGTATTGTTTCTGTACATTGGTCCTGGCCCAGAAGGGATTTATATTAAAAGTGGGTGGAATTGTCAAGATATTCAAAATAAAATACTATTTCTACTAATAAATGATACTGCAGTATTGACTATTGTTGGGGTCAGTTTTCCGGGAAGGCTAAAAGCCCTCCAGCTAGTCTGGTGGGATTTTGGCTCTGGACTCTTATGATTAATTAGCCAAATTCAATAAGAAGCCAGAAAGGAGAATTAAGTATCTTTATTCAGCTGAGTAAAGGGTGTCCATTTCAATGCAAGAGAGAAATGGCACACAGCAGGAATAGTTACAATCAATTTTATACCTTAACAAGCAGTGACAAGCAACAACCCCCCTCCCTCAGTTCCCCTTTTCTGTAGAATCAATGCTATTGGCTATATTCAAATAAGTTGTCGTTCCAGACATGGTGTCACATATATCAAGAGGTGGCTTCCTGTCTTTCCGCTTGCGGTTTCTAAGCTTAAGCATTTCTCAAGTGTTATCTTCCTGTCCTGTCTGGAACTCAGAAATGCTTACAACACCCAAAAAGAGATTTGCTTGCAATTTCTTACTATCATTTATTTCCTAATCAGCTTTTAGCAGTATTACAGAAGCAAAATGGCTACAGTTATGCTAAAGGCAAAACACAGCTTTTTCTAGCCCTCACATTCCTCCCTTTCCATTTTAAGATTCTGAGCTTCTGCTCATGAATCTCCCTACACTGTCGATTCTCTTTCATATTCTGGTTTGAGCAAAAATGGTGCACACTCCTTGGGCACTGTCCGTAAGATCATAGCCCTGGCCGGGGTATCAGGGTCCCTAGGGTTGGCTGTTACCACTAGCATCCCCTCGATAGTGCGAGACACCACTGACCGGATCAGAGGTATCAAGCATGGTAATAGCATTATTCCCCCAAAGGCCAGTACTATGATGAAAAGGACACGTTTCCAATCTCCAAAAATCCCCCCAAACCACCCATCGGTGTCCAGGATTCCTGTCCATTGTTGGACAGGAACATGCGCTAACTTTCTCATTCGAGTTGTTATTTCTTCGATTGCCTTTCCATTGTCATCTATTTGGAGGCAACAGTTTGTTAAATTGAATTTCCCACATACCCCCCCTTCAGTGGCTAGTATATAATCCAAAGCTAAGCGATTTTGATATACTGCTGTTCGAAGCTGAGTATTGGTTTTTGCTAGGAGAGTTAAAGCTAAAGAGGTTTCATTAGTAATAATTTCTAAGACAGCTTGTAAGCGTATAATGCGGTTTAGCATGTATATTGGAGTGCGATAGCCATATGACCCGTCCTGAGCCCAGGTAGCTGGGCCATACACTTGAATGATGCGTTCTGGGGGCCATTCATTATCCTCCCACTGCCCTATTTTAACTGTTCTTTTTGCTCTTCCTAATTCCTGGTAAACGGGCACTCCTAAGCGCTCACCAGTTGGTATGGGCAGCAGGAAAAAACTTGGTTTGATGGTCCCTAATACACAAGCTCCTGACCATTCTCCAGGAAGAACAGCATAGGCAGCTGTTCCGCAAATCCAATATAGGTTATCTGGGGCCCTCCATTCCATGTTGGTATTACATGGGGTCTCCCAGATGTTATATAGGAATCCTTGTGTGTCTTTATTAAAGGGGTTATTGGGTGGCTTGGCTGTCTGGTTGCCAAAGTTCTGATAAGTGGTGGTAGTTCCATTACAGACCCATCCAGATTCACAGGTCAGGGTACCAACAGAGACATTAAACTCCCCCGAATCGAGGCGAATGAAGCATCTGCCTCCTAAGATTGGGCTTTGGAGTATCCACCTCGTCGGTCTCCCTGTGTGGGTCCATGTTAAGTTTGGGGAGCTGCTAATATTTGTAAGATCCAGCTCCCTTGCTTCCCAGGGCCATTGCTCACCCATATTTGTTCCCCCACAGACAAAACAGTTTTTCACCTGGAGATTGGCTGCTACTTTTTCAGCTAAGTCTATAAAAAGGTTCTTTGTAACTGGGGGTATTTCAATTACTGTCCCCATTTCTTTCCAAAATGTGGTATGTACCTGGTGTTGTTTTGTAGGCTCCTTTCCCCTATAGATTTTGATACTCACTTGTCCATATGGGTCGCTACCTGAAGCATCTATTCCCAGACTGTATCTCCATTCGATGTTCCCGTCCCCCTCCTTGTTAAAGGATAAGCAAAGTGGGGTACACTTATGCCTGTTGCACTGGGCGGTGGTTGTCCCATGTGACATTTGAAATGCTTTCTGGGGTCCGTCCACCGGTTTTTGGGGGTCGGTGTACCATAAGAACGCCCCCCACCTCCTGGTGTACCTATTTGTATCATAAAAGTAGTAGCGGTTCTGGCGATATGTCCTTTCCCAGCTCAGGCCCCCACATCCCTGCCCCTGCCCAATATCCATGGCCTTACACACATCGAAGCAGACTGTCAGCGGCCCCTCCTGACTGTAGGTTGACGCATTTGATGCCAGAAGGGAAAGCCGTTTCCTCGTGCCTGCAGAGTATCCATAAACCCAAACTCGAACCTGTTTTCTTATTCCCTCTGGCGTGTGACATACCGTTTTTCCATTCTCTATGTAGGTTTTATAAGTTATGTTATTTTGGAGGCAAATTTCCCCGGTTTTTCCTTTGCATGTATATGCAGTGTGGTAGACCAAGGTCTGGGATATGTTTCTTCCATTTAGGGTAGTGGTCACGCAGTGAGAGCAGGCAGCCATAGCTGGCTGGGTGGAGGGGGCCTGACGGCGTGACCGCCCCCCGGGAATCCCCACCCTGCACAATCCCATCCACCCCTCAGTGAGGTCCCTCAGGGAATGCACAGGTCTCTCCCCATTTGTCCCACAGTCAACAGCCATGGCTGTGGGGTAAGGGCCTGCGTACCCATACCGTGATCCCTGTAGACCTCCATGAAGGGTGAAAACGGCATCCCAGCATGTGCCCGGTGCCCAATGTCGAAAGACAACACACTGTTGGTATAGCTCTTGGGCAAAAAGATTGACCCTCTGGGGAACCCATGGCCAGTGGTCCAACTGATGTCTGTGGACACTCAGCCAGATGTTAGGGTCCACTGAGAGGGTGTGTGTGCACCTTCCAGGGTAGTGACCTGCGTTCCATTTAAACGCTATAGGTGTTTTTACCCTCCCATCCCTATACACCCAGTCCCAATATACTGTCCGTCGGCCACTGTTACGGATACACAGGCTGGGGGTCAAAGGGTCGGAGGTAGCGTTCGTTCCCCGGCCCATCCCAAGCATCCCTAAGACCACTAGGACCAAACCACAAATCATCACTGTGTGTGCCGCAAAAGGTGCGGGGGAAACAGCAAACAACAAGGACAACAACAGAAACAGCAAAGAGTACAGCCAACACCTCCCACCACTCGTCCCACAGATCAACACCCATCAACATCAGTTACATCAATGAATTTGCCGTCCCCGATATATACGAAGTCCAGTTGTTCGTCTGGGTCTGCAGGGAGGTCGGTGTGGACAGGAACGGTCCTCCCGGTATGCAAGACTGCCGCCTCCTGACTTCTTGGGGGTGGAGAACTCTGGGTGTGGCGCTGGATCTTTAGGCGTAACGGGCCTAACTGCTCACACGCCCACTCGTCTGCTGGTGCTGGGACTGGCTTCAGGCGGGAGATATGGACCCAGGCTTTCAACCCTTCGACCCTTGCTGCTGTGGGTGTGCTGAGAAGGACCTGCTTTGGCTCTGACCACTTGGGCTCAGTGCAATTGGGATGTAGTTCCTTCACCAGGACCCAATCCCCCGGGTGCACCGTAGTGGGTAGATCTGGGCGCACCGGCAAGGCTGCTGAGACCTGGAGAGATAAAGCAGACAGATCCCCTACGAGTTTTCTAAGGTATGCCTGGGTGGTTTCGGGAGGGTCCATCAGCTCCGAGGCAACAAAAGGGTGGCCATACACCAGCTCGAATGGGGACAATCCCAGTCGAGAGGATGGGGCCGCTCGGACCCGGGTCAAGGCCAAGGGTAAGACCTTAGGCCATTTCAGATTAGTTTCCTGACACAGCTTGGCAATATTAATCTTCAGGCTTTGATTCATTCTTTCAACCTTCGCGGAGGACTCTGGGTGATATGCAGAGTGCAGAAACCACGGGATGTCTAACAATTTGCAAACCTCCTGAACCACCTTTGAGGTAAAGTGAGGCCCATTGTCACTTTCGAGGCCCCTTGGGACAGAGAACCTCGGAATTATGGATTCAACCAGGGCCATGACTACCTCCCGGGCTGTTTGGGTGCGGGTTGGAAACACCTCTGGCCACCCGCTGAACAGATCCACAAACACTAGGAGGTTATGTTTGGTTCCCTGTCTTGGCATTTCAGTAAAATCCACCTGCCAGGCCTCCCCAGGGTACCTGGCAGTGCGCAGCCTTCCCCTTGGGACTGGCACCCCTGTTTTAGGGTTGTTCCTTTGGCATATTGGACATGTTTTTGAGGCATTCCGGCATGCCTGCCGCAGCCCCTTATTGCTGTACCTCTGCTTCAGCCACCTGTAAAGGGTGCGCGCTCCAAGGTGTGTGCTAGTATGCATATTCTTAATGACATGGGGGACTAGGGCACTAGGGAGTTGTATCCGCCCATTCACCACCCACCACCCGTTCACCCATTTCCCGTCTGGGCTTAGGTGGTCCCTTGCATCATAGATTGAAGGCATCTGGGTGGGGGTGACTGGAATTAGGGCTCCCACACATGCTGTCCCCTTCGGTTCCCAAGCTGGGTGTAGTCCTCTGACCTCCTCCCTTTCCATTTGCGCCGCGTGTCGGGCACAGGTGTCAGCCAGGCGATTTCCCCGTGTCACGGGGCCATCATCTGTCTGATGCCCCCTGCAGTGAATCACAGCTATTTCTGAGGGCAGCAGAAGGGCCGAGAAAAGTCTTTCCAGAAGCGGCTTCATTTTTAAGGTTTTTCCATCTGCACCCCTAAAGCCCCTAGCCTTCCATAAGGAAGCATGGGTGTGTGCGGCCAGGAATGAGTATCGGCTGTCAGTGTAGATATTCACTCGAATTCCCTGGCAGTAGGTGGCAGCAGCGATCAGGGCTTCAAGTTTGGCCACTTGAGCAGAACACTGTGGGGGCAGTCTTTTTAAGATTACTGGGTGTTCCTCAGTGACCACAGCATACCCTGTATACCTTTGTCCGTTGAGGACAAAAGAAGACCCATCTGTCCACAGGGAGAGGTCTGGATCAACAATGGGCTCCATCCTGAGATCAGGACGTATACCCACCGTCTCTGCCAAGACTCTAAGGCAGTCATGGACAGGGGTGACAGCTGGCAAAGGGAGCAGGGTAGCCGGATTGAGGCAGTTAGATTTGTGTAAGGACACTGAGTCATTTTCCAAGAGAATAGACACATAGCGAGTAAGTCTGGCTGAGGTCGCCCAGGCCGGTAGTTTTTGATCCAGGAGAGCAGCCACAGAATGAGGGGACTGTACATGTATCGGGCTCCCTGCAGAGATTTTTAAAGCCTCTTCAACCATCGTTGCCGCTGCCGCAATGGCCCGCAAGCAGGCTGGCCACCCCTTGACTGGGCTGTCTAAATTTTTGGAGAAATAGGCTACTGGCATCCTGGCCGGACCCACGGTCTGGGTAAGAACAGCCAGGGCCACTCCTTGTTTCTCGTGTACAAATAGCTCAAAGGGCAAAGTCCGGTCGGGTAATGCCAGGGCTGCTGCAGAGGCTAGAGCAGACCGGATAGCTTCCCACGCCCTTTGGTGGGTGCCCGTCCATTCCCAAGCCATATTTAAGGCTGTCAATTCATACAGAGGCTTTGACAAGACAGAGAACCCGGGGACCCACAGTCGCCCATATCCTGCAATTCCCAGAAAACTACGGAGCTCCTGCACATTTTGGGGAGGATTTAAATCATTCAACGCTTGGATACGGGATGGATGCAGGTACCGAGTACCTTTTTCCAAAACATAACCCAAATACCGGACCTTTTGGGATACCCACTGGATTTTTGACTTGGAAACTTTGTACCCACAGGAACCCAAGTGATTTAATAATGCCACCGATTGTGCGGACGCTTCGTCCGCCGTTTTCGCTGCGACCAAAAGATCATCCACATATTGCAAGATGGTCACTGCGGGTGGCTGGAAATGGCTCAAATCAGCGGACAGAGCCCGCTGAAAGGCGGAAGGCGAGTTAGAGTAACCCTGCGGGATCCTCTTCCAGGAGAACTGGTTTTTATGGGATATGGGACCATCAGGATCTAACCATTCAAATGCAAAGATGGGCTGTGACTCCTGGGCCAAGGGAACACAGAAAAAAGCATCCTTCAGGTCCACTACCACGTACCAAGTTTGATCTCTGGTTAGGGTGGTCAAAATGGTGTGGGGATTGGCTACCATTGGGTGCAGTCGGAGTGTTCGGGCATTTACTTCCCTAAGGTCCTGCACAAACCGCCATGATCCATCCGACTTTGGTACGGGAAGGATGGGTGTACACCATGGGCTGGACACTGGCATCAGCAGATCGGCCTCTAAGAAAGCCTGAATTATAGGCTGGAGTCCAATGCGGGCCTCCCTTTTGAGAGGGTACTGCCGCACGGAAATTGGGCATGCCCCTGGTTTCAGTGGGACTTGATGAGGGGTTGCATATTTGGCCAATCCTGGTGTCCCTGTATACCAGACCTCAGGGTCTACCTCCCTCCACTCCGCGGGCTCGGGACCAAGTGTGGGTTCCAGATAACAGATGTAAGCAGTTTCAGGTGGGAAGGACAAAGAGAGTCCCTCTGGTCGGCAATGGATGTCTGCCCTTAGTTTGCACAAAAGATCTCTTCCCAAAAGATTAAGGGGGCATTTTGGGAGTACCAAAAAGGAATGTTTGACTGATGGGGTTATTGGGACGGGTTGAGTGACTGGCGCTCGGGATGGTTCCCCACCAATGCCCACCACTGGAGTGGTGAAAGTGGTGAGGGCAGGGACTGTGTCCCTGTGTCCAGCCAACACACTATAGGTAGCCCCTGTATCTACCAAAAATTTCTGAGGGCGACCCAAAACACAAAGTTCCACTAGAGGCTCAGGGGTCGCAAACAGGGGAGAGCCTCTGGGACACCCTCAGTCTTCATAAGCTTCTGCTGCCATGAGGGGATGAGGTCCCCCCACGGGTGGCCCCTGTGGCCTGGCACTCCCAGGTTGGGCTTCCCCTCTACGGACTGGGCAGGGGTAACGGTTACCCTCCACCATGGGGAAGCCTGATCGGGGATGAGGATGTTCCCTACCTTTTCTCTCCCCTGGATAGAAGGTGGCATAATTCTCCCTCTGTTGGTTGGGGCACTCATTCTTCCAGTGGCCTATTTGGCCACATTTGAAGCACGGACCCGAGTTTCCTCCTGGGCTTCGCCCGTTTGCCCTCGAGGAATGAAACCGGGGCTGGGGGTTCCCATAATTTTGTCTTGACTGGCCGGGGGCGGGCTGCAAGGCTGCTGCCAACAAGGCAGTTTGTGGTTGCAGGGCCGCTGCCAACAGGGCGGCCTGTTTCTGCATCTTCTGGTCCTCTTTCACTTCCTCCATCTCCCCCCTCTGATGGAACACTTGGAAGGCAGTCTGTATGAGGGTTTCCATGGGTTGGGCGGATGGGGCTGTCAGTTTCTGCAACTTCTTCCGAATGTCTGGGGCTGACTGGCCAATAAAGGCTGTTTTTATAGCCGCCTCATTTCCCGGAGCCTCTGGGTCCAGGTCTGTGAAGCGACGGAAGGCATCCTTCAGACGCACTAGGAATTCCGTGGGGGACTCCTGGGGTCCCTGTATCGCTTCATACACTCTATGGAAGTTAATAGCTTTTGGGACTCCTTTCCGGAGTCCGTCCAAGACGGCAGTTCGTGCTGCCATGATCAAGACATTCCCCAACTCATTGTTAGGGTCGGTTGCAGGCTCTGGTGGGTTAGGGCTGATCAATGCCAGAGGTTCTGGCAAGTTGCCCGCATCATAGCGCCCCTGGGCAACCTGCTCCCCTCTCCAGGCAGCATAGGACGCATGGGCCTCCTTCAGCACCTGGCGGAGTTCATCTTCACTCAGAAGGCTAGTAAGGAGAGTGAAGAGGTCAGGGATGTGGGGCCGGTGGGTGGAAATTATCTGACCCACCAGATCCACATACTTCTGGGGGCTTTCCCGATACGGCGGAAGCCCCTGTCTCCAGTTATGAAGGTCAGAAGTGGAAAAGGGGGTATGGACTAAAACCAGTCTTTGTCCCATAGGCACTGCCCTTAGCGGACACTGCACAGCCCCCAATCTCTGAGGCTGTCTTCCCCTCGTGGTCCTGATTGGTCTCTGAGGAGTGGACCCTGCAGTGTCCCCTGCATCTGAGTCATCACTCTCCTCCTCCTCTGGAGGGGTGATGGCGCCCTGAGGGGACGACCCCGATGTCTCCAGGGAACCGGGAGAGGTCCCTGTCCCCGACAGGGTGGATGCCCCAGATGGGGTGGATGGCTGACCCCCGGAGTCCCAAGTAGGGGACATTCCCATAACCTGTTGGACAAACTGTATGGTCTGCCTGGCGAGGGAACCGGGAGAAAGCATCCCTGACGGTCCCTGTGATGGCTCTCCAGGCCGAACCGCAGGCGGGGCAGTTGGGTAGGGCGGGGGAGGAGAAAGACGATCGTAGGGGTAATCATCCTCCTCCTCAACCTTCCGTATGGAAGGGGCCGGGGGAGTTACTGGAAACACGGAGGCAGCCGCCTCCTGAGGCACTGGTTTCTTCACCACAGGGTGGATCTGGCTCCCCATGGATTTTGTTACAAGGGCTGGGTTTGGAGGGGGCAAGGATCCTGCCTTGCAACCCTCACAAAGATCTGGTCGGGTGCTCAAAGACAAAAACATTTCCATATATGGCCACTCTTTATCTTTAAAGTTTAAACTTAAGTAGATAGAAAGATAGTTAATTCGCACATCTAGAGCGCCCTCAGGTGGCCAGCGAGGTAAATCTTGGCCCAGAAAATACGTGGGCCACACAATTTGGCATAAATTTATCAGCTGGCGCTTTGTAAGTTTTTCAGAGCTCTTAGGTTTGAATTGCTTAAAATGGTCCAGAAGACATTGAAGAGGGGTAGTTTTACTATTCGTTCCCAATTTCCCATTTACTGTTCCCATCATTTATTCTTCCCAGTTTCCCAATTCCTTAACCAACCTGACCTAACCAAACCTCTGCAAGAATAGCCTAACGGGTTTTTTCGCCTCTGCCTCCCTTATCTCCACTAACACCGGGCTGGGCCTTGGCGCACGTCGTCCGCCCCCCTCAGGCTTGGGTCTGGGAACACTTGTCCCCTCCTTTAAGCGTACCGACTGTGGTGGACAGGTGGGGTCAGAAACGGGGTCAGGCCTCTCACCCCCCGGTCGAACAGCTATTCCCAGGCCAACCTCCTAAGTATGGACCCTTTTCACATTCACACACACTTGCGCTCGGGCTTTTCCCGACTGGCCTTCTCGCGAAGGGACAGAACTGCGGTACTGGCCCTCCTCTTTCACGCTTCCGTATGGAAATCTCTTGCACACAGGGTCACAAAATTCACACACCTCCCCCCTTTTCCCCAAATAATAATTTTATACTTACCCCCTCAAGTTCTGGTCCAATCACAGCATCAACCTCCTTGTTCCCTGCCAATCTCCTTGCATTCGTTCGTGGTAACGCTGGGATCTGCCAGAAACTGCTCAAACGTGGTCTCCCAGCGAAAGGATGCTGGAGCGCGCTTTGAGACGACCAATGGGCAACTCCGGTTTCACCCAGGTACCAGTCTGAAGGCGCCCTTTGCTGCAAATGGCAGCCTCACAATTTTTGCCTTCAATTTCCCGGCCAATGCACCAAGAAATGTTGGGGTCAGTTTTCCGGGAAGGCTAAAAGCCCTCCAGCTAGTCTGGTGGGATTTTGGCTCTGGACTCTTATGATTAATTAGCCAAATTCAATAAGAAGCCAGAAAGGAGAATTAAGTATCTTTATTCAGCTGAGTAAAGGGTGTCCATTTCAATGCAAGAGAGAAATGGCACACAGCAGGAACAGTTACAATCAATTTTATACCTTAACAAGCAGTGACAAGCAACAAGCCCCCTCCCTCAGTTCCCCTTTTCTGTAGAATCAATGCTATTGGCTATATTCAAATAAGTTGTCGTTCCAGACATGGTGTCACATATATCAAGAGGTGGCTTCCTGTCTTTCCGCTTGCGGTTTCTAAGCTTAAGCATTTCTCAAGTGTTATCTTCCTGTCCTGTCTGGAACTCAGAAATGCTTACAACACCCAAAAAGAGATTTGCTTGCAATTTCTTACTATCATTTATTTCCTAATCAGCTTTTAGCAGTATTACAGAAGCAAAATGGCTACAGTTATGCTAAAGGCAAAACACAGCTTTTTCTAGCCCTCACACTATTACTATTTACTTTGTACTATTTAATATTACTAAAAAATACTGTTTACTAATAAATAATACTATTTACTATATCCACTAATAAATTACTATTTCTAAACTGCTATTTTACTATACTTTATTTGAAATAAAATACTATTCACTTCTAATCCAAACTCCTTTAGATTTTCAAACAAAGAGAACTTGGGCCGACACTTGATCCGTTTAACCTTGCACATTTTGTGGATGTCTTCATTCATCCCAGTAATCACATCCACTATCCTTATCTCTTTCGTTGATATTTTCCTCTTTTAATTGAGCAGTGAAATACACAATGTGTCTGATCAGTACATGACCTAATCTGGGTCATGTATCTCTGGGTAAATTATTTCTGTATCTCTCTCTATAGCCTTTCATTGTTATGCTGTATTATGCTTGGCAGAAGCAAAGTAATCTCTGCCCTAATCATATAATTAATCTACAAGAAAATATTGTTCTGCATCATCAAAAACTGATAAATATTATTAAAAGGTGTGAGCCATGATATTAAAGTAAATCATTTTTATCCTCATTGAATCACAAAATCTAGTTATTTTTTACAAGACTTTGACCTTGATAGAGAGCCATCTTCTACTACATTATAGCACTTAAAATGTTATATGTCTATCACTATAATATATTCTATTATTAAAATAATAATAAAAATAATTAAATAATTAAAATAAGGGGGGGGATAATAGAACTGGTAGTTTTAAAATGAGCTGACCATTTAATTTTTCTTTTAAGTAATTTTTGTCCTGGTAATTAGGAACCAAATTAGTCATGAGTGAAGTGACAGAATAATTTTTACAAATATTTAATCAAAGAAACTGAATTAGTTTCACTGCTAGTTTTTTGACATTTGCTTGTATCTGAATCTTTCATGCAGGCTTCTTCTTGACATATTGCAATTAGCTGTGCTAGAAAGAGAAGACATTTTGAAAAGGATTCATGCTGTATTAATAAAGAATTATATATGTATGTAGTAGAATTAAGAATTATGTAATAGATGTTACTTTCATTTAAAAAGAATTTGCAGAGTTTTCAAGAAAAGTTTATAAATTGTTTGCTGTATGTAAAGAATGTATTTTGTAGGGTTGTGCATTTTGTTTTGTTTTTCTGTTTCGTTTTTGACCCAAATCTGAAACACCCCCATTTTGTTCTTTGTTCAAAATCAGCCAATTCAAAACACCCCAATTTTGTTCTTTGTTCGAAATTGCAAAATCTGAATCCGAATCTGAAATGTTTTGGGTTTTAAAAAACACCCCAGGGCAAAACTAGTGGGTGTGAGTGGTAGTGCCTAATGGGTGGAAGCTACCACCCACATTTCAGAGGAATTGGGCAAAGGGCTGGTTTTTGGTGAATTTTTGAAGTTTAAGATTTTTCCCATAGGGAATTGTGGAGGTTTCAGCAAAAGTATAGCTTCATGTTGGGGGTGGCCCATAGCAGAGTAGGGTTGGTGGTAGTGCCCAGTGGGGGCAAGGGAGCTGCCAGAATTATTTCAAAGGAATTTGGCAGAGGGCTGATTTTTAAAGATTTAATGGAGTTTACGTGTCTTTAAGGTTCTTCCCCATAGGGAATGATGGAGGTTTCAGCAGCCCCTTAACTGCATTTGGGGGGCACTGGGGTGGCCCAGAGTGAGTGGTGGTGTAGAGCACATAGGGTGCAAACTACCCCCATGGGTTGCTAACTCATGGAGTACTGGGTTCCTTTTGTTTCTGAGATGTTTTGCGTGTAGTTTCTCTGGGAGCATATGAGAGTGGATTCATGGTTTGTTGTTGAAAATCTCATATGCTACCAGAGAATCTACAGGCTGGGCTCAGGCTGGCAACAAGGCAGGCATAGGCAATGGCATGGCATCAATCAAGGAGGTGAAAAAAATTCTTACAGAACAAAAAAGCAATGCAGCAGATAAATCCATTCCCAGACTGGCATACAGGCTGGGCTCAGGCTAGCAACAAGGCAGGCAGGCATAGGCAATGGCATGGCATCATCATGGCAACTTGAGGCATGCCATGCAATGGAAACACACACTCTCTCTCTCTCTCTCCAATGAGGCAGAAAGGTAGAATGGTGAATGAGTAACTAACTTGTTGAATGAATTGAAAACCCTTCTTTGAACTCCCATCCCCCCACTTTTGCCCCTTCTTCAACTCTTCCCCTGGCCAATGTGGGGTCAGTAAAGAGTGGCAAGAGGAAAAAGAGCCAATGGGGGGGAAGGAGGGAATCATCAGCAGGTCAGCCCATGCTTTAGGTCACTGATCGGAAGGCTGGAAGGGCGGGAAATTCAAAGAGATGTCAAACACAAAATGGAGACTGACTCAGAGATCGCCACTAAATGGAGGTCCGAAACAACAAAACGTTTTGTAGCAGAAACAGGGATGTTTTGTTTTGTGTACAAAACTTTCGGATTTGGAAAATGGGCATTTTGTTTTGTCTACAAAACACCCCAAATGGCCCATTTCGAGTACAAAACATTTTGTCCCCAAAACGTTTCACACATCCCTAGTATTTTGTGTTCTTTTCTGTCATACAGATATACTGTGAGATAATGTGAGCTTTACATATTATCACTAAATCACTAAGAATACCTCTCTTTGCTTCTTTGCTGTCTGAATCTCACATACACAGTTTAGGAAGTACACTGAAGTACCCCAAAATGGCAAAGTGAGCAGGTCTGGTGACACCTACACACACCTACACACACACACACACACACACACACACACCTGTCACTTTCTTCCCTGAAACTGCTGTCCTGCAGCATTTTTCTCACAGCCCATGTAATATTGGAGCCCACCTGAAGAAAAATATTGTTCAGGAGACAAGCTGGTGGAGGGGAGGTGGTGGGCTTGGCTAAGTTTCCTGCCTATTTGCCAGTTGTAGCGGTGGTGTGGGCAGGGCTGGAGGCAATGGCAAACAAGCCTCAGCTACTTCCAGTTCACATCCTCCTTGCCTTGCCCTGGCTGCCTCTCTCTCTCTCCTGCTTCACCCCACCATGGCACGTGGGCTGGTCATTCTCCAGGTTGTGGAATGCCTGAGGTTAATGCTGTGGCAGGATGAGGTAGGTGTGTGTGAGAGAGAGAGTTGGGGCGGGGGGCGGCGTCAGCCAGAGCAGGGTAAGAAGAGTACAGTCTTAAGGCAGCCACCCTCCAGCTCCACCCACAGCGGCCATGTCTGCTATGTTCAACTTTCTATTTTGTTCTTAGAAAAGATGTCTCCATGATTGATTGGATCCATGTTTGCCTCAGATGCATATCCATCTTGATCTCAGTGAAATTATACTTTGAAGCTAGATAATTACTCAAGTGCTAGGGAACCTTTTCATCCTTGCAGTTTTCAAAAGGAAGAAATATGTTTTATACACCTTCTATACACCTTCTAAGCCCTGCTCACATGTTATATTCAAAACATGCACAATCTATGTACAGTGGATGCACATATAGATCCTAATGCACCTAGAGTTATTCATACATTATGTTGAACCCACATACAGCAGCACATTTCTATCTGTATTCTGCATTTCAGGGAGGTCTATAGTCACATTTTCTTTACCAGGACACAGAACAGGAAGTCAGACAGAAACTTTGAGTCTTTAGCACCAGTACTATTTTTTAGAACCTTCATGGAAAGCGATGTTCTAACAAATGCCACGCAAATGGCCTCCACAGATGTGTGGAGGTCACACAAATTGTCTCTGCACATCCACAGAGGCCAAGTCAGTTTCAGAACCATGTTGCCACCACACAGGAGGGCTGCTGGTGGGGAGCACTGGACAGTAAGAAGCACCTTACATTTACTTTTAAAGTTGCCCTTTCGCTGCCCCCGCCCCTGGTCACCCTTTAAAAGCCTTTTAAAGCAGGATTCCTGTTGTTTGTAAATCCGGAATTATCACCAGAGGCGTAACTGAGGGAAATAGTGCCTAGGGCAAGCACTGAAATTGCGCCCCCTGTCCAAACATCTGACACCCATCTTTCAGATAACTTTACCATAATATCAGCTCAAAAATACAAGTCAAGCTTGTTAATCTTGTAATATTTCAAAAAACTATTTAGCAGTGGATGTAGCCAGACAAAAAAATGCTGGAAAATTACAAATTTCAGTATGCTGGAGCTCATGAAATACCCAAATACTATGTGGATGTGTACTTGGAAAACTAAACAGAAGTGCCTGTCTAATTCTCTACTATGCATTGTAGCATCACCATTACATAAGTTTTAAAAATAAATGGAGAATTTGACTTTTCCCAGGTACTCTGAAAATAATTAAAAGACATGCAGAGTAAACTGTGTCACAGCTTAGAACATATTCTAGTATTTCAGAAAGACAGTTAAAATGAGAGAAAGAGAGCAAGAAACTCCCAGTGGGCCTTAATACTAAGGATTTCACACTGATTCAAAGACAAACTCACCATTAATAGCCATATTAGCAAGACATCACATTTATCTCACTTATCTCAAGAAGCAAAGTAAGAGCAAATGAATACAATCCTAGCTCATAAGCTTAAGCTCAGTATTCACAAGCTCTTATTCTCTGTACGTAGTGCCAATCTGAATATGTGCACAGTGACTTATATTATATATATATTTTAAAAAAATAATTTACCTGCAGCCCCTTCAGGTGGCTTCCTAAAGGCCGTTTGGGGTGTCTGCAAAGGCCCCCCCCCCGCTGGCCTCTAGGGCCTCACAGGGTCTATTTGAGCATGCGCGGTGGACATTTTTTAATTATTTTTTTTTAAAGGCCGCTGGGGGAAAAAAAGGCCACTCTGTATGCTCAAATGGCCTCTGTGAGGCCTGGCAGAGGCCATTTGAGCATGCACAGTGGCCATTTTGTTTTCAGTGGCCATTTTTAAAAATTTTAAAATTTTAAAGAATGGCACCCTCCCTTCAAGTGGTGCCTGGCACATGTGCACTGCCTGCCATACCCTCGATACACCCCTGCAGATTCCCCTTTACAAGCAAAGCCCCTAAAATTTACAAACTGGTTTGAACTGGTCCACCACAGACCGGGCTAGGTTCAGTTCAATCACAGACTGGCCTGCCTCTCCTGGAGGTTTGCAATCAAGCTGTCAAACCGGCCTGGTTTATGGTGGACCAGTTTATAATATAATGGTTTGTGCACACCCATAAGGTTGGCTACAATTGTCTCCCAGATAAGTAAACGATCTGGTTGTGGAGAGCTGGTCTTGTGGTAGCAAGCATGGCTTCTCCCTTTAGCTAAGCAGGGTCCACCCTGGTTGCATATGAAAGGGAGACTTGATGTGTGAGCACTATAAGATATTCCCCTTAGGGGATGGAGCCACTCTGAAAAGAGCAAAAGGTTCCAAGTTCCCTCCCTGGCTTCTCCAAGATAGGGCTGAGAGAGATTCCTGCCTGCAGCCTTGGAGAAGCCACTGCTAGTCTGTGAAGACAATACTGAGCTAGATAGACCAATGGTCTAACTCAGTATATGGCAGATTCCTGACATATACTGAGAGAGAGAGAGCCAGCGTGGTATAGTGGTTAGAGTGCTGGACTAGGACCGGGGAGACCTGAGTTCAAATCCTCATTCAGCCATGATACTAGCTGGGTGACTCTGGGCCAGTCACTTCTCTCTCAGCCTAACCTACTTCACAGGGTTGTTGTGAGGAGAAACTTAAGTATGTAGTACACCGCTCTGGGCTCCTTGGAATAAGAGCAGGATATAAATGTAAACAACAACAACAATTGACAATAAAATTCAGCCAACCCAGGTCCTTGGGAAGGACTCAATGTCTGGATAAAACAAACCAGTCAATAACACCTGTCTGACTATGTAAACAAGAAATAATAATAATAATAATAATTCCTATGTTCCTATGTCTCAGAAAACAGCATGCCTCTGGCTTTCTTATCTTCTTGTGCTATGGGTTAATAAAGATATTTTCTAACCTTTCCTTCAGCCTTGTCCATTGCTTATTGTTTTCCAGCACTAACGTCTTCTTCTGGTAACTTTCATTCACCCACCCACCCACTTCACACATATACACTGTAGTTATAGTTGAAGATGGCTTTTACATATAAGAACAAAGCCAGAATGCATACATAAGAGCACAGCATTGGTTGCACATAAATGCTGTCGCAGAACTACAGTATAAGTCTACAAGCATTAGACCTACAACCAGAGCCTTCACATGCAGCGGTAAATAAGTATGTGAGTAAAATATCAGGATATATATCAGGCAAAATAGCTCATCATATGACAAGATCCATGTTCACTATGTATAGTCATTCACACAAAAATATGTTTAACAGACACCTGAATGCATGTACAAAACCATGTCTGAAGAAGGTTCTAGTCTGCTATAACTGAAAGGAAAATTGAGTTGATTTCAAGTAGGGAGATCCAGGGTTGCATGCTGGAGCAAGGCTTTAACTGCAGGGGGGAAGGAGGTGTTCAAAGTTGCCAACAGGCACTTTAGTCCAGGAGTCAAAGAGTACTGGGCTAGCACCAGGGTTCAACCTAGCGTGGCACACTGTGAGGCTATTCACACAATGGGAGAAAGTGGAGGCTAGCACAATTTTCTCTTATCGTGAGGACTACCAGGCTCAGCTGCGAGCCTGGTGGTTCTCAATTGGGTCACCCGCTTAAGTAGCCTTGCCCTTAAACTGGGTTTGCAGAGCGAGCGCTCCGCAAACCTGGTTTTTCTAATCGTGTGTTGCTGCGGTGTGGTGCCACACCTCGGCAACTCATGAGTAGGCCCCTGACTGGGAGGCTCAAAAGCAGCCTCCTGGCTCGTGGGTCTCTTCAGCATGCCCTGCGCACTCGTGCAGGGCATGCTGGAACTTCCGGGGGCCACACGGCCCCCGATTCCCCCAGAACCTGCTGCCTCTGTAACGGAGCCAGCAGTCGTGTGGGTGGCCGGTTCAGCCACCCGGAGCAGACTGACTGATCGTGTGTGGGGAGAGAGGGCTATGCCTGCTCTGCCCTCTAACCCTCCCGAGGCGGGTCTCCTTGATCATGAGACCCGCCTCTGTGTGTGCCAAAAGCAGGTTCAAGGAGCAAGAAGCAAAGGCAGGACCTTGGCTGGGAAGTTCTACAAGCAGGCTGACATCTGGAATCACTCTGGTTTCTAAGTGCTTGGGCAAGCTATTGGAATTATGTATAACAGGCAAAGGGACATTTGAATGGGGAATTTCCAAGTTCCCAAAGCAAAAACTGACTGTGAACAAGTTTCCCAAAGGAAAAAAATATACCTTTGATGCCACCAAGACCATGAGTCCCTTTTTTATGCCCGCTGTATAAATTGGACCTGCTTTCCTGCTGGCTCCATTCCAGTGCCAATTTTCCCTCCACATGTTCAGGCTGAACAAGGATCCCAGCTCTTCCTGCTGCTAGCTCTTCCAGAAATGATGACTGACTGTTTCTGAAAACTTGCAAGCAATTAAAGAAGCAAAAAAAAAAAAAAAAAGAGTTCAATTGACAAATGTTACAATATATAAAATCTGTTTTACTACACAAGGGATTTGCACAAAAAATGGCAGAGAATGCTGTGATACCTTAGAGATTATTCATTTATTGTGGCATGTGTAAATATAGGAAGGAGCCTGTTTCATCCAACTGCATAAAAACATTTATTCAAGCAGAATAAAAATTATATACACAAACAGCAATTGATGGAAAACATAGAGGCATGCTTTTGTTTTCAGATATCCACAAATAAGAAACAGTCCTCACATTACTATTCTTCTTGAATGTATGTTCTCCAGTTACTGGGGCCAGTTATGCTGGTAACCAAGGTGTGATAATTTCATTTCTGTTTTAGTGGTCCCAGATGATAAGACATCATTACCTATAATCATTTTTCTGTCAGAGTTACTGTACTTAAGATCACAAGTACTGAGGCTTCAAAGCGGCCTGAAACTTCTATTGTGGCATTTGGAACACTATGTTTGCTTGACCTACTACATAACAGGATGTTCAGCACAGGCCCAATGCATTTTTAATTGTCATTATGCATGTATTACTATCATTGTAGCAGATTGGTGGATGTAAAAGTCCCAAGAAGTAGAACACGAGTTCCTATGGTGATGTGGTAGTATAGAATCAACCCCCTGCTCCCAAATTCTTATGACCAGTTTTTGACAAATCCTCTAGACAAACATTCTGGACCAGGAAGTGTTGATCATTGTCATTGTATAACCATGTCACATCAGCTTTCTCATATTTTAACTCTTTTAGTCACAAATATCTCCTCTCATTGTTACTTCATTTTTTAAAAAATTGCAATATTCACATAATAACATAGAACAGTAACATAATAACACAGTACAATTAACAATCATGTTTTCCAAACAGCACAAGAAAATCCAGAATCAAATCTAGTACTGTTAATATAATAAATACAGTTTGCCCAAATATTGTGAAACGGTGATTCTACTCTCAAAGCCTGCATTAATCGGATCTTATCAGTGATCTTTTCTAAAAGCGCAGTTGACTACACCTTATTATACCATTGCTCAATTGTTAATTGATCCAAATATTTCAATTGTTGAACAATTTGTGTTTTCGCTGCCAGAATTTAAAAAATTACAAGTTCCTTATTTTTTAACTTGGCATTATTTCCTACAAAAATATGTAATAACCCTAATTCCAGAGAACACTCAATGTTTTGTTTCATTATAATTCTTATTTCTCCAGATATTTTCTGCCAAAAACATACCACCTTTTCACAGGACCACCACATATGATAAAATGTTCCCTTTTGCTTATACCCCCTCCAACACTGCGCAGAATAATTATGAAAGATATATGCTAATTTTACTGGAGTTAAATGCCACCAATGAAAAATCTTCCATTGTAATTCTTGTATGGAAGCTGACAGGAATCCCCCAGACTTCCATAATGATTGCCATTTACTCCCTTCTATAGGACTTCCCAAATCCACTTCCCAAATAGCCTTCAGAGCTCTTGGAGGGTCCCCTATTTCTAATTGTAACAATAGAATATAAATTTTGGAAAAGAAACCCTTTTGGCTGATCCTGATGAGACAAAATTAGTTTTTCAAAATGTGTGATTGAGAGATTGAATTTACTATCTCTTTATTACTCAAAATAGATTTAATTTGAAACCAAAATAACCATGATAATTTATAACCTATCTTATACTCAGTCTGTTCCTTATTAAATAACCCCTCCCCATTAAAAAAAATCTAAATCTATATGACCCATATTCCCATATTTCCTCAATAAATCCAGCTGAATCAATACATATCTATTAGCAGGATCAAAAAAGGTCTTTAAAGGTGTTAATGGGGAAATAGTCCCCATCAACTCCTTATATCTTTTCTTCCATATCTGGAACTTGTTTACTTCATCTTGAACACTAAAAATCTCATGATACCAAACACCTTGAGAAATTCTATATTCTCTGTAAAATTCATAAATTCCATGTGTAGGGAATGGTTTTATGTTAGAAGCCTTATATAGCTGTGCTGGTTATTTTAACTTTGTAGACTAGATTTAATGGAAGACACAACGATTTCATGAAGCAGTATTTTCATCAACTATAAGGTCTATGTCGCTTTTCTGCCTAACACCACTAGACTACCTAATCTAATCACAGAGTGTTCTAGGCCACCTGAAGTTCTGAGCTGTGTGTTTTGAGGTGAAGATTACTCATCCTGACAAATGCAGGCTCAGAGTTTAAATCCAGGCTGTACCTGGGATTTATGGTGTGTATTCTTGGAAATGTACTAATCGATGAAATCATGACTTTTTTCTAAGGAAAAGTTATATTTTGTGTCAGTGTTTCTCACTCAAAGGACAGCTGATTGAATTGTAGACTGACTTTTTTTTCAAACATTGAGCCAAGCTGCATTTTGTTTACTCTAGTCACAATATTTATTTATTATACCACCCAAAACTTGCATCTCTTGGCGGTTTACAATTAACATCATTTAAACATTAAAATCAATTAAACAATTAAAGTCATTTAAACATTTGGCTCTGAATTCAAAGTACAGATTACCTAGAGATTCAGGGTGGCATTATGGCCATAACCAATAGCATGGTAGAACCAACAATCATTAAGCAGTCTAAATCTCGTATATGTTAATATACACTAAAGCTCTTCTAGTAAAAAAAATAAAAGTACAATATGTGTTTCAGATGACCAGACTGGCAAGTTTCAAAATTTTAGCCTATTATGGTAGATTCACATGTTCACTAACTATGTTCCCATTTCCTTTAAAATCAGGGATGTGTGGAACCCTCCTGAGAAATACTAGTGGTCTTATTAAAACTCTTTTTGTTTCCTTCAAAATTCATCGGATGTTTCCAAATTCATTGGATGGAACCCTCACATTCACCTTGACCTTTTGCTTTGGGTGAATTCACTTATGACTGTAGTGAATATGCATAACATTTTTTGTGTTTTACTCATTAGTTGAGAAGACCAGCATTTTCTCTCCAATTAAAATATGGCTGTGGCTTTAAGCATGCTAAAGTAAATTTTAATTCAAGAGAACAGAAGTTATAGTAATCTTTGTGTGTCTAAAAAGAGAGCCATAGTGATTAAATATGTAATCATTATAACAGCATGATTTTGAACACTGAATAAAATAGCAGCTGGACCCACCTCAGGTGTCTAATTCTTACAGAGAATGGGAGCCTAGTGAACAATTTAATTTCAAAATTAATAGATAGTTAGCAAGAAACTGGGAGCTTTTTTCAGAGAAGAAATGAAAATGTATAAAACATTTTGCCTCAAAAAAGAGGGGGAATGCCTCAAGTATCTGTTTAACTAGAGTGAGAGACCACTCCAGATTTATTAATCCACAACGTAGATTAACATATACATCTGACTGTGATGACATAGAATTGTAAACAAAAAGTGGATGATAGGGATGTGCAAAACCAGTTCAAAATGAATTGGGTTCAATTTGAACCAGTCTGGTTTGCCAGTTTGAGCTCAAACTGGACCAGCCCTCCAAAATGGGAGTGTACATTCTCCAGAAACCTGGCAGTTTGGCAAACAGATAAAGACAACAGACTAATAATACTGTTAGAGTGGGTTTACAAGAAAATAAACTTATTCAAAAGATCTGTAAGGCAGATATTTTTTCATCATGTGGCAGTACATCAACAAGACCACAAACAACATGGTTATGTTAGCCTGGTCAACATTAACAACACAGTTGGGGTAATTTGTGATTACAAATATATATTCATTTATATCACCCAACCAGGTACCTTATCACCTTTAGAACTCATTGCCTCCAGACATTCATATAATTCAGTTCGTCCTACTCTTTAAACAGTGCTTCAAGACATACCTGTTTTTCCAGCCCTTTTCTAATTCATGGAGATTTCAGCTTCAGTCTTGTTTCTTCTATTGTGTTTCCTTTCCCTCCCCAATTTCTTCTGTCTCCAACTGCATTTTGTTTATTTAGAATGCAAAGCTGTGAGAAGAGATTTGTCCTGTTAATTGTTTGTTATATATTACACAGTGTTTTGCTAGGTACTTAAGACATCATCATCATCATCATAAAGAGCCCCTGGTGGCGCAGTGGTAAAAACTGCCGCCCTGTAACCAGAAGGTTACAAGTTCGATCCTGACCAGGGGCTCAAGGTTGACTCAGCCTTCCATCCTTCCGAGGTCGGTAAAATGAGTACCCAGAATGTTGGGGGCAATATGCTAAAATCATTGTAAACCGCTTAGAGAGTTCCGGCTATAGAGCGGTATATAAATGTAAGTGCTATTGCTATTGCTATCATCATCTAATGGATAACATGATGCATAGAGGTACGGTGCTGCTGTGCACCATGTTGGGGCTACAGGAATATGGTGTCCTCTCTAATTTGGAAGCATCCTTCCTGTTTCTTCCCAAAAGGTAGGGAAGGCTTCAGATAGGATACCTTCCTCCTGTGGATGGTGTCTAAAACAGGATGCTCACCCTTGCTGGGAGGAGCTCATGTCAGCTGTAGGCTCTCCTCCAGGGAAAGGAGGAGAATGTGCTGATTAGTCATATTGTATTTGCTGAAACCTTGCAAAGGTGTGCACACTGTGCAGGCGATTATTAAAAAGCCTTGCCTTGCCTCCTCCTTCCTAGAATCCCTCTCAAACTCTTAGACCACTGTGGCCTACTTTGCCACTGTGGTGGGAGCCAGAAAAAATGTCTATGCATACATTTCACTTATCACACAGAAGCTTGTTTGGCTTCCCATGAACATCCTCAAATGTTCTTCCTTGGGAGAAACTTCACATTTGGGGTGGTGTGGGGGTCCATGTTAATCTTAGCAAAAAGGAGAATGGGCATTGGACTGAATGGGTGCATTGTAGGGATGTGCATGAAGCATTTTGTGTACACCCCGGGCTGGAGAGTGAGCACTTTAAGAGGAGGAAAGCAGGTCTTACCTACTCCTCCATGGCCCCTTGGCCACCCCACCACCCCAGTGTGGGGCTGTTGGGATTAAATGCCCCACCATGGGGTTGCAGGTCTGCTCACAGCTGCACACGGGGCATCATCATCACAGAAATGGCATCTGAGCATGTGTGGATGCCATCTTGAGTCATCAGCATGGTGTTGCTGACCACTCAAGATGGCATCTGTGCATATTCAGATGCAATTTCCATCATGGCGATGCCCTGCACACTGCTAGGAGCAGGCCTGCAGCCCTACGACGGGACATTTAATTCTGACAGCACCTCCTCTTAAAGTGCTCACTCATCCCTGCCAAAACAATTCGGTTGGGGAAGCTTGAAGCGTTTCAGCACCTTGAAATAGAAGGACCGAAATGCTTCATGCACAGCCCTAGTGCATCATCTTAGGGCTGCAGGAGGGAAAACTTAGTTTCAGTCCTGGTGAGTTCAGGGATGTGAACACCAGCCACACATCACAGAAAGGCCTGCAGGAGGCAGATGTGGATGCAGTTTGGGACACCTTTCTTATCAAAATGCATAAGCATATTCATATGAGAATTAGGAGTTTCATGGATAGAAAGCTAAGGCCTGGTTTAAATTCTAGCCTATCTAGTAATCCCTAGAAATTCTCAAAATACACCAGGAATTTGGCACACACCATATGAACGTAAACATATTTTCTCTCTATTAAGGCTGTTCACACAAGAAGCCCTACCCGGGCTTGTGCAGCCCTACTGGGATATGGCTGCTCATGTGAAGTCCCAGGATTGAGGCTGATCCCAGCACTACCCTGCCGAGTAGCGATGGGGTTTTTGCCCCACTGGGTGGCCCTTATCCCTGTGTTCCTGGTCATGTGTGGGCTTGGGCTGTAGGCAGTCCAAGCAAACTCAGAGACAGGTACCTAGAGTGCCCAGCTTGCATGGGAATTCTCCAGTGCACCTTTCTACCCCTGAGCTCCAGCCCCTCCCTGCTCTTGTTTATACTAATTTATCTGCAATTTTTCTTCAGTAAATAGATGCGAGAGGTTAATTTGGTTATATTCTAAGCTTCGGATTCCCACACACTTTGGCCCTCCTGCAGGTGTTGGCCTACAACTCCCACAATCCCTGGCTATTGGCCACTGTGGCTGGGGATAATGAGAGTTGTAGTTCAAAAACAGCTGGGGGGCCAAAGTTGAGTAGACCTGCCATAGACCTACCTGCTTCCTCCCGCTCCTCAGAAATAATTTATTTGGGGCATATTCTTTGCTGAAGTTGGCTTCCTGCCCTCTGACACACACTCCATTGCTTCTAATCCATTCTGACTAGGCTTGACTGATATTTGTATGGGATGCTGACAACTCAAGAAATAGTTGAAGCAGAAGACACATTTCTCCATACTGAAATGATTTTTAAAAAAACCAGCCCTCTGACTCCACAAAATTGCATGCATATGCAGGTATACTATACATGGATTTTCAGTTGTGCCTGCAATAGCATATGTACCTATTTGGTGTATCAGAGATTTGTAGCTAAAAGTTGTCACCAAGTTGAGTGGTGTGTCTGCATGACATGCACACATGAAATCATTCGATCTGAGGACTCTTTTCCTTGGTGGCAAAAAAAAAAAAGGCCTGAGATTATGTTAGGCGAGTAAACACATTTAGCTCTAGGTGAGGCATTGACCGGATGCAACAATAATAGCATCAGTAAATTATTTCTACTCCAGTCCCTGTCACGTAATCTAGCTAGAAGAGTTGTTGGCAAACATATCTCTTCCTTACATTTCAAGAAAATGAATTCTGCTCTGCTTTGTATCATATTGTTACATGCTCATTTCCCCAAGCAGTGCAAAGTTTCAGGACAGGGCTCTCTGGTTTGGTTTCCTGAGAGAAGGACGCGGGGGAGGGAGAGAGGGAGGGAGGGAGAGAGAAATGACATTTTTGTAAAAACTGCTTTAACAAAGATATGAACATATGCTAAGTAGATGCAAGTGGCAGACATTCCTACAAAGGAGCAGAGCTACTTCCCCACATTAGATCTAGAGGAAGAGCTCCTTGCTTTCTCAAGGTGCTTCAGCCTTCAATAGCACCACATCGTATTCATTATCTCTTATTGTCTCTTATTGTCTCATAAACTGTAAAGTGTGTGTGCACACCCAGATGAACGCATGCACACACGCACACCTGCCCACTGCTCAGCTGGAGGAATGTCAGTTTCCTCAGGTTCTGATGGGTATTTCCTTCAAACACAGTGAGGAACTTCCACCAGGACTGGCTCTTCTATGACGCAAGGTGATGTGATAATGTCAGATGGCAGATTACGGGGGCATCAGCACGTAGATATCCTATAGGCTACTAGCACACTGCACAAAGCTCATACATCAATGTGCAGCAAGTTAGTTGGCAAGATGCCCATGCCATCACCACTGGAACACCTCTTTGGGACCAATCTTGCCCTTGCATACTTTGCAAGGAATGAACGCCTCTCCTCACACTCCTTGCAAAGCTTGCAAGAAGCAAGAGGAGAAAAGAGGAGGCTGCTGCTAGCAAGCTTGCTTGCTCCCCATGCCCCCCATGCACTTTCGAGGCTTGTAAGGGGTGGCTTTGAAAGGGGTCCACCAGAGGGTAGCATTTTGTGCCTCACCTCAAGTGCCATAATAACTTGTGCCCACCCCTGGCTTCCTGTAGTAGACTCTTCTTGGTTATTAACCAACAAACTCTACCTAACAAAAGAATGATTAGCAGACAATACCAACAAGCCATGACAGTTGGTCCAAGTTTGTGCATCCAGCTCAAATCTCCTACTCTGTGGTACTGCCTCTTTGCCAGAGCATAATGCACTATAAATAACTGTGCCCTCAACACAAGCCAGCCCTGGGAATTTTTTTGTTCTTAATTATCTTTATCCTCTAACTAAACCCCTGCTAACTGGGCAAAGAGGCACCTTTTACTGTGGTGATTCTCTTTATTTAGCAGGGGGAGAGTAACTAGCCCTATCCACCCCCAGCACAGTACTTCCAGTGACTGTTGCTGGTGTGTGTCCTATGTTTCTTTTTAGAATGTGAGCCCTTTGGGGACAGGGATCCATCTTATTTGTTTGATTTCTCTTTGTAAACTGCCCTGAGCCATTTTTTGAAGGGCAGTATAGAAATCGAATTATTATTAATAATAATAACAACAACAACAACTTACTACAGAGAGAGAGAGAGAGAGAGAGAGAGAGAGATGGGAAAACCTTGCATCAGATTGGAAAACTAATTTGCACATTTATGCATGAGCTTAGTGCAGTGTGCTAGAAGCCTATAGAACATCTATGTGATGAGCCATTCTATGTGTGTTTACCAGTTTTAAAATTGCTTCCAAACATCTGTTCAGAATTTTTTATTCTGATGGCCTAGTCATCCTTTGTGCTTGACTGAAAATAGTAACTTATGATTACTTCTTATGCCAGTTAAAATCTAAATAACTGTTTCAGAATGCACTTTAGATTGTTTGTTTCTCTCAATAAATTGAATTCAACCTTTTGTTGTCTTTTGAAGTTTATGTCTGAAATGCATAAACAATTTCAACAGCTAGAAGTTTGTCATATAGGAGACAAATGAAGCACAATTTTTGAGCTCTGCCAGGCTTGCTCTCAAGTCCTGCCACCCTGCAACTCATGTCTTCTGTGAGCAAGTTTGTGCTGGTACAAGGTGAACAAGGTGCCCCACTAAATTGCCCCATTCTTCAGCCCATAAAACTTAAAATAAAATAAAAAATAGATTGACAGTTCTATTGTCTGGAAATTGAACCTCCGGGTGATGTTTGAAGCCATTTTGTTTTTTATCTCTCACTGGGCAAAAGTGACAGCTGTTCATAGGAATTAAAGGAGAAACCCAAGGCTTTAGTGTAGCTGGGAGTGAACAGCTACACACACATACACACACACACACACACTGGGGGGGGGGTTGAAACAAGGATTTTTTTTCATTCAGAACTTCTTCTTTTTTAGGATAAAAATCTGATTGTTCTTAAACATTTCAAAAATTGGCCTGCCAATGTAAATCTAAATATACTCTATAATTGGTGTCACCATACTGCAGAGTGGAGGAGGAAACTGTGAGTGAATGGCTTACAGCAGCCCTGCAACATAGTACAATGCAATATAATGTTATGCTCACATTGCGGCGGGGGGGGCAGAGGAGGGGGGGGAGAGGGAGAGGGAGAGAGAGTAGTTATTATTATTATCCAGTGTAACATACTATGACATCCATGAGGTTCTTTGGAGAGCACTTCTTTTCTGTTGTCTTACATATACTCCAAGATGAGTCAAATCAGATGGGTGTCTAATTGTTTCATCATTACCATGGGCCCAGATCCACCCTAAAATATCAAAATAAGCAACAGCTGATACCACCTACATAAGAACATAACACCCACTGAGTTAAAGAGCAGTGGGTTTCTTGTATATTATGGGCGAGATATCCAGTTGGGTTACCATTCTGCCAGTGTCCAATCTCTGCCTTCCCCGATTCCCTTAGAAGGTTATCATACGTGGCTGAGAGGATGATAGCATCAGTGTGTGGCAGATAACATTGTCCTGGAATCTCTCAGCTCAGAACACATCAGTTTCATTAACCAAAACATTCAATTTTCGAACAAAACACAGAGAAGAGTATCCCTAGTCAAGCATTATTGTACCTGAGCAGAGTGTAACCAGTCCAAGGGGAAAAGAAGCATACCAGCTCGCCCCACCCCCCTGTGGCAGCATGCTCCTTAGCTATGTCTCCGGCGCTCTTTAGGTATAACATAATGGAGAGGCAAATAAGCAGAGAAAGAGGCTGTTCTCATGAGCAGCTAAACCCAGGCTTGAGCAGCCTTGGTTGTCCATGAGATCCACTGGGATCCACACAAATCCCATTGGCGCCAAACCCAGCACCACAGCCTGGCTCTTAGCTACGGTTAATGGTGCAAATGCACCCTTAACCCCTACTCTGCTTGCAGCTCATGCTGACACAGAGATGGGCACCTAGAGTGCCCACCCCCTGTGGGAATGCCCCAGTGCACTGCACCTGGCACGCAGTGCAATGTGGGAGGCCAGGACAATGAGTCCCAGCCTCTCTTTATAACACAGCCGGGAGCAATGCGGAGAGTCATCCGTGCTGCTCCCGGCAGCGCTGGTTGTGTAGTCAGTGCTGGTCATGTGGCCACAGCAACTTGTGCACTGCCTGGGCTGCAAAGGGTTTTCTGGGGGAAGACAGGTTGAACTCTGTCTCCCCCACCCACCACCCACTGGCTGCATGTTTGCGGTTGTGTGAACAGCCCCAAAATGCTGCTTCTCATGCTCACCCTAACTCTATAAAAATAAGCAGGTAAGTCATTTCTTGCATGGCATCAGATGATACATAGCACCAGGCTATGAAATAAAGAAATCCAAATGTGTGTGTTACAAAATATTGTAATTCTAAAAAGCACAAAATTGCACATCCAAATAATATATCATGTTCTCGGAATCAAGATGCAGACTAGATGTTCATTCATATCTGGCCATGCATCCACACTGCAAAGGACATCTGGATACAAGACAGGGATAGGTGGCAACATAAAGCAAAGTGGATGTATTGATATAAAAGGTGTAGTTTTCTGAATGTTACAACTTACTGTAAGTGAAACAAGTACATATATGCAGAGCCTGGGCTTTTAGATGTTTGTCATTTGCAGCATGATTACAACAAAAGCTTTGACCAATATCTTGTAAACAAAGTACAAGATGGGAGATTTAATATGGATAAAACTGAAGTGTTGTTTGTGTGCCAGAAAGCAACTGATAAGGTCTCTGTCTATCCAATTCTATTTCTATCCACAGGTGAAGGATTACTGGTAATATCCTCTGAGAACAAACAAATTCATTCTCTGTAGCTGCAAATGTGCTCATTTTTACTTTGCCAATTCCAGTGACACTAGCCACGATCCAAGGCATGCCAGTGCACACAGCGGAAATGTTTTTGGAAGAAGGGACTCTGGATTAAAGGGTAACAAATGGGCTGGCATTGACAAGTGGCACCTTTGCACTGCTGCCAAGGGTCAAGCACCCGGGGCAGTGGGGAGAGACTGCTGATGCATTCCTGCTGAGAGGATTGGGCACAGGCAGCAACCGATAGCCATAATATATCACTACACTGGGCATTGTGTGCAGTGTGTGCAGTGTGTGTGTGTGTGTGTGTGTGTGTGTGTGTGTGTGTGTGTGTGAAGCATGGGGAGTGTAGCCGCACACAGCAGTGGCTGCTGTGTAGAGTGCTGTATTCCTGTTGCTGCTGGCTCACCACCAGCATGCCCTGCTTATGGGCACTGCTGGTGCCAGGTTGCTGGGAGCCCCCCTGGGGCAACCCTTCCACTCTGCATTCCCACTGCTCAGGCAGACGACACCTCCACTTGCCTTCACAAAGTTGCTGTCGGTGGGTGGTGCTTCCTCCAAACCTTCCCAACAGTGAAGAGGGATGATATATTTATACACCACCACCTCCTCCTCCACCTCCTCCTCCTCCCTCAACACCCGATGGGCTTTCTCTGAAAGAACCATGTGATGGGTCAGCTTCCGGAAGACTTCAGTCAACTTGGGCCACCAAGGTCACAAATATTGGTTGGCCAGAGTGGGAGTAGGATGCTGGGGGGCGTAACTATAATAGGGAAAGGGGAGACAGTTGTCTGGGGGCCCACTGCCTTGGGAGGGCCCCCAAGGCAAGTCACATGACTGACTCCCCCAGTTGCGCACCAGCCTGGGCTTCCTTCAGTTGTATTCATCCTCCGAAATTGATGTGAGTGTTAAGACCTGGAGCTACCAGGACAGCAGGTCTTTCTCTAGTACCATTAAATGACTTGCATCATCCACAATTTACAAAACTTTTAAAAAATAATTTAGGATGATGTTCTATTGTGGCACATAGGTTATATTTTACTATGCTTTTTGTTACCACTATTCAGCCTCATTTAAGATTTCTTTACTTCATGATCTGAGCTTCGGGTGGAAGGGGGCATTTTAAAATCTTGTCTCTGGGCCCACTCCAACCTTGCTATGCCCCTAGCTGGACCTCATAGACCTTTGCTCTGATCCAGGAGGGTCCTTCTTACGTTCTTTCTCCAATCCATAGAATACGAACCACAGATGATCAGTGGGACTCATTCTGTAGATTTCCTTGAATTGCTGCAGTGACAAACAATCCTGCACTGTGGCTGGTCTTTCTATGTCTATATCATCTGATCCTTTTGGTTTTCCAGTGGGCTGGGCTGGTTGATACTTAGTCCAACCAGCCCCCCTTGCCTGATGAAATTGTGAGTGTGCCATCAGTGCACACATCAGTCTGCACTTCAAATCTCAGTGAGAACTAAATAAATACTATGTTGCGTTTGTGACACACCTCCCCCACCACACTGATTCTGGAATGGTGCTCTGGTGAATCAGCAGGGAAGAAGGATGTGCAAAGAGACAAAGCATCCTCTGACCCTGACTACTATCGATGCAGAAATAGGAAGGAAACAAAACACCAGGGTGGCAAGTCTTCCCACAGCTATTTTGCACTTCAGCACCACAGAAGCAGTACAAAAAGGAGTACTAAGCAGTTTGCACTACATCTTCACAAACCTGCCACCAAAAGATAAGCTGTGCCTCTCTAAATATCTTTTTTTTTGCACCAAATGGTACACAGCGCAACCCTTCCCCTTTTCTTTGATAAGAAGGGAATCACACTACAGAGCAACTGCTTTAAAAGGGCAATTGCAAACATGTTCACCCTAATTTGCACTCTATCTGAAAGATCAGAGCATGGGTCTGTCTAGTTCAGCATTTTCTACATTTACTGGCAGTAGCTTTTAAGGGGTTTGTCCCAGCCATACTTAGAAATGTCAGGGATGGATTCTGGAAGTTTCTGCATACAAAGCTTGCCCTCAGCCACTACGCTATGGCTCCTCCCAAATGGGAGAGAATATGCATTGCATGCAGACGTCAAGTCATATATCAAGTGGGGAGCATCTATCAGAAAACTGACCAGAGTGTAGGAAGGCTGGTGGTGGCCCATTGACAGAATTGCTGCCACATCCCTGTGCTGCTGGGCATGTGCCACTGTGTGTGCTATCCTATGCCAGCCACACCCCTTCTGCTTGCATCAGCTTGCCAATGCAGGGGGCGTTGCTGGCACTGGGAAATGGACGTGCAGCCCATCCAACTGGCGAAGAAAGTGCTTGGTGGTTGGCCACATCCATGCCTGGTGCTGACAACGCCCCCTGCATTGGTGTGCTGGTACAGGTGGAAGAAGTGTGCTGGCACAGAGTAGTGTGGCAGCACGCTCCCATATTGCAGAGGTATGCAGGTGTGGCACCCTGTGGCGGCAGCAGTAGGAAGGTGCATTGTCACAGCGGGACAGGGAATGCAGTGCCTACTGATGGCAGTGGCTACAGCAGCACTGGGAGGGCAAGAAGGGCACCCTGGCAGCCCCCACATACATGTGACTCAGGCATATTTGCCCCTTCTTGGTGGCTACACCACTGGAGCTGACTCAACGTCCAACTGTGGCTTGTAATCACCTGCACATACTACAGATTAATTATCTCACATTAGAGGAAAACATGGCAAGCCACAGATGTATTTTCCAAGCTGCATATCCTGAAATAAAGCACCAGGCAACTAGTGACTATGTTGAATTTACCAACATTATGATTGTCAAAATCATTGGATTAAATCTGATGCCAGAAGCTCAAACTTCCCCCTGATAATTTTTGTTTACTATGCACATCACCCAGCCCTAAAACCCCAAACAATACTTTAATCCAGTGGTTCTTAATATGAGGTCTGCCAGATGTTGCTGAACAACAACTCACAGCATCCTCAGCCACAATTTAGTGTGGCTGGGGATGCTAGGATTTGTAGTTCAGCAACATCTGGCAGACCCAATGTTAAGAACCACTGCTTTAATCCTTTCCTACAATTGTACATCTACTCCGCCTGCTCTGGTTTTAAACTCCATTAAAGTACTTTAGCCAACTAAAACACTGAAGGCAGACACAAATCTAATTATCTTTTGTTGCAAAATACCATATGTTTCTTTTAACATCAAACAATGAACGGGAACACATTCATATTGCAAAGAAGTATTTGATAATAATGAAGGCTTGGGAAAGCATTATATTCACATACATGAAAATTTTATTGAATGCTTTTATCTTGTCCAAATACTTATTTTTTCATTGTACAGAAGGCTAAAAAGAAAACAGGTGATATAACTTGTCAGTTCTAAAACAGGCATAATTTTGGATCAAGCTATGGTCTTGATATAAAGACTATTTTTGGCATGCTGAATCTTCTACAAAAGGACCAGATGTTTTTACTGACAAAATGATGAAAAAACAAAGCTTGAAGGAAAGCATGCACTAATGGCATCAGATATAACCCAGCGCTTTCCAAGAAGTGTAATGATTCCAAACTGCTATCCCACAAAATAAAGCTATTGCTTTTAACTGTGGAAGAAAAAACTCTTATCTATTGATTCTTTGATAACCAGCTGGAAAAAGAAATAATTCCAGTCATCATACATAGCCAAAGTTTACTCATTCATTACATTCGAATAAATGTATCTTGAAATAAATTTTGCATGTGGGGCTTGCACGCTAAAATCCTCTCCTTCTCACAACAAGCCAACATGGAAGACTAAAAGGTCCTGTACATGAACAAACATGCAGGTGGGACAGAGGGTTGGCATTTAAAGGCTCTGCTGCAGGGGCGTATCTATAATAGGGCAAAGGGAGACAGTTGTCTGGTGGCCCACTGCCTTGAGGGGGCCCCCCAGAGGCAAGTCACATGACTGACTCCCCCAGCCACGCATCCGCCCAGGCTTCCTTCAGTGGTATTCATCCTCCAAAATTGATGTGAGTGTTAAGACCTGGAGCTACCAGAACAGCATGTCTTTCTCTAGTACCATTAAATGACTTGCATTGTCCACAATTTACAAAACCTTAAAAAAAAATTTAGGATGAGAGCTGAGCTTCAGTGAGGGGGGTGCATTTTAAAATCTTCTCTCTGGGCCCACTCCAACCTTGCTATGCCCCTGCTCTGCCACTCACTGCAGCACACGATCAGAGTGGCAGCAAATGGCAGAGCAGGAGCTGGAAGTCCTCTGACATCTCTCAGTGCTCCGTACCAGGAATGTGGTGCATGGAGGGGTCCTCCCTCAGCCAAGAGCAATTATTTATTATTTATTTATTATTTATTTATTTGATTTGTATACCGCCCTTCCAAAATGGCTCTTGCCGCCCATCTCTGTGTGCAGCCTGCACACACACACACGACCCCCTGAACCTGGGCTTAAGGGCATGCTCACGGCCTTAAACCCAGGTTAAAGCTTGGGGTATATTCCCAGGTTTGGGGCCAAGACAGTGCTGGGATCAGGCTCAATCCCAGTGCTTTACATAGGCAACCATGCCCAGGCTGGGCTGCTCATGAGAACAGCTTCTATGACTGATCAGTAGCTGCTACCAACACTCTTTGGATACCCTTCTGTTTATTTATATCTCATCCTTCCTCCGTGAAGTTCAAAGTGTTGTGAATGGTTCACCCACACATTTTATTCTGCTAACAACCCCATCTGGTCAGTTGCGCTGAAAGATCACCCCGTGACCTTTAGGGATGAGCAGGAATTTGTACTCAAGTCTAACCACTCTCACCACTACACCATGATGGTTCTCATTAGCCCCAAGAACACTTTAAAAATAAACACACCAGTGTAACTTCAAATGTACAGACATTTTCCAAAGAAACTGAGCATATGATTACACGCTACTCATATCATCTTGCACAATAAAAAGGGGAAAATCCTTTGTCATATCATTCATAGCAGGAATGAGATTAAAGATAACCTAATTTGTACTATTAGAGCAGCATTCTTCTATGCACATGACTACTGCTGCATCTACGCTATCATCTGCACCTAAATACCTAAAATAAAATAACTAAAGTACCTTCATAGAAGTACTAAGGCTGTGGCTGCACTCTGAAATACTAATGTTTGTGCAGTTTATGTTTCTTGCAGCCACATACCTAAATCTCCTTCTGTCCTGAGCTTTGCCTTCTTTTGTTGTGCAATGAAACAGCATTTGAATCCTGCATCAGCAAAGCAGGTCTCAAGGAGCACTTATCATGGACCAGTCCAGAGAGAATGAGAGATTTGCACTGTAGGGTCAGCCCAACATGGTCTCTATTATAAGTTTTCCACTAACCTTCATTGCAGTTATATAATAGAACAATTTAGAGTTCAAAAGCACCGTGGCAGAACTATCATTAGATTAAGCAGATTTATTATTCAAAGTGTAGGCTAAAAAAACCCATTTAATGATAGCCTCAGTATTGTCATCAGTAGGTATTTTTATCATGGCCCTATTTTAAATACCTTTTCATCTTGACTCTTCTTTCCAGCCAAGGACAGAACTAACCTGAGCTCCCTTTAGAATCTCTAGGCAAAAAAGTCCCGTGTCAGCCAAAACAACTGTTGTTTAAGACAAAAGAAAAGGAGGGTGTTGCTACCTCCTCTGTGGGAGATAAGCACACATACCCCGCAGAGCTCCCCACCCTGGATAGTCCAACATTATATTTTGTTCTATTTTTAAGTAATGTTCTGCACACAGGTGAGTCTCATGCTGGGATTCTGATGGATTTAAGGTCTTAATATGCAGATTAGTATGGAAATGGTAAAAGGAGGAGGCAGGAATATGTATTGTTTCCTGCACCACAGAAGTCGACTCACATCAGGGGCTTTTCAAATTAGCATTGTTTTGAGATTAGTTTCCACTAACACAGCTAAAAAGTTCATGCTACAGCAACACTTCATATCTCTGAATAAAATAGATGCTTGACAACACAGGCCTGTGTGTATTTATGTAGAAGTCAATCAAATTATATCCAGTGGGGCTGCCCAACAATTCAGACCATTGGTCCATCCAGCTCAGTACTGTACACTGACTGGCAGTGACTCTCCCAAGGATTCAGGCAGGAGTCTTGCCCAGCATCTACCCGGAGATGCCAGGGATTGAACCTGGGACCTTCTGCATGCAAAATAGATGCTCTATCGCTGAGCTACAGCCCTATTTCCCTCCACAGGAATGGAAGAGTGACATATGGCAGCCAGTGGCACACCTAGGTAATTTTGGTGCTCGGACTGCCTCCACCGCAAGCCCCCCCCCTTTTAAAAAAACATTGGGAGGGGGCCTCTGCTGCCGCTGTCCCTCCACACTGAACCACCAATTTTTTCCATAATTTTAGCCGCCATATGTGCGGCCGTGGGTGGGGCGGAGTGAGCCACGCAGGCCTTCCCCCATGGCAGTGGCAGCAGGGGGTGGAACGGCCATTGGGCCTGTCTGGCCGGCCCAGCAAACCTTGAGAACTGTACGACATCATGGGCTTGCGATGATCTAGTCTATTCCAACTGTGCAGGCATGCTAGAGCCCCTCACAGTTCTCAAGGGCCACTGGGTTGGGTGGTGAGGCCCAGCAGCCACTCCATCACCACCGCCACTGACACCGCCACTGGGGGGAGGCCTACTTGGCTCACTTCCTACCCCACTCCCCGGCCGCACACATGGCAGCTAAAGTTATGGAAAAGATCAGTGGTGCGGTGCAGCAGTCATCAGGTGGTGGCAGGAGCCCCCCCCGGACATCTGGAGGGCCCCTGGACCTTGGAGGCCCCAAGGTCCAGGGGTAAGAGTGCCTATGATGGCAGCACAATCTGGCTTGACTAACATGCTTTCAGTAAAACATGTGCTGAACATATAGCTGTATATTGTACGTATTTGTCTACATCTGCTATAAGTGTATAGGGCAGAGTCTTATGCCCCCCCCCCACAAACTCACACTCATTTGACGTGAACGAACATCTGATGAAGGCAGTGCTGCACAGATGTAAGTATGCATATTTTAATTCTAGGTTTTCCAGAGTCACCACATACTTTTTCACCTCATTTCTTCCAATATGGCTATTTCTGTTTATCTTTTGGAAGAACCATATCTTTGGAGAAACAACAAAAACAGAGACGAATATGTTCTCAGCTCCATGATTTGCACTATTAAGCGTGCACATGTTGCACTAATAGCTGGTGAATTTCAAAAGGCAACAATGCTTTCTGTTCAGTTTTGAAAAGTAGTTAATAATAATTGCTGATTTTCATGTTATATACAACATGAGGTGTTGGAAGTCTCGGTGCCACCTTTGGATGTCAACCTCAGATTACAATGTGATGAAAGAGGACATACGGCATTGCTGGACAGTAAAATGCCTTCAGCCGCAAGCAAACCTGTCCTTGTTAATTTTATCTCAAGCCCATTAGTGATTTGTCACTGCCTCTGAATTCTTCAATCCATTTTCTCTATAAAAATGTCAAGCTGTCTCTTAAATTCATTTATGCTATTGGCTTTTATGGCCTTTCTTGAGATCTTACTTTTTGTTATTTTCCATCCTGTGTGAAATAGCTCTGCCCTAATGAAATCCCAGGTTGCTCTTAATTTCCTAATTTTAGTTCTGAAGCTTTGTGTACCCTGTCCTCTCAGCATTTTGTGCAATGAATTATTAGTTTTGATTCGGTGTCCCCAATCCTTTCCCTCCCCGTACCCCATGCTAAAATCTATCATCAATTCATCAGTTGCAATATCTATAAAAAGTTGATTCAAACCAGATATTTCAGCTTTTAAAAACCCTGTTTCATACTACAAGTTTTGAAAAGTTGCAGAAATTACCAATTCCTTTCCTAATTGGCCAAATAAATGGTACTTGACCTGGACAAGGTTGTACTCCCTAAATAATCAGGCTTGCGATCTGTGATTCTATTAGAATCACTTACCTTCTCCTGTACAACCTTCACTCTTGATGCTCAGCTAGCGTTTGTGACACAAAAGAACCATTTCACTAGAAGAGGCTGGTGTGCCAGCTGTGGCCCTTCTGGACAAGAAAGCCTGGCCACTATGATCCTTGCTCCAGGAACATCCAGGAACATCCAGGTTAGACTACTGCAATGTGTTGTACGTGGATCAGCCTTCAAGGATGAATTGTTTCAAAAGATGTGAGTGAGCTGGATTCTTGATTGCAGTTGGGCAGTCAGAACACAACTTGCTTGCCGTGAGCAGCGATCACGGAAGTGCCCACCATTTCCCTATTCAGGCAAACCCCACACTAAGTGTGAGTGTTGGGGCCGGATGTCCGACCCGTTTGTGCCAGACAGACACTAAAAGTTTATTCATGTAATGCTGGAATGACACCTCTATTTGCTGCACTCTGGACATGGTGTAAAGTTGGAACAAATGAATCTTCTCCATTCGATGAGAGTTTTAAGTGGGATATTCTTACAATGGTAAAGTTCTGCACTTCTTATAGAGAAGCAAAAGTAAATAAATTAAAGTTCAAAGGCAAAATGCCCTCAGAAATAAATCAGGCTTTGATTTCACTTTTTATATAATGTAAGGTAAATGAATAAAGTGGAATGAAATAAAATGAAATACAACACTCCACTGCTAATAGAGTCAGGCAAATAATAAATTTACAAAACTAATCTGTTCTGCACAAGCTAAGCCAATGAGTGTCATATGGGTCACATCCTCAAATTGCAAATAAATGTTATCATTTATCAAACGAACATGTTATTCAATAAATCTTCAGCGCCACTGTTTGTACTTATCTGCTGTATCATTTCATATTTCTTTCCGATTTAACAAACCATTTCCCTTGTCTGACCTCACATAATGGAAAACTACAGAAATCAGACAGTAGCTAATTCAAGAGCTAAACAAAGCCAGAATCCACTGCTGATGTGCTCCTCTGCATTGTACAGATCTGAGCAACAACAGTTAATATTTCTGTGAGAAGTTTAAAATGTAAAACAGTGCTGCTTTTGAAAGACTTCATGGTGCACCAAGTTCAAAAAGCAAGGGCACATTAAGAGGTGTTCTTGGTGGCTACTCCCTTTGCGCAATGACTAGGGTTAAGTAGAAGGGAGTTGTCTCACATGTACTTAAACCTAGGGATGTGCATGGCTGTCCTGGTTCAACTCGAATCCAGACCAAATTCAAGCTGTCCTGGGCAGCTTGGGCTCAGCCCAGTCCAGTTCTGCCATCAAACCAGGTCAAGGGGCTCGATGGCTATACAAATAAAGGGCTGTGGGAGGGTGAAAGTTCTAAGGCTTTTTACTTTTAAAAATTGCCGCTGTGTGGCAGGATGGTGGGGGGTGGGCGTGAGGGAAACATTTCCAGAGTTGTGTGTGTGTGTGTGTGTGTGTGTGTGTGTGTGTGTGTGGTTACCTTCTAAAAGCACCACTGTGTGGTTGGATGGTGATGAAGGGGAGGGAAAAGTCTTTAAAATGTTTCATTATTTTTACCTTTAAGGAGCACCATGGTGGCTGCGGTGATGGCGGCAGAGGTGGTTATGAGGGCTCCTTCCACCCTCCCTCCTGCCTCCCAAATGACAGCCCAGTTTGGCTGGCTATGGCCAAGCGTGTGCGTGTGCCGAGAAGCCCAAAATGGGCTGCAGCCGGCCAGGCTGTCATCTCAGAGGCAGGAGGGAGGGTGGAAGGAGCCCTCGCCACCGCCTCAGCCACCATCCCCATTGCCACTGTGGCACTTCTTAAAAGTAAAATAATGAAACACTTTAAAACTTTTCCCTCGCGCCCCCCCCCCCATTGCCATCCCACCACACAGTGGTGCTTTTAAAAGGCTTAAACACACACACACATTTTAGAAACTGGAAATATTTTGTCACTATCATCCCACAATTTTTAAAAATAAAAAGCCTTAGAACCCCCATCCGCCGCCATCCTTTTGTTGTAAAGGGGGATCCTTGCTGGATTATCCTTTATGAGTGTACCATCAAGCTGGCTCATGAGGTGGGGGCTTGGCTCAACTCTCCCTTGGACTCCCCCCACCCGGTTCAGCTCGAGGGGGGGCCTTCAAGCTGAGCCTTGTAGTTTTAATTTCTATTGTTATATACACACATTTAACTGGGGGTACTGCTTTAGTGCATTCTTTTTTCTCTCTCTTTTTGTTGTCATCTTGACCCTTGCACAGAGGTAAGAAATGGAAAGAAATAAAGACACTATTAATTCAAATAGTGAAATAAAATGCACTAATAATAATGAAATAAAGACACTATCAATTAAGGTTTGAAATAAAGCAAGCTGTGTCAAGGAACTTACTACTTGGGATTCCTGGGCACTTAAGCAGCACGTGATCAGAACCTCTGTTTGAGTCAGCAAATCCAGGGAACACATGAGTAAGCCAGGTAAAGCATCCATTACTGACATGAGGAGCTGCAAACATGGAAAGTCCTTTGAAGGCCTAGCAGGCATTTCCAGCATGCTTTGTGCTGCCAGTAGACTGGAAACTTCACGATGTCATCAAATGCCCTCTGATTGGCTATGAAGGAGCAGCAGATAGACCCAGCACTGCTGAAGTGGCTCCATCTACAGTACAGGATCATAGAGTATCCTTTGCAGAGTGATAAATCCACGGAGGACAGCCGCTACAGCCACAGATCTCTGTTGTTTTCAGGCCTGCTGGGTCCCAGTAGCTCGCCAAATAAGATAAGTGGGTCCAGGTGAAGAGAAAAGCAAGGTAGGTGGGTTCTCCTCTCTTGCTACCATGGTTAAGTGCAGGGTATGAAAACTGAGCAACCCAGCTTTGAGCAACCTGGGTTGGAGGGATTTGTGTGAGTTCACACAATCATGCAAAGCAGGTTAGAATGGCTCCTACCCTGATTTTTATTATTGTATGAATAGGCCTAGGACTGGGTCTCATGATCTGTGGGACCCAGTTTGGGGTGG
This sequence comes from Hemicordylus capensis, assembly GCF_027244095.1. Taxonomy (NCBI): domain Eukaryota; kingdom Metazoa; phylum Chordata; class Lepidosauria; order Squamata; family Cordylidae; genus Hemicordylus; species Hemicordylus capensis. Next base: position 173,121,724 of record NC_069657.1, read on the forward strand.
TGAGCGGGAAGACAGCCCTGGGTGGCCGGATCAGCCACCCAGACAATTGCCGGCTCTGAGCCAGAGCCGATGGGGGCTGGGGAGCTTGGGGGCCACGCTGGCCCCAGAAGCTCCAGTATGCCCTGCACAAGTGCGCAGGGCATACTGGAGAGACCCCCAGAGCTGGGAGTGTGAAGCCGCGGTGCGGCTACTCATGATTCAAAAAACCAGGTTTGCAGAGCGCTCACTCCACAAACATGGTTTTGGGGCAGGGGTTCTTGAGCAGCTTACCTGCTCCAGAACCACCAGGCTCGCAGCTGAGTGCAGTGGTTCTGACGATCTGCAAAAATCAGGCTAGGCTCTCCTAGCCCGATTTTTGCAGATCGTGGGAATAGCCCCCTTGTATCTTTCTGATCAAGGTAGAATAATAAAACCAATTTCAGAACTAATAGAACTGTAATATGGGAAGGATGGGTTCCAGCAGCATAGGGAAGGCACAGGCGGGCCGTGTTTGGGCTGCTCCAACATGGTGGCAGCCCACATTGATACCCCCCATGGCAACCCCCCCAGCAGTGCCACTCCCATGGGGTGCAAACCTCCCTTCTCTCTCCGCCACGTGCAATGGTGGCGCTGGTGGGAGTTGAGCAGTGGGTTGCTCCCTCAGAGAGGCTGACGCTGCCACCACAGGCATGGCGGAGGGAAAATGGGCCCCGGGAGGGTCACTACTGGTACCTGTCACAGTGAGCATGGTGGCACTGATGGCAGCTGCACACAGGTTCTTGGAACCCATGTGTACAATTACAGCTCTGCCCCAGTGGGTTCCTTACAAATGTTGAGGAAAAGTGTGAAGACATGTGCCTTTTGTTTGAACCAGACAAGCTTTATAAAGGTGAATGAATTTCATATTGTATTCCATTCTGTACTGTAGGTTGATTGTCTCTTATGTTCCACCTCACCTTGCTTCCAAATGAATATGGAGAATATGTAACATTTATTCCAGAACTGACATAAGTGCAGTTTGCTGCAGCTTTCAGCTCCTTCTGTTTGTCCACATTTTTACATAAAAACAGCGCTGCTGGATCAGGCACAAGGCCCATCTAGTCCAGCTTCCTGTTTCACACAGTGGCCCACCAGATTGATTGATTGATTGATTTCTATACTGCCCCTCCAAAAATGGCTCAGGGTGGTTTACACAGAGAAATAACAAATAAATAAGATGGATCCCTGTCCCCAAAGGGCTCACAATCTAAAAAGAAACACAAGATAGACACCAGCAACAGTCACTGGAAGTACTGTGCTGGGGGTGGATAGGGCCACAAGCAAGAGGTATGTGAATGTCCTTTCTCCTGCTGTTGCTCCCCTGAATTGAGAGGCATTGTTCTTCTGAGGCTGGAGATGGCCCACAGCCACCAGACTAGTAGCCATTGATGGACCTGTCCTCCATGAATCTTTCTAAACCCCTTTTAAAGCCATCCAAGCTGGTGGCCATCACCACATCCCATGGCAAGGAATTCCATAGATTAATTATGCGCTGAGTGAAAAAGTACTTCCTCTAGTTGGTCCTAAATTTCCAAACCTTCAGTTTCATGGGGTGACCCCTGGTTCTAGTGTTGTGAGGGTGGGAGAAAAATTTCTGTCCACCTTCTCCACTCCATGCATAATTTTATACACCTCAATCATGTCTCCCCTTAGTCACCTCTTTTCCAAGGTAAAGAGCCCCAGATGCTGTAGCCTAGCCTCATAAGGAAGGTGCTCCAGGCCCCTAATCATTTTGTTTGCTCTCTTCTTCACCTTTTCCAGTTCTACAATATCCTTCTTAAGATACGGTGACCAAAGCTATATGCAGTACTCCATATGTGGCCGCACCATAGATTTGTATAAGGGCATTATAATGTTAGCATTTTTATTTCCAGTCCCTTTCCTAGTGATTCCTAGCATGGAATCAGCCTTTTTCACATCTTTCTCCCCCCTCCCCATTACTTATATGCAAATCGGTGGAACACAATGCAAAAGAAAAACCTGATGCAATCATGCACACCCTCACATCAGGATTTGTTTTTCCACGCTGAATCATCAGTGCACACAAGCACTTGTTCGTATTGGTAGCCTGGATGGTATAAATGCATTTGCAGGAAGAGTCCAAGCAAAATGCATATGCAGCTGTACAAAGCTCAGAAATTAAAACCAAGAGAATATCAGATTGCTAATCTAATCAGTGTTTCTTTACAAACAAGACCAAGTAACCTGAAAACCCCCAAATCTAGGTATAAATGTGGATGGACAACATTTCATAAACATCCTTACAATCAACTCATACATTCATTCTGGCAGGCATGAGGTCCATGACTCTTTCTTCTCAAAATGCGTATGCGGAAGCTTACAGGGAACCCCATTCCTCTTTTTCATCTACAGTTCCTCTTTTATTCTACTCTACTTTCATTCCTCTTTTTCATCTACTGCAATACTCAACAGATAAAACACTTATCCTAATCTGAGCACGAATCTCTTGTATCACCTGCTAGTGAACAAATAGGAATCTAACATATCATGGATGATCACATGATAACGTCCATATGATGGAACTATCAATTCTGCATGTCAAGATGGTAGAATATAAGGCTGTTCACAAGAGTGAATCTGCTGGGCAAGGAGGGCTGGGGGGTGTTCTTGCTTTGTTTAAAAAAACAAAGACACGGTCACAGAGTGCCGGGATCAAGACTGATCCCAGCACTTCTCACAACCGGCTCTACCCAGGTAGGGCTGCCCTAGCCTGGGTAGAGCCAGTCATGAGAATGACCTTAATTGGTATTTGACTGAATGGCTGCAGCACTCTGAGCACTAAACTTACTTCTAACGAAGTGCATAAATCTTAGATCTAGCAGAAGATATTTAGGAGCTTGCTTAGGATTCACAGTAGTGCTCTAAATTGGGCTTTATTCTCTTAGATACTTCATTTTATTTAAATTGGGCTTTATTCTCTTAGATACTTTTCACACAGCCCAAAACTGGGTATGTCAAGTGTCCTACCCAGGTTTGAGAGCTGTGTGTGCTCCCCATTTTTGGTTGTGTGGGAGCAAACAACTAGGTAGAAGGAGGGAGAAGTGATTATGTGGGAAGCAGGAGCTGGGTAGGACAGTGCTGTCCCAATCCATTTTCATACCCAGCATTTGATCAATGAAAAGCTGTATTATACAGCTCCTGTGCCCCACATAATTACTTCTCCCTTCCACTGCTGAGTTCTTTGCTTTTTTTCCTTGTCTTACCCAGTTGATGTAGCGGGGAAATGCTTGACTAACAAACAGAAGGTTGCCACTTCGAATCCCCGCTGATACTATATCGGGCAGAAGCGATATAGGAAAATGCTGAAAGGCATCATCTCATACTGCACGGGAGGAGGCAATGGTAAACCCTTCCTGTATTCTACCAAAAAGAAAACCACAGGGTTCTGTAGGTGCCAGGAGTTGAAATCAACTTGACAGCACACTTTACCTTTACCTTACCCAGTTTTTGGTTCTGTGAACAGCCTCTGTGTCTAGTTACATAACCGTATCTTACAGGTCAGTATCCTTTCTGACTTCACTAGAGCCTCAGGAACTCTCCTCTCTTCCATTGTTTCTCTTCAACATTATAGGCATATTAATAGGAAAAGACTAACCATATCCACGTGTTATGTTCAGTGTATGTACAATCTGTATATAATATACACATGCACAGAACTGTACACATTAGAGATGTGCATGGATTATTTTTTATTCAATTTGTGCCCAAATCAAATCACTCCTGATTTGTTTTGTGTTCAAAACTGTCCCCCTGAATCACCCCAGATTCTATTTGGATTTGATTTGATTTGATTCAGATTTGGATCAGTTCGGAACACTTATAAAGGACCTAGGAGCACAACAGAGTAGTACCCCACTGCCTTGCATGTGGGAGGGGTTATAGTTGGCACATGGCAGTTGACAGTTGGCCCTGTCCAAAGACAGTCAAAATGAACAGAAGAAATGGAGGTGTGTAATGAATCCTCATAGGGATTCATTGAGGAAATGTTATTATACATCAAATAATCTAGACATTTGGAAAAACAGTGACCACACATTTTGCTCCATATCTCCACTTTTACAAGGACTAGAGCTTAGCTTTTTCTTTTAAATGAAAGCTGGGCATCTAGGGAAATTGATAGGAGGAATAGAAATCTCAAATCGATTTGAATCAAATCTGGCACGATTTGATTTGGATCAGAATCTAGCCAATGGGCAACAGGGGTGATTTGTTCTGTCTCCAAACTGCCCGAATCAGCTAGATTCGGGTACAAATAAATTTGCACCCAAATACATTTGCACATCTCTAGTACACATTTACAGCTATTCACATAGTGGGTTGCCTCAGATAATACTTCACTGACCATCAGATAATACTTAATTTCCCAGCTGCCCACACCTGATAAGGATTTACATGTGCTATACATGCATGTTGTTACAAAGAAAGCCTGTTTGGGGGCTCTCCCAAGGAGCATACCTCATACCTCTATGTCTAGTTTGGAACTTCAAGCCTGTAGTTACCCCTGTTTGCACTCCGGATCTAGTGATGTGCGCGGAACTGCGGAGCTGTGGTCCGGCACTGGGGTGGGCGTTCCTTTAAGGGTGGGGGGAGGGTGTACTTACCCCTCCCACCACTTTTCCCCCTCCAGCGTGCCTTTTTAAGTTAGCAATTGGGGCGGCAGGATACCTCCCTGCCGCCCCTGCCGCTGCTTGGCTGCAAAAGGGTTCAGGAAGCCTTTTGCACGTGCGCATGTCGCATGCACGCATCATGTCTCTGCGACGTGTGCACGTGTGTGTGGCCGCGCGTGCACACGTCACAGAGATGTGATGCATGCGCACGCGACGTACGCACACACAAAAGGCTTCCTGAATCCTTTTGCAGCCGGCGGGGGGGGGGAGGGGCAGCAGGATTGCCCCAATTGCTAACTAAAAAAGGAGCGCCAGAGGGGGGAAAGCGACGGGAGGAATAAGTACACCCTCCCCTCACCCTTAAAGGAACCCCCACCCCAGTCCGACTGAACCCTGAAATGCCCATGAATGGCCTCTGGACCAGTCCGTGCACATCACTATCCGGATACCACGGGACCATGGAACCTTCCTTTTGGTTTTGCCTGTAGCTAACTCAAAGGGCATGTGACTTTGGCATGTCACCTGGGAGAAGGAACTCTTAGGTCAGGTTCAAAGCACAGGACTGCAGGAGAACCTTCCCGTGCTGTCACTCCCTGATTACTTGCACGTGGGAAACTGGAGTAGCCATGATTTAATCAGGAGCCATTCTTTTAAGAATGAGCCAAGTATTCTCCCTATATTGGCACAGAGGATCAGGTCAAGATAGCACCTCCTCAGGAAGAAGCAATTAGAAAATAATAGGCCATCTCCTCTCCTAATGAGTATGTTAATGGCTGGATCAGGGCATGGGAAGCTAGCTTGTTTACATTTTAGCCACCCTCAGATATTCTAAAAACACATGAGAGATAAACTTTGATGCGTCCATTTTGCTTCTTCCTACATGGGTCTTCCCTAGCCTTTGTTCAAAAAGAGGTCCACTCCCCACTTTTGAATAGGACAATATTGCATCCTGTCCTTTGTCCCTACTGTCCACGTTTGCAAGGTGTGATCAGCATACTGCCCTCAGGCAAGGATTTTCCTATAAGAGTTCAAGACACCATCAATCCATGTGTCTCCTGGGTCACTAGTGTCTTTTATATCACTGGTGGCCCTACCTCAGATTCACCAGGTGTTTCTTCCTCGGACTCACCATATTTTTCCTACGTCTTATCACAGGCACCCCCATTTTGCTCTGCCATGACTCTCGCTCCTGCTTTCTTTTTCACCTCCACACCAGCCTTTTCCCTAACCCGGCCTGTACAGCACTCCTGGCTGCAAGATTCTGGTCCATTTTTGAACTTCCCCTGCGCTCAGACTTCTGCCTGGTTCCTGGGTTCCCACTCCAACCTTTCTGCCTGCCTTGGATGAGATAAGCCTCTCGGTAATGCCTGAGCTGCAAGGGTTCACAGAATTCCTTTGGAACGGTAGTATATAACCCCTATTCTCAAAACTATACTTCTCTTTTCACTCATTTCTCCTAAAATTCAAAAGTGCCCATTTCTCTCTTGTCGGCCTTAGGTGAACTTAATTCGGAAACCCACGTCAAAATTACTTATTTTTGAAGTGTAACATAGTCCTTTGTAACTTGTTGGTCTTGCTAGTCTCGTTAGTTCAGTATTTTCACTCATCTAGCCATTATTTTCTCTTCTTGCATCCCCAGACCTTCAATAAATCTCATTATATTTTGAACTTTAACCTCTCCATTGAGTTCTTTCTGTGACCGAAGCTTTGAACACATATATTCTGAAGATAGGACTGCTCCATTCCAAGCTAGCTAATTCCCCCCCACACAGGTGTAAGCCTAAAACGTAGCTCGGGGTTCCTATCTATTCCCTGGGAGCAATTCCATTAACAATGTCTTTCCCCATAACTCATCAAGCTGGGGTACCGCTTCCCTACTGGAAGCAGAGAAACTGCTCCTATTCACTGTACTATCAATTAGTAGGAGAAAAAATTACTATCAATCATATTATTATTAGATCAGTAATAATAGCACACATAGGTGGGAGATTAGCTTGGCTTGAGCATGGTTATTGAACTTTAAAAGAGCAGTATAACCCCTGAACTATAATAACAGCTTTCTGCAAAAGGTTAGTGTCTTATTTGCTATGTCTGTAATTCTATTTTCACACAAGGTCAAGTTCCGTGGCTTTGATCAAGCTCATTTTATTGCAAAAGGTCTAAGTTCATAACTTTTAAATCAACTTTTCGTTGTTCCAGCACTAGTATAAAGTTAGATGTGTTCAGGAAACATATAGCCCACCACAAAAATGATATTAATCTACATCAAAGCATGTTCTCTGTTCAGGTACAGAAAACAAGAACCCACATAATCAAACTCAATTCCTTAGCTGGCATATGATGTCAGGTGGTCCCAGAAGTTTGGGAATGACCAATCAAGGTACCAAAAAAGAAAAAAAACCAAGGAGAAAAAAAAGAAACGGTTAAGGGTAACAGGTTATAAAGGTTTCATTGTGGGAGATGGGGTATAAGAATACCTGAGCAAGATTGTGAGGGGTTACCAGTTCTGCAGAGAGAGCTCCAGGCTAACTCTCCAAGGCCTGGTCACCCAGCTAGTTGAAATGATTATATTCATCTTGACCAGTGAAAAGCATAATAAAGTACTTCTATTTTGTTAATTGAATATTTGTGTCTAGACATTTTTTTTCTGTGGGTCAACAAGACAAGTATTTCTGTGGCCCCTAGCTATCAATTCTCTGCCTGTGTTGCTGAAGATAATGGTCATGCTCCAGTAGAGGAGAGTAAAGTTTTCAAAAGGCTAATAAAAATTTCTAATATGCATTAAATATACTAGTTTAAATTGAATGAGCCATGCCCACATGCAAATGGCGAAAGGTGTCCCAGTGCACTGGGAGAGGGGGAAGAAAATGCACATCCACATAGGATTCGCCTCCTTATGGGATGAATGCTATGTGGATTTGAGGTTTTAAAGAAATGAATGCATGGAATGTCGTTATCATATGTACACTGTTTATCTCAATGCACATTCAGCATAATATCTGAATAGGGCTACTAGCCAAAGTGGAGAGATTTCTAACAACAACTTCTTGCTGTACTATATGGTAATAATTCTAGATCCTCTGTATTCAAATGCTATATTGTTATGTTTCTCTTCATGGACAAAATGTAGTAATGTACATGTTTCTTACAGATAATACTATGCTCGACCTTAGCCAAAAGGCTGAGAAGTGAATAATGTACTAATAATGTACATACAGTTTATATCATAGGACCTCTACAAAACATAGTCCAACAGCTAAAAATGTATTTACTCGATATTAACTGTTGTATTTTCTGCTATAAATGGTTTGGACATGTTTAGTCAGCTATTTCTAATGTAGCATTCACCATTAAAGATCAAGTAAATGTGTTTGCAAAGGCTGCCTGCTTAAACCCGTCTAATATACCATTCATAATAAACAAGATGTACATAAGTGTCGCAAGTTATTTTATAAACCATAATGATTAAAATCCAGGAGCTGCAGTCCAGAGGTAGCCGGTTCTCTGAATGCTATGAAGCTTTTGAATCTATTTTTCTAACAGCATCACCATGACCCACTTGACATTCCATTATTGAAACCTGGAAGAAATTTCAAAAGTGATTTCCAATTCATGTGGTACCAGGAGTACTAATAGAAAAGAAAAATGGGAAGAGGAGGAAAGCAAACAATTCTGCTGTACATGAAAGCAAACCCTTCCAGGTACCAAAAGAAGAATTTAGACTCTAGATCATAACCATCACTCATACATTGAAACAACTGGCTTTTCATTGCATGATTTTAGTGACCTGGATCATAAATGCACTATTTCAAAATAGATTTTTCAAAATTTTATAAACACATGGATTTAATAGGACACTATTACAAAAAGGCTATTTTGCACATGTGCAAATATCATGTTACTGTAAACTAGGGATGTGCAATTTGATTTGCATGTGAATCAATTCACACCAAATAAGGAGTGATTCTCAGATTCTACCACAAATCAAATCACCCGCTAAATGAAGGGACTGATTTGAGGTCAAATCAAATCAGCCCCAATTCAGCACGAATCAAATTGCATGATTTGTGTGGCCATTTCAGCAGGCTCCCCCCCCCCCCCCCGTTGCTCGCCTTGCTCAATGGTTTTGTGACACTGGCATATGATTGGCTTGAGATCTCCTTGCTTCTTCGTTGGCTTGTTGTCATTAAAATCAAGTGTTGCCATGGGCAACTGTGCATCCATTGGCTGGGGGGGGGAGGGAGAACACTTTTCGAGGGAATTTCAAAATGTTTTCAAAGGGACTGGGAGGCAAAGAGAAAGAGAGCCCTCATGCAAGAAGAGAATACATCAGGAGGATGGGAGGGAGGGAGGTTTGATTTTGTGGTTTTATTTTCTCAGCACTGAGTATATTATTGCTGCGAGAACTGTTTTGCTAGATTTCGGACTGCCAAAGGGGGAACAAAAAATAAGGGAATTGCAACATGTATTCTAAGGGACTGGGAGGTATAGCCCCTTCATCAGGAAAGGCAAGGAGGTTTGATTTTGTGGTTTTCTTTATAATGTTGCGCTGCCCATTGCTGCTATAACTATCAGGTTTTGCTGGATTTCAGGTTGACCAAGGCAGAATTTGGGTGACTGCTGGGTTGCTTTCCTTGAGCTGTGGTTTGGTCTGTTTGTGAGATGGTGTTGAGTTGAGAAATGGACAGTGGCAGCTCAGCTCTATGTGTCTCTGTGTAATGTTTCTTGGTGATTGCTGTGATGAGCTCCATGTCTGGCCTTGAGAGTAACTTGTGCTTCACTCATTGCTCTGGTCTGCTCTACAATCTGCATTGCAAGGTGTACTCGCTCAGTCAAAATGTGGCTGAAGATGTTGCTGTAGTCGAGCTTATGGCTATGCCTGCTGGCTATTAAGGGTGCTGCTGTGCTGCTGCTGCACCCTGTGGCAGCTGTTGCAAGTAAGGATGGAATCATAACTGTGTGTGAGAGAGCAACTTGTGCCAATGATGTTACCACAGCACAGGCATAGTGGGTAGCAGTGAATTCTGGGAGAGTGATTCTTTTTGGCCATCTTTGGAATGTGCATCTGGCAAAATACGTTGTTCTGTGTTAGGAAGGACTGTGTGTGCTGCATCTGTTCTGTGTTCTTTTTCAAGGCAGGGTTGCAAAATGAGAGCCAACATGGTGTAGTGGTTAGAGTGCTGGACTAGGACAGGGGAGACCCGAGTTCAAGTCCCCATTCAGCCATGAAACTAGCTGGGTGACTCTGGGCCAGTCACTTCTCTCTCAGCCTAACCTACATCACAGGGTTGTTGTGAGGAGAAACTCAAGTATGTAGTACACCGCTCTGGGCTCCTTGGAGGAAGAGTGGGATATAATTGTAAATAATAATAATAATAATAATAATAATAATAATAATAATACCACTGCACAGTGCTCTCTGCTTGTTTCACCCATTAGGAACAATGGGTGAAACCATTGTTACCCAAGGGTAGGTCCTAGAGACACCAAAGTGGGTTGGGTGGTACTGTGTGATGTGTGCAACCTGCCACCTAACCCACACAAGCAATGGACACCTCTTCCAGAGCAGCCGAGACTTTCTCTAGTTTGGTTTGGGCCTCCGAGAGGATGCCATTTTAGTGACCTAAATTAGTGGCCTAGCATACGTGGAGGTCACTAAAATGGCCTCCACATATGGACAGAGGCCCAAACTGGGCTGGAGAAGGCTCATACCAAGCCACAGCCAGCCGAAGCTAATCTGGAAGAGACCAGTGTGGGTGGGGGCTGCCGCCACCACATCAGCTGATGACAAATAAAGTAAGTAGCCCTGTCTCCCCTCCCACATCCTCCAGCTCTGTGAAGCCCCCCTGCTCCTTTACTCTTAAAGGAGAATCCTCACCAGACCCCACTTCATGAGTAGACCTCCGAACTGGTCTGTGAACTGGTTCAAACCATTGCAGCAGTCAAACTGGACTAGGTCTGGTTTGACTGGAACCATAACCGGACCAGGCCAGGTCGGTTCTACCATATGTGCAGATCATATATGCAGATGTTGGAACAAAGCCACCACCAAGAGGGCAACTTGGTAATGGAGGGAGGATCGCAAAGGCTTTAGGTAGGGGCTATGCTGTGGTGTGGTCAGCATGCTTGGTATGTAAGCAGACCCTTTAAGTACCTCTCTCGCTGCCCCCCACATCTGCCTGTTCAGCACTGAACCAGTCTGCCCAAACCAGGCTTGGTTCAGTTCAATTGCAGACTAAACTGCCTCTGGTTCAGTCCATGATTGAACCTCCAAATCGGCCCAGTTCAAGGTGCTGAACCATTCGGTTTGGCACTGAACCATTCGTGCACACCCCTACTTCACATCCTCTCACTGATGAACTGCCTTTGCTAACCCTATGCAACAGAAATACCCTTCCAAAACATTACAGAAAAGTTCATGTCAAATCACAGCCCCCCTGCAATGTTTTCCTACTGCATATGCTGCTTAGAAGTGACAGCCCTGCTTGTTCTCCACTCCGCAACCATGTTTTGCACCTATTTCAATAAATCTTTGATAGCACTTTGCATGCTACTCACGCATGCCCCTGTTAACAATACCTTTTCTTTCCACTGGGTAAAATCTGCACACGAAAAGAAATAATGCCAACAATAGTCAGGCAAGTACATGCTCCCGTTGGCATAACATTTGTGAATTACTGCCAAGCCTTTGGATTCAATACCACAACATGTGAAGTGTCTGCCAGTTCCTTTCATTCATAGCATACGTTCTAGTCCCCTGATACAGGAATCCTAGTTGTGTCAGTCTTTGCAGCTAAATTGGATACAAGGTTACCCAGATAATTAATCACACTCAGTGCTTATTGTGCATCATCCTTATTACAATGTGTGGGCAGATTTTGCACAGCTTGTATTTTGGTCATATCGGCTTGCGTGAAAGCAGCCAGTTATCTCTCCTCCCTTATAATCAGCTCATCAGCACCTCCAGCTCTTTGCCTTGTTCTCTCTCTCCTTCTCCTGCGCATGAATGTGAAACATTACTGGAGATAATACCAAAGAGACCTGATGGGAAATAGGGCTTCAAAGAACATTCAATAATGCTTCTGGTTATCCAGTCTAATTACTACTGTGTGGCATTGTGCAAGAGCAGCCACCCAATATTTTTCTTTTCTTCCAAAATAGTGATGTATTGTAACATTTTAGATTTCAAGGACTCAGCTATATGCTTCCCTCAGTTAAAATCATATTATAGTGGACTTAGGAGAAGTCATGAAAAGATAATGTGATGCAACAACAACACAGAACTAGGGATGTGTGAACCAGCTAGACCTCGAGCTGGTTCAACCTTGAACTTGGCCAGCTTGAGGGCTCGACATAGAACTGGCCTTAAGCCAGAACAGCCCCGATTTGGCTCGCAGTCGAGCCAAACCCTCCTGGCCGGTTCAGGGCTACTAACTTTAAAAAAATTAATAATGACTCACTGCCTCCAGGGAGTCCCTGGCAGTGTTCCCTCTAACAGGGATTCCCAAATGTTGTTGACTCCAATTCCCAGAATCCCGAGCTGCAATAGCTTTGGGGATTCTGGGAGTTGTAGTCAGCAAAATCTGGGAATCCCTGTTAGAGGGAACACTGGTCCGTGGTGGTTCCTCCTCCCATGCGGGCCTCCCCCCGGTCTCAAAATGTACTGGTTCAGGTGGTTTCCGGCCCATTCTGGGCCTCTGTGTAGTGGTGGCAGCCATTTTGATGGCCGCTGCGCATATGCAATGGACACTTGCATGTTTGGGGTCATGCAGGTGTCCATTGCGCATGCGCAGCGGTCTCCAAAATGGTCACCGCCACTACTCAGAGGCCCAGAATGGGCCAAAAACCACCCCAACTGGGCTGTTACGAGACTGGGGGGAGGCCAGTGGAGAAAGGAGGAACTGCCGGGGAACACCCACCCCATGGCCACAGCAGCACCCCCCAGAAGCAGTGAGTCCTTTAAAAAATTTTTTAGCTAGAACCCCCAAACCGACTTGAATTTGAGATGAGCCGGGAGGGGTGTGCAAAACTGAACATGCCCAGTTCTGTTTGAGTCTGATTTGGATTCAAACTGAACAAACTAGTTTTGTGCACACCCCTACACAGAACCTGTCCTTAGTCAATTGCCAAGATGTTGCATAGGCTTACAACTGCATTCCCCATTGGTCCATGGGGCTAAAGGTGTCTAAGGCAGCACTGATGGTCTTGTTTAACAATGCAGTTGCACAAATACTTAAAGTTGTGCACCCGCACTTTGAGGGTGCAACTTATATTGTAAATAATATAACTTGTGCTCCTGAAGTGTCAGTGTACAACTTTAAATATTTTCTCAATTGCATTCTTGCATGAGACCAGCAACACTGCTTTAGATTCCTAGAGCAGTGTGGGCCAATAGGACAAGCAGATGTACACCTGTGCAACATGCTTATGGGTTCTGGTTTCAAATATACTTCTTTTCTCTATTATTTCTCCAATGTGCTACAGATTCATTTCCCTTTCCCCCCACATACATTCACTCCTTTCCATTGTTTACATTAACCATGATGCAACATTACACCTATATCAGTACTCATAACCATGGTCTGCAAACCCACTTCAAATCATGATGAAGATGGAAATCTGGTTAGTATTAAATATATAATAAGGAAATATAATGCTGTGTGCTCTGGTTAAGCAAATGATGGAGGGTAGAAGGTTATTCACACAGCAGAGGGGAGGATAGAAAAGGAGATATTTTGTGTCAGTGTGTGACATGCTCCCAATTTCCTAAACATGGTTAGAAGATTGGGAACATTATGTTTTTAATGGAGCTTTGAAGTAAACTATCCAGCCAAAATTTAACATAGCTGGCCTTTTAAAAAACAAAAACAAAAAACCTCAGAGAAAGAACATCATGTTCAATCACAGAAGTGTACACAAGGCAGTCTTTCTTTTCTTTTTTTGCCTTAGTTTGTGGCTCCAAGTCTCCTGTGAAGTACAGAGCTATCAGATGTTGATGTTTTATATTGCTGCATTGGAGTGTGCTCCAGTGCAGAAATTACTTGGAAACCTTCGTAGGGAAAATACTTCAGATTGATATTGCCACACAGTAGCTTTTTCCAAATACAAATGACAACAATTTTATTACTACATATTTATATAATTTCTTGTTTTGCTACAAATAAAAGAGTGGTTAATATTTTACTTGCATATGAAGAATTTAAGACCCAGTACAACAAGCCATATACACACTTTATTTTGTTAGGGCTTTTAAAAGAGTTTTGTGCCCATTTGAAGAAGTGAAACAGAGGGTAGGCTTATCTGAAGTTAACCTCGGAAGCCAAGAATCATACCATAGACGATCCAGCACCACCTTCAATCCTGCTTCTTCTTCCCACTGAGTGCATCACTTGCCCAACAACCATTGGCCCTGATATGAGAGGGGATGTGCTTGCAGGAGGAGCTTGAGCACAAACCCCACGTCACTGCATTCAAATGGGGACAGCGGAGCTCCAGTTCCAGCAAGCTACCAAACTTCAAACTGAGGGTTCAATCCTTGTTTTGAAGGTGGCAACACAACCATGGTTGTGGGATTTCCTCGCATTCAGACAATGAGGAATGCCAGCCTCTGGTGAATGTAACTGAGGGTTGCCGTTTCATCTGAACTAGGCCTCTGTGTCATGTTCCCTCCCACATCTTTAATAATACAATACTAAACATACACTCCACAGAGTGATGCAAATTGTGGATTGGAACTCTCTAATAATCCTCTCCTCACAAAGATCCTTTTTTGCACAAAAGTTTTATTTTTTTTTAAGTTGGTACAAATCAATTAAAAATGTTTCGGTGTACACGCCATCATCAGTTTACAATCAAGCACAGAAGAAGATCTCTTCTGTTCCCCAGCTGTTAAATTCCTTAACCAAATGACACTCTGTTCCATGACTGGTGGAGAGATAATGTGGGAAGAGGGAGGGAGGGAGGGGAGAGAGAGAGGAGTCACCTGATTTTTATCATAGGCTAATGAATCTTGTAACATCAGCCAATGCTTCCCGAGCATTGACATCTGGTGTCAACTTTTCTATAAATAATGCTTCTTTTATTTTCCTTTTTTGTAAATTCCTTTCAGACTCCAAAATTTTAGTAAGCACTGTTTTGCCTTCTTGCTTTTTTCTCATATGCATTGACCAGGGCTTTGTTCTCTGTGCATTATACCTCATATCTCTAGATGTTCTCAATATCGATCTTTCAGCAGTCTACCAGATTCTCCTATATAAAATGAGGTGCCTCCTATACACTGAATTTTATATATTGCACCTTTCTTTCCACAATTTCCTTCCCCCTGTTCACAAATTTCACGATCTAGTGCATCACGCCTCCTGTCATACAACCTGGAGTTAACTAATTGTTGTTTTAATGTTATTGGTGCTATGCAAACCACATTCACTTTAATTCCTTGTCTTTCCAAGATTCTCTAGGTTTGCTATGTAAATCTATCTATAATAAATGGTAGTTTTAGTGCAGGCAAACCCTTAGTGAATCTAGCTCTTCTCCAACTCTTTGAAACAGGCAATTCATATCCATTCTCTGTGCTCCAATTCTGCTCTGTAAAATGGAAACACATTCCTGATGAAGAGAGTTGTAGTCTAGCACCAGCTGGAAGCCAAAGGTTGGGAACCCTTGCTCTAGAGGAAACAACTTATGGAGATCTACAGGAGCATCCACCATTTGTATTCACAGCCAATACCATATATGCATACAAGATTAAAGGGAAATTTGAAAGGTACAGGAAGTCTACCTTTCTGTACATTTAGAGTTTTAATTATATAGAATAGCTTTCTGTAGCTGAGTATTTATGTATTTATAGTAATTGTATCCTATACCTTTACAAAAATCCCAGGGAGGCTATAGAAACTATCAACAAAATAAACAAACAATATTACATAGAAGCAGTGCAAAAGATGCCTCAGTTACTCCACTTTTTTGTGGCGTCACAAAGAAGGTTGTTACAATAACACAGAGAAAAGTGGAGTCACGGAGAATGAATACAGTATCCCAAAGGCCATGGTCAGAAGTATTTGCAGATATTTGTGAACTTATTCTACCAAGAGGCAACCTGTTAGTTGTTACTGATGAATACTCCCAATACCATGAAGGGGTGGTGGTGAAATCCAAGCAGTCACCTCCAAAGTGCAACAGAATGTGGCAATTTTTTAAATCATGCACTCTCCGGAAAATAACTTCAGTCTGACCAAAAATAAATGAAGTAACAGAAAGATTCCTGGGAACTATAGAAAAAATCAAAAATATTCCCTCAAGAGTTGAAGGAAGGAACTAGAAACATGAAATGTACAAGTTTTTATATATCAGTGTCCTATTGCACAGTAGAGCTTGTCATGCTTCAGTTGTAATGTTCAACAAAATACTGCCTGGTTACCAGAATATTCTCTTCCCACACAGGCTTATTCTGCCTTCAGACAAATGACCAAAAAATAAAAAATAAAAAAATAAAAAAATCCAAGTGAAACTTTATGCAGATAGCAGAAACAACATCAAGGAATCTATTATAAATCAAGAGGACAATGCTAGGATAATTTACAAAACAATCCCATGCATGCTTTGTTTATTCAGAAATAAGCCCCTGTGTTCAATAGTGTAGGCTTACTCTCTACAAAGGATTGCATCTTTAGTGAAGCAAAATAAGGAAGGAAAGTTCTCTAGTCCCTTCTATGCAAACTGAAAGACAGTAAGCAGGTTTAAGGGAATCTTCTTCATATAGCCTGTGCAATTACCAGACATCCATTTTATTTCAAATATGTCAAGAAGCCATTTGCTGAGAACGAAGAGAAGGATAATTATGTACAACACTCCAACAGACCAGGTGATAAAGAAGCACAAACAATGGGCAGAGAAAAATTAACAACAGCAGAAAACAAAAGAGAAATCCTGCAAGACAGATGCATCCACCAAGAACCTTTATAAGATGGTGCTCTCAATGTACAATGAAGAGCACCCCGTTACTCCATGGACTGCTCTCTCACTTAGTCTGAGAGTGGCAGAATAAGGGGAGTGAGAGAAGATGCTCCGTGCAGCAAAGTTGTGGGGATGGGCACTTGGGCAAGTGCTTTTCTGGTCTCAGCAACTGCTGCCAAACCACTAACAAACCCTGCGCCCTGTCAACCTACCTGCCAATGTGGAGATGTGCACCCCTACCCACGGTCCCCAACTGGGCTGACCTCCCAGCATCCTCTGCCCTGGCCCACCTGCATATCCTGTACTAGCTAATGTTGGTTCTCCTCTCCCACAATGAAAGCAGAATTCCATCCCCCGTGCCCCCAACCCCCCTGGGAATTGGAGTTTGCATGGTCTTTTCAGGATGCAGGGCCACTTGGGGGGCATGGTGCCATGGCTGGAAGAAGCAGCGCGGGTGTTGCAGGGCATTTAACGGGCTTTCAATGCCCTTTCCCTGCCAAGGCAGGCGGGGCACTCTGAAAATGAATGATCGTGTTCTTTACACCCCACTGGAGATCATAGCCAAACATGACCAAGTGGCTGATGCGGTGATGCTTTGCCCACAGTCTAGCCGTGGAACTGGCTGGGAAGCTGAGCGTCAGGGAGGGGCTCCCCTCTCCTTCAGTTAGGCTAACAGTGGTTAGCTGTATGTCTGTGGCATGAATTAGAGTTTTGAATTTTAACTCCGATTAGTGTTAACCTCAGTTAATGTGTACGTCTGAATGTGGTCAGTGAAAAAAATACCTCCATCATATTAATTTTCCCTCACTATATCTCAAGAGTTTTTCAAGTAACCAAGTAGAAATTTTAGAAAAGGAAATTTTCCCACTCTACATCTCTGATGAGCAACAGTATTTAATTTAATTTATTTATGTATTGTATTTCTATACTGCCTGATATAGAAATCTCCAGGTCATGTACATATTAAAACATAATATAAAACAATATAAAACAGTTAAAAATAATAAAACAGATAAAATCTCAATAAATAAAAACACATTAAAATTTAATTTCAATTAAAAGACTGGGAAAACAGGTACATCTTCAGGGTCCTCCTAAAAGCAAACAGAGAAGGAGATGCTCTTATTTCAGCAGGGAGTGCATTCTAAAACCCCAGGGCAGCCACAGAGAAGGCCTGTTCCCAAGTCGCCACCAAATGGTCCGCGGCAGCCATAACTGGACCTCTCCAGATGATCTTAATAGGCAACAGTGTTCATGACAGAGAAGGCACTCTCTTAAAGAGAATGCCTGGACCCAAACCTTTGAGGGCTTTATAGGTAATAACCAGCACTTTGTATTTCTTTCGGAAACTTATCGGCAGCCAGTGCAATTCTTTAAGAATCAGTGCTATATGGTCCCTTTGGGTAAACCAGAGCCCAGTCTAGCTGCTGCATTCTGTACCAATTGTAGTTTCCAGACTACGTACAAAGGCAACCCTTTATATATCAACATAATGACTATTATATTCAAAGTACCAGGTTAAGAACTGTGATTGGCCAGTGAATGGCAGATTTGGACACAAGTGTCCCTTCACTTCTCCTCAGCATCATGCTACAGCCCCCTAATGGAAAGGCCTCTTTATAAAAATCGAATAAGTAATAAATAATCAATAAAGGAAAAAGAAAGGCTACATAGGCACCAATTGTCCCTATTTACCAGGGACAGTTCTTATTTTCTGGAATCTGTCGTTGGTAAATCACTGTTCATATTTTGAGCTCTTGGGAATGCCTTGTTCGGTTGTTTTTTAATGTGAGTTGCTAGAAATTCAATCTCCAAGTGGCTGAGTTGATGCACTGTGTTTCTAGTGCACCTGTAAATGGGTGCAGAATGCTAAGGCACTATGCAATATACAGCATATCATAGGTGGAATTTAGCCTTCACCATTGTATAATAGCTGAGAGATTTGGGCAGTAAGGCTTGAGATGAGAACTGGTTGTTAGATTCTGTTAACGTAGGTTAACAGGCATGTCCCTGTTTTTATTGGTGAAATGCTGTAGAGCATGGATGCTAATGTCAGGGCAGAGGCACAGTACCACCTGGTTACCAGATGCCTAGGCCCATCTGATCCTCTACCCAGCAGAAGAAGTCTCTCATCTGTGAGGATTTATTCCAGCTTATTTCCTCCCAACAATCATTTATGTCTCACCTAAGAAGCAGAAGGCACAAGCATTAAGGCACTAAGACAGTTGACTCAAGTGGGACTCCTATCACTCCTCTTGTTTTGAGATTGAGGGTTGGTGATCTGCCATTCCTAATGTGATGCATCCCTGCTCTACCCCATTCAAACATTCTTACAAAAAGCCACACTCACAGAGCCAGCTGAAAGCAGGTGGCAAGTCCCACCTCAGCGCTGTCACTCACCTGCTTTTTCTAGCCACTCATGGTTACAGCAGTGTTTGTATGAAAAGGGACATGGTTATAACCATGTAGGAGTTTTTAACAAGCCCCCTTTTAATAATCAGGTCTGAAGCTCAGCCTGGCCATAGCTCAGCCACAAGACCTTAGTTTGGGTCCTTCTTCACCTGAGTACCCACTGCCCACGGACAGATTTGAAGTAAATGAAAATTTGTAGTGCATCATGTTCAGCTTAAAGTAGCAACATGGCCAGGGGTAGATCCAGCAGGAAATTACAGGGGGTGCAACAGGAATTTTCCCCCATAAGTGATTCCCCCCATATAAAAATATTGGCGCTTGGATTTTCTCTCTCTTGCAAATGCAGTATGCCAGGGGGTGTCAAGCTTAAATCTGGTGGTAGGCCAGATTAGATTCTGATGCACCTCTGGAGAGCCACACATAGCCTTGCACCCACCTCACACCACCTTCTGACTTTCTCCTCCTCTCTGCTCTTTCTCTCATTCCACCCCAGCCACTTAAATTAGCTGGATTCACTACTTTTTACACTAAAATACACTCAGGGGAAGATTGATTTTATTTGTTTTTTTGTATTTTTGGAAGAAATTCTGAACATACCTGCCAATACCAGATTTTGAATGGACAATCCTACCATTCTTCCTCTCTCCCTTAACAGAGGTGTTGCTAGGTACTTAAAAGACCCAGGGCTTGGGCTCAGAGCCTCCCCACATTTTGATAATTAAATCCTTTCATGCTCTCTTGAACATATCCAACACTCTCCTCTCCACTAGTTTGCTTCACCCTAAAAATGAATCTTTTTCTCCTGCATCAGATTTCTCCTGCAATCAATACGGACACAGCTGAGAACCAGTGTGGTGTAGTGATTAGAGTGTTAAGACTAGGACTGGGGGACTTGTGTTCCCCATTCAGTCATGAAACTCGCTGTGGGACTTTAGCTGAGACACTCTCTCTCCCCTCCAAACCTGCCCCACAGGATTGTTGTGAGGATAAAAGTGGGGAGGAAGAACATGTACACTACCCTTACTTCTTTGGAGGAAGAACAAGATGTGTGTCTATATATAGCCACATGCACTCCAATCCTAAGCATGTAAACTCAGAAGCAAATTCAAATAGCACTTTTTACACCAATCACAGCAGCATCTAATCCAGTTTTATCTCTTCTATTGACTACATTTCATTTAAGCAAAATGTCATATGTAACTATAGTGTATGTCTACATACTACAGTATATATACAATGTATAGTGTGTGTCTATACACTACAGAAAGAAAAGCCATCATTTTGATTTCAAATGTCATATAAGTTAAAGCAGCCTTTAAGATCTTATTGAAGACATTTCTTTTCCACCAGGTGTTGGCCCTTTAAATCTCTCTCCCTCTCCCTCCCTCCCTCTCTCTTAAATTTTAAATCTCAGATGTTGTTCTTATCTGTACACCTGTGGATTGGGTGGTATATTAATCTCTTAATTAATAAATAAAAATAAAATATATAGAGTTATCCCAATTTTGCAGAATTTAAAGACAACGAATCATTTCATGGGCATTTCATGGGCAAGGGAGTTTTAAAAATGAGTTTCTTGTGAACTGATTTGCAAAGCCTTGTTCTGAAGAAAGTGTACAAAAATAGATTTTTGGTGGGGGATCATGTTACCAGCACAAAGCAAAATAAAATAAATTGTAATGTTTAAAGGGGGAAACATATTAAGAGAACCATTTTCTCATATTTTGCTATTTAAGCCATTTTGAGAACTCTATTGCATCACATAAATATTTTTAATAAGGGCAGGGGGTGGGAAGAGAAAGAAACCCACACAGAGAGACCAGATTAGAGGTATAAGCAGTGTATCTTCAGGAACAAAAACAGATACATTTTGTCAGAGCATTCCTCCCCCCCACCCCAATTCTTTTCAAACCTTTTAATACTTTTGTACTGGCTAATTTCCTCACAAGAAGGTATACTGTAGGGATGGGGAGGGGTTTTCTTAGAAGTTTGCACTAGTGTGAACAGTTTTTTTGGGGGGGAAATTAAGCTTAAAACTCTCTCTCTCTCTCTCTCTCTCACACACACACACACGGGATGGGACTTCTCTCACATGTACAACACACACACAGTTCATGCCGGCGGGGGTGGGGGCGGGGGAAAGAGTGGACACGGTAGCTTGACCAAGGGGAACAAATCACACTCAAACCAAACAAACAGACTACAGCAAAGGCTTGGTTTTAACACAATGTTTTACTTTCCTTGAGGGATCCTAACAACCAGCTTCCTGGCTCAGCAGTTACATACAAATGCCAAGAGCGAGGAGGAGCACAAGACTCTAGGAGAACCAATAGGACTGGGAGAAAAGTTAACCCTTTTTTACTCTCTGCTACTGACGATCTCCAAGAGACTCAACTCTTGCACACACACCCCGGATCCGCTCCTGAATATGACAGACAGGTAGTATGCTTAAAGCTATAGGTGAACCAGGATGATAGATCCATATGACAAACAGCATGTTAAAGTAGCACAGATCAACAAAGAGGGCAGACATATGGGTCAGTCCAGAAGGTAGACCCCAATTCTTCATCAAGGTACACTTTTTATAACCCCACCCTAAAGGAATAAAACACCATATTCAGTAATGGGTTTTATTCATTATTATTGGCTTATCCTGACCTGGTAGTTCTTTCATGTATGTATCCTCCCTCCTTCATGTTTCTTGGTCCACCTCATCCTTGTTGTCACCTCCTTTATGCCCTTCACTCTGTTCCTACACAGAATTCATGTCCTCTATCTGTGGTTTTAGTCAGTGTAGAGCTCACCACAACTACCCTTTTTTAAACGCCCCAGAAGCTTGCAGGAGAGATAAGAGGAGAGACAACATCTGCTCCCAGGTAGACCCCAGAGTGTGAGACTGGGTGACTGCCTGTTTGCTTGTCCTGCTTGTCCTGCTGCCCCCCTGTCTGTTATCTGCCCCCCAGGACTGGTTGCTGTGCTGAGGTGAGGCCTTGCAGGATTGGGGCCGGGGAGGAGGGTGACTTGGCAGTTTCCTGCATTCCAGCTGCCTAGAACTGCCTGCTCAGGGCTATATAGGCTTCTGCCAGTGGCAGTGGGCCCACCACCGGTGGGGTCACCACTGAAGGGGCGACACCAAAGGGGGTCACCCTTTGGGGGAGCTACTTCGGGGGACAGTGAGGGTGAGGGCCTGGTCTCTTGGCCTAGGTATTTGTATAGGGGGGCATTTAATAGTGGAGCTTCTGTTTAAATTTGTCCTGGGTGAGACCATCTTAGAATGTGTCTGGGCTTAATTGGAGATGGGGAGACAGGGGGCATGTCCACTGACTGTGGGGTGGCCATTCCGGTTGTGGTGGGGAACAGAAGAAGTAACATTGGCAGGTCAGCGGGCCATTACAGGGGAAGGGGACTTGGAAATCTAATAGCTGTTATCCCTTCTGGCTGTCCTGCCAGCTCTTTGACCTTGGGGAGCAGTGCCAATCATCCTTGGAACCTCACCTTGCTCCTCTATAATGCCAGGTCGGTCCAGAACAAATCAGAAACCATCCATGATTTGATTCTGGATGAAGGTGCCGACCTGGTATGTATTAAAGAGACCTGGCTGGGGGAGGCTGGGGGCCCAGTGTGGTCCCGGCTTCTTCCTCCAGGCTACTCTGTTGAGGAGCGGGCGAGGGACCGTGGGCGGGGAAGTGGAGTGGCTGTGGTCTATAAGAATAACCTTTCCCTTACCAGGATCCCTGTTAGAGTGTCGGACCATATCGAATGTGTGTACTTAAGTCTGGGGACCAGGGATAGATTGGGACTTCTGTTGGTGTACCGATTGCCCCGCTGCTCAACAGGGTCCCTAACTGAGCTGATGGACTTGGTCTCGGACTTGGTGTTGGAGTCCCTCAGGCTTGTGGTGCTGGGGGACTTCCATGTTCACTTTGGGACCAATTTGTCCGGGGCAGCTCAGGAGTTCATAGCGGCCATGGCGACTATGGGCCTATCGCAAGTGGTCTCAGGACCGATGCATATTGCAGGTCACATGCTTTATTTCGTCTTCCACTCTGATCAGGGTGGTGTTCCATGGGTGGGGACTCCTGTGAATTTCCCATTGTCATGGATGGACCACCATCTGGTTAAGGTTGGACTCACAGTCACACCCCACCTTTGCAGGGGCAAGGGACCTATTAGGATGGTCTGCCCAAGAAGGTTATTGGATCCCATAGGATTTCAAGAAGCCTTGGAGGGATTTAGTGTTGGCTCTGCTGGCAATCCTGTTGATGCCCTGGTGGAGAACTGGAACAGCAAACTCGCCAGGGCAGTAGACATGATTGCTCCTAAGCGTCCTCTCCGACCCGCTTCAAAATTGACCCCTTGATATACAGAAGAACTACGGGGGCTGAATCGGTGACGTAGATGACTGCAGCGCAAGTGGAGAAAGACTCAGCTTGAATCCGACAGATTGCAACATAGAGCTCATTTGAAGACGTATGCTCAGGTGATACATGTGGCAAAGAAGCTATTCTTTTCTGCCCGTATTGCATCCACAAGTTCACGTCCGGCGGAGTTGTTCATGGTTGTGAGAGGACTGGTGAGTGCTCCTCCTCCCTTGAATCAGAATCTGGAACCATCAGTTACCCGCTGTGATGTGTTTAATGAATTCTTTGTGGGGGAAATCTCTCGTATTCGGGCCGACTTAGACTCTATCTCCACAATTACCTCAGTGTCTGATGTGGAGGTGTCCAGCGACTCCTCTTGTGTGATTAGGTTGGATCGGTTCCAGTTTGTGACTCCTGAGGATGTGGACAAGCTGATTGGAATGGTGCAGCCTACCACCTGTTCTCTTGACCCTTGTCCGACATGGCTTATATTACCTGGCAGGGGGGTTGTTGTAGAAGGCTTGGTAGAGATTATAAATGCGTCTCTGAGGGAAGGTAGGATGCCTCCTTGTCTTAAGGAGGCAATTATCAGACCACTTCTGAAAAAGCCTACCCTGGATCCCTCGGACATGAACAACTACAGGCCTGTCTCCAACCTTCCGTGGCTGGGCAAGGTAATTGAGAGGGTGGTGGCCTCCCAGCTCCAGACAGTCTTGGATTAAACTGATTATCTAGACCCATTTCAAACTGGCTTTTGGGCTGGCTATGGGGTGGAGACTCCTTTGGTCGGCCTGATGGATGATCTCCAATTGGCAATTGACAGAGGAAGTGTGACTCTGTTGGTCCTTCTGGCTTTCTATACTATCGACCATAGTATCCTTCTGGAGCATCTGAAGGGGTTGGGAGTTGGAGGCACTGCTTTGCAGTGGTTCCGCTCCTACCTCTCAGGCAGGTTCCAGATGGCGTCCCTTGGAGACTTTTGTATGGTATTCCCCAGGGCTCCATACTGTCTCCAATGTTGTTTAATATCTACATGAAACCGCTGGGAGAGATCATCAAGAGATTTGGTGCAGGGTTCTACCAGTATGCTGTTGACACCCAAATCTATTTCTCCATGCCAGCATCATCGGGAAAGGTCATAACCTCCCTAAATGCCTGCCTGGAGTCAGTGATGGGCTGGATGAGGGATAAAAAACAGAGACTGAATCTGGCTAAGATGGAGGTACTCATTGTGTGAGGTCGGAACTCAAGAGATGATTTTGATCTGCCTGTTCTGGATGAGGGTCACACTTCCCCAGAAGGAACCAGGTACACAGTCTAGGGGTGCTTCTGGATCCGAGCCTCTCCCTGGTGTCCCAGGTTGAGGTGGTGGCCAGAAGTACCTTTTATCGGATTCGGCTGATACGCCAGCTGCGTCCATTTCTTGAGATGAATGACCTCAAAACAGTGGTACATCTGCTGGTAACCTCCAGACTGGATTACTGTAATGCGCTCTATGTGGGGCTGCCCTTGTACGTAGTCCGGAAACCACAGCTAGTCCAGAATGCGGCAGCCAGGCTGGTCTCTGGGTCATCTCGGAGAGACCATATAACTCCTGTATTGAAGGAGCTACACTGGCTGCCGATATGTTTCCAGGCAAAATACAAGGTGCTGATTATAACCTATAAAGTCCTAAACAATTTGGGCCCTGGGTATTTAAGGGAACGCCTTCTTCTGCGTGAACCCCACCGCCCACTGAGATCTGCTGGAGAGGTCCATCTGCAGCTGCCACTGTCTTGTCTGGTGGCCACTTGGGGACGTGCCTTCTCCGCTGCTGCCCCGAGGCTTTGGAATGCGCTCCCTAGTGAAATAAGAGCCTCCCCATCTCTGACAGCTTTTAAAGATTCTTTAAAAACACATTTCTTCACCCAGGCTTTTAATTAATGTTGTTTTAATAGTTTTAATGCTGTTTTAAAATATTATTTTAAAATTTTTAAATTGTTGTAATGTGTGTGTTCCCCTGCCTCATTTTTGTCTTAACAAATGTTTTACTTTGTTTTTATTCTGTTGTAAAACCGCCCAGAAATGTAAGTTTTGGGCGGTATAAAAATGTTTTAATAAATAAAAGTAAATAGTTACTTCCTGCCTTCAGACTTGTTTGCTATACAGGACAGGGCACATCTCGGTCAAAACTCTATAATATGTCTTTATATCTATCAAACATGGATCCATGCATGCTAAGTCCACTATTATGTTATTTTGACCCACCTGGTTATGTGGAAAGTGTTCTTCACCAAGGCAAGCATAGGTCAGATGCCTACCTGAACTTGTATGTTGATCCATTCATCCGATAATACCTTATTAATATATAGAACAAGCCTTGTGCAAATCAATTCAAATTCTCCTTCTATAGCTTGAGGCTGATGATCACAGAAATGGCAGTCATCAAAGTTAGAGTGTGTCCCATTTCATACAAATGCCACTGTAACTGTAAGTGGCTAAAGAGAGAGGGGTGAGTTGACAGCAGTGGGGTGGAACTTCTTACCCACTTTTGGCTCTGTAACCATGAGCCCAGCTTTTCGAAATAATGTCTGAATGGGGCTGTCTCTTAGCCCTCTCTTGGCTGTGAAATACTCCACAGCCTTTCCATGACAAGATTTTCATTTCATTGTTTGCCTCTTCTTTGCTCATCCAGTTCAATTTCTGTTGATCCAAAGCATCTTATCCAACTCTATTTAACCTACAACCTACAATCATAACGGAATCATGTTAAAATGTTTCTCCTTAACATATTCAGTATTAAAATATGCAAAATGAATAGACACTGAGCTTATTGTTCTGTAGAACAATACAATTTTACTATGCTGAAACCCCCCCAAGAGCAAAATATTATCTGTGATTAGTGCATAATGTTCTTTGACCATTATAATGTCTGCTAGAAACAGGCAATATTCCATTTATTTCAAGAGCATTCTGTCCTTGAATACTGGGCTACTCTGAAGTAAAATGAAATGACAAACTTTGCTCTTATTTGTTAATATTATATAAATTGTTTTAGAGATGAAAAAGTCAGAAGTGCCTTAGATTCTTCAGATCATCTTCATTTTATTCTTAAGTTTTATGATAATTCTAAATTTTGGCATTTTTTTAAATAAAGATGGGACACATATGTAAATGAAGAGGGGATTTTTTCCTTAACTGACACATTACCAATTTTCAAACAGTATTACAATTTTTTTAGTCAAAAGTGCGCACATGGAAATATATAATTATGGTAATTTCTTAAGTGTGTGATTAACCACATAGCCTGAGCTCATTTTCAAAAGTAGGCCAAAATTATTTTCATAAGCTAGGTTCAAGCCAATTTCCTTTTTCAATAAATAAATGCATAAATCTCTGAGAGTCCTGGAAGAGAAACCCTTTACAAGAAACATAGAAGGAAATCCAACATGAATGTTTCTTTGACTCTCTCTTTCCCCCATTTTTACAGTATTAATAGTAATTAATATGGTATCAATAGTATAAGGTATCAATAGTACTGATAAAACAAAACATTGTATCTATAGTATACCATAGTATACTATAAAACAAAATACTGTATCAATAGTAATTAAAGAGGCATAGGCGTGCCCACAAACACACACACGTGCACAATAAACAGACACACAGAACGCAAACACCAGGATATATGCACAGAAACAAACACAGACACACTTACACAACACAAATACACAAAAAGAAATGCAGAGGTGAATGCATACAGAAACTCAGACAAGCTAAGCACACACACAGAGAAGCACGCACACACACAAACACAGAAACATGCACACAACACAAAAACATACATGCATGCACAAATACACAAAAACAAGCAAATGCAAATATGCACACACAGACACACAGTTAGGCAGCTGTGTAGATATGTGCAAATGAAAAGATACAGAATATATTAAGTCAAGTCTCTCTTTCTCTCTCTGTGTGTGTAAGCCTGCCCAGGATTGCAGCATCCCCTCCCCCAATTCTCTCTTCAGGTAGAGAGTGAGTTCCTCAGGCTGCAAAGTTACCTCAGTGTCCTGCCCATCCCCCACTCAGAATGCTGATAGAATTGCACTTGACTTCTTTGCAAAGAAGGTCCTATTGCCTTCAGTGGGCTGGGCCACTTTGCGCCTAATTTATATTTTTTAAAAGCCAGGTAACCTCAGCAAAATTTAGCCTATTTACAAATGCCTATTCAACCATTCTCAGCTCCATAAGATCTCACTCCTGGGCCTTGGGGAAATGGGGTTGTGTGTGTGTGTGGCGGGGGGTGGTGGTCATTTTTTTTTTTACAATGGTAAAACTCCACAGACCAGTAGAGTTTGCTATTTTTCAAGTATTGGTAAAAAACAAACAAACAAACAAACCCTGAAAACCATTTCCCACTCAGTGCTGCTCTTCTCCCAGCACTGAAGAGGAGGCCTGTAACAGAAACAGACCCCAAGCACCATCTTGGGCTAATGGGAATTCTAGTCCTTCCCAGGATTGCCCCACACAGAGACCATTGATGCCCAAATTAAGATCAGGAAGATGGAGTGCCTGGCAGCAGCAAACATGCCCCATGTCCTGGTCCTGTATTGGATCATGAAGGCCTTATGGTATTGCTACAGGAAACTCCATTATGTTGGAGTCCCAGATCTGGAGTAAGACGCTTGAACTTTTCCATCATTCAGAAGGAGAGCCCCTAGGCCAGGGCAAAGTGAGCCAGCTTCCTAGAGCACCAAGGCAAATCTTTCTGCCTGGGCATTCCTTCATGTCTGATCAATATGATAATCTTAGATACAGCCAAAAGTTGTTTGCTCATAAACTTCTTATTCATGGTAGTAAGAGAGGAAGACTGACCAATATAACACCTCTAGAGCTTTGAAGGGATGCTAACATGCATTCAAGCCTGTGAAAATAAATCAAAGTAGCAATATGAATAAAGATTGGTAAGATTTTTGCTCAAGTGGGAAATGAATTCAACAGTGAGAAAGCTGTTTTCTCACCTTCCTTGTAAAACTATAGAAACATAAATTCTTAACTAATTAAGCATCTAGTAAGAAGAAAAGGCAGAAGAAAACTCATAGTTGCAGTAAGTGGCATAATTTATTTCCCTCAAGAAAGATTACAAAATAGTTACAACTAGTTGGATAATTTGTAATTAATTCTCCAGGGTATTGTGAGACCCAATTAATAAATACTAGAAAACCATGTTGATTGTTGGAAGAAAGGTGCTATGGGAATGCCAAAGATCAATGCTATCCTTACAGCTTGTCTACTATCATTGCTGCAGAATGAGCAAAATACCTCCAGATTTCTTGACACTTTGCGAACAGACTCAGTAACTGGAGCATGGACCCTTGCAGATTAAAATTATCTATTTCAGAGGGAGTTTGCATGTGTTTACACTGAGAATTACAAGTGTCATTTCCTATATCAGTAAACAGAAGTAACATTAATATTATTCACAATAATGTTGGTTGAGCTCTTCATGGTAGATAAGAGTCTCTCTCTCTCTCTCTCTCTCTCTCTCTCTCTCTCTCTCTCTCTCTCTCTCTCTCTCTCTCTATATATATATATATATATACACACACACACACACACACAAATACACACCAATATTGTTACCCAGTGGCAAGGTTTTCAATTTTCCTAGAGGCAAAGACTGCCAATCAAATGTTTTCATTTATGAGCATGCAGTGCAATTTCCAAACAGTCTATGGAGATTTTAAACATTAAAATAATAAAAAGCTCAAGGCTAATTCACACAGCTGCTGGGCTTATGGAGATGGCTGGTTTCTAGGTGTGCAGTGAGCTATCATTCAGTGGGAAACCAGCTGCATAACTTGTACTTACTGAAAACCAGCAATGCAGACAAAGGGAAAGGCTGAGGAGCAACTCCTCACTTAATTTGAGGGGCAAGAGATGGAAGACACTTTCCCCACAGACATGGATTTGAGAACTTAATTTGAGGGGCAAGAGAGGGAAGACACTTTCCCCGCAGACATGGATTTGAGAAGGAGAAAGACACTTTCAGGGGAGAAATGGGTTACGAGGTTTGGTGGAGGGGAAAGATACCTTTTTTTTGCGGGGGGAGATATGAGATATGAGGTTTGGGATCACTTCAAATGTTTGCAGGGTGGGATCTGCATCCCTTCTGAAAACTGATGCCTACAGTTGCATAGGACTCATTGAAATGAATGGGAAATGTATATGAGTGCTATCATGCTCTTCCTAATCTCCTATTCATTCTAATGGTTCATGAGTGGGAAAACTTCCTGCGGGATTGTACCCATTGTCACCAGCACATCTAGGACAGAGAGAAAGGGTCATTTGTTTGTTTGGTTGTTCATTTGCCTGTTTGTTATACTGCCCACCCAGATAGGCTCTATAACCCCCCCCCCCAGATAAAACCAAAATAACCATTAAAAACAATTAAAATTAAATCAGTTTGAAACCATTTAGAATCACTAAAGGCCAGGCTAAAAAGATGGTGTTTTTAGGGCTCTTTTTAAAGGCTGGCAAATATAAGCCTCTACTAACTTTTGCCAGCCCTCTTATGGCCGTATCTTAAGCCTCTCTTAAATGTTACACTAAACAAAAAAATGCTACACCAAATTATGCTGTTTAAACTTAGAAGCATCACACCAGCTGGGAAATATAAAAGAGGATATCTAACATTATTTAACATTATTTTAAACATGGTAACAAAAGAATAGAAGCTATTCAATCTATAATCTGGAAGTATAAAGGAAAAAAGTATTACATTCTAAATATACAGGAGACTGAATATTCTCTGACTATACCAAGCTTTCATAATAATCTGAGTGAGGGTCTGTTCAGAAATCCTCTGTGCAGACACAGCAGCCATGTGTTGGGTCCTGGGCATTAGAAAACCCTGGAGGTCTTCTCATGATCAGTGGGAAGAGCTCTGGGGCAGTCTGCGGGGAAGGCGGGTTTAATCTACCTTCCCCGCAGATTATCTACTTTCCTTCCCTGAGCGGGCAGATCACCCAAACGGCTCCTTCTGCAGCTCTGGGGGTTGGAGTTCCACCATGCCACCATGTGTCACCTCTCCCCCCAGAGCTCCAATAATGCACAGTGCAAGTGAATTATTGGGATTCCCCCCCCCCGAGTGCCGCGGCTGACACAGGGTCAAGAAAATGAGGTCAAGGGGGCGCTCGCTCCCTCATTTTAGAGGGAGGCTACTTAGGCTGGTTTGCTGCCATGTTGTTGCTGGCATTGGGCCCAATCCTGGCAGTTCACACATGTGTGCAAAACCAGGCTGGGCTCCCTTAGCCCAGTTTTGCACGCACATGTGAATAGCCTCCCTGTTTTCTTCTTCCCCAATTGTAGGACATTCCTATATTCACATCTAGCCTTTCTCCTCCACTAGATAAGGTCATGAGAATCCTGGAGCTTGAATTACTTGACTGAGTGGAAGTGGAGGACTGGATAGACAAGGGGATGGTTCTGATGAACCACTTGTGTCACAGGAACCTTTGTGTCACCAGGAACTCTATGCTACTCTATGCTCTATGCTCACCAAGACTACAGGCAGAAGTTACTCCCTAGGCACTGAGATTCCTAGGTGCTGGAGTGACTCTACCCCACCAGGTCAGCCATTTACTGACTTCACAGGAAGGGCTATAAAGAGTTTCATTCAGGATTGTTGCCAATCCTGCTAATCATGGGTGCAGTGGTTTTGCCCCACCCAACCTGTTGAAGCATGGAACTGGGAGAGTCTGATTAGCCAGAAGGCCTGGGTGGGCAGGGCAAGCCAACCACTCATGCTTATACCCACCCAGGCCTCTCATTCAGGTTGTGAATGGGGTCCCTACTTCCCTCCCTTCAGCACAGTGTGGCTTTTTGCTGATCATCCTATTCTGGATAGGAATGTTTTGGCTCTCCATAAACTTACATAGTTGGGGGCATTTTTTGCCTACCTCACATTGGTCACAACTGGCAGGTGCAGTACGGGTCTGTGAACACCCAGGCCAGCTTGTCGCTGAGCACCCTAAGGTATGCTTTTGGTGTAAGTTCTAGCCATTCCCTAGAGGTTCTGTGGCTCAGGGAGCCATGGTGAGGCTTCTCTCTTCAGGGGGACATCACCAACCTCAAAGGCTACACAGCTTGTGGGGAGATGGTCTCTGCTGATACCTTGACCTTGTCAGGCTGGCTGAGGAAGTCAGTGAACAGCAACCAGGCTGCAATGCTGCTCTGAGCTGGGGTGTAATTGCCCAACATAAATGAGGTTAGGGGCCCATATTGGGCATTTGTTCTAGATTAGACTCGCACTGTTAGGGGAGTGGAACACCAATCCCCATGCTGTCCTTATTGGCTATAGGGATGTGCGAACAGGTTCGAATCCTAAAGGTTTTGTGGCTTTAGTCAAGCCAGTTTGGTTTGATGGCTCAATGTCGAGTCAACCCCCCAATCCCAGTTTGGCTCAACATGAGACTGAACACACACACCCCAGCCATTATTTGTGTGTGTGTGGGGGGGGGGTGTTCATGAACGTTCACAAAAATTTAGACTTACCCCCTCCAGGGGGTTTCTCTGAGTCCATGGGGGGGTCTGCAGAGGTTTCCCCTCCCCCCATCAGCCTTCCTTATGTCAAAAAGCACCCAGTTCAGTCCATCTTTGGTGGTGATTTTGCAGGCTGTCGTGCATGTGCAATGGGCCCTGCATGGCCAGGTCATTACCCAGGCCACACGGGGCCCATTGTGCATGTGCACAGCCTCCAAAATGACCACCACAATGGGGCAAAGGCCCATAAAGGCCTGAAGATCACCTGAACTGGCCTTCTTATGGCCATGGAGAACCTCCGGGAGGGGTAAGTCTAAATTAATGTTTTTAAAAATTAAAAAAAAGTTTTGTGAACAGCCCCCCCCCCACCAAGCCAAACTGAACCAGGGGGATTCAAGTGGGGTAAAACCAAACTGTCCCAGTCCAGTTCAAGGCCAGTTCAGACACGAACCAAACCGGACCAGCCAGTTTTGTGCACACCCCTAATTGGCTATTGAATTCAAATGAAGATGTGGTTTTCATCCAACTTTTCCCTCGTATCTTCATTGGTGTGGGGGCAAGGGACTTTGTGGGGGCAATGAAAGTCTTTATTTGTTCTTTACTCTCAGTTGCTGTTTTCTGAATCTCTCCCTCTCAGCTCTGGCTCCAGGCTTGATCCTCTAGCTGCAGCCCTTGGTTTGACTCCAGGGTTTTTATCTTCTGATTCGTAGTTCCTAACTCACACTCAGGGATGTAGGGAGTTTGCCAAGGGCTGGAGAACAAACGTCCAACCAGCAACTCCCCCATTCCCTGGGTGTTCCATTGCACACACAAAGCGAGTGCCCCCAAGCCACACACCCTGCATCTGATGTCAGATGCAAGGGGGTGGGGCCCGTGCTGAGAACAGGACTGTAACAGCCCCGGCAGAGGTTCATCGCTGAAAAGGGAAATGAAAGTCTGCTGGGTCTGTCACAGGCCTGTTCTCGGCACTGGCCCTGCCCGCCTTGTGTCTGATGTCAGAAGCAGGGGAGAGGCCAATGCCTGAGTGGGAGAGTCCATCCCTCCCTAGCTAGTTTGAAATTTCCAGCCCTTCTTCCCATATAATCACTCCAACCACCAAGATGGCTGGGAAACACAGTTCTCTAGTGTGTCTTGTGTGCATGAAGGATTTTAGGTAACCTAGAAATCCCAAGGTTTCTTGCATTTGGAATGCTACATCCCAGCTGCCACAGTGAACACAGTGTGGAAAATGTACTTTTCTGGGGCACGTGGCATCCATATTATGCTCTCAGGCACCCAAGAGAACTACATTTCTCAGGTTCTCTGGCACCTTGAACACTGCTGTTGCAACATTCTAAGTTCTATGGAGAGGAAGGCCTTGCACAGAGGCCTCCACTGAGATTTATCGATCACGGCAGCTGCCTAGTGAGTGGGAATGGAACATGCAACTGTAAACGGCAGACACTGATGAGACTGGGCAAGTGTTTTACAAACCCGCATCCTAATTGTTGTATTTTTTTGATCTAGCACATAAGCATCTTGGAATAAATATAGAACGTAAGAACTTGTACATTTTGCATTACAAGTAGAGCTAAGTCAAAATAGTATTCCAACTTTCCGCTTTTACTTTGGCAACATATGGGTAAAAATAAAGAGAAAAGAATGGTGCCTCAGCACAGATTAGCATGATCAGTGCTACAAAGAGATAGCAGCAGCAAAAGAAAGAAAGAAAGAAAGAAAGAAAGAAAGAAAGAAAGAAAGAAAGAAAGAAAGAAAGAAAGAAAGGGATGCTTTTGTCCACCATCCCCCCTCCAGCCAGTGTTCCACTTTTGAGGTTAAAAAGTTTGCTCCAGAACAGTCAGTTTAGCTTTAATTATGAGCCCTATTTTTCTAAATTTGGCACTATCATTAGATATGGCAGGAAAACATGGGCATGCCCTGGTGCTGTGCCATACATACACTCATGTACTGTATGCACTTGAATGAAAAGTACAGCTATGGAGATTCCTGAATCTATGCAGGGAAGGATCATAACATTAACATAGGAACATTAAGAACAGCCCTGCTGGATCAGGCCCAAGGCCCATCTAGTCCAGCATCCTGTTTCACACAGTGGCCCACCAGATGCTGCTGGAAACCTACAGGCAGGAGTTGAGGGCATGTCCTCTCTCCTGCTGTTACTCCCCTGCAACTGGTACTCAGAGGCATCCTGCCTCTGAGGCTGGAGGTGGCCTATAGCCCTCTGACTAGTAGCCGTTGATAGACCTCTCCTCCATGAAGTTATCCAAACCTCTCTTAAAGCCATCCAGGTTGTTGGCTGTCACCACATCCTGTGGCAGAGAATTCCACAAGTTGAATTCCACAAGTTGAGAATTTCACAAGCATTGTGTGAAAAAGCACTTCCATTTGTTGGTCCTAGATTTCCTGGCAATCCCTTGAACCCTTGGAGTTCATAGCAATGATATGGTCTCAGACACTCAAACCTTTCTCCACTGTGCTTAGACTCCAGAAGAAGTAAAGAACATAAACAAAAGTTGGCCATTACCTCCACGGCATGCTTAAACAAAGTATTCAGAATTGGAATCTTAATTAGTTCTGTTTTTAAAGCAATGCAACAAATAGATGGAACATAATGAACCTTGATTTAGTCTATTGATTAAGTAGAATAGCCTTTTCCATTTAATACAACTTTTTGCCACAGGTTTTTTTCTGCTGAATGTATAAGTCTTTGCTCTATAAACTATATCGCTTTAAACTTTGTTTGGCCCTGTGGGGCCTTCGTGTTCACTACAATAGATTTTAACAGGCACAGCATTGACTGGATTAATTGATCCTTCTATAATAAATATTTATTATACAGAAAGGTGTATATATGCAATCATTTTCTGAAAAGTAATTTCATCCCTCTCAGCATAACAAATCATTAATTGATCATTCTTTCACAAACCAGAGAAATGGTAGCTTGAGCAGCTCATATTCTTACCTCCATCTCTAGAGTAGCTTTGCCTTGGGCACAGGTAGATATTGAAAAATCAAAGGTGCTGCGTATTTCATATTTTACTCAATAAATCATAGGTAAATTTTTATAACACTACATAGTTGTGGATCTAAGAAAAATAAATATGGAATAATAATTGACCACACAAAAAAGAATCATATAAAAAACAATAGATTTATAAAGAGTTAATCACTGTCAAAGCTTTGCTTAGCAAAACAATGGATAACAATGCAACATTTTCCTTTAAAGAAATGGCTGATGGTGCTTCCAGATAAACAAATGTACCCACTGAATTTTCTTTGCCTGATGAAAATCAGAACCAGTTTATACTGTATATTATGATATAATCAAATATAAAACTTCTGCAGGACTACTATTTCAGGATGAAGTTGAGAGGGTTGTACGTTTGAATGCTCCCATTAAAAAGGATGGGGGGAGCCCTTCACTTAGGAAGCTGCCTTACACAAAGTCAGACCATTGGTCCATTGAGCTCTGTATCCACTTGCTGGCCTTCCAGCCACGGTTATCAATAAATAGGGGTATGCGCAAATCAATTTTTTGGTTCTGATTTGCATCCAAATTTAATCACCCCCGATTTGTTTTGGGCCTGAATCTGACCACCCCATCACCCCAGATTTCATGTGTACCTGAATTCTCCAAAAAGAGTCCCAGGGCCAAAAGAGTGGTGTGCTTGGTAGTTCTCAGTGGGTGGAAGCTACCACCCAAATTTCAAAGAAATTGGGCAGAGGAATGATCTTTAAAGAATTTTTTAAGTTTACACCTCTTTAAGCTTTTTCCCATAGGGAATAATAATGGTAGCAAATGAGAGTGGATTCATAGTTTGTCACTGAAAATGAATCCACTCTCATTTGCTACCAGAGAATCTACTCTCAGAACATCTCAAAAACACAAAAAACCCGGTACCCCATGGGCTTGGGGATTTGTGGGTGGTTGGCACCCTATGTGCACTATACAACCAGTCACTCAGGGCCAGCCCAGTGCCCCCCAAGTGGAGTTAAGGGGCTGCTGAAATCCCAATTATTCCCTATGGGGGAGAAGCTTAAAGAAATTCTTTAAAAATCACCTCTTTGCCCAAATCTTTTGGAATATGGGTGGTAGCAGGCACCCATTGGGGCACTACCACCTGACCCATTCTTCTGCCCCTGAAGCCCCTTTTCTGTCCTGAATCTGCCCTGAAGATGCACAAAGTTCAGAAATTCTTTAAAAATCAACCCTTTGCCCCATTCCTTTGGAAGCAGGCACCCATCGGGGCACTACTACATGACCCACTGTGGCACTCCTATGAGGCACCCACAGGCAGAAATGGGCACTGTCTGTCCCCATTGTTCCGTAGGGTGGATGCAGCACACATCATCAACAACAGCAGAGATCTTCAAAGAACAAGGTTTCCAAAGGTCACGAACAGCCATGGTGTCACTCATCACATCCACTGTGTCCCACCATCCCTCTCAACAGAAATGCAATTGATCTACACACAACAGTGTGAAACAACAACAGTGAAATGCACTGCCCCACGCGCCCCCTCCCAATGCAGGATAACAGCAGCAGCCAGCAACAAGGAAGGAAGGAAGTGTGATATCACAAATGCAGCAGACTAGGGCAGCAGACTAAGGCCGAACAACAGCATCAGATGTGCCCTGCCTCCCCCAAGCATGTCATCAACAAGCAGCAGACACAGCTACATCTGTCACACCCAGCCATAATTGGGTTAAGTAAGGATGCAAAACATTCTGCCAGTGGAACAGCGAGATTTGATCCCCCTCCCACCTACACAAGTAGAAGAGTGATGATTGATTACAACAACGGCACACAATTTTTTGGTGCTTTTTTTTTTTTTACATTTCTGCAATGGATTGGAGCCTGTGGCAACAGCAGCACAACCTATTGTAGATGCAAGCAATCTAGTTTGAATAAAAATGATTATGATGCCTGATGGGTACCTGTCAGACCGCATTCACCCATATGAATCTGCCAGGGCCGTCTGATCATCATCTCAGGCCCTGCTCATGACCCTGCCACTAACAGAGATCCGGTTGGCGGGGACTAGAGACAAGGCCTTTTCGGTTGTGGCCCCTTGGCTTTGGAACGCACTCCCTGAAGAGCTATGCCATGCTCCCTCCTTCAGTGTTTTTAAAAAACATCTTAAAAACACCCTTTTAAGGAGGCTTTTTAATATCATTATTTTGTTATATCTGGTAGGTTCTTTAGCTTTTTATAGTTTTCAGTTTTAATTTGAACCTAATAATTGTTTTTAATCTGACTTTTTAAATAAATAAATAAATTATTACTTGTATCTGTTTCTGTGTCTGTGTTATTGTTGTAAGCATCCCCAAGCAGTATTGCACTGGAGGGGCAGGGTATAAATATTTTAATTAATTAATTAATTAATTAATTAATTAATTAATTATTGTGCTAGAAGTCACACTATGACCCCATCTTCATTGCAAAGAAGTCCACACACAGACAGAGAGAGAACCTGTCCTGTGCCCATCCATGAGGTCCCCAAAACACAGGCACAACAACAAACCATCTGCGAAAGGGTTAGTGGGTTTAGGGTAAATTTTTGCCATCGCTTCAGAATGCTGCAGTTGGGGGTGGGGGGTAAATGGGCACAGTGAGGAGGCTAGAGTGTGTGCCCGCTCAGAGCCTGTAGGCTGCTGGGCACTAGGGCACAGATACAAATATATGCATCTGGTGGACTGGGGGGTGGGGGGTGGCTGAAGGCTTTCTTTAAAAGCTGCTGTGGAGGTGGGTGGGTGGTAAACTAAATGGACGCAGGAAGAATGCTAGAGTCTGTGCCTGCTTGCCCACTCAGAGCCTGTAGGTTGCTGGGCAGAGAATATTAACACTGAACTATATTGTGGGCACAGAGGGCTGGAGGACAGGCTTCTGTTTTTTAAAAATGGGGAAAAAAATCTTTGGAATGGGAAAAAAGACAGAATTGTTTTTTTAAACTATGAGGCTATACTACCATTCTAACCACCTACTAGTACTAGCTAACAGCGATCCCTCCTACAGACAGAACCTCTTCATAAACTTTTTTTAACTAAACAACACACAAGTATTTAAATTCAGTTGCAACCCCAAACCTCCCTCCAAACAGGGGGAAAAAAAACCCCAAGAATACACAATTCCAGAGACGTGTGTGTGTGCGCGTGTGTTAAATGGGTACTCATTCAGTCTAGGGATTCACCTACCTTGGGTCCAGTTGTCCACTTCTGTGGTCTGGTCTCTGAGTCTACACTTTCTTCTTCAATCTTCTGATTTGGGGGGGAAGGGGCTGGGACAAAAGCATGGAAAATCTGGGGGGGAGGGGTGGCTAGCCAGGTGGCTAGTGGCACAGAGGCTCTGGAGCTCGTGGCTGGCACAGACAGAAAGCACAGGCAGGCCGTGATTCTCTCAGCAGCAGGAAGGGAGTGAAAAAAGAATTTTATTTTCTTGAATCAACAGCAGGAACAAAAATGCAATGCAGCAGAGAATCCATTCCAGGCCGGCACACAGCAGGGGCGGGCAGGCTGGGTGGCAAGGCAGTTTGGGCTCAGACTGGCAAGGTGGGAGGCAATGGGCAAAGCAAAGCAAAGCAAAGCAAAGCTTTCTCTCTTATAACATGAGGCAGAAAGGCAGGATGGTGGCTGCTGCCTCTTAAAATCTAATTGAAAATCCCCCTTGAACTCCCCCCACCCTTGCTCCTTTTTCAACCCTTCCCCTGGCCAGTATGGGGTCAGTTTATTTATTTTATTTTATTTATTAATCAAATATGTACACCTCCCCAAACTTTCATCTCTGAGCGGTTAACAATAGCATAAAACAAGTTAAAATATATATACAAAAAAATTAAACAATTTAAAATTTTAAAAATAAACCAGAGATTAAAACTCTGGAGATAGGTCTTCAAATGTTTTTTTAAAAAATAGTTAGAGATGGGGAGGATCGTATCTCAGCATGGAGCACATTCCACAATCTCGGGGCAGCGACCAAGCAGGCCCGTCTCTGTGCAGCCACCAAATGGGTTGGTGGTAACTGGAGACGGACCTCCTCAGATTACCTCAATGGGCAGTGGGGCTCGTAGTGAAGAAAACAGTCTCTTAGATGATACCCAGGGCCTAAGCAGTTTAGGGCTTTTAACTAGCGCTTTGTTTCCCCCCGGAAACCTATTGGCAGCCAGTGTAGCTCCATCAGTAAAGGAGTAACGTGGTTTCTCCGAGATGACCCAGAGACCAACCTGGCTGCTGCATTCTGAACCAAATGAAGTTTTTGTACTACATACAAAGGCAGCCCCACGTAGAGCGCATTACAGAAGTCAAGTCTGGAGGTTACCAACAAATGTACCACTGTTTTGAGGTCATTGAAACCAGGCCTCAACCTGAGAAACCAGGGAGAGATGTGAATCCAGAAGTACTCCCAGACTGCGAATCTGTTCCCTTTTGGGAAGTTTGACCCCATCTAGAACAGGTAGATCAAAATCATCCCTAGAGTTCTGACCCCGCACAATAAGTTTAGGAGAGGAGAGCTGGTCTTGTGGTAGCAAGCATGACTTGTCCTCATAGCTAAGCAGGGTCTGCCCTGGTTGCATATGAGTGGGAGACTTGATGTGTGAGCACTGCAAGATATTCCCCTCAGGGGATGAAGCCGCTCTGGGAAGAGCAGAAGGTTTCAAGTTCCCTCCCTGGCTTCTCCAAGTTAGGGCTGAGAGAGATTCCTGCCTGCAACCTTGGAGAAGCCGCTGCCAGTCTGTGAAGACAATACTGAGCTAGATAGACCAATGGTCTGACTCAGTATATGGCAGTTTCCTATGTTTCCTATGTTTACCTCTGTCTTATCTGGATTCAGCTTCAGTTTATTCTCCTTCATCCAGCCCATTACTGCTTCAAGGCAGGTATTTAGAGAGGATATGCCAACTCCTGAAGAAGTTGACATTGAGAAGTAGATTTGGGTGTCATCAGCATACTGGTAACACCCAGCTCCAAATCCTTTGATGATCTTTCCCAGTGGTTTCATGTAGATGTTAAAAAGCATTGGAGAAAGTACGGAGCCTTGAGGGACACCATACCTAAGCTCAGATTTCGAATAGCAACAATCTCCAATGGACACCATCTGGAATCTGTCCGAGAGGTAGGAGTGGAACCACTGTAAAACAGTGCCTCCCACCCCCAACACCCTCAGACGTTGCAGAAGGACACTATGGTCGATAGTATCGAAAGCCACTGAGAGATCAAAATGGACCAACAGAGTCACACTTCCTCTGTCAATTCCCAACTGGAGATCATCCATCAGGCCAACCAAGGCAGTCTCCACCCCATAGCCCACCCAAACATCAGTTTGAAATGGGTCTATATAATTAGTTTCCTCCAAGACCACCTGGAGCTGAGAGGCCACCAAACTCTCAATTACCTTGCCCAGCCACAGGAGGTTGGAAACAGGCCTATAATTGCTCAACTCCAAGGGCTCTAATGCAGGCTTCTTTAGAAGAGGTCTAATGATTGCCTCCTTAAGACAAGGAGGCAGCCTGCCCTCCCTCAGAGAAGCATTTATGATTTCTGCCAGGCTGTCTACAACAGCCTCCCTGCTAGATAGAACAAGCCATGTTGGATAAGGGTCAAGAAAACAAGTGGTAGGCCTCACCGCTCCAAGCAGCTTCTCCACATCCTCAGGGGTCACAAACTGAAACCGATCCAGTTGAATCAAAAAAGCGGAGTTGTTGCGCACCTCCAGTTCAGACATCAAATTAATTGTGGGGTCCCTATCTAGCTCAGCCGAAATCCGAGAGATTTTATCTGTGAAAAGCTCTTTAAACACATCGCAGTGGGTAAGCGATGACTCCAAATTCTGGTTCAAGGGAGGGGGAGCAGATAATAGTCCCCTCACAACCCTGAACAACTCCTCTGGACGTGAACTCGCAGAGGCAATATGGGCATAAATGAACTGCCTCTTTGCCGCACGTATTGCCTGAGCATAGATCTTTAGATGTGCTCTATGTCTCAATCTGTCAGATTCGAGTCGAATCTTTCTCCACTTGCGCTCCAGTCGCCTACCTTGTTGCTTCAGCCCCCATAGAGCTCCCATATACCAAGGGGCCAGTTTTGAAGTGGGTCAGAGGGGACACTGTGAGCAATTGTGTCTACTGCCCTGGTGAGCAAGTTGTTCCAATTCTCAATCAGGGCATCAATAGGATCACCGGAAAAGCCAGCAATGAATCCCTCCAAGGCTTCTTGGAATCTTACTGGATCCAATAACCACTTTGGGCGAGCCATTCTAAAAGGCCCCTTGCCCCTGCAGAGGTGGAAAGTGGTTGAAAGTCCAACCTTAACCAGATGGTGGTCCGTCCATGACAATGGGGAAATCACAGGAGTCCCCATCCATGGAACACCATCCTGATCAGAGTAAAATACCAAATCAAGCGTGTGACCTGCAATATGCGTCGGTCCAGAGACCACTTGGGATAGGCCCACAGTTGTCATGGCCGCTATGAACTCCTGAGCTACCCCAGACAGATTGGTCAAATGAACATTGAAGTCCCCCAGCACCAAGAGTCTGGGAGACTCCAACGTGAGTTCCGTGACCAAGTCTGTGAGCTCAGTAAGGGATTACGCTGGGCAGTGGGGTGATCGGTACACCAACAGAAGTCCCAATCTATCCCTGGTCCCCAAACTCAAGTACACACATTCAATATGGTCCAATACCCTAACGGGGCCCTGGTAAGGGAGATGTTATCTTTATAGACCACAGCCACTTCACCTCCCCACCCACGTTCACTCACCTGCTCCTCTACAAAATATCTTTGAAGAAGAAGCTGGGACAAACTGGATCACTGGCCTCCTCCAATGAAGTCTCGGTAATACATACCAGGTCAGCTCCTTCATCCATGATCAAACCATGATGAGCTCAGGTTTATTTTGGACCGACCTAGCATTACAGAGGAGCAGGATAAGGCTATGTGTGTTGTTGGCAGTGTTCCCTGAGGTCAAAGTGCTGGCAGGACAACTGGAAGGGGAGACAGCTATTACATTTCTGACTAACCTTCCCCTGGAATGGCCTGCTGACCTGCCAATGTTACTTCTTCTATTCCCCACCACCACAGGGATAGCTGCCCCATAGTCAACAAAGGTACCCCCTGTGCCCCATCTCCAGATGAACCCAAACACATTACAGCAACTTCAACCCAAGTCCAAAACAGCTTTAAACTGATTAAACAAAAGCCTTCTAGCCCTCGCCCTCATTCTCCCCCAAAGTGGCTCCCCCAAAGGGGCAACGGGCAGTGTTCCCTTAAAGCCCAAAACTGAGCAGGTGACCCGAGGAACAGTTGAGTCACTCAGGGGCTGGTCCCAATCCTGCCCACACTTCCCACAGACGTTACCCTGAGGCTGCAGCCCACAGGGGAAGCAGAAGCAGGCAGGCAACAGCAGAAGGAACCCCAGCAACCACCTGGTATTTATTTATTTTTTATTATTTATTATTAAAACTTTTATGCCTTCCTTCCAAAAGGCTCAGGGCGGTTTACATTAAAACACCATTAAAATCAGTTAATAATTAAAACAAAAATTATAAAGCATAAAAACATTAATTAACAATTAAAAACATCGCAAAACAATGATTAAATAATCAGAAGAATTTAAAAACAAGTTTTAAAAAGCTGAGAAAGCCTGATTGAAGAGATGTGTTTTCAGGTGTTTTTTGAAAATTGCGAGAGATGGGGAGGATCGTATCTCAGCAGGGAGCGCATTCCACAATCTCGGGGCAGCAGCCGAGAATGCCCGTCTCTGTGTAGCCACCAAACGAGTTGGTGGCAACTGGAGATGGACCTCCTCAAGTGACCTCAGTGGGCGGTGGGGCTCATAGCGAAGAAGATGCTCTCTTAAATACCCAGGGCCTAAGCCATTTAGGGCTTTATAAGTTATAACTAGCACTTTGTATTTTGCCCGGAAAACTTTTGACAGCCAGTGTAACTCCATCAACAAAGGAGTAATGTAGTCTCTCTGAGATGACCCAGAGACCAACCCGGCTGCCGCATTCTGAACCAACTGAAGTTTCCGGACTACGTACAAAGGCAGCCCCACGTAGAGCACATTACAGAAGTCAAGTCTGGAGGTTACCAACAAATGTACCACTGTTTTGAGGTCATTGATCTCGAGAAACGGGTGCAGCTGGCGCATCAGCCGGAGCTGATAAAAAGCACCCCTGGCCACCGCCTCAACCTGAGAAACCAAGGAGAGACGTTGATCCAGAAGTACTCCCAGACTGTGAAACTGTTCCTTTTGGGGAAGTGTGACCCCATCTAGAGCAGGCAGATCAAAATCGTCTCTAGAGTTCAGACCTCACACAATAAGTACCTCCATATCTCACTCCAGGCAGCACCAGGTTGGAAGTGGATAGAGCCCCTCTTCCTCTCTGCTGGGCTTCTAACACCCTGAGGTCACAAGCACTGGCAAGAACCAAAACAGCCAATCTGGAACAAGGAGGGAATCATCAGCCAATCAGCCCATGGTTTCGTTCACCAATCTGAAGCCTGGAAGGGCGGGAAATTCAAATCGACGTCAAAACACAAAATGGAGACTACACAATGATTGCGACAAAATGGAGGTCTGACACAACAAAACATTCAGCTGCAAAATTTGGGCAATTTGTTTTGGAGCTGAATCTTGCCAGGCTTGCAAAGGGGCGATGTGTTTTGTGTACAAATCACCCCAAACAGGTAGATTTGGGTACAGTTCATTCTGTACCTGAAACATTTCTCACATCCCTAATAAATAGCCACAAAATGGTGGTTTATTCAATGAGGATTCCTTCATTCCCCTTGTGGGAGTCCTCTTTTAATCTCTCTCTTTTAATCTCTACTGCCACCATATGACCACTTATTACCCTGCTCTCAGTACTTAACACCTTGGTGATGTAGCCTCACAAAGGCAGGATAGGCGTATATGTTCAGTGTACAAATGAAACAAAACTTGAGGTGTAGAACAAAAACAAGCATAAGTTTATTGTTTACAACTGATAGGAATAAAGATCTCTGCAAGGCAGGGCACATACACTTCTCTACAAAGTTGCTACATACATCAGCTGTTTTTAATTCTCTGAGTGGATTTTCCCTTCTTGATAAAATGTAATGTTTAGGGCGGTGATGTAACTGGGACAGAGGTAAATAAAACCTGGTTTGCAGACTTAGTGAATCAACTCAGACCTTCCTGTCTGTCACCAGGAAGTTTTACTACTGCGCACTTTTCACATTCAAGGCCTCTTTCCCAGGCTTAACACTCCTCCACTTTTAGAGCACTGTCCCAGTGTACTGCTGGTTCCACAGTCTCCACATATTCACTAATCAAGTCTCACATAATCCCCTGAACAGTCTCTTGTTCAGATCACATAAACCAATCTCTCTGCTATGTTCTGTCCAGCCTAACCCTCAGCTCCAACTACCCAGCTCCAACTACCCAACTCCAACTAACTCCAACTATTATTTAAATCCCTCCTCCAGTCAATCCCAGCAAGTCAATTCCAGCCCAAATCCCAGCACAGTCAAAGGCAGCTTCCTCTGTGCCTCTGTTGATGCAGATGGATTCAACCCTGAGACAAGGAGAGGAGAGCTGGTCTGGTGGCAGCAAGCATGGATAGTCCCCTTAGCTAAGCAGCGTCTGCCCTGGTTGCATATTAATGGGAAACTTTATGTGTGAGCACTGTAAGATATTCCCCTCAGGGGATGGAGCCACCGTTCTGGGAAGGCAGAAGGTTCCATGTTCCCTCCCTGGCAGCTTCTCCAAGATTGGGCTGAGAGAGATTCCTGCCGGCAACCTTGGAGAAGCTGCTGCCAGTCTGTGAATACAATACTGAGCTAAATAGACCAATGGTCTGACTCAGTATATGGCAGCTTCCTATGTCCCTATGTCCCTATTCTGTGCCTGATAACTATGGCAACATACACTCTCACACACTCACTCTCCAGCTCTTATCTGTATATTCCATCTCAGGGAGGAAGGGACTTGGG
The DNA here is from genome assembly GCF_027244095.1 of Hemicordylus capensis. Taxonomy (NCBI): domain Eukaryota; kingdom Metazoa; phylum Chordata; class Lepidosauria; order Squamata; family Cordylidae; genus Hemicordylus; species Hemicordylus capensis. The sequence goes on from NC_069657.1 coordinate 173,166,595, forward strand.
GTCCCCTTCCTTACCCACCCCCAAGAAGAGAGGATTGGGCCCCTCTTGCCCCACCTTGACTGTTCAAAGATAGAATGAATGCAGTCACACCCATGCCTGCTGGTGTCTCCCCCCCTCCTACAAAAACCACTCATTCTGCATCAGCTTGACAAAGGGGGTTTCCTTCGGAAGCAAAGAGAATGAAGGGAGGATTGGGACCCTCTCTTCCCTGTAACGGTATATTGACAGTCTGCAAGAGCTTTCTTCCACACCTGCTGCCACCTGTGTTCCTGATTTTTTCTGTTCCTGCTGTCAGCATAATGACATTGGTTGCCCAAGGTTCCCCAGTAATCGGACATTCTCCCTGTGGGTCTGACGCTACCCCTTCCACATACCCCTATCTTCTTTCCTGATATGCTCCACAAAGCAGCCAACCTGCCTCAAGCCCTTGGGGTAACTCCGCAATGTGCAATGTGTGTGGTCCGATAACAGGATGTCTTCTCTGATTTGTAGATGTGAAGGATGCAACAGGCCACTATCACCTGTGGGAATATATCCTCCTCCGCATCCAGCAAGGTGGACAGAGTTTACCAGCGGGCCTTCAGCCTACCAAAAACCTTCTCTACCACCGTTCACACACTGCTGTGCCAGAAATTGAAGTTCCTCTGGAAGGCTCTCAGAGGTGCATAGTAGGAGGTTACTAGCCACTTCTGAAGGTTGTATCCCTGACACACATGTCGGGCACTTCTAGTTTGATACTGATCGGGGTGTCAAGGAGGTATGCTGCCGCCCTGCACCAGTGATTTTGGTGAGAGTGCCAGTGGAGGAAATGGGGGGGTATGAGCACCCTCCTGGTCCCTTAAAGATAGTCCTCTGCCACCAAACCAGCCCGAACAAAGACCTACAAACTGGTTTGGGCACATCCCTAGCTTACAGTGGGCTGAGGCCCACATGATTCACCCCCAGCCCAGCACAGCTCTATTCATCGCCAGCACAGTACCTCCAGTGACTGTTGCTGCTGTCAATCTTATGTTTCTTTTTAGACTGTAAGCCCTTTGGGGACAGGGATCCATCTTATTTATTTATTATTTTTCTGTGTAAATTGCCCTGAGCCATTTTTGGAAGGGCGGTATAGAAATTGAAATAATAATAATAATAATAATAATAATAATAATAATAATAATAATAGGCTTGCCACCCCAGAGCATCTTGGAACCTCTCTTGCCCTAGCCAGGAATGTGGGCATGGGTGTATGGGGCTCCATTGTCATTGTCGCTGCTGGACCACCAGGACTGGCAGGGGAGGCAGTGACTGCAGGGGCCGTGGCCGTAGACGCTCCCATGGCCGTAGACGCTCCCGTAGACGCTCCCCAGTGCTCAATTTGTCCCTTGAGCACTGGGGACAAATGGGGACAAATCTTATTTGATTGATTGATTGATTGATTGATTTGATTTGATTTCTATACCGCCCTTCCAAAAATGGCTCAGGGTGGTTTACATTAAAACAAAACTAAAAGCAATTATCTATTAAAATAAAAAACTGTAAAAACATAATACCATTATTAAAACAATTAAAACAGTTTTTAAAACCCTGGAAAACCAGGCCAAACCTTTACGGTTTTAAAACAGTTTAAAAACTCTGTAAAGGCCAGGCCAAACAAATGTCCTTGATGCCCTAAGGGAGGGGAACCCACCAACTGGATTACATCTTGCTTTTTGCTCTCCTCCTCGCACCTCTTTGAAGAAGACGGTGGGGAGGGCAAGGGCTCATCTTCACTTTTGGTCCCAGGGCCCATTCCAGCCTAGCTACACCTCTGGGCCTAATTGTCTATTGGTTAATCAAGCCCTGGTGTGTTTGTAAGCTGCTGGAAATCCTCCAAGTCTCTTCTTCCTTTGGTTTTCCCTCTGTGCTGACCTGATCACGTACAGGCTCAGTTACGTTGGAGCTACCATTAACCACTCTCAATATATGGTTAGCAATGGTATGCTAAAGGCAGGAGTCTGTGTGTGGTGTCACCAGCAGAAGACTGACTTAAGGAATAGGAATCAATACGTGCAGTGATTTCAAGTAGCAGTCAGTCAGTTGTGTGTAAGAATCAGTCCACAGTCTTGCCTTCATACCCGAATTTTTAACAGGCTTTTTGTTTCAGCTAAAGGTTTTTGACTCATTTATGTTGGTGAGGAGGTGAAGTGTTCATATGGTTTACATTAAAGCCCCTTTGATACTCTCAGTCATAACTGTGGCCATCAAAAATGGTTTTCAGATCATCTGATGTGTGTGTGTGCAGCCACAATCCCACCAACTGTGCTTTTATATCCATATTAAAGTCATGTATGCTGCCTCCTACCAATACAAATATTAGAAAGGTTTTTATTACAAAGGGCCCTTCAAAAGCATTAGAGATATAATCCAAGCACTGGTTGATTTTTTTCTTCTTGCTTTCCCTTGATTTATATCTGCAGAAGATCAAAAGCACAACACTGGAATTGTCAGAATGAAATCTTTTGACTAAAATATGGGATGCCAATAGTACCAGGGTAAATGAAAGGTAAAGGTAAAATGTGCCGTTGAGTCGGTGTCAACTCCTAGCAATGACTCCTGGTGAGCACAGAGCCCTGTGGTTGTCTTTGGTAGAATACAGGAGGGGTTTTCCATTGCCATCTCCCGCGCAGTAGGAAATGATGCCTTTCAGCATCTTTCTATATCACTGCTGCCTGATATAGGTGTTTTCCATAGTTTGAGAAACATACCAGCGGGGATTCAAACCGGCAACCTCTGGCTTGCTAGTCAAATCATTTCCCCGCTGCACCATTAAGGCTTCCTTAAAGTCAGTGGCACTAAGACCCCTGACTTTTTCAGGCTAGAATATCATAAAATTAAAATACAATGGTAACCATATTCCAAATACCTTGTGTGAGAAACATGACATGAGTCCAATCCAGTGATAGCATTACAAGGAGAGAAATAAAAGAGAGAGAAAAGGAACATTTAAAAAAGAGTATGCAGCCAGCACTGTAAGTTATGAATAATGCTGCAAGAGAAAAAGCAAAATGAAGTGATTTTAAATGCAGTAATACATTTTAGGGAATAATTCATACTTTCTCAGATGAGATCAGCAGGGATTGTTTGTGGCCAGGAATTCACCGGTTTGTTCCATTGATTTGTATGGGACATATCTTTGCTGTAGGTGCACCTGCAGTCAAAGCTAAAGACCCAATCAAGGGCCACTGAGCTAGTTCATTTACAAAACTGTAAGGTGGGAAAACACTTTTACTATTATCAGATACTACCTATTACACCATTTACTCTACCTAAATCATTCCTGGCAGAAGTTGATTATTCAATCCTCTCCTGAGACAAAAAAACAAAAATCCACGGGGGAAAGAGAGGAGCTGATTCTGTAATGCCGTGATTCGTATTTGAAGTGGTTTCACTCATTGGATACACCAAGAACTTGAAGAACACCCAGAGGTGCCTACCACCCACAAAACCCCAAGGCAATCGGACACTCCTCCGATTATTGGTGAATTTTAAAAGTATTTTTGAATTCCTCATAGGGAATAATGAGGATTGCAGCAAATGTATAGCTTCACATCTGGGGAAAAGTGGTGGCCTAGAGCAGAGTGTGGTGGGTGGTAGTTCCCAAGGGGGGCAAGGAAGCTATCAGAATTATTTGAAAGGAATTGAGCAAAGGGCTGATTTTTAAGTGATTTTTGAAGTTTACGCATCTTTAAGGTTTTTCTCCATAAGGAAGAATGGAGGTTTCAGCAGCCTCATAACTGCACTTGAAGGGTGCTGGGGTAGCCCAGAGTGAGTGATGGTGTAGTGCACAGAGGGTGCCAACCACCCCACATGGGTTGCTAACCCATGGGGTACTGGGTTTTGTTGTTTCTGGGGTGTTCTGAGTGTAGATTATTTGGTAGCAATTTCAAACCGGTTCAAAACTAACCACCCCCAGTTTCGTTCGAATTCGAACCTGCAGCTCGAACCCGATGGCTGGTTCGGTTCAAATTTGAACCATCGAACCGAACCGGTTCGAATTCAAACCGGTTTGCACATCCCTACTCCACAGCAACTTTCTGGGTGTTTTCCAGACAAAGCTTCAAGTTCTTGGTGTATCCAATGAGCGAAACCACTTCAAATACGAATCACGGCATTATAGAATCAGCTCCTCTCTTTCCCCCGCAGATTTTTGTTTTGTGTATGTTCACACTCCTTGCTTCCAAGTTTTCCTTCTGACCAATGGCTTCCTAGAAGAGGCGGGGCACATGGTGTGCTTTACAGTTGTTTTTTAAACCATTTTTAAAAATCCAGCTACCTTTATACTTTCTACAAATAACAACTCAGTTTAATGCCACAAAAACCTTAAGCAAGCAGACAATATTGAACAAAAAAGTTCACACGAGCATACACAGAGTTTTTGTAAGGTTTTGAAAGTAAAACTTTTCAAAGAGCAAAACTTAGCTTGCTGCTTCTCTGAAAACTGGTTTATCCACTATTCGGAAGCTTCCTATTTGTATCTCAAAAGCTTGACTTGCTTCCTTATCATGGTAATGTGAAGACTCTTCAAGTCAGTGCCTTGGGCACTTCATGCTGGCAGCTGCTCTGGTTTATCCAGAAATGTCACTGAAATTCAGAATTTTTTTACACCAGACATAAATCAGACTAAGCTTAAATTCAAAAGGAAAAAACCCAACTGTATGTGAAGTGCTCCCAAAGATCTTGCATAGACTTCGGCAATAATCTGGCAGTGGAGATTCGAGCTAAAAGCTCCATCTGGAAAAGCTTAAAATCCCCATTCAGCCATGAAACTAGCTGGGTGGCTCTGGGCCAGTCACTCCTCTCTCAGCCTAACCTACTTCACAGGGTTGTTGTGAAAGTGAAACTCAAGTATGCAGAGGCATATCTAGGGAAAATAGCACCTAGGGCAAACACTGAAATTGCGCCCTCTGTCCAAGCATCTGACACCCATCTTTCAGATAACTTTACCATAATATCAACTGAAAAATACAAGTCAGGCTCGTTAATCTTTTAATCTTTCAAAAACTATTTTAGCAGTGGACTTAGCCAGACCAAAAAATGCTTGAAAACTACCAATTTCAGTATGCTGGGGCTCATGAAATACCCAAATACTATGTGGAGGTGTACTTGGAAAACTAAACAGAAGTGCCTGTCTAATTCTCTACTATGCACTGTAGCATCACCATTACATAAGTTTAAAAAATAAATGGAGAATTTTCCCAGATACTCTGTAAATAATTAAAGGATATGCAGAGTAAACTGTGTCACTGCTTGGAATATATTCTAGTATTTCAGAAAGACAGTTAAAATGAGAGAAAGAGAGCAAGAAACTCCCAGTGGGCCTTAATATTAAGGATTTCACACTGATTCAAAGACAAATTCACCACTAATAGCCATATTAGCAAGACATCACATTTAACTCACTTATCACAAGAAGCAAAGTAAGAGCAAATGAATACAATCCTAGCTCATAAGCTTAAGCTCAGTATTCACAAGCCCTGATTCTCTGTACATAGTGCCAATCTGAATATGTGTACAGTGACTTATATTATATATTATTATTTTTTTACCTGTAGCCCCTTCGGCGGGCTTCCTAAAGGCTGGGGGGGTTGCAAAGGTTCCTTCTCCCCCCACTGGCCTCTAGGGCCTCTCAGGGACCATTTGAGCATGTGCAGGGGCCATTTTTAAAAATCTTTTTTAAAATGGCCACTGAAAACAAAATGGCCACCGTGCATGCTCAAATGGCCTCTGCAAGGCCTGGCATGACCTAGGGCCTCACAGAGGCCATTTGAGCATGCACGGTGGCCATTTTGTTTTTGGCAGCCTTTAAAAAAAATTTTTTTTTACAAAATTGCACCCCCCCCTTCAAGTGGCACCCAGGGCACGTGCCCTGTCTGCCCTAACCCTAGATACGCCCCTGCTATTAACCTCATCTAAGGGGAGGGGTATTTATGGAGGTTTGCTGCCGGGATCATTGCAGCACATGATCGGCCAAAAGCAGGCTAGGCTTCCTTAGCCCACTTTTGGGCAATCGTGAGAATAGCCTCTCTGTCTTGCTTAGCCCAGGAGCTGCCTGAAACTGCTTTTTATTTTCAATGAACACACATATGCAGACTGGCTAGTAGGAGGAAAGGAAGAATCACCTTACAATTTCATCTCAGTCCCTCCCAGCAAGTGGAAGTGAGTAGGCATCAAATTACAAGGCTCTTATTCCTCTATTGGAGTACTTCAAGTCCATCAAAGACCCATTCAGAAATATATTCCGGATGATTACCCAGTGATCTGCCTAATAAAAGAGTTGGGCAGCAAGCATTCGTAATCATAACCTCAAATTTATTGCAATATGTGTAGGTCTAGCAGGGTAAAGCAGCAATAGATCCTGCAATGGGTGACTAAACGTTAATGCTTCCTGTAGGTACAATTGTTTGCTGAAAGCACAAATATTGTAAAGAGCAAATTTTAAAGTTATTCCAAACTCAGCATTTCAATCTGCAAAGCTCAGCCCATCTTGGTGAATAATGCTAGTAAATACATCTAAAGGGGAGACAATCACGACGAAAAGAGATTATGTTCTACTCAGACACAGCTTCAAAAATACATATATTATTAATTCCATAAAGCCTCTCACTTGAATTATTAGGCACTTTCCCCTTCAGACGTGCTTGCAAAGCAGTATCATTGGCAAGTCTAAGAAAGCAGCACCACTTCCCATTTAACACAAGACATGAAAAATACACTTTTCGTATCGTCTCTTTTTCCTTGCCAAAGAAAGAGGTATTTTTTGACCTCATTTACATACTTGGCATGAGCCAGTAATTCAAAGATGACTATATGCAGAAAACAACAACAACAACAACAACATAAACAACCCCCTCCCCTTCCAAATTTTCTCCTGTTAATTTCGTTAGTGGACTTAACTTGGCACATGTCAAAAGTCCTGTTCATGTTTTTCCCCTCACACATGAGGGGGAAGTGGAACTGTATCTGCTATCCATATCTCCCAGTACTGACATGTTGACTATATCCCATAGCTGCACATTCATCACTGGTGTGGATTCTGGCATCCACTGCTGTGGATTCTGGAATCCAGAATCATGGAGAGGAGAGTTGGTCCTGCGGTACTTGTCCCCTTAGCTAAGCAGGGTCCACCCTGGTTGCATATGAATGGGAGACTAGAAGTGTGAGCACTGTAAGATATTCCCCTTAGGGGATGGAACCACTCTGGGAAGAGCAGAAGGTTCCAAGTTCCCTCCCTGGTTTCTCCAAGAAAGGGCTGAGAGAGATTCCTGCCGGCAACCTTGGAGAAGCCGCTGCCAGTCTGTGAAGACAATATTGAGCTAGATAGACCAATGGTCTGACTCAGTATATGGCAGCTTTCTATGTCCCTATGTGTGAAAAGAGCTCTGCATCTGTACAGATATGTGTGCTTGCAGGGCTCCTCCACATGATACATTATGTTGGGTGTACATGTTTTAGGTCTCTCTCACACCAAGGCTGATGGTGCAGTCACCAGAGAGCATGATCAGCAAGCACAGTCCTACTTCTCTTTGCATGCTCTTGTAACAAATGAGGGGGAGCAGCTGAACAAAGCTAGAGGATGCATCTGCAAAGTAGTAGCCTTTTGTTGACATAAATGGGAAAGTCCTCGTTGGGTATGAGCTCTGTGTTTACATCAGATAATAAACTGGGCTCAGAATCTGAATGATAACCTGGAATGGAACAGATTGCCAGAAATCTACCCCTTTGATTGAAGGATCTCAGTTGTCAATATCTCCAGATTTCACCAAAAGCTGTGCTTCATACAGGCATTTTGTGGCACTGGAACTTGGTGAAATCTTGCATGAGAAAGATAATTTTGTATTACCCCGTAGAAACAGAACTTAATTTTCATACTCAAAGCACTGGACTAACAGGGCTGGAGAAGAGTAGCAATTCTGAAGAGAGCAAGCAAACATCCCTGGAATTTCTCTAATGATGAAAATGTCAGATGAAAAACTCATCAAAGTCTGCCTCTGTAATCCTCCAGTCAAATGGCTGAATTAAATCTGTGTGGAGGAATTATTAATATTCCTTAGTGTCATTAGCTAGTAATAAACTCAGGCAGTGCTTCATTTCTTCTAGCAACGGACAGACCCATCCCCCAGCCCCCTCTTATACAGAATAAGAACAGTTGAAATGGCTAAATTTGAAGAATATTAACTGAAAGCCAGGCATTAATGCATTTTAATTTTGGACCCATTTCAAACTGAGGCCCCATTGTCCTCTGAATGACATCGTCTGAAGCACAAGTGCCTAGAGGATAGCGGTGTGTACAGAACCATTTCTAGTGGTTTGGTTCAAATTCAGCCTGAATGTGAACCAAACTGCTGGTCCATGAACTGGTTCAGTTAAACTGACAGGTTGAGGTTCTCCTGAAGTGGGATGGCGGTCAGTCCTAAACTTGGGCCTGACTATAGGTGGACCACAGCACACACGGTCCCAGAAATCACATTTTAGCATATCTGTGGTTGGGATATTGACACATGACCTCGGTAGCAATAGCAATAGCACTTACATTTATATACCGCTCTATAGCTGGAAGCTCTCTAAGCAGTTTACAATGATTTAGCATATTGCCCCCCAACATTCTGGGTACTCATTTTACCGACCTCGGAAGGATGGAAGGCTGAGTCAACCTTGAGCCCCTGGTCAGGATCGAACTTGCAACCTTCTGGTTACAGGGCGGCAGTTTTACCACTGCGCCACCAGGGGCTCGGTATACATGACCTCGGTATACATGAAGTAAAAGGTGGGGGAGGGGCTAATGTTTGCATATCTGTGGTTATGGGGTTGCTGGAAATGACTTCCGAGGTTATTTCCGGCCACCATATTGAAGAAAGGAGCCATTTTGTGTCTGATTTCCACCATTTTAGCCCTTTTTAGCCACCATTTCCCCCTGATTTCCACCATTTTAGCCCATTGACCAATTTTTCGCCACCTCAGGAACCTAACCCTGATTCCCACTGCCCTAATGCCCTGTCATCCATGGTTTCATTACCCACAGAAATTGGCGAGAACGGAACCCCCACAGATAACAGGGCACACCTGTATTAGGAACTCTTGGTGCTCCCCTAGATGGCTGTGTGCTCACCCAGAACTGCTGTCTTGGGTGCTGCACCTGCACCCCAGTGCCTATCCATACCCTCTGATGGGAAGACCTAAAGAGCGGCTTTCATCATTCCTCAGTCATTTCACACAAGATCAGCAGAATTCAGGAGAAGCTATATAGATCTGTCTCTCTTCTTCTACCTTTGTACTCTGTACTATATCCATATTTCCCCCTTTCCCCTCCACATAATTGCTCCCCCTCCCTTTCAGTTTCCTCACATATTTGTTCCTGATGCTTTGTGGTCTCCCTGGACACCAACGAACATATACATGGCAGTATCAAGGGATATTATTAAGAATAAGAAATAAATTTGCTGTGCCTTTCAGTTCACTTGGCTGCTGTTGTACATATGTGTGGCAGGATTCAGGTCTGAAGCCTGAAAAGATATGATTGCTCAAAGAACTTCTTGGCACCCACCTAATCTTTGGGAAGTGGGGTAGCAATAAAAGGCAAAACCTGATCCATTTAGCACTGGCCAAAATGTCAGAAGGCTCTAATTTCTACTACTGATCATCATATTAGAACCTCATTATGTCAGTAATAAGTTTTTCCAGTACTGATGATAAACTCCACAAAGTGAAGCCGATTGGCACTTCTTTAAATATTATAATATTCTGCACTCCAGTTATTTTTAGAAAGTGATTTGGAGAGCATGCATCTTTTATCTAATGCCTGAACTTTAACATATAAATTTACAGAAAGACTGGTCAATATGTGACTAGGGTTTTACAAAATGTTCTACCTCACACAATTCCTGCAGCAGAAGTAGACCACTTTGACTGCCAGTCATCACAAGGGAAAGTATAAATACCACATGACATCTCAGCAGAAGCATCAAGGACTATCTCAATCACTAAGATCTAACAGCCTAATCCCATTGTCTAGAGCATATAGGATTAATTTTAAGAATGAGACGTGACCTTTCCTGCATACTGATAAAGTAGATACCTTTGCAATGCCACTGTGCCTGTGCCTCATCTCCGAACCCTGCGTAGCACAAATTGCTGTGTCATATAAAGGGTTTTAAATGGATTTTTAACTATTTAATGTGGCATGTTCATATAGGTATGAACTAAAATTTCAGGATAGTCAACAGAGAATTTGGAAGCATTGGACTCATCCATAGCTCTGTCTCACTGAACTCTCTGGGGTTAGAATGGCAGCCATTATATTGCCCCCACTACACTCAGTTGGTATTTTGAGTAGCACACCATGTCTTTGCAGCTTGGTTAGTTCAAAAAATTGATTTTTCAGATGAATATCCAGGAGGCAAGTCTATTCAGATTACTCTGTAAAACACTGTGTGCTTAGTCAATTTTTGTTATTGATTGCATTGTGTTTAGTTTAATGTGTCAAGCCTTTGAGTATTACAACTTACTTCACGGTTCATTCTTTATGCCTGTGGAAATCCTTCTTTTTAATTGCAAAACAAAAAAAATGCTGCTTTATAGTGCAGTGTGAATACAGATGGGCCTCAGCTTCAGATTTTGGGGGGAAAATAATCTAGATTTACGATCCCATACAGTGTAGGATCATGCAAGTCCAGGCTATTCTTTCAAGTTTCTTACTTTTTCTAAATGAAAGAATACTAGTTAATTACCACATAGGAACATTTGATCATTGTGAAGGTATGGAAAACTGCAAAAGATTGACGCTGTTCACACAAACTGCCCTAACTAGGCTTGAGCAGTCCTACCAGGGTTGGGCTGCTCATGTGAAGCACTGGAATTGAGGCTTATCCTGGTGCTGCCCCACCAAGTAGCCAGGAAATTCCCCCCGGCTATTATCCCGGTAGAAGGGTGCAAGCACATCCTTCTTCTGGAGATCCTGGTCATGTGTCTGCCTGCAGCCCAAGCAGACACAGAGTTGGGTGCCTAGAGCACCCAGCTTGCGGAGAATCCCCCAATGCACTACTCTCCTCATGCAGTGCATTGTGGGAATTTCTGGAGCCTGGACAGCATTTCCTGGCCTCCCAAATACTGTGCTGCTCATTGCAGCAGCTATCGTGTGCATGGCTGAGAGGTACAGGGCCAGGGTCTCTTTGGTCATGTGCGGAAATGTAGGTATACTACTGCCTTCCCCTCAATCCTCTCTATCTACCAGTGATTTCGGTTGTGTGAACAACCTTACTGATTATAATCCGATGCACAGGTAGAACACTTTGCAGAAGTGAAGTACTTCCAAAAAAGAAAAAAAAGGGGGGGGGGAGATGTCAGGATTGCAGTGCCACTCTCCAAACAGTCTACTGAAATTAATTTATACAAAATGTAGATTGATAACCTTCTTCAGCAAGAGCAGTACATGCTGGACTCTGAATTATTCCACTGACCAAGCTTTATTGAAATGGATGTTGCTGGCATGGCAATACTGCCTTGTAGGTTACACTCATAGAATCCACCCTGGCACTTTTACATTCTCTTCAAGATTATTTGTGTTTACACTTTCCTGCAAAATATTGAGGCCACAGCACACTGCAACTTGAACAAATGAAGTTTATTTCTATGCATACATATAGGGCCCTCTACCTGGTCTACATCTTAAAGAACATACTCTGGGGTTAGTTCAGACTTTAACCTTCTATGCAGGATAGCAGCTTGCCTAGGGAGCAAGAGGCTGTTAGTTTGAATCCCTGCCGGTGTACTTCCCAGGCTGTGCCCAGTAAATATATATTTGTAGTCACCTATATTGGGCAGCAGCAATATTGGGAGGTGCTGAAGGTGGATGCTCACTTCAGTGACAACAGCAAAGGCATCATCTCATACTGTGCAGGAGGAAGGCAATGGTAAACCACTCCTGTATTCTACCAAGAAAACCACATGGCTCTGTGGCCACCAGGAGTCGACACCAACTTGACGGCACAATCTTTCCTTTCCTTTATTTACTTGATGGCACAATCTTTCCTGTCTTTTATTCACATTTTTAACATATTGTTTTTAGAAGATTTAATAAGATTTGTTGTTTTCCCAATATTCACTCTCTCCGGTCCTCCCTTTGTCTCATATGACACAGAATCAAAGCCAGATAATCCAATGAAGCAACCTTTACAGAAGTACACAATACCATCCTGGGCATGAATTTGTCTAATACTGGCATAGTGAGACACAAGCCTGACCCATAGTACTGGTGGACTTACTATGGCTGCATCTCTTGTAGGAACTAAAATCCCCACAATGCCCTGCACCTTTTGGGCATTCCTAAAAAAGCAAACATAAAATATGATGTTTACCTTTGTAAAATGGCCTTCCCCCTACACCCCCACCTTTGTACACAGAATAGTTGTTGGCACACAGAAACAGCAGTGGTACCTTAGCCTGCAGGAGCAGGGTCCACAGCAGCAGTGGAGCCAATGGGCCCGGGGGGGGGGGGGCAGTGATCAGTAGCAGCAGCGGGGCCAGCACTGGAGGCCTCTTATTGAAATGCATCACAGCCCTGAAGACAAGCCATTGGCCAGCAGGAGGGACAGAGTGGCTGATGGCTGGCGGCAGCAATGAGTCAGCAATGGGGTGGTGGTGACTGGAGCAGCAGTGGTGAGTCACTTTAAACGTAAAATGTAAAGTGGGGGCATGTGATATGATAAGTGTATCACAAAGGTTTTTTATTCCGGAACTGATAGAAAGGGAATCTATTGGAGTTTGGACTCTCGGGGGCTCTCTCCTATCGGTTCCAACACTGCCGATATTACTGATATAGGGATTATTGGCCGGGTATGCTTATCAGATTTATCCAAATGCACATGCCTACTGCATGATACTCTTCCCCTGTCCCCTCCTGGAGTGGTCTTATTTTGCTTGAAGCTGAAACAACTCCTCTGATCAGGAGCCAGCAGCTTGCTAATTAATATAGGAGGTAGGAGAAGAGAGGAGAGAGAGGGTTCTCGCCAGACCAGCACAGGAACATTTGTTCCACCTTTGTTCAATTATAGTAAACCTCCCCGTTGCACAGGAGAGGGTTAAGAGCTCATATAGTTTTGGAAGCAGAAGCTGTGGGTGGAGTGGAGCTTCTGCAGAGCTTCCTATTTCACGTTGTAACAATGAAGGACAGTTGAGTTTTAAGGCCTGTTGTTCCTTGCATTTCTTCTTACCACTCCATACAGAAGATACTTTCTGTTGGCCAAAAGGGGCCCTCACACGACTTCTGGTGCTGCATCAAGCAATGAGTTCTAGAGAGAAGTTGGACCCAACAAGGCTACTAGAGAAAAGAAGGCTCTCTCTATCCATATACTTCAGACCTATTTCAGAGGCCACTTCCATCCTCACTGAAATTATCTGGAAAAGTGTGAAAGGGGTTTACTGAGCCAAATATAGAAAGCCAACTAAGCCAGCCAGTGGCACTGGTGCTAGAAAAAGGGTACGAAATGGACTTTAAAACATTGACACCATGTAGCTACAAAGCCTGGAGAGAAGCATCAGCAAATTGGGAAAATTCGTTAGAACAATCTTCTCACTCAAATTCCTGGAAATCTAGGACAGACAACACTTTTCCACATCCTGGACAGCACATCCAGTTCTTGGACTGTCCAGGCCAATCCTACACAGGTGGCCACACTACTCTGCCCACATATCCCAGTATATCATGTTACATGTCATACAGCTTGCATACTTACAGCTAAGGAGAGTCCTTTTGGGACCTCTCCTGTCCCCTGGTACTTCTTATTCCCTTCCCCAAGATACACTTCCCCCTTTTTTCCCCTTGTGAAAGTGGAGGAGAAACAGCAGCAAAAAATTGAAAAGGACTTTGATAAGAATCTCTATGTGTGTTTTTAGCATTACATTGGAACACTTAAAAGCTCAGTTGACATTTGGCAGTCTGGAAGGTGTTGCAGAGTGATTAATTATCTTTTATAACTAATTGCGCAGGAAGCTTAGCTTTAGTTGCAGGAAACAAGAGCTTGAACATTTATTATTACTTAAAGATTAACTAACAAATATAACATTGTCTGGTTCTTCAGCCCATGAGTCCCATTGCCTCCCGCAAGTTCAAAAATTGGTCTTGGCTAAAGGCTTGGTGAGTATGTCTGCTACCATTTCCTCTGATGTGGATCCAGTACTTTATCTGGATCAAATTTTTCTCTTGCAGGTCTCTCACAAAGTGGTACTTAGTGTCAATATATTTGGTTCTTTGTGTAGTTTTGTGACTTTGTGAGAGGAGAATGCAGCTCTGATTATCCTCATACCTGGTGATTGGTCTTGGTTTATCTATCTCAAAATGTAACCATTCAACTTCTTGACAAGCCTGTGCTGCAGATATATCTGCCTCAGATGAAGAGAGGGAAGCAATAGACTGTTTCTTACTCATCCATGAAATCACTCCTCCTCCATAAAAGAATACGTTCCCAATGGTTGATTTTCTGCTTCCTTGTCCTCAGCCCAGTTGGCATCCATATAACAGTCTAGGTTATTTACTGGTGGGTAGCAGTAACTCTAAATCTGCTGTACCATTTAGATATTGTCCAGTCTTTTTAATTGCAGTCCAGTCTCTCTTTGTTGGTGAGTTCATTCCTCTGCACAATATCCCAACTGCTGCTGCAATGTATGGTCATGAAACAGTTGATATACACAACAATGTTCCAGTTCTCATCCTGTATTTGTCTATGAGGTTATCCACACTAGGGTGTAAAACCGAGCTAAGGGAGCCCAGACCGGTTTTGCATGCTCGTGTGAACCACCGGGATCACGCATGATCCTAATGGCTAGACGGCGGCAAATCTGCCTAAGTAGCCTCCTGCTAAAGAGAGTGAGCACTCCCTTGACCTCATTTTTTTGATCATGTGTTTGCCACGGCTGCTTGCAGCCATGACAGGCACACTCAGGGGGAGAGGGGATCCCAGTAATGCACCGTGCACTTGCATAGTGCATTATTGGGGTTCTGAGGGGGCGGGGCAACAAGTGACAGCACATCCTGGCACCTCAACTGGGCTGCCGGGCGAGCCACAGGGGAGGCTGCTGCCAGTCTGGGTGGGCAAGTGAGATCAGGAGATTGTTTGTGGGGAGGATAAGTGAAACCCGCTTTCCCCACAGACCTCCACGGAGCTCTTCTCCTTGATTGTGAGAAGAGCTCCATTATTTTCTAGTGGTTCACTGCATTCTTTCTCCTTTAGAAAACCCACTTCTATTGGGGTGTTTACGTTATTTGTTTCTATCAAGCCGAGATTATCTACTAAGTCTGCAATTTTTTGTTTTTGAATTAGGGTAAAACTTCCATGTTCTCACCTTTTTATTTGGTTTCCAAGATAATAGGAGATCTCTCTCAGATCTTTAATTTCCAATTCTTTGCTTAAACTTCTTTCTAATTCATCATGATCTCTTTTATCTTGATGGCACACTAGCGGGCCATCCACACATGCAAGACTGTATGTCTACCTCCCATTAAGAACTGCTCTAGGTGATTTGTTCTGTGTTCAAACTGAACTCTAACTAAACTACCAGGTCCGTGAACTGGTTCTAATGAACCAGCCGGTGGTTTGGTTCATGCCTAGAACAGGGTCGAACTGGGTCGAACTGGGTCGATCCAGTTCTAGTGCCTGCAAAGGGGAATCTGGTAAGGATTCCCCCTTATAAGCATCTGGGGAACTTTACAGGGTTGAAAAAGGGCAGCGGAGGGTGGGCAGATTACTTACACACTGTGGCAGCGTTGTGGTTCCTTGGCAGTGGTTCCTCTAGGCCCTGCCAATGCTTCCTCCAATTAGTGCAGGCTTTTGGGGTGATGCAAATTTGCATGGTGATGCAAATTATCCACACACATGCGCAGTGGCCCCCCAAATGGCTGCCACATCTTATTTATTTATTATTTCTCTGTGTAAATGGCTTTGGAAACTTTTGTTGAAAAGACATATATAAATTGTTGTTGTTGTTCAGAGAGCTGAAATGATCCCAAAATGCCCCCATGAGACTCAGGGGGAGGCTGGCAGTAGGAGAGGAACTGCCAGAGACCTGATGCGACGGCTGCAATACCCCCCAAGCTGTGTTGATTCTAACAGGGATTCCCAATTTCCCATATGTTGTTGACTACAACTCCCAGCATCCCTAGTGGCAACAATACCTTTGCTTGGGGATTATGGGAGTTGTAGTCAACAACTTTAAGGAATCCCTGTTAGAGGGAACACTATCCCCAAGGCCACTGCAGCCCTCAGCAGCAGTAAGTCAACCTTTTAAAAAATGATTTTAACGCCACTCCCCAAGCATCTGCAAACTGGGCCCGAACTGCCCCTAAAGGTTCAGCTCAACCTTGAACTGAACCCCACTCAGTTCGGTTCAAGGCCAAGCCCTCAAACCAAGCAGCTTGACCTTTGCACATCCCTAGCAGGTAGCAGCCAGCATGCCCTACCACACAAACCTCTTTGGTGTCCCTAGGAGCAACCCATGGGGAACAACGTGGTGTTTTGAGTTTCCCCATCATTCCTTATGGCTGGAAGAAGCTACAATCACAACGTGCACTGCACACAGGTTTTGCACTGCAATTTGCAATGCATTTTGCAACCCTCCCTAGAAAAACACTGCAGAAGCACACAGTAAAGGGGAATCTGTCCCTTCCGACACAGAACACACATTTCAATCACAGTCTAAATGTGACCCAAAACTAATCCTTGACCCAGAATCCACTACCAGCCACAGTGCATGTGCTGCAGTAACATCACTTGCAGAAGTTGCTCTCTTACACACAATTATTTTATTTATTTGTTTATTACATATATATACCACCCCATCCAAACAACTCTGGGCCGATGGGGCTCTTTAAGACTTATGACACTAGTCTGAGGCGTATTTGTTGACTGCTGAATCCTTTACTGCTGATGGTCAATCCCACAAGGCAGAAGCTATCCACCACTTCAGTGTCTTCATTATCAATTCTGTGGCTGGTTGCTATACCCGTTGTCATTAGTTTAGTCTTCTTTACTTTTAATTGTAGTCCCATTTTTTCACTGTGCTCCTTGACTTTCATTACTAGAGCTTGCAGTTCATCTCCATTCTCAGCTATCAGAGTGGTGTCATCAGCCTAGTGCAGGTTGATGTTTCTTCCTCCAACTTTAAAACCACGCTCATCTTCTTCCAATCCAGCTTCTCTCAGTATATGTTCAGCATATAAATTGAATAAATTAAAAGAAAGTATAGAGCCTTGAACATTATAACCTGCTAATTGCTGCAGCTCAAGTCATTGTTAAAGGCACAGCTTCAATGGCTGTTTGAAAACTTGGCCACCCTAACATGCCAGAAGAAAAAAAGGAGAGTATGGCCTAATGCTGGCATCCTGCTTTGTGTGAATTCCCCTGTTGCACCTCTCTAAGGCTGCCTCTTATTTTTTTATATGTCGTTTTAAACCTTTGGACTACTCCTACAATCAGTGATCATGAGCCACAAGTTATAAGATGCCTATGTGTATACATAGCACACACATACAATTTAAATTAGTACCTAGAATCTTTCATCCATTCTAACTTTTATCCGTGATGTAATAAGCCCTTCTAGAGTAACAATATTTTATGCATCTATCACACATCAAAGAGCAATGGGAAAAAAATTGAACATTATTAATTTATGCAGGGGAAGAAAACAAGTTTAGACTCAATAACACAAAATATGCATACATGTATCTTGTACTTCGTTTTCCTATAAAAGGACAAAAGTTAACTCATCTCAAACTGTGTAACACAAGAGTTGTTTTGTATCAGCTGTTAAATGCCAGGATGCTTGCAGATCATAATATGGGGCAGAGGAAGCAAAGGGAGAGTGACACCTGAGTATTTCTCACCTAGCTTCCCAAAATGCTCTCAAGTGTCAAATGCAACTTGTATTCTCCTCTGGAAATCATTTCTGGTTGGAAGGATTTCTTCATTCCAGAAAAGGCTTTGACCTCCTCTGGAGTTCAGTCAGCAGTGCCAATTATATTGGCTAAGTCAACTGAGCAGAAACAAACTCCAACTCCTCTTACTCTTTCTGTCAAGGTCTGTGCATTGAGCAGAAACTGGATTACATATTGATTAAGGGCTTCTTCTCATCCAGGCATGTGGATTCACACTGATGTGGTTGCCTGAATATTATTGGGCACATGCCTGACAAATTGAAGTAAACTTTTCGTTTCAGAAATCAGAACAACATATGTAAAGTCTTGTTGTCATGCATACCAGACACAAAACCATACAGTGTTCACAATGTATTCTTCAGAGAGAAGTTTCCTATATGTCAACTCATGGTTCAGGAAGAAAGGAAGAAAAAATGTATGCAGTCTTCAAATCTCAGAGGGATGCTGTTCAACCTCCGGATTTCCAAATGAAGGATACAGGGCACATGTGCATTGCAGCTTCACACATCAATTTACTACACAGGAAGATGACACAGGAAGTACATGGCATAGGAAGTACAATGAAAAGGCTAGTACCTATTTTTTCCTTTGTGGAAGTCTAAGCCTGGCTGCAGAAAAAAAGGATATCCCATCTGAGAAAAAAATTCTCCAAAATCTCTCCTTGGAAGGAACCTTGACATTTGGAAATAATTTAAGTGGCTAACTGTAGTGACCAGCCACTCATCCTCCCTAAAGAGTTAACTGGAAGTGAACCCTGTCCTGGCTGTGGAGAGAGAGAGGAGAGCTGGTCTTGTGGTAGCAAGCATGATTTGTCCTCACAGCTAAGCAGGGTCTGCCCTGGTTGCATATGAATGGGAGACTTGATGTATGAGCACTGCATGATATTCCCCTCAGGGGATGAAGCCGCTCTGGGAAGAGCAGAAGGTTTCAAGTTCCCTCCCTGGCTTCTCCAAGATAGGGCTGAGAGAGCTTCCTGCCTGCAACCTTGGAGAAGCCGCTACCAGTCTGTGAAGACAATACTGAGCTAGATAGACCAATGGTCTGACTCAGTATATGGCAGTTTCCTATGTTCCTGGTGAACTCCAGGGATCAGCAAACCAGCACATCAGGTAGGTGGGACCTAGAGGGCCATTGGAGAGGAAGAAGGGTTCTTTGTTAATAGGAGCTGGCTGGGAGTACAGAGGAAGACATGTGGCCCTAAAGGCTGCAGGAGAATGTCCCTTCAGCAGGTCTGGGGGAAGCCAGGAGGTCAGGAAGCTTGAATTCTTATCCAGAATTTGTTGAGTTCAAGACAAAGGAAGCTTTTGGCTTTGGGAAGTAATCTAGGGAAAAGTTCATTTAGCCGGACTTGGTGTTAGACTTTTGCTTTCTTTCATGTGCTTTGCATATCCCTGAAACTGTTCTAAGATTGTTTACCTGTAATGTAACTAAGCTAAGAAATGCTAGTCTTTGCCCATCCAGCCAGGGCATTGCAAAAGACTCTGTAAGCTTTAAAATGTGCTTTTGTATCTTCCCACTGTTGGAAATTCTCTGTGGTGAGAGAATCCCTTTCTCATTATAGCAGCGTGCACAGAGGCACAACACAGCAGAATTTAGTTAGGCATGCGTGTATGCTGAGAGTAAAGTAACTTGGAGCCAATTCATAGTTTCAAATCAATATATAAGGCATTTATTAAGGAACTCCATTCTAGATACAAAATCAATGCCATCAGCTAATCCCTTTTCCTCCATGTTCTGGATTGACTCATAGCTCCTGTGTCCTAGGCATCTATGCCACAGCTGCAAGCAGTTTTCATGCAGGCATGACTTAGCAAGGTTCACTTCATTCGGCTGGTATGCCTCAGGTTTGGACTGGGCTGGTCTTTCTCTGTCTTCGATACAGATTGTTCCTCCACACTGTAAAGACCTTTGGATTTAGAGCCTAAACCGCCCTGAGCCATTTTGGAAGGGCGGTATATAAATCAAATAAATAAATAATAATAAATACAAGGCAAACTTCTCCATTCTGGGTAACAACACATTGTCCATTTTTAATATACAGTTCACAGCCTTGTTTCTCTAGCTTGGATATTGAAATCAAGGAGCTTGAGAAGTCAGGGATATACAAAACATCTTTAAGAAAAAATGGTTTAACAGATCCATCCAGTAACTTGCAATACAAAATTCCTTTGCCTTTCTTCTTGCCTTTATTGTAGTATTATTGCCCAAATAAACAGTCTCTTTAGGAATATCAAACAGTTCAGTATAGAAATCCAGATTATTTGATATATGAACAGAAGAACCAGTATCCAAAAAAATGAACTTTTCATCACTTTGCATCAAGCAAACATTAAGACTCTTGTTCGAATATCTTCCTGTATGCCAGTGATTCTCAAACTTGGGTCCTCAGGTGTTATTGGACTTCAACTCCCATAATCCCCAACCAAAGGCCACTGAGGCTGGGGATTATGGGAGTTGAAGTCCAATAACACCTGAGGACCCAAGTTTGAGAATCCCTGCTGTATGCTTAAAATCCTTTGTCTGATTCTTGGGACAGTTCACCACCTTGTGGCCAAATTGGTTACACAGAAAACATCTAAAGGCATTAGTCCCAGTTGGCCTCATTTCAGGAGCAGTCTCCCTGCTGGTGGTCATGTGACCTCTCTCTCTGGACTGAGTTTCCTTTGCAATGAAGCCAGACCGCTTTGTGTGTATGTGAGTATGTGTATGTGTGTGAATGTGAGCCCTTTGGGGACAGGGAGCCATCTTATTTGTTTTATTTCTCTTTGTAAACCGCCCTGAGCCATTTTTGGAAGGGCGGTATAGAAATTGAATTAATAATAATAATAACAATAATAAATGTGGGGGGCCCATGCGATTTCCTCTTGCAGCATTCCCTCCCCACCTTGGGTTTCCTCTGGAATGGCCAGTTGTTGCTTTAAGAGCAAAGTTACTTGCCAATTCACTTTCATAGCGTGAATTCAAAACTTTCCTCCTGTTTGCTTCAGAAGATAATGTTTGTACTGCTTCCTCAAAGCTTAGATTGGTGTGGGTTTCCAATTGGCTGATTATACTGCTATAGCTGGAGGGCATGCTTAGGAACAGAGCTTCCAGCTTCTGACTCTCTGTAAATTCCTCCCCTGCCTCTTTAAATTGAAAAAAGAAATCTTCCAGAAATCCCATATATGTAGCAAAAGAGTCCCCATCTTTATACTGGAGATCCTGCATTTTCTTTCTCAAGTTAAAGGTGTATGCCCACCCCTTCTTCATATGCAAGGAATCTAGCTTGCTTAGCATTTCCTTTGAGGTTCCAAGATCGCATATTGTGTAAAGATAATTTTTACTCACAGAAGCTGTGATCAAAGCTCCAGCTTGAGCATCTTTGAGCACCCATGTTTTTTTGGCAGTTTTCTGAGCAGCTGTAGCAGCTGATCCGCGGGGGGTCCTCCTCAGTAACTTTTTGGAGTCCTTCTGCTTTCAGTGCAAGCCTCAATCTGGTTTTCCATTCCAAATAGTTGTCTGCGTTCAAGATAGTCAGCCGGAGTTTTCACTCTAGGTAAGTAGCCATCCTCACTGGCTCCAAAAAGGCAGTTGCTGTAGATTAGCAATTCAAAGTGTCCATGCTAGATCTCACTGGATCTCCTGGAACAAACCTAACTCTCTAGATGCAGTACACACAGCTCAAAATACTGAGCTCCCATAACCTGTTGGAAATTCTCTGTGGTGAGAGAATCCCTTTCTCATTATAGCAGAGTGCACAGAGGCACAACACAGCAGAATTTAGTTAGGCATGCGTGTATGCTGAGAGTAAAGTAACTTGGAGCCAATTCATAGTTTCAAATCAATATACAGGTGAAACTCGGAAAATTAGAATATCGTGCAAAAGTCCATTAATTTCAGTAATGCAAATCTGAAATTTTCAGAGGTCCGATATTGTTCTATTCTTCAATCCTTATCTTCTTGGTTCCATGTAATATTCTAATTTTCTGAGATTGTGGATTTGGGGTTTTCATGAGCTGTACGCCATGATCATCACAATGATAACAAATTAAGGCTTGACTTATCTCGCTTTGCATGTAATGCGTCTGTCTCATATATCAGTTTCACCGTTTAATTTGCATTACTGAAATTAATGGACTTTTGCACGATATTCTAATTTTCCGAGTTTCACCTGTATAAGGCATTTATTAACGAACTCCATTCTAGATAGGAAAGTGAGGAGTTAGGATTTCTAATCTATCTATCTAGCTGGATACAGATGGATTCTGCATCTTCTCTGCACACATGGTGCAGGGAGAGAGGCTTGCCATGTTGCAAGGTAGAAGGGCAGGTAGGGAAGAGAGAGAGGAAGGAAGTTAATCCCTAAGAGTACCAATCTACATTTCAAAGGGATAGTGTCAGAGCAGTGGAGAAGGGATGACCAATGTCTTGACCCTCTAGCCCTCTGACTCACTAGTCTGTCCTCCACTGTCTGAGACAAGAGACAGCGCAAAGTCCTTTAACTTCCAACACCCACATCCCTGTTCATTGCAACTGGGGTGCTTTTTGAAGTATTCTTGCAACCACTGAGTACCTTCACCTCAGTGGTGACCCATGAACGCACCACTGTGGGGCTGGGGGGCAGCAGGAGGCACCTTTAAAGAGTAAATGAATTTGGTGCTTACCTCCGCTCCCGCCACACCTGAACACTGTTCGGCGAAGCAGCATGCCACCCAGCAGCCCCTGCAGCGAGGATTCACCTCCGCCACTCACCAGGCCACTGGCAGGGACTCGGCTGTGTGGAAGCCAGGTGAGTGGTGGAAGTGATTCCCCACCGCAGGGGCTGCTGGGTGGCACGCTGCTTCACTGAACAGTGTTCAGGTGCGGCGGGAGTGGAGGTAAGCACCAAATTCATTTACTCTTAAAGGTGCCCCCTGCCTCCCCCCACCAGCAGCGCATTCAAGGGCCACCACTGCTTCACCTGTAAATAAAAGCTGAGGGAGCCATAGACTGAAGCAGTCTGTATCATTTGAATAAATTTTTTTCTTTCTTTTTGTTCTTTGCATTTTACAAGCCTTTCTGAGTGAACTTTTTGCCTCAGGAGAAAAGGGCGGGCTAAAAGGGGGTGCCCCCCCCCCGGGGCAAACACGCCTCAGGCTGGGTAATCAGCTACCAGTTTTCTCACCACGTGTAGGCTTGTGCGTGGAGGATTTTTGAGTATTTTTCCCATAGCAAAAGAAGGAGAGTTTCCCTAGGATTCCACCCCAAGCCCAGGGAGGGACAAACTCTGCGATAAAGAGGGGTGGTGGCGGCAGCCATTTTTGAACCCACCAGAAAATACTGGAAGGTTTAGGGAAAAGCCTTGCTCAGAAAACACAGAGTGGGATGATTCAGCTTTTTTCATTCCCTCACATGGGCTTGCTCTGAGACAAAGGCTATGATTCACTACAATAACATAATGTTCAAAGGGTTTTAATGCATGTTTTAAGGCAACATGTTAACAGTTGCACAATTTCTTGCACAAATACAAATATTGTGCAAGCAGAGTTGTACAACAGTACATTTATTTCCAGTGGTTATATTAGTGCACAATATTGTGCAATCTTTGGATTTGCACAAGGGTGCAAATTTCAGTTGCATGCACAATTGCATGCACATTGCATTACAACATGTACGGAACTTTGAGCAATGTATCAGCCAGTTTCTTCATGGGAGAAGCCCCTGAAATCAGAGATAATTTGTTGGGGGAATCCTGAAATCTCTGACATTTGGAGAGCAGTTTGGTATTTGACATTTGGTATTTTACATACATGTCCCCCCATTCCCCCCAACCCTTCCCCTTGCCCCACCCCACCCCCGAGCCCAACCTTCACTCCCCTAACCAGCCTTTGTGCATTGCACTGGCTGGGGGAGGTAGAAAAACAAAGGAGAGATAGAGGGGAAGAGAAAGGAGAAGGGCAGCAGAAGGGGAGGGAGAGAAGGAGAGGAGATACACATCTCACCAACAGATTTGGGTAAATCAGAAAGAGTTTATTAAAAAAAATTAAGAATAGTTCAATAAATTTATCCCAGATTTCTGACCATTTATCCAGTTTATTTACTTTTATGATGGCTCATTTTTCATGTGCTGCTAACTTGAGCAGATCATGCACCAATTCCTCACTCCTAGGGAGAGTGGGAGATTTCCATTGCCACAGTATTAATCTCTTGGCTACCAGTACATGTAATTGCATGTGAAATTTGCCTGCTTATTATTTTGGAACATGCACCAGTAGTATTTAAATAAACTGTTGACAGATCCTGGAAACCAGAAGCAGAGACAATGGAGACTAAATACATTCCTGTTAAAGGACACCAAATTGATTACAATGATTGGGTCTGAAATTCAAGAATTCTTGCATTCTAATAGGACCTCAGGAATTAGCTGTGCACTCCTTTGGGATACTCTCAAGGCGTACATACAAGGAAAGATTATCGCCTTTGCTTCATATTTTAAAAAGGCAACAGAATCTTTAAGTACATTCTCTTATCTTGATTTTGCTAGTATCTATTTCCTGCTTCCAATTTCATCTTCTCTGTTGGGACATGATTTTTGAACATGTATTGGTGCTCTGTGAACATAGAGGAAGTCTCAAATGAAGGGCTGGAATTTTAAGTTACTGGTAGGACAATACTGGAAGGACCAAACCAGAAACCACATTCACACATTTGTAGGACTTATCTCCTCCACTCCTGGTAGAAATCTGATGTGTGAGAGGGGTGATCCTTGAATTATGGACTCTGATGATACATTGTTCCCATGAAGCTGTGTGCAGTGATGACGCCCATGTCATCAAAGTGCCATTTCAAATGATATTTTCTATCTGGCCCCATTCCCACATGATTAAGAATAGTACCATGTCCAGACGCATGTTCCCCACCTCCAGTGTGCCATTATCACTTTGCATGAGGGGTGGTTCATTCAAAACATCCCTCTACATGTGCTCCAAATTCTAATTTAAAGTCTGACTCAACCACAGGCCCATGTGATTAAGGAACAATGAACTGGATGGGAGGAATGTGTACTCATGGTGTGCTCACATCTTAATTGCACGGGATTGGGACCAATTGACATCATCTGAATGGGCACTGTAATCTTCTCCAGTGGTGTCAGAACCACCTTTTGCGATTCTGCTATATTTTTTAAAATGGATCAAAGGGTTCCATTCCACCTTCCCCCGCTCCTATAACTGGAGTTTTCATGAATAGATTTTTATTCCTTACCATCCTGTTCACCATCTGCTGTAAGAGTAATTTACCTGTAGGAGTAACATACTTGCTACCAGTTCTTTATACACCAGTGATTTCTTAATTTATAAACCAATCAGTTCTACACATATCCCCATGAGGACCTGTGGTGCCAGGATATATTTTAACAGTTTATAAGCAAGTCTAAATTAGATTAGCAATATAGTAAGTAATAATGATCCAGGCTTGGGTCATTTCCTGGGGATTAATGACCAGCTGGGGAAACTGATAGGCTCAGGAAATAACCAAAGGTGCAGTTATCATTTTATTAGAGATTTGTTTGTTTGCTTTTAATTACAGGCAAAATGTATATTCGTTTGATGCCTTACAGCATGACATTCAAGCAAAAGGACTATAGTCACTCTGGATATTTATATGCACAACTGCAGAAAAATAGATTTCAGGACTTTTATATTGATTAACGGCACATTTTCAGCAATACCCTAAGCATGATTGCTTAGAAGTAATTCCCACTTGTTTCCATAGGACTTACTTCCAGACACTTAGGTGTGCACTCCTTAGGTGAAAGATAGTCGCACTGTTGATATTAATGAGATTTTGCACACTGATATCTTAACACCACACTGAAATCAATGGGACTGCTGTGCTTAACCTATTTTATCTGGATTGCACTTTTTGATTCTATAAATCATTGAACACTCTAAGACTGCTTACTGGAGCAAGATTGTAAGCATTATCCTCTGCAGGATCAGGACTTTCACACAAAACCTTAGTTATCCAAGCATGTGTAAGTGGAAAAGGTTTGAAGCAGTGATGAACAAATTACTTGCAGCAATGTCAAACTCCGTGAAATTTAGCTACACTGAATGATTCTGTTTTGAATATGATGACATCATGGAAGGTTATTACTTTCACCATTACCATCCTCAGGGACATCGCTATCACAAACAACAATCAAATTAACTGATCAAAAAGGAAAAAATAATTGGCGAAACCACTAGCCGAAATACACCTCATTATTTTTTTCTTTCAGAACAAATGGTGTCAGAATGTCTTGCCTCAAATGTGACATTTGAGGGATGATTCATATGTATGCACATGCCCCTTGATGGCTCATCACATTATTGCTCTACACCTGATGACAAACAGCTCCATGTGTGAATGAAATTCCATTACCAAGTATTTTGACTAATCATTTGATGCTGTCTTGGGTGATTGCAATCACTCGTTCATGTGTGCAAATATCCACTTGCTGTCCCAGTAATGAACATGCGTGTGTGCATCAGTCTGTTATAATTAAAACGTGGTTAATCAGGAGACAACTTAAAATGGGATCAAATGAAAATTATGTGGGGTTGAATCTGTCGGTGTATGTTCACTTTTGATATTCAGAGAAATCTGAGTCATCTGTCTATCATTTGAATCATTTGAATGTGACTTTGTCACTAAAAATGCTGCTACAGACCCCTGGTGCTCATCTAGGGTTGATTTCACAGCACCTGGATTCTGCTGAAACTCATAGGCATGTCAGTAGGAGTGTCAGTATGGGATGCATCCATGAATATTTAAAGTTGAATAATACAACATAATATATACGTCATGATAAAAAGGTTGATAGATCGCATTAACACAACGCATGGTAGATTTGATGGAGCTGTCAGTGGCATGCAGAGTACTTGTGACAGCAAATAAGACAGATCACCTCAAACATTACAAATGTAGGTGTATTCAGTTCTACAAAAGTGGTTCAGAATCAATTTTTGCATCTGTGGGGTGAGGGGACACATGTAATCTTGTGGCCTGGAAGTGCTGGATGTCTTTTTATGATCTATTGTACTTTTAGCTGTGTCCGTTGGAAGATAATGGGAGGGCAAATGCACCCTCATGAACCCCCTTGCACATGGCCTAAGCTGTTGGCTAGCCCACCTGTTCCCATTGCACCCCAGTGCACCCCAGATTGAATCTTGGCTGTATCACCATTCCTAGAAACAAGGAAGACTCTGCCTTCCTCTGATTCAAGGAAATGGGTCATTCTGGCCAGGTGCCCTCAGGTCATTAGAGAAATCATAAGGGACTAGAAACTATAACTCTGATAGCCACTGTCCTGAGTATGCACCGAAGGTGCCAGAATAGACCAAGCATCAAAGTATTGAGATTGGAATGCAGTTTCTCTCTCTTAATGAGCAAACACCAGGAAAGACCAAAGAATCATGGGCAGATCCCCTCCCACAGATAAGACTCTTAAATTTAGTCAAGCGAGCCATGCTGAAAATCAGTGCCCCCCTTCTCTGTGCAGTTGTCTCCCTGGGAGATTGCCCAGTCAGCCTTTTGTTTTAAGGGAAATGTCTATGAAAACACCCATAGGCAATTAACTGGGCTCAGTATGCATATACTATGAAGCCTCGCCAGAAATTAAAGGTTAATGAGGCTGTTCTAATGACACAAACTGCCTGGATTACCTCAGGCAGCTCATGTCATCTGGTGCACCAGGAGCAGAGGGCTCCTGACTGCTCCAGAAGAGGGGCGGAATGACTTATTTACATTACCTGGCACAAACCTTAGTAGGCGATCATGTGAAGGATTGCCCCTGGGTTAAAAGGCTTCCATGTTTCAGGCAGCAAGCCAGGGTGAAAGAGTAGCTGTGCCAAGCATGGCAGATGCTCTGATGAGAGCACACTCATGGCACAGGACACTCCAGGATGAGGGAGGGGGAAGCCCTCCTGCTCCCAGCGTTTGCCTTTGCCCCACTGCTGCTCATGTGGGTGCATGGCATGGCATGGCAAAGGCAAAGATGATGACACACAGCTGCTGGGAAAAGCAGGCAAGCTCCTGACTTCCCTGCAGATCCCCACCAGCAGTGAGGTGAAGTCACCAGAACAAACTCAATCATTAATAAAGAAATTCCTCAAGAGAGCTATCTCCATGTCTAAGTGAAAAACCTATTCCCCTCTACTGATTAAACTGGACGAAGACCAGAGCCTCATGATTATATTAATCTCACTGCTCTAGCCTCATGCCCCTAGTAATATCCACCATCAGATTATTCACTTTATCTGAAAATTCCCCCAGAAACAATGGCCGGCCACTGGAAGGCATCAACACTGAGATTAGAATTCTGGAAGGTGCTCAGCTCTCTCAAGCTTGACCCCACAAGAGTTCAATCTTTAAGATACAAAATCCTCCTCCTTAGAGTTAATAGTTGGTATAGCATCACCCAGATTAGTTCCACCCACCACTACAAGATTTAGGATTCACCCTACTTCACATTGTGCTGTCCCCAAGGATTGAGGTTGCCCACCTCTCACTGACCTGACTATCCACCCCATTGAAATCCCAGGGAGAGTATGCATTCTGTGGATGAGTGCTAGAGATTCTCAAGCCTCAACTGAAATCACTATTTGAAATCACTATTTTGGGGCTCCTGAATTCCTTGCAAGCCACAAACCTAGCAGCCTGGAGTTTCCTTTGCTAAGTGGTCCTCCCATCTCATTGCTCCAGTACAAGACAAAGCTGCAGGAGAGAGGTAGCTATAGAACTGCTCTCTCTCTCTCTCTCCCCGCCCCCGTTTCCTAGTGCACACAACTCTATCCCCTCTCCATCAGCACTAACCTGCAAATATGTATTAGGGGCAACTCTATGCCATTCTAAGTCCTATAACACCTTAATGGAAGATCACAGCCAGCAAATCTGCTAAGGCGCTAAGCACTGCCTTTCACTTGTACATCTTAATAAAACTCAGCTTTGCTTGTAAGAACATGTCTGCAGTGCACACTATTGTGCCCTTCTGAATACTCTTGGGTGTATCCTAATCTACCTATGTGGTTGCTAAGAGTTGACACCAACTTGATGGCACTCAATCAATCAATCAATCAATCAAATCCTATACACAGTCAGCTTTCCCGGTACCTTAATTTATAAGCTGCCTGTATGCAGGTTTGCACTATGTTGAGTTAAATTCCCCCCATTAAGCCAAAGCATAGTCACAAAGGGTGGTAATTACCATGTTTCAGAGCAAACCTGGTAATAGATTTATTGGTGGAGAAGCCATGTGTGCAGCCATAAAATTGGTAACAAAGTTAAGCTATTATTAATGATTCTTTCTAAAGAGAACAGTTTTCTGAACATGCACTGATTCTTGACGTTCTTGTCATGTACTATGAATCATGTGGAATAAGTTTGTCTGATGAGGCCCAGATTGTGATAGATGCCCCAGGAAGACAAGCTACAGTTTTGGAAGACTGCCTCTCCATTCTCCAGTCTGCCATGCACTACACGCCTTCAAACAAATTAGTTCCTCTTGATTGTCAGCTCAGAAAACTCAGCACATGTTGTGGGGAGGGGAACCCTACCTATCTCAATCCATGTTTTAAAATGCATTCTGACTAACTTAAAGCACCAAAAAGCCCATGGCTGTCCATATCCTTATGAAGTGCAACCTACAACAGCTGCCACTGTTACAGATGCACACACTTATTTTACATACTTGTTGATAGGGGAGGCCAGAGAGGGTGAAGAGAGGAAGTGCAGTAGATTCTGTCAGCTCCCTGACCTCTCCTGATGAACTACAGCCATCTCACCCTGCCTGCGCATTCCTGTCTCAGCTGAGGAGGTTTGTTTTTCCAGCCCCAGACCTTCTGAAGGACCGGCTTGGGGCAGCCTGATGGCTATCCTATTCCGCTTGTGCCATCTACCTGAGTGCTTGACTTGTTCCACCTGTCCCTAAGGTCCACAGATATCTCGTGAGAAGAGAGATTTCTGGAGTCCTTGGCAGCATATATTGGAGGAAAGCACGCTGTAGGCATAGCTGATGGTGGAGCCAGTGGGGCCAAAGTGGGCCGGCCTTTGGTGCTAGGCCTTCAGTGTGGGGACTGCGGTCTGCGGTGGGGAGTTATATTAAGTTGGGGTTGGAGGTCTGGGTTGAATATTGTTAGCCCTCCTTTTACTGGGTTGTGCCAGGCCTCTTGTTGTCATGTGTTTGAGTTCTCTTAGGCAGGGGGATGCGTCCAGGAGCTCTGGGGCAGCTGTTACTATTGTGGTGGGGAATAGAAGAATTGGCATTGGCAGAGCAGCTGGCCATTACAGGGGAAGGGAAACTAGGAATTTAGTAACTGTTTCCACTTCTGGCTTCCCTGTCAGCTTTCTGGCCTCAGGGAGCAGTTCCAACTTCCCACAGAACCTAGCCCTGCTCCTTTGCAATGCCTGGTCGGTTCAGAATAAGACTAAAATCATCCATGACTTGATCATGGATGAGGGAGCCGACCTGGCTTGTATAACTGAGACCTGGATGGGGGAAACTAGTGGCCCAGTTTGGCCCAGCTTCTTCCACCAAGCTACTCGGTTGTGGAGCAGGCTAGGAGAAGTGGGGTGGGTGGGTGGAGTGGCTGTGGTCCATAAGGATACCATTTCCCTTACCAGGGCCCCTGTGTGACAGTTGGCTTACATTGAGTGTGTATTTCTGAGGCTGACAACTAGGGATAGATTGGGGATTCTGTTGGTATACCATCCACCCCACTGCCCAACTGACTCCCTGAGTTGACAGAGCTGATCTCGGAGTTGGTGCTGGAATCACCCAGACTTTTCATTCTGGGGGACTTCAATATCCATTGTGAGGCTGACTTATCTGGTGCGGCTCAGGAGTTCATAGCAGCCATGACAATTATGGGCCTATCCCAACTAGTTTCAGGACCAACTCATGTTGCCAGCCACACATTTGATTTGATCTTTTGTTTGGATCAGGGGGGTGTTCCGTGGGTGTGGGATCCTGTGGTTTCTCCATTGTTATGGATGGACCACTACCTGGTTAAGGTTGGTTTCAAAGCCACAACCCAGCCCTGCAGGGTGGGGAGGACCTATTAAGATGGTCCACCTGAGATGGCTGCTAGACCCAGTAGGATTCCAAAAAGCCTTGGAGGGTTTTGATGTTGGTCCTGCCAGTGATTCTGTCGATGCCCTGGTGGGAACCTGGAATAGGGAACTCATCAGGGCAGTAGACACGATTGCTCCTAAGCGTCCCTTCCGATCTGCTTTAAAAGCGACCTCTTGGTATACAGAGGATTTGCGGGGTCTGAAGCAGCAAGGTAGGCGACTGGTGCGTAAGTGGAGGAGAACTCGGCTTGAATGTGACAGTACACAGCATAGAGCCCATTTGAAGGTTTATGCGGAAGTGGTGCGTGAGGCAAAAATAAATAAATTCTGGTCTGTGTGCATTACTTCTGCAGGTTCACATCCAGCATTGCTGCCCTGGTTATGAGGAGTTTGATTCAGGCTCCTTCCAATTCAAACCAATCTCCAGGGACTTTGTTCTGCTGTGATGCTTTTAATAGGTTCTTTGCGGACAAAATCTCTTGTATTCAGACCGACTTGGACTCCACTGTTTCTGAAGAGTCTATTAAGGTGGTATCCAGCAATCCCTCTTGCAGTATTAGATTGGATAAGTTACAATCTGTGATGCCTTCTGATGTGGACAAGCTGCTTGGGGCGGTGCGGCCTAACACTTGTTCTCTGGATCCTTGCCCAACTTGGCTGCTTCTATCTAGCAGAGAAATTGTGGGAAATGGCCTAGTTAATAGCATTAACTCAGCGCTGAGGGAGGATAGGATGCCTCCTTGTGTGAAGGAGCCAATGATTAGACCACTTCTTAAGGAGCCTTATCTAGATCCCTCAATGATGGATAGTTATAGGCCGGTCTCCAATCTCCAATGGTTGGGCAAGGTGATTGAGAGAGTGGTGGCTAACCAGCTCCAGGCAGTTTTAGAAGAAATCAATTATCTAGACCCATTTCAAACTGGCTTTAGAGCGGGCTATGGGGTTGATTCTGCGTTGGTTAGCCTGATGGATGACCTTTACCATGGAATCAACAGAGGGAGTATGACTCTGTTGGTTCTTCTGGATCTCTCAGCGGCATTTGATACCATCAACCATGATATCCTTTTGAATCGCCAGGGGGAATTGGGGATAGGAGGCACTGCTTTGCAGTGGTTCCACTCCTATCTCTCAGGCAGATTCCAGATGGTGGAGCTTGGTGACAGTTCTTCAAAAAGGGAGCTATTATATGGAGCCCAATGCTTTTTAACATTTACATGAAACTGCTGGGTGAGGTCATCAGGAGATTTGGTGCAGGGTGTTATCAGTATACTGATGACACGCAAATCTATTTATCATCATCATCATCAATCATCATCATCATCATCATCATCATCAGAAAATGGCATTCACTCCTGAAATGCCTGCCTTTGGGCAGTAATGGCTGGATGCAGGATAACAAATTGAAGCTGATTCCAAGCAAGATGGAGGTGCTTATTGTGGGGGATAGGAATTTAAGGGATGAGTTCCTGTGCTGGATGTGGTTACACTCCCCCAGAAGGAACAGGTACACAGCTTGGGAGTGCTCTTGGTTCCAGGCCTTGCCCCTGGAATCTCAGGTGAAGGCTATGGCCAGAAACGCTTTCTGTCTGCTTTGGTTGATTCGACAGTTGCATCCATTCCTTGAAGAGAATGATCTCAAAACATTGGTGCATCAGCTGGTAACCACCAGGCTCTACTACTGCAGTGCACTCTACATGGGGCTGCCTTTGTACAGAAATTTCAGTTAGTTCAAAATGCGGCAGCCAGATTGGTCTCTGGGGTAACACGGAAAGACCATATTATGCCTGTCTTAAAACAGTTGCACTGGCTGCCGATATGTTTCTGGGTGAAGTACAAAGTGCTGGTTATTACCTTTAATGCTCTGAACGGCTTGGGTCCGGGCTACCTTAAAGATCACCTTCTTCAGTATGATCCCCATCACTCGTTGAGGTCATCTAGAGAGGTCTGTCTCTAGTTACCACTGGTACATCTGGTGGTGACTTGGAACCAGGCAGCCAGGCATGGTGGCGAGAGGGCACCTAACCAGTGGCAGCTCCTTTAAATCCCAGTGCCCCCCACCCAGCAGCATGGCCTGCGCAGTGGGGCAGTTCCAGTCTCCGTGCATGCACAGAGGTTGGAACTGCACCATGACCACACAGGCTGTGCTGCTGGGGGAAGCACTGGGGTTTAGAGGAACTGTCGATGCTGATACCAATAAGGTGCCCTCTCACCATCATACCACCCCCAGCTGTGCTTAGAACATTGTTCTAAGGTTCAATAGAATGGACCAGACTGCCACTCAGTTCGAATGAACTGGTTTGTGGACCAGTGGTTCAGTTCAAATTCGAACTGAATTGCTAGAAATGGTTCGGTGCACACCCCTAATATATACTCCTGTCTGCACTTTTGAATGACAAGCATGATATGTAATTAAAGGCAGCAATGTTTTGCATCTTAGGTCAGTGGTCAAGTGCATGCTTTGCATATTGAATACCCCCAGGCTTTATTTCCTAGCATCTCCACTTAAACTTTTCTCAAGTGAGAGGGCTGGGATTATGAAAGACCCATGCCTGAGACCCTGGAGTGTTGCTGCTAGTCAGAACAGAGAACATTGCTCTGGATGGACCAATGGTCTGATTCAGGATAAGGTAGTGTCATATTTGTACTGCCTTTGAATGGAGAACATGGTGTGTAAATATGGATAATACATGTGATAAACAGCCATTAATTGGACCTGCTCTATGAACATTTACTTTTACAGGCAGGTGTCCTGAACATAGAGAATGAATGAATGAATGAATGAATGAATGAATGAATGAATGAATGAATAAGATGCCTGCTTGAGTGAAGTTGGAAATAGCTGCAAAAATGAGCGGACAGTTTTGACACATGACTGTTGTTCGCTGTCTTATCCACGCAATCAGATCAAGCTGGAAAGCAGAAAGGTTGCAGCTGAACACTGTTCTGAACATTATTCTTTACTAACTGCTGTTAGTTGCTTCCTGAGGCATAACTTTAACAGCATGAGGACCAAACTTTCTCAGTGCATGACTGCTAATAGTCCAGTAGGTGTTCTTCTTGTCAGTCTTTCCTTGTTTTGACTTGAGTGGATAACTGTGCAAACAGAAAGGCTGCAATTATAACATAAGCACAAGGCCTTATGCTACCAAAAAAAAAAAAAAAGGGACTTGTGCAACCTGTATTTTACTCATCATAGTTCTGACATCTAGACATCAGGCTCGACAATCTGTGTGACATGGGTTCGCTACGAGTGAGAAGAGAGGCTGGGAAGGGGCACCGAAACTGTTATACTGTAAAAGCATATGTGATAGTATGAAACAGAGATCCAAACGGAATAAAATGAAAAGTAGGTCCCGTGTAATTATTTTAGATGTGTGTATCCAGGTATTGATGCACATGACAGGGTCAGCAATTAACAGCTCCCAGGCCAGATCCAGTGGTGGAGCTGTTTCACTCAAGGAGCTTGCAACACTAGCTTTGCCTATGCCTATAACTTCAGCTGGCTGCACCTGTGAATCCAGCCCAGAAAGAGACTTTGCAAAAGCTAGAGATGACATTGGCTAAAAAGCACCCACAGGACCCAATGATTCCACAGCCAAGGATTAAAAATAAAAATAAAAAACATAAGCAAAATCCAGAGTTTGTTGCCTCAAGCTTTTCTAGCCACATTCGTTTGTGTGCCAAGCTTATTGGGCAATGTGTTATGTTTCTCTCTCTGGTTATGATATTGTAATCCACAGATAACCTGGGTAATAGTTTCATCACCTGTTTCAGGTGAGTCAAGAACTGTTGATATTGTTGCTTGTGTTCCAATTCACTTTGATTTCTGATTCATCCCTGAAATGGGTGGTATCCAAACATGCCTTGTGTCAGCAGAAAGGCACTCTGGCTCATGCGAGGCAGTCCCCAATTTCTGTTTCTTCCCTTCTCTCATTGCATCCCCCACACCCATCTTACACTGTTCTCAGACCCTCAATAATAGATGTGGAGAGGAGCTCAGGGGAGGAGGGGTTGGGAACACCAATCCCACGAGCTGCTTTGTCTATGGACTTGGGGTGTGTGAATGGATCCTAGGCTGGCGGGGGCAAGGATAAACACTTGACCTAGCCCCTCCATCCATCATATAGCAGAAGCAGCCCGGGGCAGTGGGAGAACAAAGAAGCAGGAAAGATCTTCTGCCATCAAGCCTGTTCTGTTCTATAACAGCCATGGCAAGGGAAAGAATGAACCAGGAGCTGACAGAACACCTGGCTGTTTTATCATTGACTTTAATTGTGTGCTGATTCTAATGATAAGCTGACTTGGGTGCTCTCCGAGTGGAAAAACAGGATGAAAATCCCCTAATTATAAATAAAAAGACTTGTGAAAGAAACTTTGGGTGTTACAACCTCCTAGAATTTCGGTTGCTCTGGATCCCTGGTCAGCACCTGATTTTTAGCAAGGGCCACATTTTGAACTGAGCAAGGGCAGAAACTGCCTGTATTGGCTCCACAGGCAAAGGACTTTCCAACCCCATTTTCTGCACTGGAAAGAGCAATGGAGGTGACGACCAAACACTTCCTTTGTGCTTCTCAGCAGTGAATTATTTTTCCCAATGTCTTGCTTACATGTGGCAGTGACCAGGGGTTATATGATAATTCTTCTCTTGCTGTTCACACAACACAACAGTTTCAAGCTGGGAAGAAGTGGCTGAGATGTATAACTGTGGTGATGGGGAGGGTGGACACCAAGTGCTGGGGAACACCAGCGAGAGGGGTGTGGTTGCCTATTATACCCCATATGCAGGCTTCCCAGATGCATCTGAACAAAGCAGGGTGCTGGACTAGATGGGCCTTTGGGAATCTGATAATATACAAGACCAATTGGGAAGTCTTAGGGTCTCCAGTTCCTTATCCCTACTCTAGAGTCATACATTTGACAAGTGAATATACATTTTGATTTTGTGAGCCACCCCAAGTGGTAGTACACTGAAGGGGCAGGGTATAAAGGTGTTTAATATATAATAAATAAATGCATGCATCTGTGACTGAGAAGTGTGGTGCACTTGCAGAACAAGTCAATTTGTCCTAGTGCAAGAAGTCAGCTTAGTTGCACTAAAAACCAGAGATCTGTGCAAGATCGTTATTGTGTTTTATCACCTTTGTGCAAAAGTTCCCAATAAAACAGATGAGGTGTGCTGCAGTTGAACAACTGCAAGCATGCTTGTGATAGGGCAACACTAACCTAGAGCACAATCTCCAGACTAAGCCCAACTAGCTAACACAATAATTTTGCGCTAGTTGTTAAGAGGTCTGTGCATGGACATGTGCCAGAAAACACAGTCCGTGGCTGTGCTTTGCTCAAGTGGGGGAGATTAGCGTCAAATGGGTACAGACCAATCAACAGCAATAAACTACTCAGAGACATGCAGGACTGTGGCTGTAGTGCAAACACACTGGAAGGAATGAAGGAGGGCAGACACTTGATCTTGAAAACAAAGAGTTGTTTTATTGAGGTATAATGGGGATGCAGAAGGTGAAAAGAAGTTAGTTAATCTTGAGGCACGTTACCAGAGTAGAAGACTGAGAAAGAGATGCTTGAGGGTGAAGGAAAGAGAAAGAGAAACAGCATCTGGCATAGCTACTCACATCTAGCTAGGGGAATCCATCTCCCCGGTGGCTCAAGCATGAATTGAGCAAATAAGGCACACCCAGGCAACCTGAGGCACTGAGCCCGATGGTAGGGTACATGGACAGTGAGGGTGGCAAGTGTAGTGAATGCAGGAGGCAAAAGTATGATGCCATGTCTGAAGGGGGTTCTTATAGGCAAAAACATACCCTGAGGCATGACTAAAAGATTGCATGCCCTCCTTGAGGAATTCCTGATGTTAGGAGACTCACTTCAAATAAGTCATGGTTATTGGTTAGTTTTGGTTATTGGTTAGTTTATATTGGTTATTGGTTAGTTTATGTCGGGGTGACTCCCCTGTATGCTCCCATAGACAAAGAAAGATTCACAAAGGAGATCGCCTTGGACAATCACCTGAATAGAGAAGGAGGGACGATGCCTCTCAATACCAGTTGCAGGGGAGCAACAGCAAGAGAGAGAGCACATGCCCTCACCTTTTGCCTGTAGGCCCACCACTGTGTGAAACAGGATGCTGGACTAGATAGGCTATGGGCCTGAGCCAGCAGGCTGTTCTTATGTTCTATTGATTGATTGATTGATTGATTGATTTGATTTATATACCACCTTTCCAAAAAAAAGGCTCGTGGGGTGGGTTATGAGGGAGCACATCACACTATCTGGCATTGCTTCACTTGTTTGATGAGGGCTGAGAGGAAACACGGTGAAAAGTTTTGTTTAGTCTTGAAATGTCTTATCATACGTGGGAGGAAGAGATCTTGCAGGGCTCTGCAGGAAGAGTTTGGATAACTTCATGGAGAAGAGGTCCATCAACAGCTACTAGTTAGAGGGCTATAGGCCACCTGCAGCCTCAAAGGCAGGATGCCTCTGAATATCAGTTGCAGGGGGATAGCAGCAGGAGAGAGGGCATGCCCTCAACTCCTGCCTGTGGGCTTCCAGTGGCATTTGGTGTGAAACAGGATGCTGGACTAGATGGGCCTTGGCCTGATCCAGCAGGGCTGTTCTTATGTTCATTCCTTTCCCTTTTGGACAGACCCAGATTTCAGCTCTAATTTGGGTCTGCCTTGCATCTCTCTCTGCCTAAGCTCAGATGCAATCAGAGAGGAGAGTTTCCTTCAGTCCACTGCAATCCTTTGCAAATTGATCCATCTAGCACTTTGGGAAACACCTTTCCAGAATGATCTTTTGTCTGGAATGCAGTCAGCGTTTCTCTTCCAAGCAGGCTAAGGGAAGAAAATGGCTAAGTGGCTATGTTTGAGAGGTACCCTGAAGCATCTCAAAAAGGCATCACATATTTGGCTAGTTACATAGCTCAATGGCCACCTGCAAGTGCTCCATTGCTCTGGATGTCAGAGAATTACTAGGCATGGAAGCAGCAATTCTTCTAAACTATTTGAAATTGAAAAGTAATGTTTTGGACAAAGCTTTTAAAAAGGAAGCTGCAATCTTTTCATAATCCCTAAAACCCTCCAATTCCATCAAGGGTCCTCTGCCAGTAACCACTCAGCAAACAGACTTACTTGACAATTCAGATCATAACAACTATTTACATAGTAAGAACACTGGTCTTGCACATATTCTTAACCTTCTGTCCATTGATATCACCAGTTATGCCTATTACTTCAGTTATGAGCACATTAGAAGGATCAAAGGATTGCCATTCTCTCAGCGGAGCACATCAGAGAGGTAGCCCACTTTAAATTATAAGTAATGAGCCTGGGGGTTGTTGTTCTACCAGATCAGACTGTGTGCTATCTTTAAGCAAAAGTAAATATGCCAAACATAATTATTACAAATCCCCCAAAGCCTTCCTTACAAATTAATTTCTGTGGAAGCAATTTTAGAAGTTTCCTACCTTCTTGCTCACTGGATCACCCTCTAATGTTTTTTTAAATTATTTGGCTTTTGATTCCTATACATTTGCTGCAGCCTGCTCAAAATGTGATCAGTCCTCTTTCATGGTGAACAGACTAGTTTGATCATGAGGCTGTCTGATGACATCACCTTAGAATGCAAAAATTGCAATTTGGGAGCACTTCCTCAAAACTGACAGAGGGAAAAGTCAAGAAAGAGGGGTGGGGTGAGAACAAAGGCTTAAAGACAAAAGGCTATGATCAGTGTTACTAACCCTGTATCCAAGATCTCCCAAGACTTTCAGGATCCTGCACTAATCCGGTGAGAGTTTGGTCATCTCTGCCATCCATTGCCTCTAATAAGAAATATGAAACAGGGGAAGGTGTGACAGGAAAGACCCTGTCTTTATCCGTAAAGGTACAAGATGGCATCTTTCAAGTCCCTTCACTCACATAATATCATTGTTTGAATGATACAATGAGGCCACCTTTTCTTAATTAATAGATTTTTGGATTAATTAAGAATTAATTGGGGCTCATCCATCCTTATTTTAGTTCTCTACTTATGTTCTATGCCTGTGCGCACAGGTGCTGAGAAGGTCCAGGAATTGGAAACATGATAACTTCCTGCAGCCTCGGACTAGGGGCTCAGGCTGACCAGGGGGACTGGGGAGGATGGCAAGACTGATCTGGTTAGGCTAGCATCTGAAGCAGTCTGCACCTCCTCCACCGCTGCCATGGGAAGATGCTCTTCCCTGACAGGGGAGGCCCTCTCCCCCTCATTCCTGCTCCACCAGAACAGGCTGTGCTGCTGGCTCATCCAAGTAGGTCAGCCTGCACACAGCAGAAGAAGCAGGGGATGGGGGACTTGGGGAGTAGGCCCCTGTGGTCAATCCCCAGTGTCTTCAGCTGGAGTCTGACCAGGAGCTGCAGACAATCAGGCCAAGGAGCACACACTGGCACTCGGCAGCGGTGGGGGGGGCACAGCTTGGCACCACAGGGCAGGCACCCAGGTACCCCCAACAATGAGAAAATAAAACAAACAGCTGTCTGTTTAAATAAAATAAACCGCAGCAAAAGGGGGGGAATGGGAGATACAGATAGGCACAGGGCACAGATGCTGTCTCTCCAGCAGTCCACAAAAAGAGCTGCCTACTGGCAGCCAGGGCTGGCGCCTGCCACTCTCAGCTGTTCAGAGAGTCAGTAATTCAGCAGCCAGTCAGTGATTTCAGCAAAAGCGGGGGGGGGGGTGTCTTCTCAGGAAGCAGTCTGAGAAGAATCCACTCCAGCAGGCAGCAATCAGCAGTCCAGTCCAGTCCAAGGCAGAAAAACCAATGCCAGGCTGCTTCAGAGAGACCCCTTATTTACGTTTTGAAACTCCCTCCTTCTGCCTCCCCCCCTCATCCATCCCCCACGCCAGTGGGGACACAGTTCCCCATGCCAAACGTAGATTTGAGTGATAACCAAGAAGCAAGGAGATCACCAGCAAATCACTATTCAGTGCCAGAAAATCAACCAGAAGCATTAGAATGGGCAAACAAAATGACTACTTGAATCATCAAATCCATTCAATTCAAATTAGGGTCAATTTGATTCAACCCCTAGAATCATCACTGGGTCCTATGGTGATTTGATTCGAGGTCAAATTGATCTGATTCA
This sequence comes from Hemicordylus capensis, assembly GCF_027244095.1. Taxonomy (NCBI): domain Eukaryota; kingdom Metazoa; phylum Chordata; class Lepidosauria; order Squamata; family Cordylidae; genus Hemicordylus; species Hemicordylus capensis. The sequence continues at coordinate 173,206,747 of NC_069657.1, forward strand.
AATCGAAATGATTCACCAACGAATCTCTGTGTACCTCCCTAATCCGTCACTTTCTCTTTTAAGTTGTAAGTAAAATTAAAAGTGAAACACTTTTTAAAATTAAAGAAAAATGCATGGGTGGGGAAGCAGATTCCTGCCGCCGTTTGGAGCATTGAAATGCTCGATTTCCCCCCCCCCCCTTGAATGGGGTCGGAAACTCCAACTCGAACTGGGTTGTGCAAGTTCGAGTTCGGACTCTCTCTGATCCCCTCTGATTTGGATCTCTGACCTGAATGCACAGGCCTATTATGTGCTGCTCTACATCACACAGAACCCTCTGCTCCAATTAAACAGTACAGGCACAATACAGGGGCATAGTTGTAACTGGCCCTGGGCCTCTGAGGGTGGGGAAGGGGGACTCCGGCTGGGTGACAGCTCACTCTTCACTCTCCCTCTTCTGCCTCTCTGAAGAAGAAGCAGGGTCGGAACCCTTCTTCACATTTTGTCCCAAAGCCCATTTCTACCTTGCTGTGCCTTAGTCCAATATATACCATATTTTATGGACTATAAGACTCACTTTTTCCCTCAAAAAATATCCGCCAAAATTCAGGAGCGTCTTATATGTTTTAACAGTTTAATATGTTAAAACTCTGAAAAACTAGATTAAAATTAAGGTGCGTCTTATAGTCCGTAGCGTCTTATAGTCCGTAAAATACGGTAACGATTTCACTTCCTTCTGAAGCTGTTACTATCTATCCCCTGTGCTGAACAGTATGTAATGGAGGATGTTTAATTTATTTAAGCATCTCAGAGTAGTCACTGGACTCTGAAGCTCAGAGGTGAAAGACATGTCAAGCTAGTGCTTTGACAGACGTTGAGAGCTATTGTCCTGAATCTGCAAACAACAACATGAGTACAAAATTTGTTTGTCACCAAGAGAAAGCTGCAATAAACTGTAATTAAGAAAATCTGTGGTTTTTCTGTATCAGTGGACTTTTGTTTGCCCGGCTTGAATGCTAGAATTTTAAGATGCAGATTGTTTCATTTGTCAGGGAGATCAGGTGGAATGTGAAAGGAGGCAGACGGGAAAAGTGCAAAACAGCGAGATCCATAATGGCCCTTTACTGTTCCCGAAATTCCTGTGCTGTGATGTTTCATATTGAAGGCTGCCAAACAGATGGCGCTGTTATGCAGCCTAGGAAACAATGCAGCATAGAGACCTTAGGGGAAAACCTGAAATTCAGATGAAACACTACAGGTTAGCTATGATCAATTGCACACAACAAATCCTGGAGATTTCAAAGGCAGAGACATCTGCAGTTTTTCACAGCCCCATCAGGCCAGAGATGATATGAACATCTTTTAAAAAGAGAACTGTAAATTGTCAAGTAAGTAAGTGCCAGAGTGCCGATCCTTATAAAAATCCAATGTGCCATGTATAAGTGAGGCCAATTAAAGCCAATGAGTTTCCTAAAGTAATAGTGCCAGAATTCAATTACTGGTTGAGATATTCATATTAATACATTCAGGGTTTTTTTTACTTGGAAACTAAAAAGAAAACTCATTTCCATTTTTTTCCTGAAACTGAATCTCTAAGAAGAACTGTTTGAACAACTTTTCATGGGAAGCAAAAGTAGCAAACTTTGCTAACTGTCAGTCTAACAATGAGCACTGGTCCAATGTCAAGCATTTTGTGCTCACAAAAAAGACAGTTTTATTGGTGGGGGGCTGGGGCCTCCTTACTTTCAATTTGGTGCCATCTAATATGCTACAATGCCCAGGAAAATTATTATTATTATTATTATTATTATTACATTTATATCCCGCTCTTCCTCCAAGGAGCCCAGAGCAGTGTACTACATACTTGAGTTTCTCCTCACAACAACCCTATGAAATAGGTTAGGCTGAGAGAGAAGTGACTGGCCCAGAGTCACCCAGCTAGTCTCATGGCTGAATGGGGATTTGAACTCGGGTCTCCCCGGTCCTAGTCCAGCACTCTAACCACTATACCACACTGGCGTATCCCTTTGGTTTATTATTATATTCCACTGTTAAATAGTACAGAGAGAGAAAGGGGTATATATTCACATGCAAAATTGTGCATGATTCTTTGTTTACTAGGAGATAAAAGTTCAAAATTGTCAGAATTAAGATCTCATCTGCAGATGCAGCAGAGTGAGTAGCTGAGTGGACTGCACCACTTTAAAGTACTCCCTTGTACTGCTTTCCAAAAAGCACCACTCCACAATTAGAAAACATCAAAGAGAAATGTTCTAGTTCCTCTCATTCCCTGCTGTGCTTGCTGGAGGGAATGTTTCTACAACAGAGCATTTAAAAAAATAGTATCACCCACCACAATCAAAAGTGGTACAGTCCATGTTTCCAGTTAGAACTTTGCCACCTTATTCCCTTCATTTAGCTTTATGTGTAGACAGTATGTGTAAGCCTAAATTTCTGGTGAACTACATGACATTAAGGCTATTCATACGAGCAGCCTTACCCATGTTAGGGAAGCCCTACCTGGCAAGGGCTGCTCATGTATAACACAGGGACTGAGCCTCATCTCGGCATTACTGGGTTTTTTACCTGGGCTTATACCTGGGTTAAAGGACACAAATGTGCCCTTTACCCTGGCAGGGCCATTTGTATGCTCGGGCTTCACACATGGGGGCCTAGAGCACTCATCTCACCGTGGAATCTCCAAATGCACTGTTCAATGATTACATGACATTGTGGGATATCCAGAGGTCAGGACACAGCATCCTGGCCCCCAAAGATCCACACTGCTTGGAGCAGCAGAGTTCATCTGGGAGCATAAGCCGTGCTTCAGTAAGCAAACTGTCTGGTGAAAAGTTGGTTCCACCCTGCCTTCCCCTCAGCCCTGCATGATCATGATTATAGGCTTATTGTGTATTCTATGCCCAAGGATATATATAACTAAAGATGTGCAAATTGGTGCAAACTCGTAATGGGCTGTTTCAAGCTCGAAGCAAAATACCATTAAATAAAGGGCCTGTTATTCTCGAAACAAAACAGCCCCCAAACTCGAAACAAAACAGCCCCATTTTGACTTGAAACATTTTGAGTGTTTCAAGCACCGTTTTGGGGTCTGGATTCTGGGGAGAGCTGGTCTACCAATTGGGGTCAGCGGGTAGACCAGTCCTCCAAGGCAGGCCAAGTCCAGAGTGGAGGGCTGGTCTATCTGCCTCACATGACTTGTAGACCAGCCTCCCACCCCAGACTGAGTGCATTGGCCTGCCTCAGAGGACTGGTCTACCAGGGAGACCAATCTTCCGAGCTGGGCCAACACACTAGGTCCAGAGCAGAGGGCTAGTCTTCCTGCTGACCCCAATCAGTAGACCAGCTATCCCCAGAACAGCTCTCTTTTCCCCGGAAGAACTGGTCTACCCACTGGGGTTGGTGGGTAGACCACCCCTCCACCCCAGACAGTGCGTAGACCCACCTCAGAGGACTGGTCTACCTGCTGATCCCAATTGGCAGAACAGCTCTCCCCAGAGAAACAGGCCTCAAAACAGTGTTCAGACACTCAACACATTTTGAGGCTGATTCATTTAAACAGCTGGCTTGGCCACTGTTTCGACAAATCAATTCAAGGATTTTTCAATTTATTTCAAGCTCTAAACAAATTGCAAAATCCATTTCTAACTGCAGCTAAGCTAGAGAATATAATATAAACACTTTCTACATATATATTAATAAACGGGTATTTATATTTTCTAGGATACAGTGTTTGTAGTATTCTCTCACACATTTACATCCATGAGTTCAGCTTAGTGTGCTTCAAATTACAGAATGTCTTCACAGTCCTGAAAGATTAAGATAGTTTCAAACGCCATGTTTTAAGAGTAAAAAATTGTCTAAACATATGCCATTGCCAAGAATGAATTAGGTCTTTCAGGATATTTAGAAACACATATAGAAAGGTGTCCAGCTGCACAAACGATAAAATTGAAAATATAGTGTGGACTTCAGACCAGATTATTATTTTAAAAAAAACCACTAGTGTGTAACTTGTAACTTGTTTTCTTCTAAAAGGCTGTAGACATTTATCCTCAGTTTCCTTGGGAATTATTATAATGATTATGACGATTGGAATGACTTTACCCTGAATATTCAACTCCCTTCTTTGAATTATTGTTCCTGCTAATTTGATTTAAAAGAGGCAATTCTCTCTGACAAGACCAATCTGTATTTAAGAGAGGATGGAATATAGTATTATTATCCCTTTTGCTATCAATAAAAGGACCAAAGGCACCCTTGCAATTTCCCCCTTAAACGATCACTCCAATATGAAGAAGTAATTTAGCATAACATAATGATTAAAGGCCCACAGATGACAGCATCATAAGAAAGCCATACAGCCCTATGACTTGGCACATTTTTCTGGCTCGGTGCCCGTCCTCCTCGCAGAAAACTGTGATGGTGAATGTTGCAAGGAAATTTACCCAAAATGTGACCTTAGGACAGAAATCTCATTGTACAAGAATGCTTTGAAATTAAATTTTATTAAAGCAAAAAACCTTTGGTTTACAGGGATAGTTATGGGTGTGGCAGCTCCTACCGAGCTCCAAAAAGTGAGGAAGTTTGATGGTTCATGATTTTCGTGCCATGAGGCATGGGATCTGATGTCCAGTCTGAGATACTGGCTGCTCTGCAAAATCAAAACTATGAAAACATCATTTGGCTAAGTCCTCCATGCTCCAATGCTGCTTAGGTTGGTGGCAACAGCAAAAAGGGATTAGAGTTACCTCAATGTTCTAAAATGTTTGGTAACATGTGCCTCTGAGCATATGGTGAATACATTAGCCTTACACTTGCTTGCCCAGCTAGCTAATGCTCCTTTACTCATGGAGTTACACTGGCTGCCAATAGGTGTCCGGACAAAATACAAAGTGCTAGTTATAACTTACAAAGCCCTAAATGGCTTAGTCCCTGGGTATTTAAGAGAGCGTCTTCTTCATTACAAGCCCCACCACCCATTGAGGTCATCTGAGGAGGTCCGTCTCCAGTTACCACCAACTCGTTTGGTGGCAACACAGAGATGGGCTTTCTTGGTCTGGCAGACTGGCAGTAGCTTCTCCAAGGTTTCAGGCAGGAATCTCTCTCAACCCTATCTTGGAGATGCCAAAGAGGGAACTTGGAACCTTCTGCTCTTCCCAGATAGGCTCCATCCCAAGGGGAATATCTTACAGTGCCCCCAAAGGATTGCTTGTGATCAAGGCTGGTCACCAGTGTCAGTCTTGGGTCAACTGAGATCCTTTTTCAAGGATCTAGAAACCCAACCCAGGGCTCAATGGCCAGGTATGAGAGTGAAAGGCCACAGGGACACTCCAGACAGTTCATGAGGAGGACTATCAGACAAATGGAGACAAATGAAATCCATAGGCCTGACCCTTCAAGGCAGAGGAAACTATAACTGGCCCTATACAACTCTAGCACAGTACCTCCAGTGATTGTTGCTGGTGTTTATCTTATGTTTCTTTTTAGATTATGAGCCCTTTGGGGACAGGGATCCATCTTATTTATTTATTATTTCTCTGTGTAAACCACCCTGAGCCATTTTTGGAAGGGTGGTATAGAAATCAAATCAAAAATAAATAAATAAAATATATGCATTTGCTGATATGGCTTCCTTTCAAAGGATATAAAGTACATGCTTACTGCCAGGAATAGGTTGAGTACATCCTCAGGAGTAACAAACTGAAACTGACCCAGGGTCACCACATTAGAGGAGCTGCTGGACACCTCGACATCAGACATTGTAACAATTGTGGAGTTTGGATCTAAGAGAGATTTTGTCCACAAAAAACTCATTAAAAATGACTCCGTGAGTAGTTGTTGGCTCCAAGTACTCATTCAAGGGGGGAGGAGCATGCACTAGCCCCCTCACAACCCTGAACAACTCCACCAGACGTGAACTTGCAAACATGATACAGGAAGAAAAGAATCGCTTCTTTGCTGCATGTATCGCCTGAGCATAGATCTTCAAATGCACTCTATGTAATAATCTGTCGGATTTGAGTCGAGTCTTTCTCTACTTGCACTCTAGTCATCTACCTCACCACTTCAGCCCCCATAGTTCTTCTGTATACCAAGGCACCAGTTTCAAAGCGTGTCAGAAAGGACTCTTATGAGTGATCACATCCACTGCCTTGATAAGCTGGCTGTTCCAATTCTCCACCAAGGCATCACACGATCACCAGCAGAGCCAACACTAAATCCCTCCAAGGCTTCTCAGAATCCTATTGGATCCAATAACCTTCTTGGGCAGACCATCTTAATGAGCCCTTCACCCCTGCAGAGGTGGGATGTGATTATGAGTCCAACCTTAACCAGGTGGTGGTCCATCCATGACAATGGGGAAATCACAGATGTCCCCACCCATGGAACACCACCCTGTTCAGAGTGAAAGACCAGATCAAGTGTATGACCAGCAACATGCGTCAGACCCAAGACCACTTCTATAGACCACTTTTATAGACTACTTGTATAGTGTTCTATAGTAGCTCCACCCTGCATGGCTGTTCTTTCTCCCGGCTCATTGCCTAAAATGGTAGTGGGCTGATAGGGAGACCAGGAACCTGGGGCGATTGTACACATGATTGCCTACCTAGGTAACACAAACCATTGGTTCATGTTACCTTGGTAAAACCCTGGGTAGAAAAACTTGGCTACCCAGGTATGGAGCAGCTGGGAGCAGAGAGCTCCTGGCACTCCAGACTATATGAGCTGCCAGGTACCCCAGGCAGCTGATGTCATGAGAATAGGCTTGCACTTGATTATCCTGTTGCTTTCAGGGCTAGGTCCACCTCCTTCCCCTTCATGGCCAATCAGAGGATAGCTGCTGATGTCATGAAAGTTGCCCATCTACTGACAGTGCAATGTATGCTCCTTGATCCTCCAAGGACTTAACTCGATCCTCCAAGGACTTTCTATCGTCCCAGCTTCCAGTTTCAGCAATGGAATCTTGGGCTGCCTGAATCACCTGTGTGTTGTATTTGGTGACCTAAACAGAGGTTTTGCTTGTGTGTGACTATTAGGACAGGGGGTATTTATTCCCCACCCCAAACCACCCCCATACGGTTTTGTAAAAGGGATCTTTGTCCTTCATGCAACCATTTAAATGACATAATTCCCAAAATGTGTTGTGTATTTAAGAAAATTGATTAATGTTACTCGTGTTACTTTTACTTTTGTTTGAATTGTAAAACGCTAGATATCTGGGAATTGTCTAGCACAGTCATTCTGGGAAAAGTATGTAGACATTAAAGAGAAAAATAAATAATACTGCATTTAAACTATTTTAAATAAGTGCCAGCAGTGGCTAACTAGACTGCACACATTCTTAAAGCTCTGCTTTTAAGAATGTTTGATTATAATGTTTGTTTATTCATTAAGCCAGGATAACAGTGCTGAGGTTTTAGTAAGAAAAGAGCCCTTCTAAATGTAATTATGACTGCTCTATGGCAATTTCTTCAGCTCTTTCCAGTGCGATGATTCTTTATGCAGCAATGTGTAAGGACATTGAGTAGTAGGCCAATACTACTAACAGACTGGCAACCCTCATTCCTGAACTCATTACATCAGCAACCATCTTTATACCAGCAGCTGTCCTCTGATTGCCATGAAGAGGCAGGAGGCAGGCCCAGCCCTGTTGAATGTGAGGTGAAGTGTGCAGTCGAGTCGGTGTTGACTCCTGGTGACCACAGAGCCCTGTGGTTGTCTTTGGCAGAGTACAGGAGGGGTTTACCATTGCCATCTCCTGTGCTGTATGAAGTGATGCCTCTCAGCATCTTTAGGAGACTATAGGAGTTTCCAATAGTCTGGGAAACATACTAGCGGGGATTCGAACCAGCAACCTCTGACTTGCTAGACAAGTCATTTCCCCACTGTGCCATTAGGTGGCTCCTGTTGAATGCACAGCAGGCAAAAGGATCATAGAGTGTAGTCTGTAGAACAGCAGATTCACAGACAGCAATCCCTGTAACAACTTTCTATTGTTTACATAGCTGCTAGTTCCCTGGAGCTGCTAGAAGGTACATACACCCACATGACCAAAAACAAAAAGGTAGAAGAGCTCTCTTTTCCTCCTAGAAAGAGCAGTGTACAAATATGAGCAACTTGGGTTTGGAGGCAGTAGTGGCCAGTACAAGTGCCACTGAGGGGGGCAGGGTGGTGAGAGGCACCTTTAAGTGCAAATTAGTAGGTGCTTACCTTCATGACCACCACACCTGAAAGCTGCTCTGAGCAGTGGCATGCCACCCATCACCTCCTGCAGTGTGGGACTGGTTCCAGCACTCACCTGGTGGAGGCCATTTGCATGGTCAGCAAATGACTTCCATGCATGTGCAGAGGCCAGGTGAGTGGCAGAGCTGATCCCACACTGCAGGAGCAGCTTTCAGGTGTGGTGGTAGCAGAAGTAAGCATCTACTAAATTATGCTTAAAGGTGCCTCTCGCCATCCCCCCACCACTACCTTTAGTGGCTCCCACACCAACCACTATTGTTTGGAGGAATTCCCATGGGTTCGCACCACCACCTGAGTGGTGAATTCCCATGGGTTCGCACCACCACCTGAGTGGTGGTTCGCACCACCACCTGAGTTCGCACCACCACCTCCTACTCTCTTTTTGATGCTAACGTGAATGGGCTCTGGATTTTGTTCTCAAGGTCTTCTTCTCTTGTACCCTGCCTTCTGAGATTGTTGTGATGACTGTGCAGTCTACGTGCTTGGCTAGCATTACATAACACGGCCTTTGTGGAAGAGAAAGTGTTCTTGTGTTCTATAAGTCTTTAGTGGGTACAGCCGCATTCCAAAATTGATGTTAACAGTTGCTGCCTTCTTTGACAAAGTAACTTAACAAAACAAGGAAAATGCACACATACACCAATAAGTTGTGTTCTGAAAAACAACGGTCTTTCACAGTGAAAGAGAAAATAATGGGCTGTGGGGTTTTTTGGGGTTTTTGTTTTGTTTTGTTGAGTTCCCATTTCCAGTATTGTGTAAGGGAGGGGGAAAGAGGTTTCAGTGCAGGGGGAGGGATCATGGTAAGATGCTTTAGAACATATTCAAGAAGAAATTGTCAAAAAGCAATGTAGCTTTAAATCAGTTGTTGTGGCTATTTTAAAAACTAGATCTACAGGTGTTCCTGAGGAATAATTATATGTGATCTGAAAAATGGGACAGGTGATAAATCCTCCCAACTCTTCTTAAATTATGCCCCATTCCCTCCCACCTCAAAAAAGAGCATTATAGCTACAGGGTAACAGTAGAGCTGTTGTAATAATTCGACAATGAGGTGCTTCTGGGCAGAAAGATGCTATAGAAAGCTAAAATTACACCTTCCAGTGAACTTCTTTCAGAAGGCAATGCCCCCACTGGAACGTTTTAATAGTTTTAAACCATTTGTTGAGTGATTGCATTTTCAATGCCCCTTTCCAACCTGTCAGGAAATCTGCTAATTGTGTATATAATAACCCTTGTTTGTTCACTCAACCTTATTGCCCTATAACAGCAATAGAAAGAAAGGGATAGCAAAAATATGTTTTATAATACATTTCCCCATAACAATGGATTTGAGATCAGGTATACCTTAATTTCTTTCATCAGAATTATACATGATTGGTTGGGACTCCAATCATTTGAGCAGACAAATATTGTCGCTTGACTAGTCAATCGTCTACTTATTATTTGACCACATTCAAAAAATATTCATGAAACCAGGAATGCTCTTGTATGGCTGCCAGCTTATATTTTTAATTGGAGTATTTCACTATAAATTCCCCCAAGTTACTCTACTATTAATAATAATCTTGTTCTTCTCAGAAATATTTTGTAAGCCTCCCTTCTGTTTGGTTATTACTGTGGTCATCTGGTTTTTCCACGTCAACAGGCGTGTGGATAAAGGTGATCTAGTTAATATAGTATACTTGGACTTTCAAAAAGCTTTCAACAAAGTTCCTCATCAAAGACTCTTGAGAAAACCTAGCAGGCAAGGGATAAGGGGACAGGTTCATGTATGGATTGGTAACTGGTTGAAGGACAGGAAACAGAGGTAGGTATAAATGGACAGTTCTCTAAATGGAGGAAAGTAAGAAGTGAGGTCCCCCAGGGATCTGTACTGGGACCAATGCTTTTTAATTTATTCATAAATGATCTAGAAGTTGGGGTAAACAGTGAGATGGCCAAATTTGTAGATGACACCAAACTATTTAGGGTACTGAAATCCAAAACAGTTTGTGAGGAGCTCCAAAAGGACCTCTCCAAACCGGAGGGGTGAGTGACAAAATGACAGATGCAGTTCAATGTTAGGAAGTATAAAGGATGCATTTTGGGGCAAAAAAAATCCAACTTCACATATATGCTGATGGGGTTTGAGCTGTCAGTGACTGATCAGGAGGGAGATCTTGGGGTTGTGATGGACAGCTCATTGAAAATGTCGACACAGTGTGAGGCAGCAATGAAAAAGGCCAATCCCATGCTTGGGATCATTAGGATGGGGTTTGAAAATAAAACTGCTAATATCATCATGCCCTTGTGCAAAGCTATGGTGCAGCCACATTTTGAGTACTGTGAACAGTTCTGGTCAACATTCCTCAAATAGGACATTCTAGAACTGGAAAAGGTGCAGAAGAGGTCAACCAAGATGATCAGGGGCTTAGAGAACTTTCTTTACAAGGCCAGGCTATAACAGCTGGGGCTTTTTAGTTTAAAAAAAAAGATGATTGAGGGGAGACATGATAGAGGTCTATAAAATCATGCATGATGTGGAGAAAGCTGATATCTCCCTCGCTCATAACACTAGAACCAAGGGTCATCTCATGAAACTGTTTGCCAAGAAATTTAGGACCAACAAAAGGAAGTACTTTTTCACCCATTGCATAATGAACATATGGAATTCTCTACCACAAGATGTGTGACAGCCACCAGCCTGGATGGCTTTAAGAAGGGCTTAGATAAATTCATGGAGGACAGGTTTATCAATGACTACTAGTCATTGCTATAGGCCACCTCCAGCTTCAGAGGCAAGATGCCTGTAAATACCAGTCGCAGGCAAGCAACAGCAGGAGAGAGGGCATGCCCTCAGCCTGTGGAATTCCAAGAGACATCTGGTAGGCCACTGTGTGAAACAGGATGCTGGACTAGATAGGCCTTGGGCCTGATCCGGCAGGGCTGTTCTTATGTTCCCTCTAATATGATGCCTAAATAATACTTTCAACATTTCCACACTTCTAAGCAAACTGATATAGCTACATATGGCAAATACAATAAAACAAATTACATGATAATGCTTGATTCAAGGTGCCTACCTGTACAATGTTTCATTCTTTTTACTAGGTCTATTCTGTTTATATCAGGATGGTGAGAGTCCCCCCTGCCCCCGCTGCCACCACATTTCAAGTAACAGAACAGTAACTCACCCTATATTATACTTCCTAGCCATCATTTTTCTTCTCAAGTATCCTTTGCATCAGCAATTCTCTCATGCTAAATGTATGATTCGCCAGCAACTTTCACATAACAAGCATTATAAAGGTTGGCACCTCCAGTCTACAGAAGAGAGACACATTCACATTTGCTCTCAACCTTGGAAACTTCTTCTTTTTTTCTTTTTTAATGCTCCTTCTCTAGTTCTTCTGCATTAAGGGACGCAGTGACCTTTGGCTCCAATGTCACATAAAGTGGCTATTGAAACAGCGATGGATATTATATAGTCCCTGTAAAATCCCCAGCAATTACTGTAGAAATTGTCCTGAGGGATAGGTTAGGCTAGGCTATGACTACGGAAACGACAGCCAGAGAGACTGAGAGACAAACACTATGGTGGACAAAGACATTTCTTTTTATACTTCTCAACTTTGTTGCTCACAAGTTTGTTTCCCAAGCTCAAAATGAAATAATTGGACTCAAAGGTCAGGTCACACAAACAGCTTTGCACATTTCTCTTTGGGTTCTGAAATCAGTCAGTAGTCCTTGGAATCTGACATCTTCACATGGCCATTGTTTTCAAAGCCACAGGAATGTGGACGAACCACTGCCATTGCTTCCATGGCTCCTAACAGGAAGTACTGGGACCACATGGATCATGAAAGGAGCAATCGGAAAAAAGGCAACTGAATCTCATGACTTCTTCATTATGAAAAATGTATACTCAAGTATACTCAACTGCTAGTATACTCAACTGTGATACATGAATATTCCACATAGGCAAATTGTGGCAAATTTAAGTTTGAATAAACAAAACATGAAAAGGCTGGGGAAACTGAAAATAGGTATCATTCAAGTGGCCTTTTTCTTACAAGTTAACATCAAAACCTCATTTTTATATCAAAGCACACATTTATTACTACATGACAGGCAAAGAATTCCTGTAAATATCATTTATGTTTGATCATTGTTCCACATAGATTATTTGTCAACCAGTTAACCACTCAAGGTTGAAATCCTATGCATATTTGCTTGGGAGTAAATCCCATCAAACTCAAACAGAAAGGTGGGATGGCTCTCTTTGTCTCCTACTTCACTTTTAACCTGAGTAGCAGATCTGGTCTACCTAGGTTCAGAGCAGCTGGATCAGGAGGCCTCTCAGTTCCCCCAGATGACCATGGACTCCTGGGTTAAGCCCTCCATACCCAGGAATCTGAGTTCATGAGAACAGGCTCTGTGTCTGTATGGCTGACCCAACTTTGTGCTCGAAGGTGGAGGCAACAAGTCAACAAGTTGGCTGGAGAGACATGCAAGCACACAAGAGTTCTTTTGAGTGAACTGGTAGAGAAGTCCTGTTTCTTAATAACTTTGTAGGCTGTTTTGCTGGGCCGCCCTAAATTTGAAAGTGTTGATGTGGTGTCATTGATAGTGTTATGAATCTTACTACAGAATCTTGCTATCACATCATCACATAATTTAGCCACATGATATGGCTAACACATAATCACATAAAATAACATTGTGTTTTTTAAAAAATGTATTATTTCTTTCTGGATGTGGGGAATGCCCACAGGACATGACAACTGCTAGGGCTGACTCTGGAAAACAGACCAGAGACCACTAGTAAGCCATGCTGTTGCAAAGTTGCAATCTCCTCTTTACGGCCTATGTTTTTGACCTAAAATTTCTAACATAGCCTAATTTAGAATATCTCTTGTGATTCAACATTCACTACTCCTAGAGCACTTCTTTCTTTTAGCTGAGTTTTTAAAAACTCCACAGAACAACACATTTTGCAGTAGGAGAACTGCTTCCACCATCAACTGCTACATTTTCCATGTATTAATCACTTGTTCTTATTTCTGGCACTGAACTTTCTGCCATGCTGTAATTAATGCTTCTTGCTTCATGCTTATTTTGCACAAATATTTGTTTTATTCTTCCTTTGGAATGTTCTTCACAGAGATGAGCAGATTCAAATATGCAGACTCTCATGGCACTACCACCTCCGAATACCTAAGGGGGGACTTTTGGGGGGTTAGTTTTAAAAAGTGTACCCACATTCCCTCTCCCTGATGTATGAGCTCTCCATGTACAAGTAAAATACCTGCATGAAATGGCTTCAAAGAAGGGAACTACATAACATGAGACAATATCATCCAGTGAGAGGCTATGCCATGTAAGAATGTTTAAACGGATTCCTACTTTCAGTTCTTTTCATCTCTGGAGAATTATTTCTAAAGACCAATTTGAATTCCTTTCAAAACTGTTTATGTCAAAGATAAGCAATTGGTGGACTAGGATACATATCAAGTCTCCCAATCTATGTTTTGAAGCTCATTAACCCTAGGTTCATAGGTTAACATGAAAGCAAATGTTTTTATCGCTTATATGTTCATATACCTAATTGTCTATACTACTCAAATGGAATAATGCAGCACCATCATGTCCAATTACTCTTACTGTACTACAGTCCTAGAAAATTGATAATCATTAACAACAGGAAAGACTGACCTTGTCACAGTTAATTGTGAACTCACTTGAAATTAAGTTCTCAAATTTGAAATGAATATTATCAGTGTCATAATAATACAAGTTGTTCTAGTAAGAACTAATCTGCCTACTTTCTTTTCACTATCTCTCCAACTGGACTAAATTTGGTTCAAATCAAGGTGCACAAGTTAGGTCTCTTGCACCTCAAATGTTCATGCATATGCCATCTTGGATCGAGGTGGGTGACATCATTACAAATGACACCATTGAGCTGTCCCTGTGTGTCACTCACTACAACTCTACCAAGTTTGGTTCAAATCGATTAGACAGTCCTCAGGTTAGTGCATTTGTGCCTCAAATGTTCACACATCTGCCATCTTGGATCAGGGTGGATGACATCATCAAAAACTACACAATTGGGGCATCCCTATGTGTCCATGCAGCTATAGCAAATTTGGTTCAAATCAGTCAAGAGTCCACAAGTTAGCCCACTTGCGCCTCAAATGTTTACGTATCTGCCAGCTTGAATTGGGGTGGATGGCATCATCACAAACTATGCCATTGAGGTGTCTCTGTGTGTCACTATGACTCTGTACCTCATTTGGTTCAAATTGGTTAGACAGTCCACAAGTTAGTGCACTTGAACCTCAAATGTTCATGTGTCTGCCACGTTGGATTGGGGTGGATGACATCATCACAAACTACACCATTGGAGAATATCTATGTGTCCCTTCAGCTGTAGCAAATTTGGTTCAAATCAATTAAGTGGCTCACAAGTTAGCCCACACGCTCCTCAGAAGTATACGCATATGCCATTTTGAATTGGGGTGAATGACATTATCACAAACTACACCATTGAGGTGTTCTTGTATGTCACTCACTACAACTGTACCTCATTTTGTTTGAATTGGTTAGACAGTCCACATGTTAGCTCACTTGTGCCTCAAATGTTCACATGCCCACCATCTTGGATTGGGGCAGATGACATCACCACAAACTATGCCATTGAGGTGTCCCTGTATGTCACTCACTACAACTGTGTCACTACAGCTGTAGCAAATTTGGTTCAAACTGGTTAAACAGTTCACAAGTTAGCCCACTTGCATCTCAAACATTCATGTGTCCACCATCTTGGATTGGAGTACATGACATCATCACAAACTATGCCATTGAAGTTGCCCTATATGCCCCTACATCTGTAGCAAATTTGGTTCATATCGGTTAGGCAGTTCAGAAGTTAGCCCACTTGCACCTCAAAATTGTATGGGTCCGCCATCTTGAATCGGGGTGGATGACATCATCACAGAATACACCATTGAGGTGTGCCTATGTGTCCCTACAACTGTACCCAATTTGTTTCATATTGGTCCAGGCGTTGAGAAGTTGATGGGGAGGCTACATGGACGGATACATGGACACACAGAATGCCAGGTGATCTCATAAGCCTACTACAGGGTTTCTTAACCTTGGGTCCCCAGATATTGTTGGACTACAACTCCCAGAATCCCCAAGCAAAAGCCATTGCAGCTGAGGATTCTGGGAGTTGTAGTCCAGCAACATCTGGGGGCCCAAGGTTAAGAAACTCTGGCCTACTGGAAAGTAAGCTAATAAAAATTATTGTCCCCCTTTTAAAGGGAGGCTGGTTCAGACAATACTTTTCCAGCCCTCATTATTAAAAGAGGGATATGTAGAGATTGCATCCTACACAGCATATTTTGCAGATGTTCTGGTATTCTTCTGTCCTTTATCTTGTGGGGGTGGGGGGAGTTTCATCTGAACTGCCGCTCTACATGTGATGTAAATACTGGTTTCAATTAGTATTTGGTTGATGTATAGAGTGGGAATTTGGATGAACTGTCACACACACACACACACACACACACACACACACACACACACTACAGGAATGTGCCAGGAAGATGTCAGGAAGTCGGTGAAAGACACCCCAACAGGTACACTCTCCCTTTTCATTGCAGGGGCCAGAGCCAACCAGCCTATATGTTTACCAATAAGATGGTTACCATTATAGTCTGAAATATATGTTATCTGAATGGCATTGCTGCTGCTGCCTGATCCTATTCTGGCCAATCCTATTCTGTTCCTGCTAATGGATGCAACTTTTTTTTTTACCACTGCATAATGAAGGCAGATTTCCAGGCTATGCACCTTGATGGGGTGCCTGTTGCTAGCATGGTCAGGGCACACAATCATTCCTAACCATGGCATACAACACCATGGGATAATGGCAGTCATGCGGCTGCAACAAACGTATAAAAGGCCCTGGTAGCCAAAGTGCTACCATCTTCTTTCTCAACAGTAACTTAAATAAACACAAGCTCAGGGAGGAAAATGTGCTCCGGCCTTTTAGCAGAATAATTTAGGAGCAGCAGCAGCTTCCCAAGATATGAAGCTACCAGGCACATAAAAGGATACATACATTTCCACGCATCAGTATTCTAATATAAAAGCTTCAATGCAAATGACTGCCCTGAAAAACCTTACATGGATCTGGGGCATTTTCTTAAGGATTTAAGTTTCATTAGAGAAATATCTCGGAAGCTTGAGATAGAGATAATCCTGGACTTGTGATTCAGGGTTCTTACTGCAAAATCTTGCCCATTCTAGGAGGCTGAAATTTCTACAGATAACAGGCTAATCAGTGTGAGTGTGCAGTGATGTATAAATGAAATTGGACTGGCATATTGAAATTTCAGACATCTAAGAGAAGAAAAAATGAAACAACTTCTTTAAAATATTTTTTTGCCTAGTACAGGATAGCATTTGCTTATACAAAGCTAAAAGAGAATGTTATGATGATTCATAGAAGCCATAAAGAGATTAGAGATCTTACCATGTGGTAGCACCTGAATGTTCTAATCTTCCTGAAAGTTCTTTCAGTGAATAAAGTTATTTGTCTGAGATTTAAACTTAAAGTTAACGATTGAGCCAAGAATAAAGAAGCAAAGACCTACAGGGGGTGTATGCAGTAATGAATCCGGAATTTATTCAATGACTTACTGCTATGAGTGGTCCAAAAATGAGACTCAGAGTAGGTATTTTTGATTGACTGAAACTGAAATCCTAAATACTCTTATTAGAAAATATGACCCACTGGACTTCAAAATACTTCTTGTTGAGTAAACTTGCATAGGATTGCAATGAAAATCTGTGAAGCAAGGTAATCTTGTTTCATCCTTGGCCAGATGAATAATGTGAAAGTCGGAGAGAAAGAACAAAGCATCAGTCATCAGCCATGATAGATGCCCAGAGCAGGATTATTATTGTCTTGGCTATGACCCTGGAATGTTTGTGATGATTAGGGAAACAGATCTTAACTTAACCTGAGCAACTGTTTGAAGAACTTGGCACAGTCTACATAATTGCTATTCACAACTGCTGGCACAGTTTGCCTATGTAAATTGTGTATATCTGCACATTCACATAAGGACACATGAACATATGATCCTATGACAAGTTGATCCTCGTGATCCATTTGATCTATAACCCAAATGAACATTTAAAAATATCCGTTTCAATTATTTTTATTTATTTATTTATTTATTTATTTATTTATTTATTTATTTATTTATTTATTTAATTAATTAATTAATTAATACATTTCTATTAGGGGTGTGCAATTCGGGATTTCGGGTGATTCGAGGTGTGAATTCTCATTCTATCATAGCAAATGAGATTTTTTTCAATTAAACAACTCTCATGACCCCACTTTCACTTTTTCACACTTACTATGAATATGAGGAAGTAATCAATTTAGCACACTTCACCTTATGAAGACAAACCTCATAAAAATAAATTCACCATAATTCCCCCCTCTGCCCAATCACTCTTAAATTGGGGATGGGTGGTAGCCTCCACCCATTAGGCACTATCTACCAGCCCACCCCACTCCTTTGGGGCAGATCCACTTTCTGCCCCCAATCTGCCCCAAAGACACCCAAACTTCAAAAATTCTCAAAAAATCAGCCCTCTGCCCAATCCCCCTGAAATTGGGGTGGTAGCCTCCACCCATGAGGCACTACCACCTCACCCCACTATTTTGGGGCAGATCCACTTTCTGCCCCCAAACTGCCCCAAAGTCACTAAAACTTCAAAAATTCTCAAAAAATCAGCCCTTTGTCCAAACCCCCTGAAATTGGGGTGGTAGCCTCCACCCATGAGGCACTACCACCCCACCCCACTATTCTGCCCCAGGCCCCACTTTCTGCCCCAATATGCCCCAATCTGCCCCAAAGACATGAAATTTTCAGAAATTTACCAAAAACCAGCCCTTGGCCCAATCCCCCTGAAATTGGGGTGGTAGCCTGCACCCATTAGGCACTACCACCCCACCCCACTCCTTTTGCCCAGATCCCATGCTATGCCCCTGAACTGCCCCAAAGTCACTAACACTTTAAAAATTCACCAAAAATCAACCGTGAACCGAATCACCCGAATTTTTCGTGCCTGAAATTCGGGTGATTCGGCTCATGCCCTAAAAATATCGGGGGACATCGGGGATGATTCGGTTCAGCCCCGAATCACCCGAAATTGTTCATTTCGGGCACAGATCATTCTGTGCCCGAAATTTTTTGCACATCCCTAATTTCTATACCGCCCCAAACCAAAGTCTTGGGGCGGTTCACAATAATAAAACAATACAAAAGCACAAAACATTAAAATCAACTAAAATGCCAAAAAGCTGCCTAAAAACAGAAACAATTTACAGTATTTAAAATTACAAAAGTTAAAAGTTAAAAGGCCTGGTTAAAAAGAAGAGTCTTCAAAGCTCTTTTAAAAACTTCTAGAGATGCGGAGAGTCTTATGTCAACAGGAAGTGCATTCCAAAGTCTCGGAGCAACAACTGAGAAGCCCTGTCCCTGAGTGGCCACCAAATGACTTGAAGGTAGCCAGAGACGGGCCTCCCCTGATGAACGTAGTGGACGATGGAGATCGTGCAGAATACTGTGGGCCTAAGCTGTTTAGGGCTTTATAGGTTAAAACCAGCACTTGGTATTTTGCCCGGAAACCTATTGGCAGCCAGTGTAACTCCTGTAATATAGGAGTATTATGGTCTCTTTGAGATGACCTGGAGACCAACCTGGCCGCCGCGTTCTGTACTAATTGTAGTTTCCGGACTACATACCAAGGCAGCCCCACATAGAGCGCACTGCAGTAATCAAGTCTGGAGGTTACAAGCAAATGTACTACTGTTCTGAGGTCATCTATCTCAAGAAATGGATGCAGCTGGCGTATCAACTGAAGCTGATAAAAAGCACCCCTGGCCACCACCTCAACCTGAGAAACCAGGGAGAGGCGTGAATCCAGAAGCATTCCCAGACTGCGTACCTGTTCCTTCTGAGGAAGTGTGACCCCATCCAGAACAGGCAGATCAATATCATTTCCCGAGTAACAAGCCCTCACAGCAAGTACTTCCGTCTTGTCTGGATTCTGTCTCAGTTTGTTATCCCTCATACAGCCCATTACCGCCTCCAGGCAGGCATTCAGGGAGGATATGCCTTCTCCTGATGAAGTTGACATGGAGAAATAGATTTGGGTGTCATCAGTGTACTGATAGCACCCAGCACCAAATCCCTGGATGATCTCTGCCAGCGGTTTCATGTAGATGTTAAAAAGCATTGGAGACAATATGGAGCCCTGAGGGACCCCATATAAAAGCTCAAGTTTTGAAGAGCAACAGTCTCCAAGCGACGCCATCTGGAATCTGCCTGAGAGATAGGAGCAGAACCACTGCAAAGCAATGCCTCATACACGCAATTCCCTCAGACATCCCAGAAGGATACTATGGTCGATAGTATCGAAAGCCACCGAGAGATCCAAAAGGACCAACAGAGTCACACTTCCTCCATCAAGTCCTAATTGGAGATTATCCATTAGGCCGACCAAGGCAGTCTCCACCTCGTAGCCCACCCGAAAGCCAGTTTGAAATGGGTCTAGATATGGGTCTAGAGTTACTTCCAAAACCGCTGTCACGCCCTCGATCTCAGACAGCGAGGAGGAAGGGGAAGCTGTCAACTTTTCAGCCGATGCAGGAGTGTCTGAGGGGCAGAGCCGGGCTTTCAGTTTCCAAGAAACGGCTGAGGCAGATGATTCAGAGCAGGCACAACAACCTGAGACAGCAGAAACCATGACGGACCAATCAGAAGATGAGCTATGCAAGCAACCTCCACTGACTCCACAACAGAGGCGTATTACAAGGCAAAGAACTCAGCTTGAGACTATCAGGAGGAGTAAATGCCTCTTGCAGAGGGCTGATAAGCCTTGAATTCCTGCCAGCTGGGAGCTCTCGGCTTGTACTATAAATTATGTCACCAGCTTTCTATTCACTGCTGAAAAGCAATGTTTGTCAACTTTCGTGTTGACAGCTTGCAGCCAAGCCCGATAAAGAAGTACTGTTTCCGAGCTGTATCTTGTTTCTGCAGCTCCGTTTGATACTGTGAACTTCCCTGACAGGTGGCCAGATACTGACAACCGCCAGGAGTTGGGAGGCCACCACCTTCTCAATCACCTTACCCAACCATGGGAGGTTGGAGACAGGCCTATAGTTATTAAACTCTGAGGGATTCAAAGTAGGCTTCTTAAGAATAGGTCTAATAATTGCCTCCTTTAAACAAGGGGGTATCCTGCCCTCCCTCAGAGCAGCATTAATAATTGCCACCAGGCCCTCCACAACAACCTCCCTGCCATGTAGGAGGTAACAACCTCCTACGTGTAAGCCACGTAGGGCAAGGATCAAGTAGACAGGTGTTAGGACACACCGTTCCAAGCAGCTTGTCCATGTCCTCAGGAGTCACAAACTGGAACTGATCCAGTTTAACCACACAAGAGGAGTTGCTGGATACCTCTGCATCTGATACTGCGCTAACTGTGGAGTTGAAGTCTAAATTGGCCCGAATACGAGAGATTTTGTCCATGAAAAACTCATTAAGAGTCACAGTGGGCAACTGATGGATCCAAATTTTGATTCAAGGGAGCAGGGGGTCCTACTAGGCCCCTCACAAACCTAAAAAGCTTCGCTGGACGTGAGTTTGCGGAAGCAATACAGGCAGAAAAGAAGTGCTTCTTTGCTACACGTATAGCCAGAGCATAGATCTTTTAAAGTGCTCTATGTCGCAATCTGTCAGATTCGAGTCGAGTCTTCCTCCACCTGCATTCCAGTTGTCTACCTTGTCGCTTCAGCTCCCACAGATCTTCCATATACCAAGAAGCCATTTTTGAAGCAGGTTGGAGAGGACGCTTAGGAGTGATCCCATCTGCTGCCCTGGTAAGTTGACTATTCCAATTTCCCACCAGGGCAACAATCGGATCATCGGCCGAGCCAACATTAAATCCAACCAAGGCTTCTTGGAATCCTATTGGATCCAATAACCTTCTTGGATGGGCCACTGTAATAGTCCCCTTACCCCTGCAGAGGTGGGGTGTAACTGTAAGTCCAACCTTAACTAGATGGTGGTCCGTCCATGACAATAGGGAAATCATAGGCGAGGCCACCCATGGAACACCACCCTGATCAGAGTAAAAGACCAGATCAAGCGTGTGACCAGCAGTATGTGTCGGCCCGGAGACCACTTGGGATAGGCCAATAGTTGTCATGGCCGCTATGAAGTCCTGAGCTGCTCCAGACAACCCGGTCCCAAAGAGGACATTTAAGTCCCTCAGAACCACAAGCCTGGGGAACTCCAACATCAGATCTGAGACCAGGTCCGCAAGCTCAGTTAGGGACTCTGTTGGGCAGCGGGATGATCGGTACACCAACAGAAGTCCCAATCTATCTCTGGTCCCCAAGCGCAAGTACACACACTCAATATGATGAGACGTTCTGACAGGGATTCTGGTAATGGAGATATTATCCCTTACCTGATATTAAGTCAGCTCCAATCATTTCAAATAATTAGGACTAAAGTTGTAATAATAAGCACACTGGAGAGCCACCCCACCCCCAAGTCCATTTTCTCATTTTGCCTTCAAATAAAAGTGAGTTGGATTGCGCTGCAACTTAAATCTTCCAACTAAAGTCACTCATTTGTGGACTGCGCTTTAAAAACTTCATTTTTAAACCTGCTGATGCTTGGAGTTTTAGCATTCATTCTACATGTAACTTTTGTGGCCATAGCAATTATTAATATGTTATTAAATTTCTTTTTCAGTAGCTGAGAAGGTATAAATTTTTTAAGTGGACATTCTCATGAAGGTGATTTGAAGGTTCCAGCCACAGCATTCAGACATGACAATAGCTCATTAATACCAATCTAAGTGCCTAGCCCTGTTTCAGAGAACATTACTGGATGCTTTGAATTAATTTTTTTACCTGCCACTTGTTTCCCTCTCATTTTGACTTCCTGTTTCCTTGTTTCCCATTCAAAACCATGTTCATTATTTCAAGTTCTCCAATATCTCTGCCCTTATAAGGGAGATATAAAACTGCTTATGTCACATAGATAGCTTTCTTGTTGACCAATGTGTGGGTTTGGTAGAAATCCTTTAATCTGATGCTGCTTTAGTTTCTCCACATATAAATTTAGAATAAGTTAGTTTTCTTCTAATATTAATTCTAACATATACAGAAGTCCTCCCCACAAATATACTTCCATTTAGGAAGAATCCAATTACTATTATTTACTCAATTATCAGACTTTAAGAAACAATTTGATGCACAGATCCTGTGTCTCTTCAAATTAAAACAATAAACAGGCATCTTTCCCCAGTCAAAGTAGAAGTAAGTTGCTCACAATCTGTGCAGTGAGAATTATGGAACATGTTAGTGGAAAAGGTTATGTCAGAGCTCAACCTAGAGTATTACTGGGTTGTAAATGCCAAATGTACTTGGTTGCCAAATGTACTCGGAAGGGGGTGTAATTTTCACTGCTCACACCTCTCTCCAAAAGTACTTAATGAGTTCAGAAATATGGCTCTGAGAGTTGCACAGTATTCAGTGGATGTCATATCACTGGATATGACATCAATGTTGAAGAGCAAGTAAATGTTTGCTCTTCAACATTCATCGGCCACGTAGTGAATGGTCACACAGAAAGTATACTTTGAAGTTATTCACACAAGCAGCCCTCCTCAGGCTTGAACAGCCCTACCTGGTTAGGGCTGCTCATGTGCAGCACAAGGATCAGTCCCAATCCTGGCACTCTTCACTGAGGTAGCCTGAGTTTTTTACCCAGGCTTATAGTGGGATAGAAGTTGAACAGGGCACACCACAGATTCTAACATCAATGTGTTGTATTCAGGCAGAGTAAATTAACTCTGCTTGTTCCAGAATCCAGACTCACCCTACCTAAACCTTGGGAAAACGCCATACAAACCTATATTATGAGTCCTGCACAGAAACCTGGTAATGAACCAATCCGATTGCCCATGTCTGAGCGGAACCTGAATTCAGTATGAGATTCAAAAGTCAACACAACTAAACTGGGATTTCCCCCTTATATATTCTGAGGAAAACTAATTCCCAGTTGCTGTCTCTCTCTGCAGGGACTACTGTAATGTATGTAAGGGAAACCTGGGATTTATTTGAGCCTTTTGTGCTGCATATTGAGTGCATTTTTCCCCAGATATGAATCTCCCTTTCAAATGTTATGGTACTCAACATAGAATATGCATGGAAACTTATATTTCCCATTATCCCATAATGTGTGAATTGACCCTAAATTGCAGCAACACAAAGTCTGATCTTTGGGGTGGGGAGAGATGTAAGGAACAAGTTGTTCTAGTAAAAACTAATCAGCCTACCTTCCTTAAAGAAAGTTCCTTCTCTACAACTGGACTAAATTTGGTTCAAATCAAGGTCCACAAGTTAGATCTCTTGCACCTCAAATGTTCATGTGTCCGCCATCTTGGATTGGGGTGAATGGCATCATTACAAACGATACCATTGAGGTGTCCCTGTGTGTCACTCACTACAACTCTACCAAGTTTGGTTCAAATCGGTTAGACATTCCTCAGGTTAGTGCACTTGTTCCTCAAAGGTTCACATGTCCACCAACTTGGATTGGGGTAGATGACATCATCACACACCACACCATTAGGGCATCCCTATGTGTCCATACAGCTGTACCCAATTTGCTTCCAATCAGTTAAGCAGTTCACAAGTTAGCCCACTTGCTCCTCAAAAGTTTACGTGTCTGACATCTTGAATCTGTGTGGATGACATCATCACAAACTATGACATTGAGGTGTTCCTGTGTGTCACTCACTGCAACTGTACCTAATTTGGTTTACATTGATTAGACAGTTCAGAAATTAGCCCACTTGTGCCTCAAATGTTCACGTAGTCGCCATCTTTAATTGGAGTGGATGACATCATCACACGCCATGCCATTTGGGAATCGATATATGTCCCTGCAGCTGTAGCAAATTTGGTTCAAATCGGTTAGGTAGTTCACAAGTTAGCCCACTTGCGCCTCAAAATAGGGATGTACACAAAACTGGTTCGCCCGGTTCAGTTTGGATCTGAACCGGGTCTGAACCAGACCGGAGTGGTTCGGT
The DNA here is from genome assembly GCF_027244095.1 of Hemicordylus capensis. Taxonomy (NCBI): domain Eukaryota; kingdom Metazoa; phylum Chordata; class Lepidosauria; order Squamata; family Cordylidae; genus Hemicordylus; species Hemicordylus capensis. The sequence continues at coordinate 173,231,179 of NC_069657.1, forward strand.
TTTGGTTTTGTCCGAACCACCCCCGGTCCGGTTAGGATCTGAACCAAAATGTTTCAGATCTCCAAAAATATCTGGTTTTAAAGGGGCCCTTGTGTTCTACCTGCCACCCAAATTTCAAGTCGATTGGACCTTCCTCTGATATTTTACAATTTTTAAAAAATTTTTCAATTTTTGCCCATAACTCCCTATGTGGAGCACTTAGGGGCAAAAACCTGGGGTGGGTGGTAGCCACCCATGGTTGTCCTCCACCCTAACAATCCCAAGGCAATTGGTTGCTCCTAGTATTATTGGTGAATTTTGGGGGGGAAAATTCCCATTGGCTAGAATGGGGGTTTTGGGCTGCCCCAGACCCAGCTCTGTGGGGCGGCAGCACCCCCAAAGTGGGTCTGGTGCCATGGCAAAAATGGCCTCAGTCCCTCCCAGCAATCCCCGGAGAGATAGGAGTGATGGTTTTTTTATTAGGATTTTCTAAGGCATTAAATAATATCTAATTGGAAAGAATAGAATGTGTGTCAGTGGGTAATAAAAGCCAGTGCCACATAGAGAGACAGTTATTTAATGCCTTAGGAAATCCTATTAAAAAAACCATCACTCCTATCTCTCTGGGGATTGCCGGGAGGGACTGAGGCCATTTTTGCCATGGCCCCAGACCCACTTTGGGGGTGCTGCCACCCCACGGAGGCGGGTCCGGGGCTGCCCCCCAAAAAACCCCAATCTAGCCAATGGGATTTTTTCTCTTCTTTTCAATATATCCACCAACAATGCTAGGGGAAACCCAACAATTGCCAGCTTTTTTGCCCCTCTCTCTGCCCCTCTCTCAGTCCACCTTAATGCCTACCTACTACCACCTATCCAAGCAACTAAGATGACACTCAGAGAGACAACACCAACTCTCTGATCTAACAAAAAGGCCACTGCTGCTGCTGCCTGCCAGCAGCAGCAGTGGAGCAGCACACTAAGCACAACAGCACACACAGAGAGAAGAAGCAGGAGGTGGAACAGCAGAGCAGCAGACCTGCTGCTCTGCATGATGGGTGATGTGATGCCCAAAGAAACCACCGTCTCACTCAGTGCCTGCCACTGACTAGGCCCTACAGACAGAAGCCAGCCAACCTGCTCTGCTCTGCTGCTCCCCATGGATGATGCACACACCCCCTACATCTGCATCCAAACCAGACCAAGTGTGCAGAGTCAGCACAGGCCAGCAGCCACCAGCCCAGCAACAACAACTACTACTACTGCTACCACCACAGGCAGTGTTGCTGCTACACTAACATTCCTAGTCCAGTCACGCGCGCCACAGCCTGAGCCTAGCACACAGCCAACAGCTGCTGCCAGCCAGTGCCTAGCAAGCCAAGCCAATATGAGGAGAGAGCTAAGTAGACGGCGCACGCACACCAACCCATCACGATGCAACTGCAAGGGGAGAGGGCACAATTACAGGCAGGAGGAGGCGGCGAGGCAATCCTAGCACAGATTTGAAAGTTTAAAATCCACCAGGACATCTTCTTCTTTCTACCACCAGCTGTAGTGTCCAGTTAGTGAGTGCTGTGGAGCAGCTCAGCTGAGCTGCGTGTGAGGATGATAGCAGCTAGTTTAGTTTCAGCAGACTGAGCATTGAGCATGGGCAGTGGCATTGGGAAGCAACACAATTACACAACACTTACCTGCTGCTGCTGGTTCTAGAAGTTGCCTCTTCTCGTCTTTTCACCTCTTCTTCGTGTGTGTGTGTGTGTGTGTGTGTGTGTGTGTGTGTGTGCAGTGAGTGCATGCCTTTTGCCTTACTTGAAAGAAATGCTTCTCTGGTCCACCACCACATATTTGCTCAAGGACACAGAGAGGCCCAAGGCAGGTGGTGGCACCAGTGTGAGTGCATGTGTGCTGGTGGTGTTTGCCACCACAGGTGTTTTGTGTGTGTATGTGTGCGCTGCTAGCTAGGAGGGGGGAGGGAGGGAGGGGAGGGGGGAGGAAAGGAGGGAAGAAAGGGGAAGGGGAGAGGGATGTGGCAATGGGATTGAAGGGGGAGGAAGGTCCAGCTCAGAGTTGGGTCAGCCACATATTATGTACACACGTGATCGCGTGTGTGCTTCGGTAGGAGACCAGATTCTCATCATCTGCCAGGCCGGGGTTTGGGGGCAGGTGAGGTGGTGGTGGGCTGGAAGGGAGGATGGAGGGTGGTGAAGAGGAAGGGGGGAGGATGAGGGGAGGGATGGAGGGAGGCATGGGGGGGAGGAAAAAATGTAGACAGACACACAGCACAGACACAGAAGACAGCACACTACACAGAAAGCATCCACACACAGAGACAGTGCTAGGCATCCATTTACACAGACAGACACTGAGACACACAACAGGAAGAGACAGACTGAGCCTGCACCACACACACACACACAGACCCAATTCCCCCCCTGCATAGTTATCAATCAATATGTTGTGTTGGCAGCCAGTTCATTGCTATTATGATGGTTTTTGGTTTTTTGCCATCAGCCAACATCAACAGTGACCACAATCAAGATGAACATAAGATGATAATAATTCATTCGTTTCATTATAAAAAAAAATCATCAAATTATTTTCTCCATGTAAACCAAGCCCCCCACACATGATTTCTGGTAACATTTTCAATAAAATCAATTCATTTAGCATTCATCATTTTGTTCTCCCTTTGTTACCTTTTTTTTCCTTTTGCATAATTTTGAGGGTTGATTTTAACATGGGGTTTTAAAGAAAAAATTATTTACATGTTTATTTACATACAGTATTTACATATCTACACTGCATTTTAGAACGTATACCCGCCGCTGCCGCTAAGTCTAGTACTCTTTGGGCTGTGCTACTTTGGCGGGGTGTGCCGTGCCCACACCAGGTCCCCAGATGCTGACACGTGGCGAGATAAGGGCCTGTGCTGCTGCTGGTCAGCACTGGGTTTCTTTTTAGGTGGGCGAGGGCATTGTAAAAGTTCAGCCAGTCGCAGCACTACAACTACTACTACCAACAACTGCATCTGTGTGTGGGCACACTACATGATGCGACTGGCTGGCACGGCTCAGCATCTGGCACGTCAGCTCAGCTAGAGGTGGAAGGGGGGAGGGGAGGGATAAGCACAGAGGTTGAGCCAGGCAGGTGACCAACCATGGGGGGGGAACCCACGGTAATCACTCACCTGTCTCAAACTCCAGCTTGGGATAGCCCAGCAGGGGGAGATTCACCTTAAGGAAGACCAGCTGCTCAACCAGCCCAGCGTCCAAGCGGGAGCAAGAGGGTGTCACCACGTCCCCGGCACGTGAAAACACCCGCTCGCTCTGGACACTGGTCGGGGGGCAGGAGAGGAGGCGCACAGCCACCACCGCCAGGTCCGGCCAGACTTGGCGGTGGGTCGCCCAGAACTGTGCGCAGTCCACGCTGTCTCCCTCCACAGGCTCCTCCAAGTACTGCGCAACGCATTGCTCAGCACTGGAGGGGGGCCTGGCAGGTCAAGCCTCCCGCATACCAGGCAAGGCGCCATAGCAGACCCGTTGAAACCACTGGGCGGATTTCGAGGCGGGAGCAAATGGCTGCTGTGATGGCGCTGCCTGGGATGCCACGCTGCTGGACTGGGAAGAGGGAGGGGAAGGGGAAGCTGATGCCGGTTGGCCGCCCACGCTGCTGCTGGGTGCGGGTTGGGCGGTGGGGGCTGCCCCTGCACCACTACCAGCATCCTGGTCTCTGCAGGCCCTAGCGGCCTCCTCCTCCCTGATCTTCTGTACCAAGATGTCCCTCCACCTGGGCAATTCGTCGGCACTCACGGCATTACCCTTGATGGCTGAGTTACAGAGACAAGCGAGGACATACTCCTCCCTGTCTCCCAGCGCACCAACGAGCCACCTGTCAACCCCAGACTTCAGCCTCCCAGCCAGAGCACAACCCTCTGGCGTGGTCAGAGAAATCTGGAGTTCGCCCATCAGCTTCTCCAGACCCATAGCTGTGGGCAGCGCCTGGCTCAAGGAAGTGGTGTCACCACACAAGCCCTTCGTGGCAAATTGGAAGGGCTCGAGTGCTGACACCGCCTCAGACATCTGCTACCACTCTGCGTTCGAGAGGTCACAGACGTCCAAGGACTTGTCCCTCGCCAGGGCGACAAGGGCTCTCTCCTGCTCCAACAGGCGCTGGAAGGTGGAGTTCCACCGCATCTCAACATCCGTAGGGATGAGATGGCAAGGAAGCCCAAGGTCATCCTGCTTCTGGCAAAGCAGTCTCCTGGACTTCTCACTGCAGTGGAAGTGGGCGGCCAGCTTGCGAGACTTATCCACAAGCGTGGCCGTGGCAGCAAAAGGACCTAGGAGGGGGCGGCCCTTCTCCTGGGACACCTTCAGCTCCTTAAGGCCGAGGGCGTCCCTGATGGTCAGATGGAGCGTGTGTGCCATACACTGTATGTTCACACAGCCCATGAACGTCTCGACAGCGGCGGTAACGTCGGCTCCATTGTCTGTGACAATGAAGCCGCGGGAGAGGTGTGGACACCCGCCAATCCACTCCTCTATCTGGCGGTCTAGTACGGCCGCCACCTCCTCCCCGGTGTGCCTCGTGTCCATCATCTCCACGTGCAGAATGGCCCACCTGTGCCGTAGTGCAGCGGGAGCCGCGACAGACCCGGAAGCATTGCCCGAGGAGGTCCCCTCACTCTCCGGTCCCCACCAGTGGGCAGTGAGGGCCAGGAAAGCAGCGTGCATCCCACTGACACTGGTCCAGAGGTCAGTCGTGAAATGCACACTGGTGCCCGCCAGAGCCACACGCAGCCGGCCAACACAAGCTCCCTGCACTTGCGGTACAGGGAGGGGACCACGTTCCGGCTGAGCGTGGTCCTTGAGGGGATGACATATTCGGGCACCAGGTACTGGAGTATCCGGCGGAAGCCGGAGTTCTCGACCACCTGAAACGGCTGGTCATCGGTGGAAATCATCTCCCCTATGAGGCGGGTGAGGTGATGATGGTCCACACAAACAGTACGCTGGCTGCCCGACAACTGCGTCCACTGCTGGACTGGCAGTGCAGCCTGCCTTTGGGCTGGCACACTGCCGCTGTCCGCCCTAGTGGCAGATGCACAAGGCGCACTAGCGTTGCCAGCCTGTCCCCTGAGACCTGGGTGGTGACGCTCTATGTGTCTCCACATGGGCGTCGTACCAAGGTACGCAGGGTTCGTTCCACGGCTGACCTGCATCCTGCAGTGGACACAGCGGGCGTGGAATGGGGCATCTTGAGGGACCTCAAAATGCGCCCACACACCACTGCCCTTGGCCTCCTGCGCCCTGGGCGCCATCCTAGGCCGTTTCTCACAGGGTGGCTGCAGTCCTAAGGGGGGGGGAGCGGCCGCTGCTGCCTGCCCACTGCTGCCACCCAACCCGCCCCACACACCAGAGGAAGGGCCCGGCTCCACTGGCAGAGGAGAGGCAGGCCTCTCCTCCACCACCTCGCCAGACCACTCCCCACCAGAGTGTCGGGCTTCACGAGGGGGGGCCCCACTGAGCGGTGAAAGGGCTGGGGGAAGGGGCCCCAGAGGGAGGGAGAACCTGGCTGCATGGTCCTCACCGCCCTCTACCTGCTCTTCCACATCCTCAGTCTCCTCCACCACAACAACTGGCGGTACCCCAGCAGCACCTGGTGCCGCCGCCTAGGAGGGACCCGCCACAGCCCTAACGATGCCTCTGCTGCGATTGCCGGCAGCAGGCAGCGTGGGGACATTGATCCTGCAGACCAAACTCGGAGCCAGGGCAAAGATTTGCCTAATGTGGAGGAGCAGGGTGTCCTCAGGCTCCCCACGTCCTCTCCCTCTCCGTGCCGCAGGCGCACCCCACACCTGGCCTCTCCCACGTCCTCTGCCTGGCAAGCTAGCGGAAGGCCTGGCCGGAACACGGCAATCGCCTTTGCCAGGCATCCTAGTTGTTATCTAGGAGGGAGACTTTAAGAGTAAGGCCAGAAGGGGGCAAAAAAATAATTTGGAGGGGGTTGGAAGGGGCAAAAAAAACCCAATCGATTGGGAGCCGGCAGGGGGGGAAGTCTGTTTTGAAAAAGTAAGTCAATTGGGGGGAAAGGAAGACTTTTTGATATGGGGGGGAAAGCCAATTGAAGTGAGGGGGAGGGTGACCTTTTAAAATTTGGGTGTCAAGCCAATTGGGGGGAGATGTGGCTGGGAGGTGTTTTTTTTAAACTGGGGATTAAAGGGTGGACCCCTGGTGTGGGTGGCATGGGCAGTTGGGTGGAGTAGTTGTGGTGTGGGTGGCAGGTCTTTTTATTATTTTGGGGGAGAATGGATGGGGGGAGGGCACAGCACCTACCGGGGGGGGAGGGATGCAGTCAAAGCTTGGGAACCTACAGATCAAAGGAGGAAACCCTTATTTAGTGAATTGAAACACAGTGTGGTATGGTTCTGGGAGGTGGTTTTCAAGTAATGCTGTGGGGGGAGCATCATCAACCTCAATGCAGCCTATTTAGTGACTTTAAATTTCACACGACCAAAACCAGAACCCAGTCGCACTTTCACAGAACCCACCCACCACTGTGACTCTGCCTGCCCAATGCCATGGCAAGCAAGCAGGGCATCAAACACTTGGCAGCATGGAACATCATCATCGTATATCTTTCAAAGATTACTAGAATGACCCCAGGAAGGAAACCCTTCTTTGGTGAACTGATGATGATTGATGAACAGAGCCAGCCTATCTGGGAGGAACTTTCACTGACACAGAACCCAAATTGCACTTCCCAAAACCCAATTGCACTTTCACAGAGAGAGAGAACCCCACCCACCAGCCACGCACTCTGTCTGCTGCCCAAGGCAAGAGCAAGCAGGGCATCAAACACTTGGCAGCATGGAAGGAACATCATCATCTATCTTCCAAACATAATGACCTGGCTGGGGACGGTGTGGTGGTGTGTTGGGTAACCTGTTAAAAAACCACCTCACCTGCATGCAATGCAACAACACACAGCAGCAATTTCTTCATCAAGCAAGACACAAGTCACAACAGTACATCTCCAATGGTCCCTCCCCACACACAACCCAAATGCATTTCAAGATAGGGGTGTCCCTATTTAAAACCGCCAGCTAGGGAGAGAAAGGGGGCAACAAAAGGTGCACAATTGCACATGCACTAACCCCTCTTCTTCCGGTCCTTCTCCTGCCGCTCACTGCTGGTCACGGATGCGCCGCCGCCAGCCAGCCACCCCGGGCTGTGACACAGACAGGGCGGCCGCACGAGGCACAGGCAACCGGGGTAGGTAGGTGGTCAAGGGGCAGAAGTGAGGAGAGACAATACTATTTGTGTCACTCAACTCACCCCCAAGCAGAGACAAATTTTAAAAAAAAACTTTCAAAAGGGGAAAAAAACCGATGGCAGCCTCCAGGTGAGGACGGAGGTAGGCTACTGTGTGGCTGGCTGCAGCCGTGGGAAGAAGTGGAAGAAGTGAAGGGGAGCAGAGAGAGAGAAGAGAGGGGGGGAGGCAAGAGACAAAGAGAAAGAGAGAAGAGAGAGAGAGAGAGAGAAGAGAGGAGGAGTGCAGCAGGGAGGGGGGATTCAGGTGTGGGGGGAGGACAGCAGCAGCAGCAGTCCCAAGAGGTGGGACCAGAGGGTGTGTTGTTGGGGGGGCTAGTGTGTGGCAAGGGGGTGTTGGGGAGGGGGCAACAAACAGCAAAGGAGAAAGTAGAACAACTCGGGCGGGCAGCAGCGAGGTGAGAAGGCTGGAAGGGGGGAGGGGCTGGGCTGGGTGTGTGTGGGGTCTGGGAGGAGGGAGGATGGGGGGAGCAGGCAGGGAGGAGGAGGGGAGCAAATAAAACAATATATCAAGAACACAAGCCAAAAAGTTTAAAACCCAATATTCTTTCTAAAGAAACCAATGAATAATATGATAAAACCACCAGCAGAAGAGAAAAACTCGGGCGGGGTGGGTGGGGTGGGGAGGGGGAACCAACCAAACACAGAGGCCCACTAAAGCAAACAGAGACAATTAAACAATTGCTGCAATAATATTAATAAGGGCTGCAAAGCAAGTCTGCACAAAAAAAGCTGAACTCTGGTGGGCAGCAGCGAGGTGAGAAGGCTGGATGGGGTGGGGTGGATTTAGTTTGGGCTTCTGGATGGGAGGGGTAAGTTAGGAGCAGGGGGGGCACACAGAACAAGGAGCAATAATCTGAACAATCAACAACAAATGCAAAAGTTGAACATACAGAATTAAAACCAATATCAAGCAAAAGCAATAATTGGGCAATTCTCGGGGGGGGGGGGGGGGAGCACACAACCAACCACCAAAAGAGAACCAAAATTGATTATATGGGACAACAACAAAAATTGGCTATAATAACAACAGAATCCTCTGGGGTGGGGTGGGGGGACCAACTCAGGCAGGGCAGCAGAAACAAACAAAATGCAAGTACCAGTTAACAAAAAGCAATCAACCAAAGCACTGCAGCAAGCAATATATAAATGAAACCAATGGAATGCAATGAAAATCAAAAAGTTGAACAAAAACAAGGCAAGGCACATAGAGCAATAATAAATAGAACTTTTAAAGCAATGAATGCAGTGGGTGGGAGTGGGGGAGGGTAGGCCCAAGGGATGAGAAGGGAAAGTGGGGGGGGGGGGGGGAGAGAAAAGCAGGACAGACAAAGAAACAGGGAAATTTGGGGAAACTTAAGAAAAAAGTAAAGTAGGTAAAGAGAAGAGACAGACGGAGACACACAGAGAGTCACAGAGAGGGCAGGTGGACAAAAGATTAGAAGGTAGCACACAACAACACAGAGAGAGACACAGGACACAGTCAGGGACTCACAGCAGACACCAGCAGCAAAAGAGCAAGCAAGGTGTCAGAGATGATCCCACAACTGCAGCCAAGAGAAGTTTCTAAACAAGAGGCTTGGGTTTATATAGGTTTGAAATTCCCTCCTTTGGGAGCCCCCACCTTTGCACTCCCCCCACGGCCAACAGGGTGCCAGCTCTCAACAGTACAACAGCCAAGCAGCCTACCAGAGCAAAGGACTCATTCTGGCCAATCAAGGATCAATAGCACAGCCAATGCAATGCCTGAAAATAGCCTCACAAAATGGATGCCAGGAGCAAAAGTTTCAGGAATGAGCCACAAAATGGAGGACACACTTCTAACTTTAAAGAGACACTGAAAACATTCAATTGAAGCCTCTGGCACATCTGAACCGGTTCGGATTTTCTGAGCCGGTTCAGATCCGAATCGGGCCCGATTTGGTTCGGATCCGAACCGAAACGGGCCCGATTCAGTTCGGACCTGATCCTCTGAATCCGAACCGAACTGCACATCCCTACCTCAAAAGTTCACGTGTCTGTCATCTTGGTGGATGACATCATCACAAACTACGCCGTTGATATATCCCTATGTGTCCCTACAACTGTACCCGGTTTGATTCATATTAGTTCAGGTGTTGGGAAGTTGATATTGGGGGGTGGGGGGGCACCTCAGAATGCTGCGTGATCTCATAAGCCTACTGGAAAGTAGGCTAAGAATGATACAAACTGTATTTTATAGTTAAAAATGGGTGGTAGGAAGAGCTTAGAATTCTGAATGAGGCCTCATTATATGAAAATGATTGTTAATGCCAGGAGAGCTACGAAATGGGATGCTAGTTCAGTTTTGCAATATGCAGTCCCCAGGAAAACAACAGGAAGGACTGACAGGAATGAAGGAAGGCAGAATGTAATTTGGTCTTTTGATGTGTAAACAGATTTAGTACAACAAAGATCAATGAGGAAAACCTCCAAAGGAATATGTGTTTTAATGTATTATCATATTTCACAATGATTTAAAAAAATTCAATTTCAATTATAGCCTAGTTTACAAACAGTGCTGTGCCTCTTGGGAAGGCATATGGCCATCAAAACTTCAATCAAAGTCCTGCCAAGTCTCTCATAAAAAAATAAATAGCCATAAGCCAGTGTGTTATTGTCCTTTTAATGTTAGTTGAATGCCTATAATTCTTCTCATGCCTGCCTCTGCTGTCGGCTTCCTGACATTATTGGTCTCCGTTTCACACTCCACCCCTTGAAGATAGCTCAGACAGAAAATGCTGCCATGGTCTGGGATATGATTTTAAATTTCCAGATGGGCTGTTGATTAAAAAAAAGAAGAAGCAAAAACTCTCAAGAAAAGTCACACATAGTTGCCTTCTTCATAGATGGTGAAGAAGGAATACTAGCTTCTCTTTTGAAAGGACAGAGAGTACGCCTGCTCTCAGATGGTATCTTTAAGTGAACTGTACCAGATCAGAGCTTTTTCACACGTTCCCAGAATGCTGTGGTCCACCACAGAAATATAACTTCCTGTCTATAAAAGAGAATAGAGAAGAACTCTGGTGTATTGTCACATATCATCACTGAACACGATCCTCTTAAGGGGAAAAATTGGGATTATAGATTATAGTATAGGTGCTGCTGTGGGCAAGGATTATCGTATAGCTTGAAGGCTTCACTTCACAGACCTCACACCTGCAAAACAGATAAGAGCACCTGAGAACAGAGTGGGAAATTATCTGCAAAGAATGTCTTTTCTTTTACATTGCACACTTGGCAGGTCATCAGAGTACTGTTCAGCTAGCATTCCTGTGTTAATAGTTGTGCTTTAAAGGTTTCTGCATGTGAGAGGCAAGAATATTGTTGCCAGATTATTGATTTGTAATCCTCATATCAGAGCCTCACAAGTTGCCGTTTTTGCACAGCACACTTGAACTATGGATTCCAACCTAGATATGAGAGGGGAGGACACCCTCACCCCAGTGTTGCTGCTGTTTAATACTAAAATTGTATTAGTTGCTTCCTAGCTGGAACCCGATTTTATCAAAGAGACTGGAACAACTGATTCAGAATCCAGCGTGGATTGGGAGCCAGCGTGGTGTAGTGGTTAGAGTGCTGGACTAGGACCGGGGAGACCTGGGTTCAAGTCTCCATTCAGCCATTAAACTCAGTGGGTGACTCTGGGACAATCACTTCTCTCTCAGCCTAACCTACTTCACAGGGTTGTTGTGAGGAGAAACTGGGCTCCTAGGAGGAAGAGCGGAATATAAATGTATGTAAAGAAAGAAAGAAAGAAAGTATCAAACACGCCAGATTTCTGTGCTATAGGACTTGGGAACTGGTGCAATGAGCTACCAATCACATTCCATGGTGTTGGGCTATGTTTTGGAACACTGGTGCATATTTCAGTACCCATTCCAGGTCATAAGTGGTATTCAGGGAAAAGGGGCTGCAAAGTCAACTTCTGAGCTATGCTTCCCAATGAAAATCCCAACAAATTACAACTCCCATTGGATTCAATGGGAGTGATGCAGTGAACCACAAGACTCGCACCTCTGTTGTGGTCTGATTGGTACCCCTCCAGCCACCAACTTTGCAGTCTGCTCAGAAACTTACATTCAGCTTGGTGTGTCACAAGTTGTGCAGGCCTGTACTATGGTAACTTTTGCATGTAACAGACCAATCCTTTGGAGTGATTTATGTTTGTTCTACAGCACTTTATTTCTCATTCTCGGAGTCCCATGTCAGCAGCAACTGCCTACACTCTTTTGTTTTGTTTGTTTGTAAGTTCTTGGTGCAGTGTCTAGCAGTGGGTATTTAAGAAATAAATAAATCAGCCATTTTTTTTTAAAAAAAGCTGTCTACTCAAAAAGTCAGAGCTCAACCCTGCAAAGAGAGATGTTCTCTCCTAAAACATGTGCATATGCAATCATTCTTCCTCTTGGATTTTGGCACTTAAAGTCCAGTACAAACTATTGGAATGGATTAAATCAAATGGAGAAAACCGAACAGATTCTGCTACAAAGCACAACTAGATGAATAGCACAAAGGAAGGAAAAAGCTTGAGGCATAAATCATGAAGGTGAGATACATAAAATACTGAGATGCTGGTTCCCAAGCAGATTCTGGAAGCGGTAGACTGGAGGTAAGGTAGATATGTTGAAAAAGAAAATGAGAAAGATGAGAAGCCAGGGCTGCAGACCTTTAGGGTGAGATGGAAGAGGCCAAGCTGAGGAAGACTGAACAAAAACAAGATTTGCAATAGCCTAAATCCTGGGTTTCCCCCGCTTTTTAATATTGACAAGAACACCCCCATGGATGTCGATCAGTGTGCATATGTGCTGCTGGAGGTGAAGCTGTTTCACACAGAGTTTGTAAAATTACTAATAACATCAGAAGGATTAGCCTGAAGAAATGAGTTCTTTTCTAAGTATGATAACTTCTGTGCCAATTAAACACCTGAGGTCTACAGACTGCAGGGCGAGAGAGAATGTGGGTTGCCCGTCTCATGGAGAAAAGTGTATGGCCTTTAATGAGGCCAACTGTGTGATCAAGAATGAAGAGATAGTAATGGCTAACTGAAACACATTGATTGTCACAGAGATATATTAAAGTTATTGACAAGTCTTTATGTAGAAATCAAGGACAGGGAGTTTATATTTCATACAATGAAATTTGTGTCCAGTGTTGTGAAATTAATTACTGACTGTGCTTAGAAGCTGGTACTAACTGCAATCCAAAGAAGCAGTATAGCGGGGTGGGGGGGTGGGGGAGCCATATGCCTAGTTGCTTCTCTTGCAATCTCTTCTCAATTAGTTCCTGCTGCCAAAGAGACCAGTTATAATTACATTTTAAAAGTGGCTTGTTTCTTCTTTGAGAATGAGTCCAGTGGGCCTCCATTATTTATGTACTAGTGATTTCTAGTTGAGATGACTGTGATGTATTTTATGCAGAACTCTCTTTGCAGGCAGTTCAGAAACGTTGATTGCTTCAAAATACAGCTGCCAGGAGTCAGAATACATAACTCTGATGCAAGATAATCTATGCTAAGTAATCAGTCTGTTTTCAACTCATAGGCTGTGGAGATACCCTTGGAGAAAATTCTCTGGTGTTTATCCTTGGAGAAATCCTGAAATTCTCTTTTAAATTTTACTTGGGGTGGGGGTGGGGATAATTTCCAAGCCTACTTTGAAGATAAAAACATGCGGAGTACCTTAAGAATTACCTCCATCCATATGACCTCAGATTCTGATCCACTTCTGAGGCCATCTACTTCTGAGGCCATCCAGGTGCCCCCAAGTATCCCCTCCAAAATACAAATTAACACTGTAGCATGACTGAAAGAACTGAAGGCTATAGAGCAGGTTCTATAGGAAGCACTGTTCCAGAGTGGCACAACACTCAGACTCCTCCCTGTATAAAGGTATTCATTCTCAGTAAAAACTTGTACTTAAGGAGGTCTAGTTTTTGCTGTGTGTGTCTATTCTTTACTCAGCATGGTGGCAGCAGTCTACCATAGAGCAATTTGAAGCCTAAAGCCATTACATTCAGCCCATTACTACCAACACGTCCCTATTTTCCCGTTCACCTGAATGGGAAAAATAGGGACATGTTGGCCGGTATGTTCAGTCTGAAGCCTCCTTCCCCTTTAGATTGGACAGACAGAAACCTAGTCCATAAAAGAGATGGGGCCTTTTATGCTGTGGCACCAAAGATTTTGGAAAGCCCTCCCAAGGAAAGGAGTGATGAACCCATCACTGCTCAGCAAGCAGACAAGACTTGTCTTTTTCAGCAGGCATTTTGAGGATTTTGCTGCTGTTTTGAGCTTTTCTGAAATTTTTAATCCTGTTTTAGATTAATTTGTACTTTGGTAATTTTGAATGTGTTTGTAATATTGTTGTTTGCTGACCTGAGTATTTTTTTTATAGCAACGTGGAATGTTTATGAAGTGTTTATAGATAAAACAATAAACAGCATTTGTGGGTAAGGAGGTAACTTCTGTTTCTCTACACCTTGCAAAGGTTTCCGCAAGATATCTGGAAAATTAGCATCTACTGTGAAGGTCCCAAACTCCTGCCCCTTCTGTAACTGGCAACAAAAAGGCATACTGTTTTAATGGCTTCATCTGCTGGAAACAAGCTTTCTGAGGAAAACATGGAGAGGATACTTTGAAAAACTGCCTTTGGCATAGAGAGATTTCATTGATGAGCACCGTGAAGCATAATGTTAATAAATCTTCATGCTTAATAAGTAATAATAAATTATCATCTTCAGTTTTTAAATGTTCAGTGGTTTTAAAGAAAGGAAATTCTGCTCATGCAAAGGGTTAGAGTTCCTTACTTTTACCTGTCTGTTGCATTTATGTCCTGCCTTTCATCCAGAGAGGTCAAGTAGTTGTACATATAAGGTTTCCAGGTGGCATTTCACCTAGATACTTGAGGGCCATTCTAGAAGAGATGGCAGGAGATTTTTTTTTTTAAACTTAAGCTTAGCCATCAGGGCTGCAGCCCCATTTATTAGCCTGATCAGAGAGAGACCTGCTTAGCTTTAGCAAGCTTGCTTATAATGATGACTGTGAATATCCATTTCATCAGCTCCCCCGAACTGAAGATTGAAAATCTAAATCTTCTGTTAAATGTTTGGTGTTTTCTACCAGTATAGGGATTTTGGAGCCAAGATAGAAAATGTAACAGCAAAACATATCATATGCAAAGTCATGTTGCACTACTAGCCTCAACTACTGTGACATACCTCTTTTCTGACTCACCAAATATATTCAAGCTGCTCTTTTTTCTCCAGTGGAGAGTTTTACTCTACATTTTAAATAGCCAATAAATAAATACCACCCCCCTCTCTCTGAATCGTCACTTTTCTATGTTCACACTTAATGAACCCACAAAAATGTATTAAGTTGTAGTGACATGAAGTGTGCATTCAAGATGCATTCCTATAAGAACCTTTTTTAGGCACAGTACATGACTAGTAAGATTGTTCCAGAAATATTATGAGAAATAAAACGATGTCCAAAACTAGGGATCTAGTCTTAATTATTTCATTGCATTAGATCCTGTGACATTTGCATTTTCTAATTTTTGTTTTTGTTTTAAAAACCTTGATTATTAAAGAATGCATTTGGGATATGTGTTTACACATTAAGTGCTTGTGGTGATTAAAATAAAAACCTGCAGTCACTAAAAGGAAATATTGAGAATTTTTCATTCATATTGATTATCACATGCAAGCCAATTCAGAGTAATTCAGTATAGCTTTTCATCAGTGAAACCTCTTTCTGTATGCACTGTTATTAAAATCAATCGTGTACCTGAGTTATTGTTTTCTACTGATGGATCAGAAAAGTGTCTAGAGTGTCTTGGAGAAGTTTGCCCTGCTAACTGGGCAAAGAGGCATGTTTTAAAAGTGGTGATTCTCTTTATTTAGCTGGGGGGAAACGACTGGCCCTATCCAACCCCAGCATAGTACCCCTCCAGTGATGGTTACTGGTGTCTGTTTTATGTTTCTTTTTAGATTGTGTGCTCCTTGGGGACAGGGAGACATTTTTATTATTTATTATTTCTCTATGTAAACCACTTAGGAAACGTTTGTTGAAAAGCAGTATATAAATATTTGTTGTGGTAGTAGTAGTAGTAGTAGTAGTAGTAGTAGTAGTAGTTGTTGTTATTGTTGTTGATAGCTGCATTTAACTGCAGAGAGTCACAAAGATTGAGTCCCAACAAAACTCTTATATGAAATGCTGAATAACCTTGTAAGACAAGACACTGAGTCTGTGGTTATGTGTTGGGAAATGGGAAATTCTGGATAATAAACACAACAAAGCAACAGCAAATGAGTAAAACCAGCATAAAATCCATGTGGTGTGACATTAATAGCCAACTGAAATAAAAGTGTTTTCAGCTTCCACTTAAAGACAGGAAAGAGGGGAGCACCTGATCCCCCTGTGGAAGACAGTCCTTTCCCCCCTTTTAACAAGAGCATACGTGATAATATAATCAAGGATGAATAAAGAAAGGAGAAAAAAATAACCCTTAATAATTAACGTAGTAATAATAGTAGGCAAAAAGCGGGGGGGGGGGATGTCTTCCAAAATATCTCTTTAAGGTGCAAAAAAAAAATTAAATCTGTTTTCTGCCAAATCTCAGAACACTCCTATTCTTTGCCATTGTGTCAGAATGGAACCAGTTTAAAAGCTGACATGGAACACATATCTCCGTCAAATCAGGTTGCAAATCAGGAAGAATGGGCCAGCTCACGGCCTCGTATGGAGGCAGCTGTTTGCCCCACCCTCACTTACACAGTGGCAGCATGGGCCACCCTGATCAGAGGACAAGGGGAGGGACAGGTGCTGATGCCATCAGGCTGTTGCTCCCCTCCCCTCCCTGGGTGTGTCGCCCGTAGGAGACTCAGGGAAGGACATAAGGTCTGACCTCCAGCCTTGTTAGGCCTGCACTGCAATGGGTGGAGTTTCATAGGAACATAGGAAGCTGCCATATACTGAGTGATACCATAGGTCCATCTAGCTCAGTATTGTCTACACAGACTGGCAGTGGCTTCTCCAAGGTTGCAGGCAGGAATCTCTCTCAGCCCTATCTTGGAGATGCCAGGGAGGTAACTTGGAACCTAGATGCTCTTCCCAGAGCAGCTCCATCCCCTGAAGGGAATATCTTACAGTGCGCACACTTCTAGTCTCCCTTTCATATGCAACCAGGGTGGACCCTGCTTAGCTAAGGGGACAAGTCATGCTTACTACTAGTTGTGGCCCTTTTCATCCAATGTTTGGTGTGTGTGTGTGTGTGTGTGTGTGTGTGTGTGTGTGTGTGTGTGTGTGGTCCTCGTGGCTGGGGGTGTGGGGCCTAATTTTACCTTCCAATGCTGTATAGTTATCCTTATAGAAACTCTCCATGCCTGAAGAATCCATAGATCTAGATGTAAGGATGAATTATTACACTCTATGCCAAGAACAATTTTTTAAAAAAAAGATTAGAGCAGGGCTTCCATAGGAGTAGTGGCTTTCATGATGCTCTCAATGAACTGAATAGGGGGCTGCTGCAGATGTGTAAGGCAGACTCTCTGCTATTGAGTGAGTGATTGCACAAGCATCACTGCCGCAGTTCCTCCCATTCAGTGCTTTGGGCTACACAGCCCTTGGGGACATATTTTTGGGTGGCACAGAGGGCTTCCAGGGGAGGTTGGAAGGTCATAAAAAACTGCCCCTTCCCTGATGTAGTTAGTTGGAAAGTGCTGTTAGCCTGCTTCGCTCACTGCAGTTGTGCCTCCTTGCTCTGTATGTCAGCCACAGTCTTTCCCTTTGACTGGTTGTCATGTTTCTCAGATGCCTCTGATAATTAAATCCAGGCTCAGGCAACTCATAGATACACAGCACCCCACAAGGTGATTTCCACATTGCTTATGCTGCTGTGGACATTGAAAACAAAACTGTTGTGCAAGAGTGCTATTGTGCAAATGCTGAAAAACTGCATAAATGCAGTTGCATGACACAATGGTCAGAATAGAATAGAATAGAACAGAATGCAGTCCTATTCTTGTGTGTCAGATTTTTGAAATTAATCAAATACTTAGGTTTTCAGCATTCTCAGCAGGGACCATATCATTTATATGGGCTGTACATACTAAATAACAGATATAGTGGGTTGTTTACTTAGCTACATGTCGTCCTCATAGAGTGAACCCTATTAAAAAATAGAAATGTAGCTCAAACAAGAATTTAATAAAGACCTAGAATCAGACTTCTTTCATACCACTGAACTTCAGAAGCATCATCATTGCTTCAAAAACCTCCATAAACATAATATTTTTCCCAGTGCCAAGATCTTCCTGCCAGGGAACTTCAGACAGTAAATTTATTGTTTACAGGAACTATGCTTTTGCTTTCAAGAATATACTACCTTAAAAATGTATTCTGCCTTTTCTGAACTTAAAAGAATCCACCATAAAAAATAGGCTTCTGAGACAGAACATTGAGCAGTCTTTATTTTATTTCATGTCATTTCAATTCATTTTATTTATTTATTTATTTAGTCGTATTTATATACTACCCTATAAAAAATTCTCAGGGCAGTTTACATTCTCTAATTTCTTCAATATATTCTCTCTCACTCAAATACTGACTCATAAATGCCATACAGAAAATGTTAGAGAAAAGGGGGGAGACAAACACAGGGTGATGGGGAGGTTCCAATACAAATTGCAACAAAACAAAACAAAACCCACCTAAAATAAAGAAGTCTAAATACATTCATACGCAGACAAAATATTTTATTACAGATGCATAGTCACACATAAACACGATCTTCAAGAATAACAAACCATAGGGAAGGTTACAGTCCAAAAAAGAAAGAAAAATACAAGACATCTGAATTTTATAGAGGATCAAGTCTATGATGCATAGAAGTGCAATTCTCACTATGTGTGTTATTATGATGCAGAATCATTGACTCTCCATCATAATCCTATGGGAAGCTGGTCAGACAATCGAGGGGCCCTATGTGTAATCACTGCAGCTGTAAAGCATAAACATTATGCTTGATGGCACTGGGCTGACAGCAGTGAAACAAACCATCCTAAACTGGTAAACTATGCCTGAGTGCACTGTGTTGTGTATGGCACATGGAGTACACAGACTATTATTGGACAATCAAACAAATGGCCCAAGGCCTCCTCGGGCTCTTTCAGGGTCTCACTGTGGCTTATGACATGCTTATTAGACTCAAAAGCCGGGGTGGGATATCCAACAAGCACAAAAATAAACCTGAGGTCTAGGAAGTAGTGAGGGCCCTTGGTAGAGCAAAGAGGTTGCTTATTACTGACTGCTAGTGCATGCCTCCACATTAATCTACCTCCTATTTCATTTAAATTAGTAGTTCAGGTGTCAACAACTGTGGAAGTGTGTGTGATGTGCAAGTTGCCAGCATTTGCAAGTGCAGTGTGTTTTTGGTGGCGGGAGGGAGGGTTGACAAAGCGACTGGGAAGAAAGAGATGTTTTGGATGGCAGGGCTGGATGGCAGGTTTTTGGCAGGGGAGACGATTTTGGAGGGGGAGCAGATGCTTAGATGGTGGGGATTTACAGGGAGCTGTTCACATCAGAGATCAGATCAAGCTGGCTATTCACAAGCAAGATGTGGAAGGGTTGTACATTGGGATGAACGGTGAAGGGCTTCAGTCAGCTAACCACCAATCTTAAATCTGGCCCATTCCTCCATCAAGAACAGTGGATATTGTGTGTGTGTGTGTGTGTGTGTGTGTGTTGGAGAGAGAGAGAGAGAGAGAGAGAGAGAGAGAGAGAGAGAGAATGCTTTGGGGTGCTCCCTGGTGGAAAGCTGGGTCTTCCAATTGAGTTGAGTTTGATGCCCCTGGATCACTGTTTAAACAAGGCAGGTGAGGAACTTTTGCCCAGGGTTAAATGTTCCCAGTGCAAACAAAAAAATATATGAGAAACTGAGCTGAGAGAATGTTCCCAAAGAGCAGGAGGTTGAGAATATGCCTAATAAATTGCTTAAATCCTGCAGAATGTTTAGGGCGGATCATAGCCAAAGAAAGAAAGAAAGGGCTCCCTTTGCTCATTCTTCACACTAGGAGACTCAGGGCAGGTTACATTTAAATAGGCTCGAAACACAGGGCAGCAAGAAATATGTCAGGGTTATTCAAAAGTGTTGGAAGTGCTGCCTGCATTACTTCATTATGAACAGTTTGCACTTCAAAGTTTCCAGTAAGGTACTGAAACTATCCTTAGTATTGCTTATTAAAGACGTATGTGCCCCCCCCGCTCCTTATCCTCAGAGGAAAACATAGAGCTCAATTAATTGCTCCTACTCCACCTAAATCTCCTTAAAATGCACCTGTGTGAACACTGACTGAGAATGTTACCTTCTGGGTATATGAAATGTCAGAGTATATATGGCAAATATCTGCTCCTCCACTTTTGAGGAGCAGATTTTTGAAGATTTTGCAACAGTCACTGGCATGGAGTCTTCGATGGTAACTGGGAAGAAGCAGTCAATCAGCTTTTGACAATATGACTGTTGACTTGCAGCAGTAGTACTCGACGCTGAAAGTATCTGTGAGATCATTTGCAGTTCAGTATTATATTAACGTCATTCATGTAAATCAGGGGCTTTAGTCTTGTTTTACAGTAAGTGCTGTGCTCAGTTTTGTTATTTTAACCGTTCTTATTGTTTTTATTGCACACCACTTTGCATGTCTTAAAAACAGAACCGTGGCCTAAAATTAGACTTGGAAACAACATTTCTCCAAAGTGAAATTCAAAGGAGAACTTCAGGTTTCCTCCCAGGGAGAAACACTGGAGAGCCTTATAAGACAAATTACCAGGCAAATGTTTACACCAACACCTGAACACAATTCAGCCACTCAAAAGGTTTAGAGGCTGACAACCTGACCATGAAGCATACGTGCTTCAAACAACAGCACTCAGGCAGCACTTGCTCCTGCAGGTTGCCACACTTTCCCCCCATGCTCCTGACACGTGGGTGCTCTTGCACAAGAGTGCAAATCCTTCTGAGCTTTCCCAGCACTAGCACAATCCTCTGTTACACTGGAAACATGTTAGACTGGAAACATTAATTTATCATCTCTCATTGCCCCCCCCCCCCAAAAGTGTAACAGAATATCACTTTGAAAACCAAGATTTAGAGTCAGCTTTAAATCTTTTATTATGAGCAATCAAATATTTATTTCTAAATGCACAGTGCAGTTTACAGAGACTAAGGGAGGCTCTCTCTTGCTGGATTATGTTGCTAGGTCTCTTATTAAATGCAAAATTCCAAACTTTCTGCCAGAAAGTGGCTTTGGTTCACAATGAATTTTTATCTGAAATTTAATTTTGTTACACTGAATCTTTAGCACTAAATTGTGAATGGGAGGGGGGCTTCATCTTGGGAAACTAAAAATACAGCATTGCAGTCCTTTTATCTGATTCCATAACTATCATAAAACAGCTATCATAAAACAGCTCAATCAAATACATTGTTACAACTCATGCCTAAAAATGTTGTTAAATGCTGCTTGCCATTAGGTTCAAACTGATAATGGGCCACTATGTATGTGAAACATGCGTCTTTATCCCTAGCAAAGCATCCTATTATCCCGAGCATCATTATTTCTCCCCTCCCTAGACAACCCCAGCTCAGACTTAAAAAAAAAAAATGCCCATGAAAATAAATGAAACTGATTGCTAATGGTTTGATTAACTGTGGAGTGCTACATAGACTGCAGCTAATTAAGGAGGCCTCATTCAATTTTTCAAAAAATATGCATGCTTATTACACCAAACCATGCCATTTCATTTCAGAGGCTGGTAGGACAACTACCTACAGCAGTTTAACGTAAGAAAATTGTACATGTATAAGTGCTTTTTGTTGTTTAGTTTTCTGATTAGAAAAATGGTGAGATGAGGTCACCACCAGTTAATAATCCTGAATGCACAATTCAAAAGTGAAAACTATAGTAATTAAAAACTCCTCATGCACACAAAGCGGCAGTAAAAGGAGGAAGACCTTACACTGAGGCAACCCTTCTTACCTCCTTCTCGGAGGTAAATATAACAGATCTGGAGTTTCAAATAATGCAGACACCATCAACACATTTGGAACTGCACCCTTATCACTATTTGCAGAGTATGGTGATGTCTGCTATAGCTCATAATTTATTTTCTAAGATACTTATGCCAGTAGGGAAGGGATCCTAAACAGGCCTGTAGCCAGCTGGTGACATGGTTTGTACCTGTGAATACTGAGCTGAAGCTTATGAGCTAGGATTGTATTCATTTTGCTCTTACTTTGCTTCTTGTGATAAGTGAGTTAAATGTGATGTCTCAATAATGTGGCTATTAATGGTGAGTTTGTCTTTGAATCAGTGTGAAATCCTTAGTATTAAGGCCCACTGGGAGTTTCTTGCTCTCTGTCTCTCATTTTAACTGTCTTTCTGAAATACTAGAATATATTCCAAGTAGTGACACAGTTTACTTTGCATATCCTTTAATTATTTTCAGAGTTTATAGGAAAAGTAAACTTCTCCATTTATTTTTTAAACTTATGTAATAGTGATGCTACAATGCATAGTAGAGAATTAGACAGACACTTCTGTTGAGTTTTCCAAGTACACCTTGACATAGTATTTGGGTATTTCATGAGCCCCAGCATACTGAAATGTGTAGTTTTCCAGCATTTTTTGGTCTGGCTACGTCCAGTGCTAAATAGTTTTTGGAATATTAAAAGATTAATGAGCTTGACTTGTATTTTTGAGCTGATATCATGGTAAAGTTATCTGAAAGGAGTGTGTCAGATGTATGGACAGGGGGCGCAATTTCAGTGCTTGCCCTAGGTGCTATTTTCACTAGATACACCTCTGTTCCTTCCTCCCCAGCCTCATTGACTGTTTTCACTGAACATTTTATAGCCTGTCTCCCCTGACTTCTGCAATCCCCCCCCCCCTTTTTATTTTATTTTATTTTGTTTTGTTTTTGAGGCTGGCTACAGGCCTGATACTAAAGACTTCTCTTGGGCCCCATATGAATGGGCTTCACATGTTGAACTCTAGGAATGGTTGTGCCATGTTCATGATCGCCTTTGATCATTGTGTTGACTATTCTAACTCATGATATGAATACGTATTTCAAAAAATGCTCAGTCATGTCAGTTGTGAGCTTCCAAGAGTAAAAACTTCAGAGTCTTTCATTATCAGAGGAATATGTAAAATGTCCTGCACTCAGATGTGTCTATGGAACAGAATATCTCAAAGATATAAATCTGAAGCCTGTTTCATACATGCAGTAGAACGACTGAATGGCCTCCATATAGTGGGATAATGTCCTCATCTTGGGCTCTCACATGACCATAATCATATGTCATGTCAACTGTAAGAACAAATATGACAATTAGGCAGCCAGGATTGTAGTGATTCCCACTATTTGGACCTAGTTCACATGGTGCTTCCTTTATGTGATTGGGGACACATGTGAACCCTCAAATAGGTCCAAACAAGCCCATTATGCTCTCATGCAGAACATTTGGCAGCTCTACTACAAAGGACAGCAGGATGGGGGTGGGAAAGTATCTGATGGAAGAGTAGAATAGAGGACGTTGTCCCACCACACCCGTAAAGTCATGAAACATGAATGAGTTCAAATGCACCATATGTTTCTTTAAAACCTATATTGAACTCCTGAACTGTAGCAGGCCTGGAACTTTTAGCCACCCCCACCCCAGCCCCCATAGTGAACCATTAATTCTAATAGCGTAATCCTTCCTGACAGCCTTTGTCAGTGATCCTACCCTGTCCCAGCTAGATCCCTGCTCATCTTAGCCAACCCTCTAATGGGTCAAGGTATCTCTAGGGTTGCCATATTCAAGCTCTTCAAATCTGGGCATCCTAATTTGCATGTTATGTGAATTGGCTTGTAAATAATTTGCACATTATGCAAATTATGGAAATTAGCTGATGCACTTTCAAGTTGTATTTGTTCTGGATAGCTGCTAACAATAGTTGGGGAAGATATCTTTGCCTGACCATTTTCTTGAGCATTAAACACCCAGACATTATAGCCCAAAACGTTCCAATATAGAAATTCAGGTTTTAACATTGTCTGCTGTTTATAGTGCTGTCATGGATTCCTCACCAACTGCAGACTACAGACTACTATCCCACTCCCTTTTCCAATACCTGAATACATTATTTATTGGTGAATAAATATGCTATTTATTGGTTTAAATATGCTAATTTAAATATGCTATTTATTGGTCAAGGTGAAGATGATTAAAGCTCATGGTGAGGAGCAGTGCTGACTCTGAGTGCATTTTCATTGCCACTAAATTCTATAATTGACCCTAAAAAACTGGCACTAGGGATTAAGGCTTTCATGTTAAGCCTTGCTACAGTCACCATTTACATTCCCCAAGTTCCTCCTATGACTGTATTTTGTTTAAAAAGTAACATTTTGTTACATGGGAATATAGAATATAGGAAGCTGCCTTATACCAAGTCAGAGTCTGACTATTGGCCCATCTAGCTCAGTATCATCTGCACAGACTGGCAGTGGCTTCTCCAAGGTTGTAGGCAGGAGACTCTTTCAGTCCTCTCTTGTTGATGCCAGGGAGGGAATTTGGAACCTTCTGCATGGAAGCAGGCAGGTGCTCTTCCCAGAGAGACCCAAAACCTAAGGTCTTACAGTACACATATGTAGTCTCCCATTCAAATGCATACCAGGGTGGACCCTGCTTAGGAAAGGAGAGAGAGCTGGTCTTGTAACAATTCCTGCTTGTTACAGGACCAACTCTCCTCTCATTTTGTAAGAAAATGTCAATCAAGACAAGTTACCTTTCTCTCCATTCCTTGTATTGTGATTAAAAATTGCTTCCTGATTGAAGAAAATATACAAAACTAGTAGGCTGGAAGCAAAAACAAATGGCTGGAAGCAAAAGAAGCCTATTGCCATTTTAATGACAACATTTTATCTTGAAACCTGCTGATAGTTAACATTACCACATAAACATGTACAGCTCTTAAATTAGATAGATAGATAGATAGATAGATCTTTAGTACAGTACTTGACCAGCTACAACAATTACAGTTCAGAACAACTAGACCTTTGCAGCTTTGAGAAGGCTTGTATCTAAGGCTTGCTTCAAATGTTGCACCAAATTCCGTCTTTAGAAATTGAGTCAGGGGTCACATGGTGAAATTGAGTCAGGTGGCTCATTCCATTGAAATAAGTTACAAGGCCAGGAAATTATTGTTGCTGTCAGTCCTTCACACTGGGAGACACTGAACTGTAATTTGTATTTCACATGCAGTTCTTCACAATGCATGGCGATACTTTTGAACTGTCACTGAGTAACTAGAGGACTGCTTTTGGCTCAGCCTCATGCTGTGTTCTAATGACCTTGCATACTTAATCATAATTGAGAGTCAAGTGACTTTTATGGGACATGAATTTTAATTAGCCTGCACATTAACAGTGAAAGTACTTTGTCTAGAATTCCTCTGATTGTGATAATTAATTGGCTGCCATGAGTCAGCCTCCTGTCTTACAGGATCCATTGAACAACATCTTTTCAAATATTTATAAAGATGTTTTAGTATGTGTCATAGAAAAGCTACATTATCATTTTAATTGCACATGGAACTAGGACAGTTTCCTATTGTCAGATAAACCCTAGGGGTAGTTTGTAATGGTAAACCCAAAATTAGTTGTGTAAGGAATAATTTTTCCATGTACACTAGGCATAAAAAGAGTGCTTAGTTTAACATATTGAAGCTGTTCTCATGCACAACCTAACCCAGGCTATGGAAGCACAGCCTGGTTTAGGCTGCACATGAAAACCGCCAGGAATGGACCCGATCCTGGAGGGGCAGCACCATCTAGCCCAGCTTTTAGCCTAGGTTAATGGCACCAGCACACTGTTGACCCAGGCTCTGAGATTGTGTGTCTCCTCATTCTACATAGAGCCTGAGGAGACAGAAGCTATTCTCATGATCACTAGAAAGTGGGCTAATGGAGCTTAGCCCACTCTCCAGGGATCGTGGGAACCACTGGGCTCACAGGAGAGCACAGAGTTCCCAAGGTGGCTAGCCTACCTAAAACACTCTCCCCTAAGCAAGCGCTCTGTTAACCTCATCTTTTTTCTCGTGTGTTGCCACGGTGCACGGCGACACATGAGTAGACTCCCAAACAGGAGGCTGCAAGCTGTCTCCCGGGCTTGGGGGTCTCTCCAGAATCCTGGAACTTGATGAGTTCAAGATCATCATCTCATCCTGAATCATCTCATCCTGGAACTTCCGGAGGCCACGTGGCCCCTGATTTCCACCACCCCTGCTGGCTCCACAATGGAGCCAGTAGTCATGTGGGCAGCCAATCTGGCCACCCATCTATGAGCAGCTGTTCATCTGCAGGGAGAGCAGGCTAAGCCCACTCTCCCTGCAGTTAATCCCAAAGCTCTTCTCTCTGATCATGAGAAGAGCTTCATAGAGACAAGCACTTATTTTGTTTTTATTATTTTTATTTAACATATTTTTATACTGCCCCAAACTTACATCTTTGGGTGGTTTACAACAAAACAAAATAAATGACAACAGAAAAGTTAAAACATTAGTTAAAACAATATAAATGATAACAGAAAAAGTTAAAACATTACAATTTAAATAATATTTTAAAACAATGTTAAATCTATTAAAACAATATTTAATTAAAACCTGGGTGAACAGATGCTTCTTTAAAGACTTTTAAAAAGTTGTCAGAGATGGGGAGACTTTTATTTCAGCAGAGAGCACGTTTCAAAGTTTCGGGGCAGCAGCAGAGAAGGCTAGTCCCCAAGTAGCCACCAAACAAGTTATTGACAACTGCAGACAGACCTCTCCTGGCATTTAGAGTGCACTTAGAGCAGCTGTCTCCTGTGGGAATCCCCCCAAGCATCAGCCTCAGTGCATGGTGCATTGTGGGATACCCGGAGGCCAGGTTGCATTGGGTTCCAGAGATTGGATCGTATGGGAGCACAGTCAGCGTTCCCAGAAGGGATCATTTGCTCATCTGGGGGAAGGTAAGGACTGCACAGCCTCCCCCCTGCCCACCCACCTGGGTTCTACCTGGGTTTGGGTGCTATGTGCTCCCACTTTTCAGTTGTGTGGAAACAAGGTAAGAGGAAAACTGGGTAGAAGTTATCGTATGGAAGCACAATAACCTGGGTAGCTTTTCCTCCTACCTTGCTTCCATACAATCACCTCTACCCAGGTTTCCCTCCTACCTTGCTTCCACACAACTGAAAATGTGGAGCATGCACAGCTCCCAAACCCTGGCAGAACACAGTTTTTGATTATGTGAATGACCTCAGTAAGTAAACATGCATAGGACTGGGCTAAGAGACTTTAAAGGATCCTGGGAGAAGTTCACTAATAATTTTTTTAAGTAAAGAAAAACAGACTTATAATAAATATGTTATGTCAGTTTCTGAAGCTACCATGCTTCAGAAACTGCCTTCGGTCAAGACCCTTCTGCATCTTAGTGATGGAGGGGAAGGGGTAACCAAAAATCCGTAGCGTCCTCCCCCCTCCCTCTCCTCCTCCAGGTGTAGTCCCTTTAGCAGCTGGCTCCACACAGGTTGCTCTAGCCTAATCTGCAGACCTTTCTGCTCCTTGGGAAAGATGGAGTCTCAGTTGAACGCCCCCACCCCCAGGGATTCCCTCCTGGGATGGAGAGTACTGTTTATGCTAATTTTCATTTTCTAAGGGTACAAAGGAACAGAAAATGTTAAAAACAAAAGAAAACACCAAAAACTTCCCTTCTACCCCAACTTTATTTCTCCAAACAACAGTGTGTGCTAAGTGAAAATCAGGATGGAATGAGGTGTTTCCATAACATTTCAATAGATGTCTTTATACCTGCTGAGAATGTACATGAAATCCAAGGAAATCAATAAAATATTTCACGGCTGTTGTAACCACCAAGCAAGCTATGCACAGAAACCCCTGAATTAATAAGCAATCTAGCACAGGAAAAAACTGATAGCTGATATGGTCCTTGGATCTATACTTTCATAAAGAGAGGTGAAATCATTTCCCCCACTTTACTGAAAGCTCCATTGCAAGCTATTTTTTCTGACATGGAAATGAACAGTGTCGTCTCTATCTTCTTGGATGCAGATAGATACAGGCATCACAAAACAGATACATGTGGTGTCAGGCAGGGTTGTCCTTAGGGAGATGCAGGGTTGGGGGTGAATCCAGCATGTGCAAGGCCTCCTTATGTGAGAGAAGAGTGTTGAATAGTGAAGGAACTCTCAGCAGGTGACCCTCTGCCCCGCAACACACTCATCAGATTAAAGAGAGAATCTGTTGATCCAGAATACTAGTCTCAGTTTTGTTAATGCCAATCTGAACCACCTTATACCACCACCAATAAATAAATATATGGTAGGAGAGTGGTCCTTTGAACCCCTCTTGAACAGCATACATGGATCTTCCTCCTCGGGCAGCTTTCCTCAGAGGACAGATAAAGCCTACAGGAGTCCATTCAGGCTACCTATAATATATGTGGACAAGGGGGACAACCTAGGGGAGCCCAGAGAGCCACTGTGATGTAGTGAATCGAATGTCTGCGATGACCGGAGAGCAAGTTCCAGCTCAGCCACAAATCTAACTGGATAATCCTGGGATAGTCACTGAGTTTCAGCCTAGCCTACCTCACAGGGCTGTTGTGAGGATAAAAAGGGATGGATGCAGCTGAATTCCTTGGAGGGATAAAAAATAAACTCACTCCCCGCCTTGGCCACACTTATTAGTTACTGCTCATCAGCATATGTATCCAAGTGAGGGAGGCACAAATTATTTGCACTGCTGATGAGTAGAAATGATTATTAGGGAAGTCAATTTTATCCTCATATTTCATGGGCACCAAAACAGGGATGAAGAACACACCATGAAGAGTCTTGCCCAGTATTGTAGGTTTGATCATGGGGTGGGAAGGGGGAACCTTCTTTAGCTCCCCTTTTTCTTTAAAAGAAAGAAGTGGGGTCTCTGTGTTGATGGGTGTTTTTTTTTGCTCATCCACCCACCCCTCTCTCTCGACCAGGCAGTGCAAGCAAAGCTAAGCTCCCCCTCCCTACCTGAGCAGTGAAAAGTGAGAGGAGGGTGTTGCTCCCCGAGCCCAGCCAGCCAGTTCCTCCCTCACCCTGCCATGCAGCTCAACACAGTGGTGACCCTCTTGATCCTTGACCCTCTTGATCCTACTTGATCCTTCCTTCCCTCCAGGGTCTCTCAGAAACTATTGAGCTGAGCAATGAATGAATGGAAAGGGAAGGAATCCCTGATCTTGAGGACAGTAAACCACAGACTGACCAGGCAAGGCTTGTTCTGAGGCAGGGGTGGTGAGGATGCTTGCTTCTTCTAAGCAAGGCTCCTGGGACAGGAGAGCAACCGAGCATGGGGCCTGTGGGAGTGTGTGGGGCTGGGGACGGTTGCCCAATTTGCCCCACCCTAAGGACAGCCTTGGAGTCAGCCGTCCTACCCATTAAGATAAATAACTTAGGGCAACATTTCCGGTAGGGTGAAGCTTACTTAGTTGTTCAGTCACTGGCTGAAATACTGGGCAAAGTTACATGCACATTTTTTCCAGTGGCCCTACCATTTCACAATTTTTGTACTTGAAGAAGAATAGTCTTGCATAGTGGTACAGCAGCTATGTGAGAAGGCACACAACTTTCACAGTATGTCAGCCGGCCGCTCTAGGTGCCCATCCCTCTGTCTCCTCGAACTGCGTGCAGCCAGGTTAAGGAAGTGTTTGCTCCCTTAACTCAGGCTAAGAGCTGGGCTTGGGAGCAGGGTTAGGCTGGGTGGGAGCACCAGGATCTGTGTGGATCCTGGTGCTCCATATGAGCAGCCTAGTCCAAGTTAGGCTGCCCTAGCCTAGACTAGGCTGCTTGTGAGAACAGCCTCGTTGTTTGCTTCATAATGTTGATGCAGCAACTGTAGTAGGAAATCGTTGGGGACCAGTGGGTGCCATTCGAAAACCTTTCTCCCTCAGCCAATTTTCAAGACCAAGTTTCAGCTAAGTCTCAAGAAATAAGCCCACATGGGTTAAATGGCTGGAGGAGGGAGGTTTGCAGGGGAGAACTGGCAGATGAGGAGAAATAGCAAGCAACTAGGCCCCTGATTTGGTCCTGAAAACCACTCCCTGTCTCTGCATTATGTCGGCAGATTGGCTTGGGAATAAGAGCTGGAGCAAAATAAAATAAAACAGTTGGCAGAGCTAACATTCTGAACCTCATTCTGTCATCACTGAATTCTGTCTTCCTGACATAACTTCTCGTTTCACACCTTCTTTAAGATCATATATCTGGTTAGGAAAATGTTCCTAACCAAATATCTGATCTTAAAGAAAGGGTGAAACCAGAAGTTAAGTGAGGAAGACAGAACTAAATAATTAGAAGATAAAGGGGGACGACTAGGATCAAGTCCCTCAAGGAAGCATGGAAATTCTTAAAGTTATTATAATAGATGGCCACATAAATGTATACCACAGATCAGGAAGGGTAGGAAGAAGTCCAAGAGGCTGTCAGTGTAATTATCTAGCAACATCAATGAATCCATAAATGGCAGGACCTTTAAAAAAATACTTCTAAGTCTTTTTGCCAAAATCAGTGGAATGGAAGCAAGTGACTGCTTTGGCAAAACAAATGAAAGTGAATAAGGCAAACAAAGAAGGAATCTGAGAACAAATTGTTAAAAAAATAAGAAAAAAACCCAAACATTTTCTTTAAATATGTCAGGAGCATGAATGATGTAAATCAGGGTCTCTTAACCTTGGGCCCCCAGATGTTATTGGACTACAATTCCCAGAATCTCCAGACATGGCCTTTGTGGGGTTTCTGGGAGTTGTAGTCCAACAACATCTGGGGGCCCAAGGTTAAGAGACCCTGATGTAAATAATAACATGTATTAATTTTGAGAATCTTTATATTGAAATTGTATATGACTTGAAGAACACTGTACAACTTTGTATTCCTAGTTAGATGGTGAATCTTACACCTGAATGGCTGTTGCTCATCCAAAACCTGCAACTGTGTGTGCACATACCTATTAAAAATACCTAAAATTCTGACCATCTATTCAGGAGATGGAGTGAACAGGCTCCCTCTTCTCTGATGACCAGATGATTGGCAGGATTTGATCTTTTTTTGTTTGTTTTCACATGTGCACCACTACCTACACTATAGGTGTGTTTTGGATTGGGCCACACCAGGGTTTACCCAAGATTCTTTAAAACAAATTAAAAGATAAAAAATTAAAGGTCCTGCTCAGCTATGTGTTGAGGGCAACGAAATGGTTTCAAAAGAGAAATGTTGTCATTTTGCTCTTTTTCCCCCTTGGTATAACATATTTTTTAATACCTTGCCTTATCTTTTTGGACTTGACATTGTTTAAGCGATATGTTTTTATGTTTAAGAAGCGCTCAACACAGTAGTTAAATATTTTAGAGTTTCATTTGAATAAGTAAAAGTTAACATTTTTATAAAGTATGTTAACACTTCATTATTAGAAACATAGGCAAAAAGGACTATTTTTAACCAAATGAAATATACTGTTCAATTAAAAATAGACTTAAACAAGAACCTGAAAAGGTTTATGATATGCATAACATTGTTCAAGCAAAACTGCACTAGTATTACATGAATCAAGTTCTTTTTAATAAAGGCCTCAACATGGCAAAGTTTAGAAATAGGTAGTATGCATGCACAGAGTACAACAAAAATCTTTTAGAAAACAGCTGTTATTTTTGCAATGTTTGTACAAAGGGAATAAAGAGCCACCACAAACATATTTAATCTGTTAGATTAATATATTATGACAGCTAAAACTCAGTAGTGAGGCAGAGGCACAAAAGGCCCTCCGATCCTTTGTGTACGTGTGTGAAGTCTTTTGTGCCTTTAAAGTTATGTATAAAAGATTTCAAGGGATCCTTTTTACAGCCTAAAGAAATTGCACTACATATTTCTTCACAATTAAAAAAAGGCAAATTCTATTGATTTTCTTTTTCTTTTTATTCTTCATAACAACATAAAATAAGCTAATACCAGAGAAAGTGCTGGAAACTCATTACATTTAAACACTCTCCACTGCTGAGAATGTGGTTTTGAGGTTTGTTGAAGAAGTTTTAAAATTAAGTCACAATAGCTTTTAAATTATGTTTCCATAGATACAAAATGATGAAGATTGGATTGATTTGATATTTCTATGCAAGGGTGGGTTTCCTCCCTTCCTCCTAAGAATAAGTTGTCAATGTGTGTGCTTATGGCTTTTTGCTCTCCTTATGACACAGGGGAATTCATCATACACAAATAATGCATATGTGGCTGAGTAAATAAATATATGTGTGTAGGCAATGCCCTCTTGTGCTCCAGGTAGGCTACTGTATGCAGGACTGCCAAACAGGCCTGGTCACACATCAATTAAGGTCTTTCCACTTGCAAGTTGTATTATAACTACAGTCTATATGGTTTTACTAAATACGAAGGTTTTTTACATGGTATATATTTTTAGTATAGAATGGACGACCACTGAATCTCCAAAACTGAATAACCTGTGTTCATGCAGACCATTAGATGTCTTCTATAGTACTCATAGCTTCTTGGCAACCTAAATCTAATTGTAAAAGCAAGTTATGTTTTACTTGTGAAATTAAGTTTTTTATAATTGTAAGGTTCTGAAGTGAATTTCTAATGGGCACAAAGAGAGTAGACCATCCAATCATACTTTCACCATTTAAAACAGAAACAAATTCACACACTGTACTACAGCCTTCGGACCATATAATGGAAAAGTGCAGATATCATCTTCATTGATTAAGTAAAACCAAAAAAGTTCATACAAAATAGATTGCTCATATTCACACTACAAAGGATTTTTTTAAATTTTTAACAAATTCAATGTGTGTTACATCAGCAGCATTGTTGTAAATTGTACTGTAGTGCAGGTTTTCCCCCTCATAAAAATACCATACAAATGGTCAGTCAAGTCATCAGCAAAGGAAAAACCCAGAAAACCACCAACCAAACAGAAAAAAATCCAGAGGTATGCTGATGCTAAAACAATTATAATACTGTTGGTACATAGAAAAGTAATCCTTATATTTTATACATTTATACAGTATACAAAAGGTTACAATGGATTATGCCACAGTCTCTCTTATGCCAAGCTCTATTTTCTTTGGAAGGAGTTCTTTCCTTTCATCAACACTGGCTAAGGAGTTTCGACAGTTTTGCCCATCCATGTACAATTTTGCGTACACTGGATTGGAGTAGTTTGTTGGCTGAAAAGAGATAAATATAAGCATATCACTTAGATTAACTCAAATACATCAGTTGAAAAATTCCTAATTGTTTAAAGCACACAACATGCATATATAAGTAAAAACCAGGGCACATGTTAATTACCTTGGCTCAGGAAAATAATGAGGAGGAGTTAAATATTTAATGATGCATGCTTTTTAATACATTGATGGCATGCAATTTGAAAGCTACTTTTGTTTACTAGAAATGGAATTTGCTAGAAAAACGTCCAAGTTTATTTTCATTTTTCTACATTTTACGATATAAGCTGACAGACATACCACACAAGGGTATGTCAGCTCAGTAGCACTGCTTGCATGCAAGTTGTCCTACTGTACAAATACAAAAATTGTGCAAATGACATTACACAAGAGTAAGCCCATTATTTCCAGTGGGTTTATTCTTGTGTAACTTGCATGCACGCAGTGCTATTGCACAGATGTACCCTTGTGTGGTATGTCAGCCACTAATATTTTATGGAAATTAGAAACTGTGATGTATGGCACAGATGGTTGATATAACTATAATATCGAGTTCATTCAGTGTCAAATTAAATTGTTAAAAACTGGGAGATCCAGAGCTACAATGCAAGTTCCAAACCTGTATCTTATCTTCTCGTTTTGTTTTAACATGATAGAACCTTCTGTAAGTATAGAATAATACAAATAGTATTCTGATGCACAGCATTATGGAGATGTAAAGTTGCACTCCAGTGCTTCTGAGGGCTTCTAAGCAAGCCCTGACACAGTTTAGAAGCAGTGGGTGCAGAAACAGCATTTCCACTAGTTTCCTCATTCATGAAAATGGGGAAAGATGTGGAAATATGTTTCCTAATCTGCTGCTTCTGGGGCTTGTTTGGAAGGCAGTCCTGCAGTGCAGCATGACAGCTTAGTAATGTTGTGTATCATGTCAGCCAGTGTCTAAATATTAATATTACCACTTAGAAATGGCACCATGGCTAAAGATCTTTAAATATATTAAAACATATGTCTCGATCCAGCAATGGCTCCCTTGGCACTGAAACAGACTTCTGGGTGCAAATCTCTGCTAAATCATCTGATAACGTGCATAATGCTTATTTTGTATGCTAGCGTCAAAATTACATATCTATTTTTGTGAGTAATGTCCAAAAATGTAATGCACTTTTTCAGGGGGATAAGTGAGAAGTTTTACATATAGTTATTCTGTGTGAACTGTTCCTTGCTAAATTCTCATCACTAGTACTTTAGGCCCTCTTCTATATATTCGCCACCACCAAACTGGGACTATGCCCACAATGGGTCAGTTTAGAGATATTAGGAAACCATGGTTTCATGCAGCATGGATGAGCCCTGGAGAGCTGTGGGCTCACATATCCCATATCTGTGGACTCACATTTCCCATATCCCCACCCCCCACCCCGTGCAGCCCTTGCCTTCTTTGCATGTCAAAGGAGGAATCTGAAAGCTTTCACTTTTGATTTTAAAAACCACGGCTCCATGCGCCATCCAAACTCAGGGAGCTGTGGTTACTTACTTTTGACTTGGTATGTTCATAAACTAGCATCTGTAACCAGAGTTTGATTTTTGTGGAACAAGCCATGGTTAAAACTGACCAAAATTCCCCAAGTCTGTACAACATGTGAGGCTGTGATTAGTTTAAAACTGAAGGCAGAAACTTTTGTTCTCTTCCTCTGGCACATGGAAAAGGAGAGGAGTAAAGGGACCATGCATTAGCCTGCAACTCTCCAGAGCTTGTTTACATTGTGAAACCACAGAGTCCAGCCAGGGAAGGAACCATTGCACAAGGACGGGCTGAGGAGAATGCAAAGGCCAAATTGATTGAGTTTAAAGAAACATAGTGGCTGACATGCAGACTGGCACTGTTATGGTGCAACAGTGGCAGACATCCAGACTAATACTGTGCCGTTACAGAAGGGGCAAAGGGTG
Organism: Hemicordylus capensis; assembly: GCF_027244095.1. Classification (NCBI taxonomy): domain Eukaryota; kingdom Metazoa; phylum Chordata; class Lepidosauria; order Squamata; family Cordylidae; genus Hemicordylus; species Hemicordylus capensis. The sequence goes on from NC_069657.1 coordinate 173,265,760, forward strand.
ATTTTCTACAAGCTCTCCTTCTCTCTGAAGTCCAGAGTGGCTCTGGACATACAAAATATACATACAAAATATGTCTTGAGGGTTCTAAGCCCACAGGGATATATTTCTGGGAGGCAGAGAAGGCTTCAGAGAGAATGGGCGATAACAGAAAATCACTCCTCCCCTCTTGTGTGACCACACAACATTAGTCTGGATGTCAGCCACTAGTTCATGCACATCCCTAATCTATGCACCAGCACAATGCCAGTCTGAATGTCGGCCACTGTTTACTTAAGTTCTAAATATATCCATGTCAGTATTATTAGTAAAGTAAGTTACCAACACCCCTTATATCTGATATGTAGTCTCTCCAGTATGCTCGGCACTGGAGAACTGGGGAAGAGAAGGGAGACTGAAAGCAAAAATTAAAAAAAAGAGAGAAAGAAAAGGGGTGGGGGGTATGGCGGCAGATAGATGGCTGTGAGAGAGGCAAAACTCAAGTTCCTCTCCCGCATAGATTACAACTTTTGAGTTGTAATGCTTACCCCATATTGTAATCCTTGGATTCCAACCATGCCAGGTTTTCATATTGGAAGTAAAGATTACAAACATGCCAGCTATGTTCATATAATTTTTGGTGGCATCACTACTAATTTCAAGTCTCAGCAGTGCTTCTAACACTGTTGAGGTGTTGCATGGCCCAAAATGAAACTGACCAACATCCAGATGAATGAAGACGATGTGCACATGCTGGGTGGTGTGTGTGTGTGTGTGTGTGTGTTTTCAGTCAATTTCCCCTTTCCTCCGAAGCCTACTGTGGCTTCCAGAAATATGCTTCTACAGGTTGCGCAGCCCTCAGTCATATTTCTGGGAGTTACAGTTCACTTTAGAAGGAAGGAGAGAGAAAATATAATTGCCTCCCCCAGGACCAGTGCACTGTTAGCAGCATGAGTGCTGCATTTGTCTGGATGTTAGCCACTGGCTTGGTGAAACATAGCTGATATGCTTTTAATCCTTATGTATGGTCAGAATTTCCAAACAGGCTGTAGGAGGAATACATAAGTTGCTCTTCTGAACTTTCATAACATAGTTTATATTCTGATTTTATACCCATTTAAGTGGAAATAAGCTCCACTCATGCAAAGGAGTTTAAAAAATGTATGGTATGAGTTGCAGTTTTACATCATAGTCCTAAACACACTTAATTGGAAATCAAGTCAACTGAAATCAGCTGAACTTTGTTTGAATTAAATTGGGTTAAAGTCTGAGTGATCTTTAGAGGAGTAAAGAATTGTTCACATTTCACAAGATGACTGTACAGAGAAGCTTATTTCCCTGGCAATATTTTCATTAGATTATGGGTGAAATACAGAAGTGTATCTCCAATGTAGCTTTCATTTAATTTTATTTGCAAAATTACAAGAAGGATCTAATGAGCACTCAGATAAACACTTCATCACATATATTCAAGTATGGTGTGCATAATTTATTAGTTTAATAGTACAGTGTTACTGGAAAATCCAGGTTATATGTGTCATTCTGCAACAATTTAAGTAATTAATGTACACTGAGAGAGTCTTACTCATGGCAAACCTCAGGGCCAAACAAGAAGTTACATTAAACGTGTAGTTTGTGTTTTCATTTTAACAGCAGGTGTGTGTGTGTGAGAGAGAGAGAGAGAGGAGAGAGAGAGAGAGAGAGATCAGGACCACAGCATCTGGGAAGGGGGAGTTCTCTTTTCCCACACACCACAGTCCTGATGAAAATTCTCCCTTCCTGCAGTTTGTTTTGGAAGGAAAACTTGTCACAGGCACCAATGGAAGCTTTTCTCCTGAGGCATGTATGCATGGGGGTGATTTTTGTCAGGACCATAGCACAAAAGGAAAAGTTCCCCTTCTCCACGTACTGCAGTCCTGACTGCCCCCCACCCATTAACTTAACACTCAGGGCTAAACTATCTGTTCAATGTACCATGTAGTTTGGCTTTCAGTAGGACTTATTCTGAATAAGCATGCATAGATAGAACTGTACTGCAGGTTGCATGATACAGCCATGTCCTACGAAATTGGCTCTAGTATTCAGGGTCAAACACAGAATAAACTGTAACAGAGCCCAATTCATTCATCTACCAAAGCTTGCTATATTCTAAAAAGTAGTGCAAGTCCCCATTTTCCATCCAACAACACTGATTTAATGCATGCAAAATGAAAGACTTTTAATTATATAACACATCACACATGACTGTAAATTAAAAATATGAACACATGCATAATTGCATATGAAGATAATTAATAATAATGCCCTTGATATTTAAGAGTTTTGAGTATGTCAATAACATGATTTCAAGTTAATGAGCCCAGTCTAGGGAAAGCTGGGGACATTGATATTCCACTGCACTAGTTAAGCCCCATTAGTCTGAATGTGGCATAAGGACACCTAACCCTATTGTGTTCGTCTGCATGAAACACTTTGCACATGACCCAACAATGGATTATGCAAGTTTCAAACATGCTTGATTTGCCATTGGATAGAAAACTTCAATGTTGGTCATAGGACCCAGGACACTGTGCTTGTGCAAAATTATCACACTGATATTTTACATCATGATTAGTTTGTACTGCTCAGCAATAGATACTCCACAATGCAAATATTTTATTGCTAACATGTAGAATACTAACATTAGGTAGTTAGGTTATCCTAATTTCACCGAAAAGCTGATTTCAGTGTATTTGTCCAACTTTCAGAGAAGCAGCTTAGCATAAACATGTGAATTTTTCCCCCATGCATGTAGCTAGGAAGATTCAATTTACTTTCCAGCTTATTCCAGGGTGATAAAAGGTCAGCAGTTAATTATGCATGCTTACTAATTGCCTGGCCTTACACTTTTATTTAGCAGGTGCAAGTAAAGGTTTTGTGCCAGAACAGCTGAAGAACCATCTTATTCCATTCAAATATATCTGTGCTCCCATTTGCTTCTAAACATGCCTTGAATCACTCTTTGCAGGAATTGTTAGTTGTGTAAAGTTGCTTCATGCAGAGGGTTAGGACTGTTTTAATGGACCAGGTTCCTTGTATAATACAGCTAAGCAGGAGGCCTGGTCCTTGCTGCTACTCCACTTCAGGAGTCGGGACAAACTTTCAGGGCCAGAGAGAAATGGGAACTGTCACTGAATGACTGGCTACTGGGAGGAAACATACAGTCCTATACTTGGCTACCACTGCACTGTGTAACTTAGAACAGAGTTGTTACTTGGAAGTTTTTTCCATATATATCATTGCAAACTAGAATGGTTTTGTTTAGACTTCTTTCATTTCAGTTGTATGGCTTTATGTCTTGCTACACTGGTTTCTCTTACATACAACATTCCTTAAATGTGGTTGGCATATTAGTTCTGTTTTTAAACTCAAATAAACATTTCTAACCCTCAGTAGGGGGATGAGTGAATGAGCATGGAGGATGAATTGCAGTTTCTCACCCCTGCTGTTAGAGGTCCTTTCAGATCAGAGTTTAAGTAGATTGGCGGTGCTGTGTGGGGAAGCTTGAAGACTGTGGCCCCTCCCCCTATATACCTGGCCTGTATTTAAATAGAGCATTTTTTTGCATCTTAGTTTTTGTTAGAATAGTGCATTTCTGCATAACACATAGAAATACTGTTAAACAATCAATGACTGAAATCACAAATTTGATTTTGAATTGGCTTTCAAAAATATAAACAGCTTCTAAGAAGATCAAATACAAGCTTCAGTTTAGAATGTTCTTATGTACAGCATGATGTTAGGAAACATTTCTGCTCGAGGTTATCACCCAGGTTAATCTTCAGTTTGTCTAATTGCTTAGGAACCAGTAAGTAGTTTTGGCTATTGGCTAGGAGACAGTGGGAACCTTCAGACATAGTGTGAAACCTCAGGGAGGCAAATCTGTGGTTAATCTGTGAACCCAGGAAACATCCTGCAGAGAATCACCCAGCTGCTGTTTCACAACCTCTTCTTTCTGGGCAGAGGGAGCCCTCCTTCATCCTGGTCTGCCAAGGCTGCATCCCAGCAAGCTCCATACCGCTCACATTGCCAGACTACAGGTAGTGGAGCAGCAACCATTGGCCACGATCTTTGAGGGGGCGTTCCTGGTGCGACCATGCCTTTTCGGCATCGACTGCCCACCATCGACAGAGAAAAGGCATTTTAACCCTTTCATCATTCCACTTGCACCGCCATCGTTGCAAGTGCCCTACAGCCACACAGTCTCACACCAGCAGTAGTACTGCGGGATGGAGAGAGGCACCAGTTCTCTGTTAATCTGGGAAGGGATCATGATAACTTCTTTGGAGGGAGTATGAAAATGAGGGCAGACTTTGGTCCACTCTGACAAAGGATGCTCTTGGACACATAGACCCCGGCCAAGCAGTCCAGGAAGCCCCAACACACTCCTGCCCCTGTGTTGGCTTGCCGGCCGTGAATCAGCTCTCTCATGAGGGCCAATCCACAGCAGAGGATCAGAGGCTCCATGAGCTTTGGGTCTCCATTGGACTGCTCTCTTATGAGATAGGTCATCCACTCTAGAGCTCCCCCGCTAATGTAGGGCTACCAGTATCTCTGGTTAATAACAGAACTCATGCTCCATAACTTCCCATCTCCATTCAACACTTCCAGACTTCCAAGGAGTCCAGTTCGCTCCATGTATCTGAGGAGTTTCAGGTGTGTAAAGATGGGAAAGACCAGGAATGGATCCCACAGCCAGATGGGCCTGGCTGGGACTGGCATTATGGTGTATGTA